>NC_049210.1:23595617-24261882 GCF_013347855.1 Anguilla anguilla | reverse complement strand
ATGGAGTTATAGGCGGTTGCTAGGTGTTGCTAGGGTATTCTAGGTGGTTGCAAGGATGTTGCTAGGTGGTTGCTATGGAGTTATAGGTGGTTGCTAGGGTTTTCTAGGGGTTGCTAGGGTATTGTAAGTGGTTGCTATGGTGTTGCTAGGTGGTTGCTATGGAATTCTAGGTGGTTGCTAGGGTGTTGCTAGGTGGTTGCTATGGAGTTCTAGGCGGTGCTAGGGTGTTGCTAGGCGGTTGCTATGGAGTATAGGTGGTTGCTAGTGTGTTGTTAGGTGGTTGCTATGGAGTTCTAGGCCGTTGCTAGTGTGTTCTAGGTGGTTGCTAGGGTGTTGCTAGGTGGTTGCTATGGAGTTCTAGGCGGTTGCTATGGTGTTGCTAGGGGTTGCTATGGAGTTCTAGGCAGTGCTAGGGTGTTGCTAGGTGGTTGCTATGGAGTTCTAGGTGGTTGCTAGGGTGTTGCTAGGGGGTTGCTAGGGTATTCAAAGTGGTTGCTAGGGTGTTGCTAGGTGGTTGCTATGGAGTTCCAGGTGGTTGCTAGGGTGTTGCTAGGTCGTTGCTATGGTGTTCCATGTGGTTGCTAGGGTGTTTCTAGGCAGTTGTTATGGTGTTCCAGATTGTTGCTAGGGTGTTGCTAGGTGGTTGCTATGGTATTCCAGGTGGTTGCTAGGGTGTTGCTAGGTGGTTGCTATGGTGTTCTAGGTGGTTACTATGGTGTTGCTACGGTGGTTGCTATGGCGTTATAGCCGGGTGCTCGGGTGTGCCAGGCATTTGCTATGGTGTTCCAGGTGTTTGCTAGTGTGTTGTTAGGTGGTTGCTATGGAGTTATAGGCGGTTGCTATGGTGTTGCTAGGAGGTTGCTATGGAGTTTCTAGGTGGTTTGATAGGGTGTTGCTAGGTGGTTGATATGGCGTTCTAGGTGGTTGCTAGGGTGTTGCTAGGTGGTTGCTATGGAGTTCTAGGCGGTTGCTATGGTGTTGCTAGGTGGTTGCTATGGAGTTCTAGGCGGTTGCTAGGGTGTTGCTAGGTGGTTGCTATGGCGTTCTAGGTGGTTGCTAGGGTGTTGCTAGGTGGTTGCTATGGAGTGCTAGGCAGTTGTTATGGTGTTCCAGATTGTTGCTAGGGTGTTGCTAGGTGGTTGCTATGGTGTTCCAGGTGGTGCTAGGGTGTTGTAGTCGGTTGTTATGGTGTTCCAGGTGGTGCTAGGGTGTTGCTAGGTCGTTGCTATGGTGTTCCATGTGGTTGCTAGGGTGTTGCTAGGCAGTTGTTATGGTGTTCCAGATTGTTGCTAGGGTGTTGCTAGGTGGTTGCTATGGTATTCCAGGTGGTTGCTAGGGTGTGGCTAAGTGGTTGCTATGGTGTTCTAGGTGGTACTATGGTGTTGCTAGGTGGTTGCTATGGCGTTATAGCCAGTTGCTAGGGTGTTGCCAGGCATTTGCTATGGTGTTCCAGGTGTTGCTAGTGTGTTGTTAGGTGGTTGCTATGGAGTCTAGGCCGTTGCTAGGGTGCGTTCTAGGTGGTTGCTAGGGTGTTGCTAGGGGGTTGCTATGGTGTTCCAGATTGTTGCTAGGGTGTTGTAGGTGGTTGCTATGGTGTTCCAGGTGGTTGCTAGGGTGTTGCTAGGCGGTTGTTATCGTGTTCCAGGTGGTTGCTAGGGTGTTGCTAGGTCGTTGCTATGGTGTTCCATGTGGTTGCTAGGGTGTTGCTAGGTGGTTGCTATGGAGTTCTAGGTGGTTGCTAGGGTGTTGCTAGGGGGTTGCTAGGGTATTCTAAGTGGTTGCTAGGATGTTGCTAAGTGGTTGCTAGGATGTTGCTAGGTGGTTGCTAGGTGGTTGCTATGGAGTTCTAGGCCGTTGCTAGGGTGTTGCTAGGTTGGTTGCTATGGAGTCTAGGTGGTTGCTAGGGTGTTGCTAGGTGGTTGCTATGGAGTTCTAGGCGGTTGCTAGGGTGTTGCTAGGTGGTTGCTATGAGTTCTAGGTGGTTGCTAGGGGTTTGCTAGGGGTTGCTAGGGTATTCTAAGTGGTTGCTAGGGTGTTGCTAGGTGGTTGCTATGGAGTTCTAGGCGCTATGGTGTTGCTAGGTGGTTGCTATGGAGTATAAGCGGTTGCTAGGGTGTTGCTAGGCTGTTGTTCTGGTGTTCCAGGTGGTTGCTAGGTGGTTGCTATGGTGTTCCAGGTGGTTGCTAGGGTGTTGTTAGGTTTTTGCTAGGATTTCTAGGTGGTTGCTAGGGTGTGCTAGGGGTTGCTAGGGTATTCTAGGTGGTTGCTAGGATGTTGCTAGTGGTTGCTATGGAGTTTGAGGCGGTTGCTAGGGTGTGCTAGGCAGTGTTATGGTGTTCCTAGTGGTTGCTAGGGGGTTGCTAGGTCGTTGCTATGGTGTTCCTAGGTGGTTGCTAGGTGTTGCTAGGCAGTCGTTATGGTGTTCCAGATGGTTGCTAGGGTGTTGCTAGGTGGTTGCTATGGTGTTCCAGGTGGTTGCTAGGGTGTTGCTAGGTGGTTGCTATGGTGTTCTAGGTGGTTACTATGGTGTTGCTAGGTGGTTGCTATGGCGTTATAGCGGTTGCTAGGGTGTTGCCAGGCATTTGCTATGGGTGTTCCAGGTGTTTGCTAGTGTGTTGTTAGGTGGTTGCTATGGAGTTCTAGGCCGTTGCTAGGGTGTTCTAGGTGGTTGCTAGGGTGTTGCTAGGGGGTTGCTATTGAGTTCTAGGCGGTTGCTAGGTCTTTACTGAGTCCAATGACGCGACCCATAGTTCTCTATGACAAACGGTCAAAATTATGAAATATCAAACATCGGCCAATCAGGAAGGGGGCAAGGCTGATCTACACCAATGGACAAAGGACTCTCTACTAGTCCAATGAGGCATTGTACAATTTGTGGGCAATTTTTCCCCATAGAGATGAATGGCAGAATGTTCAAATCTAGAGAGAGACCAGAGTACTGCTGCTAGAAGACAGGGTATTGTGACATCACAAGGGTGAACATTCCGCCATTCATTCCCTATGGGAATAAATTGCCCACAAAATTCAAATTTTTCAAAAACCGTGCAACCAATCTTTCCACAAAGTAATAGCACACCATTCCCGATCAAGCCGCTCGATTTGACATATTGCACGTGTATGTGGTGCGAAAACTCTGGGAGAGTAGCGGTCCAAAAAACAGGCGGGGGAAAGATAATAATAATAATATGTGCAATAATAATAGTGTAGTTGCCCTAAGGCAACCACACTAACTAGACAATTCCTGCAGAAATTGTGAAGTGTGGTTGCCGCCAATGCAAAGTCGACTTTCTGCTGAACAGAGTGAACAGTGGTAGGCAGTTGCTATGATGTCTTGAGGCAGTTGCTAGGGTGTTTCTAGGTGGTTCTATGGAGTTCTAGGTGATTTCATGGATTTTCTAGGCGGGTCGCTAGGGTGGTGCTAGGTGGTTGCTATGGAGTTTCAGGTGGTTGCTAGTGAGCTCCAGGTGGTTGCTAGGGCATTGCTAGGTGGTTGCTAGGGTATTCTAAGTGGTTGCTAGGATGTTGCTAGGTGGTTGCTATGGAGTTCTAGGCGGTTGCTAGGGTGTTGCTAGGTGGTTGCTATGGAGTTCTAGGTGGTTGCTATGGTGTTGCTAGGTGGTTGCTATGGAGTTCTAGGCCGTTGCTAGGGTGTTGCTAGGTGGTTGCTATGGAGTTCTAGGTGGTTGCTAGGGTGTGCTAGGTGGTTGCTATGGAGTTCTAGGCGGTTGCTATGGTGTTGCTAGGTGGTTGCTATGGAGTTCTAGGCAGTTGCTAGGGTGTTGCTAGGTGGTTGCTATGGAGTTCTAGGTGGTTGCTAGGATGTTGCTAGGTGGTTGCTATGGAGTTCTAGGTGGTTGCTATGGTGTTGCTAGGTGGTTGCTATGGAGTTCTAGGCCGTTGCTAGGGTGTTGCTAGGTGGTTGCTATGGAGTTCTAGGTGGTTGCTAGGGTGTTGCTAGGTGGTTGCTATTGGGTTCTAGGCTGTTGCTAGGATGTTGCTAGGTGGTTGCTATGGAGTTCTAGGCGGTTGCTATGGTGTTGCTAGGTGGTTGCTATGGAGTTCTAGGCGGTTGCTAGGTGTTGCTAGGTGGTTGCTATGGAGTTCTAGGTGGTTGCTAGGGTGTTACTAGGTGGTTGCTATGGAGTTCTAGGTGGTTGCTAGGGTGTTGCTAGGTCATTGCTATGGTGTTCCATGTGGTTGCTAGGGTGTTGCTAGGTGGTTGCTAGGGTGTTGCTAGGTGGTTGCTATGGTGTTCCATGTGGTTGCTAGGGTGTTGCTAGGCAGTTGTTATGGTGTTCCAGATCTGTTGCTAGGGTGTTGCTAGGTGGTTGCTATGGTATTCCAGGTGGTTGCTATGGTGTTGCTAGGGTGTTGCTAGGCAGTTGTTATGGTGTTCCAGGTGGTTGCTATGGTGTTGCTAGGTGGTTGCTATGGAGTTATAGCTGGTTGCTAGGGTGTTGCTAGGCATTTGCTATGGTGTTCCAGGTGGTTGCTAGTGTGTTGTTAGGTGGTTGCTATGGAGTTCTAGGCCGTTGCTAGGGTGTTTCTAGGTGGTTGCTAGGGTGTTGCTAGGGGGTTGCTATGGAGTTCTAGGCGGTTGCTAGGTCTTTACTGAGTCCAATGACGCGACCCATAGTTCTCTATGACAAACGGTTCAAAAGTTATGAAATATCAAACATCAGGCCAATCAGGAAGGGGGGCGAGGCTGATCTACACCAATGGACAATGGACTCTCTACCATGTCCAATGAGGCATTGCACAATTTGTGGGCAATTTTTCCCCATAGAGATGAATGGCCGAATGTTCAAATCTAGAGAGAGACTAGAGTACTGCTGCCAGAAGACAGGGCATTGTGACATCACAAGGGTGAGAAGACAGAGCATTGTGACATCACAAAGGTGAACATTCCGCCATTCATTCTCTATGGGAAAAATTGCCGCAGAAAAATTCAAATTTTTCAAAAACCGTGCCACCCAATCTTTCCACAAAGTAATAGCACACCATTCCCGATCAAGCCGTTCGATTGACATATTGCACGTGTATGTGGTGCGAAAACTCTGGGAGGAGTAGCGGTCCAAAAAATGGGTGGAAAGATAGAATAATAAAAAGAATAATAATATGTGCAATAATAATAGTGTAGTTGCCCTAAGGCAACCACACTAACTAGACAATTCCTGCAGAAATTGTGAAGTGTGGTTGCCGCCAACGCAAAGTCGACTTTGTGCTGAACGGAGTGAACAGTGGTAGGTAGTTGCTATGATGTCTGAGGCAGTTGCTAGGGGTTGCTAGGTGGTGTCTAGGTGTTGCTAGAGTGTTGCTATGGAGTTATGGCTGTTGCTAGGGTGGTGTAGGTGGTTCTAGGAGTTCTGTGTTTGCTAGGTGGTTGCTAGGCAGTTGCTAGGTGGTTGCTATATGGCTAGGGTTGCTAGGTGGTTGCTATGGAGTTATAGGTGGTTGCTGGTGTTGCTAGCAGTTGTTATGGTGTTCTAGGTGGTTGCTAGGGTGTTGCTAGTGGTTGCTATGGAGTTCTAGCGGTTGCTATGGTGTTGCTAGGTGGTATGCTATGGAGTTCTAGCGTTTCTATGGTGTTGCTAGGTGTTGCTATGGAGTTCTAGGTGGTTGCTAGTGTGTTCTATAGGTCAGTGTTATGGTGTTCCAGATTGTTGCTAGGTGTTGCCTAGGTGGTTGCTATGGTGTTCCAGGTGATTGCTAGGGTGTTGCTAAGCTGTTGTTATGGTGTTCCAGGTTATTGCTAGGGTGTTGCTAGGTGGTTGTATGGAGTTCTAGCTGGTTGCTATGGTGTTGCTAGGTGGTTGCTAGGGTGTTGCTAGGTGGTTGCTATGGAGTTCTAGGCGGTTGCTATGGTGTTGCTAGGTGGTTGCTATGGAGTTCTAGGCCGTTGCTAGGGTGTTGCTAGGTGGTTGCTATGGAGTTCTAGGCGGTTGCTATGGTGTTGCTAGGTGGTTGCTATGGAGTTCTAGGTGGTTGCTAGGGTGTTGCTAGGTGGTTGCTATGGAGTTCTAGGCGGTTGCTAGGGTGTTGCTAGGTGGTTGCTATGGAGTTCTAGGTGGTTGCTAGGGTGTTGCTAGGGGTTGCTAGGGTATTCTAAGTGGTTGCTAGGGTGTTGCTAGGTGGTTGCTATGGAGTTCTAGGCGCTATGGTGTTGCTAGGTGGTTGCTAGGGTGTTGCTAGGTGGTTGCTATGGAGTTATAGGCGGTTGCTAGGGTGTTGCTAGGCTGTTTTATGGTGTTCCAGGTGGTTGCTAGGTGGGTGCTATGGAGTTCTAGGTGGTTGCTAGGGTGTAGCCAGGCATTTGCTATGGTGTTCCAGGTGGTTGCTAGGTGTTGTTAGGTTTTTGCTATGGCTTTCTAGGGGTTGCTAGGGTGTTGCTAGGGGGTTGCTAGGGTATTCTAGGTGGTTGCTAGGATGTTGCTAGGTGGTTGCTATGGAGTTTTTAGGCGGTTGCTAGGTTTGTGCTAGGCAGTTGCTTTGGTGTTCCTAGTGGTTGCTAGGGTGTTTCGTAGGTCCGTTTGCTATGGTGTTCCATGTGGTTGCTAGGGTGTTGCTAGGCAGTCGTTATGGTGTTCCAGATTGTTGCTAGGGTGTTGCTAGGTGGTTGCTATGGTGTTCCAGGTGGTTGCTAGGGTGTTGCTAGGTGGTTGCTATGGTGTTCTAGGTGGTTGCTAGGTGGTTGCTATGGAGTTATAGGCGGTTGCTAGGGTGTTGCTAGGCAGGTTGCTATGGTGTTCCAGGTGGTTGCTAGGGTGTTGCTAGGTGGTTGCTATGGAGTTCTAGGCCGTTGCTAGGGTGTTGCTAGGTGGTTGCTAGGGTGTTGCTAGGGGGTTGCTATGGAGTTCTAGGCGGTTGCTAGGTCTTTACTGAGTCCAATGACGCGACCCATAGTTCTCTATGACAAACGGTTCAAAAGTTATGAAATATCAAACATCGGCCAATCAGGAAGGGGGGCGAGGCTTGATCTCCACCAATGGACAAAGGACTCTCTACCATGTCCAATGAGGCATTGCACAATTTGTGGGCAATTTTTCCCCATAGAGATGAATGGCCGAATGTTCAAATCTAGAGAGAGACCAGAGTACTGCTGCCAGAAACAGGGCATTGTGACATCACAAGGGTGAGAAGACAGAGCATTGTGACATCACAAAGGTGAACATTCCGCCATTCATTCTCTATGGGAAAAATTGCCCACAAAAATTCAAATTTTTCAAAAACCGTGCAACCAATCTTTCCACAAAGTAATAGCACACCATTCCCGATCAAGCCGCTCGATTTGACATATTGCACGTGTATGTGGTGCGAAAACTCTGGGAGGAGTAGCGGTCCAAAAAAGGCGTGGAAAGAATAATAATAATAACTAGACAATTCCTGCAGAAATTGTGAAGTGTGGTTGCCGCCAACGCAAAGTCGACTTTGTGCTGAACGGAGTGAACAGTGGTAGGTAGTTGCTATGATGTCTGAGGCAGTTGCTAGGGTGTTGCTAGGTGGTTCTATAGGAGTTCTAACTGGTTTCATGGAATTCTAGGCGGTTGCTAGGGTGGTGCTAGGTGGTTGCTATGGAGTTTCAGGTGGTTGCTATTGAGCTCCAGGTGGTTGCTAGGGCATTGCTAGGTGGTTGCTAGGGTGTTGCTAGGGTATTCTAGGTGGTTGCTATGAAGTTATAGGCGGTTGCTAGGGTGTTGCTAGGCAGTTGTTATGGTGTTCCAAGTGGTTGCTAGGGTGTTGCTAGGCAGTTGTTATGGTGTTCCAAGTGGTTGCTAGGGTGTTGCTAGGTGGTTGCTATGGAGTTCTAGGCAGTTGCTATGGTGTTGCTAGGTGGTTGCTAGGGTGTTGCTAGGTGGTTGCTATGGAGTTTTAGGCGGTTGCTATGGTGTTGCTAGGTGGTTGCTAAGGAGTTCTAGGCCGTTGCTAGGGTGTTGCTAGGTGGTTGCTATGGTGTTCCAAGTGGTTGCTAGGGTGTTGCTAGGCAGTTATGGTGTTCCAAGTGGTTGCTAGGGTGTTGCTAGGTGGTTGCTATGGTGTTCCAGGTGGTTGCTAGGGTGTTGCTAGGTGGTTGCTATGGAGTTCTAGGCGGTTGCTATGGTGTTGCTAGGTGGTTGCTAGGGTGTTGCTAGGTGGTTGCTATGGAGTTCTAGGCCGTTGCTATGGTGTTGCTAGGTGGTTGCTATGGAGTTCTAGGTGGTTGCTAGGGTGTTGTTAGGTGGTTGCTATGGAGTTCTAGGCGGTTGCTATGGTGTTGCTAGGTGGTTGCTATGGAGTTCTAGGTGGTTGCTATGGAGTTCTAGGCAGTTGGTATGGTGTTGCTAGGTGGTTGCTATGGAGTTCTAGGCCGTTGCTAGGGTGTTGCTAGGTGGTTGCTATGGAGTTCTAGGCAGTTGCTATGGTGTTGCTAGGTGGTTGCTATGGAGTTCTAGGCCGTTGCTAGGGTGTTGCTAGGTGGTTGCTATGGAGTTCTAGGTGGTTGCTAGGGTGTTGCTAGGTGGTTGCTTTGGAGTTCTAGGTGGTTGCTATGGAGTTCTAGGCAGTTGCTATGGTGTTGCTAGGTGGTTGCTAGGGTGTTGCTAGGTGGTTGCTATGGAGTTCTAGGTGTTTGCTAGGGTGTTGCTAGGTGGTTGCTATGGAGTTCTAGGTGGTTGCTAGGGTGTTGCTAGTTGTTTGCTATGGTGTTCCAAGTGGTTGCTAGGGTGTTTCTAGGCAGTTATGGTGTTCCAAGTGGTTGCTAGGGTGTTGCTAGGTGGTTGCTATGGTGTTCCAGGTGGTTGCTAGGGTGTTGCTAGGTGGTTGCTATGGAGTTCTAGGCGGTTGCTATGGTGTTGCTAGGTGGTTGCTAGGGTGTTGCTAGGTGGTTGCTATGGAGTTCTAGGCCGTTGCTATGGTGTTGCTAGGTGGTTGCTATGGAGTTCTAGGTGGTTGCTAGGGTGTTTCTAGGTGGTTGCTATGGAGTTCTAGGCTGTTGCTATGGTGTTGCTAGGTGGTTGCTATGGAGTTCTAGGTGGTTGCTATGGAGTTCCAGGCAGTTGCTATGGTGTTGCTAGGTGGTTGCTATGGAGTTCTAGGCCGTTGCTAGGGTGTTGCTAGGTGGTTGCTATGGAGTTCTAGGTGGTTGCTAGGGGGTTGCTAGGTGGTTGCTATGGAGTTCTAGGCGGTTGCTATGGTGTTGCTAGGTGGTTGCTTTGGAGTTCTAGGCGGTTGCTAGGGTGTTGCTAGGTGGTTGCTATGGAGTTCTAGGTGGTTGCTAGGGTGTAGCTAGGTCGTTGCTATGGTGTTCCATGTGGTTGCTAGGGTGTTGCTAGGCAGTTGTTATGGAGTTCTAGGCCGTTTCTAGGGTGTTGCTAGGTGGTTGCTATGGAGTTCTAGGTGGTTGCTAGGGTGTTGCTAGGTGGTTGCTATGGAGTTCTAGGCGGTTGCTATGGTGTTGCTAGGGTGGTTGCTATGGAGTTCTAGGCGGTTGCTAGGGTGTTGCTAGGTGGTTGCTATGGAGTTCTAGGCGGTTGCTATGGTGTTGCTAGGTGGTTGCTATGGAGTTCTAGGCGGTTGCTAGGGTGTTTCAAGGTGGTTGCTATGGAGTTCTAGGTGGTTGCTAGGGTGTTGCTAGGTCGTTGCTATGGTGTTCCATGTGGTTGCTAGGGTGTTGCTAGGCAGTTGTTATGGAGTTCTAGGCCGTTGCTAGGGTGTTGCTAGGTGGTTGCTATGGAGTTCTAGGTGGTTTCTAGGGTGTTGCTAGGTGGTTGCTATGGAGTTCTAGGCGGTTGCTATGGTGTTGCTAGGTGGTTGCTTTGGAGTTCTAGGCGGTTGCTAGGGTGTTGCTAGGTGGTTGCTATGGAGTTCTAGGTGGTTGCTAGGGTGTTGCTAGGTCGTTGCTATGGTGTTCCATGTGGTTTCTAGGGTGTTGCTAGGCAGTTGTTATGGTGTTCCAGATTGTTGCTAGGGTGTTGCTAGGTGGTTGCTATGGTGTTCCAGGTGGTTGCTAGGGTGTTGCTAGGTGGTTGCTAGGGTATTCTAAGTGGTTGCTAGGATGTTGCTAGGTGGTTGCTATGGAGTTATAGGCGGTTGCTAGGGTGTTGCTAGGCATTTGCTATGGTGTTCCAGGTGGTTGCTATGGAATTCTAGATGGTTGCTAGGGTTTTCTAGCTGGTTGCTATGGAGTTCTAGGCCGTTGCTAGGTGGTTGCTATGGAGTTCTAGGTGGTTGCTAGGGTGTTGCTATGGAGTTCTAGGCGGTTGCTATGGTGTTGCTAGGTGGTTGCTATGGTGTTCCAGGTGGTTGCTAAGGTGTTGCTAGCTGGTTGCTATGGTGTTCCAGGTCGTTGCTAGGGTGTTGCTAGGTGGTTGCTATGGTGTTCCAGGTGGTTGCTAGGGTGTTCTAGGTGGTTGCTATGGAGTTCTAGGTGGTTGCTATGGTGTTGCTAGGTGGTTGCTATGGAGTAATAGCCGGTTGCTAGGGTGTTGCTAGGTTGTTGCTATGGAGTTCTAGGCGGTTGCTATGGTGTTGCTAGGTGGTTGCTATGGTGTTCCAGGTGGTTGCTAAGGTGTTGCTAGCTGGTTGCTATGGTGTTCCAGGTCGTTGCTAGGGTGTTGCTAGGTGGTTGCTATGGTGTTCCAGGTGGTTGCTATGGTGTTGCTAGGTGGTTGCTATGGAGTAATAGCCGGTTGCTAGGGTGTTGCTAGGTTGTTGCTATGGAGTTAGAGCCGGTTGCTAGGATGTTGCTAGGGGTTGCTAGCTGGTTGCTATGGAGTTCTAGGCCGTTGCTAGGTGGTTGCTATGGAGTTCTAGGTGGTTGATAGGGTGTTGCTAGGTGGTTGCTATGGAGTTCTAGGCGGTTGCTATGGTGTTGCTAGGTGGTTGCTATGGTGTTCCAGGTGGTTGCTAAGGTGTTGCTAGCTGGTTGCTATGGTGTTCCAGGTCGTTGCTAGGGTGTTGCTAGGTGGTAGCTATGGTGTTCCAGGTGGTTGCTAGGGTGTTGCTAGGTGGTTGCTATGGAGTTCTAGGTGGTTGCTATGGTGTAGCTAGGTGGTTGCTATGTAGTAATACCGGTTGCTAGGGTGTTGCTAGGTTGTTGCTATGGAGTTCTAGGCGGTTGCTATGGTGTTGCTAGGTGGTTGCTATGGTGTTCCAGGTGGTTGCTAAGGTGTTGCTAGCTGGTTGCTATGGTGTTCCAGGTCGTTGCTAGGGTGTTGCTAGGTGGTTGCTATGGTGTTCCAGGTGGTTGCTAGGGTGTTGCTAGGTGGTTGCTATGGAGTTCTAGGTGGTTGCTATGGTGTTGCTAGGTGGTTGCTATGGAGTAATAGCCGGTTGCTAGGGTGTTGCTAGGTTGTTGCTATGGAGTTAGAGCCGGTTGCTAGGATGTTGCTAGGGGTTGCTATGGAGTTCTAGGCGATTGCTAGGTCTTTACTGAGTCCAATGTCGCCACCCATAGTTCTCTATGACAAACGGTTCAAAAGTTATGGAATATCAAACATCGGCCAATCAGGAAGGGGGGCGAGGCTGATCTACACCAATGGACAAGGGACTCTCTACCATGGCCAATGAGGCATTGCACAGTTTGCGGGAATTTTTTCCCTATAGAGATGAATGGCAGAATGTTCAAATCTAGAGAGAGACCAGAGTACTGCTGCTAGAAGACAGACCATTGTGACATCACAAGGGTGAGAAGACAGAGCATTGTGACATCACAAAGGTGAACATTCCGCCATTCATTCTCTATGGGAAAAATTGCCCACAAAAATTCAAATTTTTCCAAAACCGTCCCCTCAATCTTTCCAAAAAGTAATAGCACACCATTCCCGATCAAGCCGCTCGATTTGACATATTGTACGTGTATGTAGCGCGAAAACTGTGGGAGGAGTAGCGGTCCAAAAAATGCGTGGAATAAATAATAAATAATAATAATAATAATATGTGCAATAATAATAGTGTAGTTGCCCTTAGGCAACCACACTAATAATATGTGCAATAATAATAGTGTAGTTGCCCTAAGGCAACCACACTAATAAATAATATGTGCAACTAGACAATTCCTGCAGAAATTGTGAAGTGTGGTTGCCGCCAACGCAAAGTTGACTTTCTGCTGAACAGAGTGAACAGTGGTAGGTAGTTGCTATGAAGATTGAGGCAGTTGCTAGGGTGTTGCTAGGTGGTTCTATGGAGTTCTAGGTGGTTTTATGGAATTCTAAGCGGTTGCTAGGGTGGTGCTAGGTGGTTGCTATGAAGTTTCGGGTGGATGCAAGGGTGTTGCTAGGCAGTTGTTATGGTATTCAGGTGGTTGCTAGGGTGTTGCTAGGTGGTTGCTAGGGTATTCTAGGTGGTTGCTAGGGTGTTGCTTGGTGGATGCTAAGGAGTTTTAGGTGGTTACGATGGTGTTGCTAGGTGGTTGCTATGGAGTTATAGCCGGTTGCTAGGGTGTTGCTAGGGGGTTGCTAGGGCATTCTAAGTGGTTGCTAGGATGTTGCTAGGTGATTGCTATGGAATTCTAGGTGGTTACTATGGTGTTGTTAGGGGGTTGCTATGGAGTTCTAGGTGGTTGCTAGGCTGTTGCTAGGGGGTTGCTAGGGTATTCTAAGTGGTTGCTATGGTGTTCGTAGGCAGTTGTTATGGTGTTCCAGGTGGTTGCTAGGGTGTTGCTAGGTGGTTGCTATGGAGTTCTAGGTGGTTGCTAGGGTGTTGCTAAGGTATTCTAGGTGGTTGCTAGGATGTTGCTAGGTGGTTGCTATGGTTTTGCTAGGCAGTTGTTATGGTGTTCCAGGTGGTTGCTAGGGTGTTGCTAGGTGGTTGCTATGGTGTTCCAGGTGGTTGCTAGGGTGTTGCAAGGTGGTTGCTATGGAGTTCTAGGCAGTTGCTAGGGTGTTGCTAGGCAGTTGTTATGGTGTTCCAGGGGGTTGCTAGGGTGTTTCTAGGTGGTTGTTATGGAGTTTGAGGTGGTTGCTAGGGTGTTGCTAGGCGGTTGCTAGGGTATTCTAAGTGGTTGCTAGGATGTTGCTAGGTGGTTGCTATGGAGTCATAGGCAGTTGCTAGGGTGTTGCTAGGGTATTCTAGGTGGTTGCTAGGATGTTGCTAGGTGGTTGCTATGGAGTTATAGGTGGTTGCTAGGGTGTTGCTAGGCAGTTGTTATGGTGTTCCAGGTGGTTGCTAGGGTGTTGCTAGGTGGTTTCTATGGTGTTCCAGGTAGTTGCTATGGTGTTACTAGGTGGTTGCTAGGGTGTTGCCAGTATTTGCTATTGTGTTCCAGGTGGTTGCTAGTGTGTTGTAAGGTGGTTGCTATGGAGTTCTAGGTTGTTGCTAGGGTGTTGCTAGGGGGTTGCTATGGAGTTCTAAGTGGTTGCTAGGGTGTTGCTAGGTGGTTGCTATGGAGTTCTAGGCGGTTGTTATGGTGTTGCGAGGTGGTTGCTATGGAGTTCTTGGCGGTTGCTAGGGTGTTGCTAGGTGGTTGCTATGGAGTTTTAGGTGGTTGCTAGGGTGTTGCTAGGTCGTTCCTATGGTGTTCCATGTGGTTGCTAGGGTGTTGCTAGGCAGTTGTTATGGTGTTCCAGATTGTTGCTAGGGTGTTGCTAGGTGGTTGCTATGGTGTTCCAGGTGGTTGTTAGGGTGTTGCTAGGGGGTTGCTAGGGTATTCGAAGTGGTTGCTAGGATGTTGCTAGGTGATTGCTATGGAGTTCTAGGTGGTTGCTATGGTGTTGCTAGGTGGTTGCTATGGAGTTCTAGGCCGTTGCTAGGGTGTTGCTAGGTGGTTGCTATGGAGTTCTAGGTGGTTGCTAGGGTGTTGCTAGGTGGTTGCTATGGAGTTCTAGGCGGTTGCTAGGGTGTTGCTAGGTGGTTGCTATGGAGTTCTAGGTGGTTGCTAGGGTGTTGCTAGGCGGTTGCTATGGAGTTATAGGCGGTTGCTAGGGTGTTGCTAGGGTATTCTAGGTGGTTGCTAGGATGTTGCTAGGTGGTTGCTATGGAGTTATAGGTGGTTGCTAGGGTGTTTCTAGGGGGTTGCTAGTGTATTCTAAGTGGTTGATATGGTGTTGCTAGGTGGTTGCTATGGAGTTCTAGGTGGTTGCTAGGGTGTTGCTAGGTGGTTGCTATGGAGTTCTAGGCCTTTGCTAGGGTGTTGCTTGGTGGTTGCTATGGAGTTCTAGGTGGTTGCTAGGGTGTTGCTAGGGGGTTGCTAGGTGGTTGCTATGGAGTTCTAGGCAGTTGCTAGGGTGTTGCTAGGTGGTTGCTATGGAGTTCTAGGTGGTTGCTAGGGTGTTGCTAGGCGGTTGCTATGGAGTTATAGGTGGTTGCTAGTGTGTTGTTAGGTGGTTGCTATGGAGTTCTAGGCCGTTGCTAGGGTCTTTTAGGTGGTTGCTAAGGTGTTGCTAGGTGGTTGCTATGGAGTTCTAGGCCGTTGCTAGTGTGTTGCTAGGTGGTTGCTATGGAGTTCTAGGTGGTTGCTAGGGTGTTGCTAGGGTGTTGATAGGTGGTTGCTATGGAGTTCTAGGCGGTTGCTAGGGTGTTGCTAGGCGGTTGCTATGGAGTTCTAGGCGGTTGCTAGGGTGATGCTAGGTGGTTGCTATGGAGTTCTAGGTGGTTGCTAGGCTGTTGCTAGGGGGTTGCTAGGGTATTCGAAGTGGTTGCTAGGATGTTGCTAGGTGGTTGCTATGGAGTTCTAGGTGGTTGCTATGGTGTTGCTAGGTGGTTGCTATGGAGTTCTAGGCCGTTGCTAGGGTGTTGCTAGGTGGTTGCTATGGTGTTCCAAGTGGTTGCTAGGGTGTTGCTAGGCAGTTATGGTGTTCCAAGTGGTTGCTAGGGTGTTGCTAGGTGGTTGCTATGGTGTTCCAGGTGGTTGCTAGGGTGTTGCTAGGTGGTTGCTATGGCGTTCTAGGCGGTTGCTATGGTGTTGCTAGGTGGTTGCTAGGGTGTTGCTAGGTGGTTGCTATGGAGTTCTAGGCAGTTGCTATGGTGTTGCTAGGTGGTTGCTATGGAGTTCTAGGCCGTTGCTAGGGTGTTGCTAGGTGGTTGCTATGGAGTTATAGGTGGTTGCTAGGGTGTTGCTAGGTGGTTGCTATGGAGTTCTAGGCGGTTGCTATGGTGTTGCTAGGTGGTTGCTATGGAGTTTTAGGTGGTTGCTAGGGTGTTGCTAGGTGGTTGCTATGGAGTTCTAGGTGGTTGCTAGGGTGTTGCTAGGTCGTTGCTATGGTGTTCCATGTGGTTGCTAGGGTGTTGCTAGGCAGTTGTTATGGTGTTCCAGATTGTTGCTAGGGTGTTGCTAGGTGGTTGCTATGGTGTTCCAGGTGGTTGCTAGGGTGTTGCTAGGTGGTTGCTAGGGTATTCTAAGTGGTTGCTAGGATGTTGCTAGGTGGTTGCTATGGAGTTATAGGCGGTTGCTAGGGTGTTGCTAGGCATTTGCTATGGTGTTCCAGGTGGTTGCTATGGAATACTAGATGGTTGCTAGGGTTTTCTAGCTGGTTGTTATGGGTTGCTAGGTCGTTGCTATGGAGTTAGAGCCGGTTGCTAGGATGTTGCTAGGGGGTTGCTATGGAGTTCTAGGAGGTTGCTAGGTCTTTACTGAGTCCAATGACGCGACCCATAGTTCTCTATGACAAACGGTTCAAAAGTTATGAAATATCAAACATCGGCCAATCAGGAAGGGGGGCGAGGCTGATCTCCACCAATGGACAAAGGACTCTCTACCATGTCCAATGAGGCATTGCACAATTTGTGGGCAATTTTTCCCCATAGAGATGAATGGCAGAATGTTCAAATCTAGAGAGAGACCAGAGTACTGCTGCTAGAAGACAGACCATTGTGACATCACAAGGGTGAGAAGACAGAGCATTGTGACATCACAAAGGTGAACATTCCGCCATTCATTCTCTATGGGAAAAATTGCCCACAAAAATTCAAATATTTCAAAAACTGTCCACCCAAACTTTCCAAAAAGTAATAGCACACCATTCCCGATCAAGCCGCTCGATTTGACATATTGCACGCGTATGTGGTGTGAAAACTCTGGGAGGAGTAGCGGTCCAAAAAATGGGTGGAATAATAATAATAATAATAATAATAAAGAATATGTGCAATAATAATAGTGTAGTTGCCCTAAGGCAACCACACTAATAATAATAGTGTAGTTGCCCTAAGGCAACCACACTAATAATAACTAGACAATTCCTGCAGAAATTGTGAAGTGTGGTTGCCGCCAACGCAAAGTCGACTTTGTGCTCAACGGAGCGAACAGTTTCTGTAGTATAAGCAGAGACAGAGTATGCTATACATGCTGTAACATCACGGCAACCAGTTTATTTGCAACACACATATTCAGAGCTAAATTAACCCTTCATCAATACTTGAGATCAGCGATTTACTCACGGTATGCTGACGAGTGACGGCGAATCATAAAGCTAGCTGGCCACTTCAGAGGGTCTTGGAAAAACGTTATATCTGCACTGCACAACCGCTCCATTTTAAAAAGCAAGTCAGGTCTAGGGAGATTAATTTGATTGATTGATGGTTTTACATTAAGTTCAGCTCATTTTTACCATTCAACTAAAAACATTTAACTGGGCTGCAATTCAGAGTTTAATCTGTTACCTTAGATACCAACTCATAGACAGAGGATAGTCTATTACCTGTTAGCCTCAATGCAGTTATAAAGAGACCAAAGTTTCCAACTCGCTGGAATATAAAACGGTACTACAAAAGTAAAATGTGACATATTATACATAGTTAGAAAGCTTATTCTATCACCTGTTGGATCGATGAAGTGTAGATAAAGGCAGTTTGTACTACAAAGTTACAGAACACTCAATGCAGTATGTGTGGTATTACAAGCTGACGTCTTTTTCTGGAGTAAGACCGGACCTGAAGCTGCTGCACACGTTTTGTTGACGGCGTTGTTGCACTTTTTAGTGAAGTCGGGCTTGTTTGAAAATTCGTTTATTCAGTAGCTGAGAGCATAAGCTTTCTAACCAGGTATAACAGCACGTCTATTTTTGTTTTTTTAATATCGTTTTTTTAGGTCAACCGAAAGCTATGTCATCATGTCATAGAACGTATTCGCTCTTTGTTAGCACTAGCATGCAAATACGCAAAGTCTGGCTTGTTTGAAAATTCGTTTATTCAGTAGCTGAGAGCATAAGCCTTCTAACCAGGTATAACAGCACGTCTATTTTTGTTTTTTTAATATCGTTTTTTTAGGTCAACCGAAAGCTATGTCATCATGTCATAGAACGTATTCGCTCTTTGTTAGCACTAGCATGCAAATACGCAAAGTCTGGCTTGTTTGAAAATTCGTTTAATCAGTAGCTGAGAGCATAAGCCTTCTAACCAGGTATAACAGCACGTCTATTTTTGTTTTTTTAATATCGTTTTTTTAGGTCAACCGAAAGCTATGTCATCATGTCATAGAACGTATTCGCTCTTTGTTAGCACTAGCATGCAAATACGCAAAGTCTGGCTTGTTTGAAAATTCGTTTATTCAGTAGCTGAGAGCATAAGCTTTCTAACCAGGTATAACAGCACGTATATTGTTGGTTTTTTAATATCGTTTTTTTAGGTCAACCGAAAGTGCTCTCATTATCGCATGAAAGCCATTCACTGTTTGTTAGCACTAGCATTCTAAGACGCTGCATGTGACGAAACGTCGTCAACGAATTAGCGTAATGTCTCGTGAAATACTATTATTATTGAGGACTTCTGGGTATGCCTAACCCATATGTTTGTTGATATACCTAGCTGACAGCGTTTTCATTTGTAATTTTTCAGTTGTAATACCGTTTTACCCTTCACTTCCGAAATCAGCTATTTCCTATCCTGCCCGCTGAGACCACAGATCTGACCGCATCACGTGCGCAAAGCCGACCAATGCTGTAACTTCACCGTTCGCATATGAATGACGTCACCTTCTCCATTCATCTCTATGGGGAAAAATTGGGCATAAAAATTAATATTTCTCAAAAACCGTACAGCGAAACTTTCCACAAAGTAATAGCACACGATTCCCAAAGAAGCCGGTCATTTTGACATATGGCACGTGTATGTGGTGTGAAAACTCTGGGAGGAGTAGCGGTCCAAAAAATGGGTGGAATAATAATAATAATAATAAATATGTGCGATAATAATAGTGTAGTTGCCCTAAGGCAACCACACTAATAATATGTGCAATAATAATAGTGTAGTTGCCCTAAGGCAACCACACTAACTAGACAATTCCTGCAGAAATTGTGATGTGTGGTTGCCGCCAACGCAAAGTCAACTTTGTGCTGAACGGAGCGAACAGTTTCTGTAGCATGAGCAGAGACATAGTATGGTATACATGATATAACATCACGGCAACGAGTTCATTTGCAACACACGTATTCAGAGCTAAATTAACCCTTCATCAATACTTGAGATCAGCGATTTACTCACGGTATGCTGTGACGAGTGACGGCGAATCATAAAGCTAGCTGGCCACTTCAGAGGGTCTTGGAAAAACGTTATATCTGCACTGCACAACCGCTCCATTTTAAAAAGCAAGACAGGGCTAGGGAGATTAATGTGATTGATTTATGGTTTTACGTTAAGTTCAGCTCATTTTTACCATTCAAATAAAAACATTTAACTGTGCTGCAATTCAGAGTTTAATCTGTTACCTTAGATACGAACTCACAGACACAGGATAGCCTACTACGTGTTAGCCGACCCAAATTTCTGGAGTTAGACCGGACCTGAAGCTGCTGCACACGTGCTGTTGACGGCGTTGTTGTACTTTTTAGTAAAGTCTGGCTTGTTCGAAAATTCGTTTATTCAGTAGCTGAGAGCACAAGCTTTCTAACCAGGTATAACAGCACGTCTATTTTTGCTTTTTTAATATCGTTTTTTTAGGTCAACCGAAAGCTATGTCATCATGTCATAGAACGTATTCGCTCTTTGTTAGCACTAGCATGCAAATACGCAAAGTCTGGCTTGTTTGAAAATTAGTTTATTCAGTAGCTGAGAGCATAAGCTTTCTAACCAGGTATAACAGCACGTCTATTTTTGTTTTTTTAATATCGTTTTTTTAGGTCAACCGAAAGCTATGTCATCATGTCATAGAACGTATTCGCTCTTTGTTAGCACTAGCATGCAAA
Source organism: Anguilla anguilla (assembly GCF_013347855.1). NCBI lineage: Eukaryota > Metazoa > Chordata > Actinopteri > Anguilliformes > Anguillidae > Anguilla > Anguilla anguilla. Next base: position 24,242,794 of record NC_049210.1, on the reverse strand, counting down.
TACGCAAAGTCTGGCTTGTTTGAAAATTCGTTTATTCAGTAGCTGAGAGCATAAGCTTTCTAACCAGGTAGAACAGCACGTCTATTTTTGTTTTTTTAATATCGTTTTTTTAGGTCAACCGAAAGTGCTCTCATTATCGCATTAAAGCCATGACTGTTTGTTAGCACTAGCATTCTAAGACGCTGCTCCATAGACAGTGAATGAGGCTCTGACTTTGTGAGGCCATACAATGTCTATGTGAGCTCTAATACCCAAAATACATTTATAATCTAGCATTGCTAGAAGGTCTGAACCAGAATTGAATCCTCATTTGGGTGCAAGAGCTCACAAACATTTTATAGCCTCATAAACTCAGAGCCCCATTCATTGTCTATAGAGCAGCTCCAGATTTTACATCCCAATGACATCACCAATTGGAGGGTTGTCTCTCCAATTTCTAGTTTTAGGAGAGAGTGGTGGGTGTTCACATACTGACTGAACTGTCCTGGGGCACAGTAACACATGTGAATTCTTAAAATGGGTAACATTCACCTTTAAAATAATTCAACAAATCTAATATAGTGAATCTCTATAAGATAGCTATGGTAAGGACGTTGACTTATATCCAGTTATAATTTTTGCTATCTAGCTAGCCAAGTTAAGATAAAAGCACAACTATAACGTCCTCATAAAAGCAAACTAGCAAGCTAATGTTATCGATAACATTGCCTTATGAAAGCAAACCTCCTAGCTAGCTAACGTTACCTAGCTAGCTAAATGAATATAACCAGACATAATCTAAAGGCACTCTAATTTAAGTGAACCTAACGTTAGTCAAATATTTGTAATGTCTGAACAGCAGGACAGTGTGTCCTGTCATATTTCTTTGCGGGGCGTGGAAATAGGAGTGGTTACTGTATTCGTGACGTAGCAAAATGACAACTTTCTCAACCGGTTGAAAATAGGACGATGAATTTAAAACGCATGTTTCTCCAAAAATACAGAACGGACATATTTAATACATTGCTCATTGTGTTTCTTCAATGCCTCTTGTGCAAATAGCACGTAAAACCGAGAAAGTGTGAAAATCACCATGGTACTCCTTTAATTAAATGATTTTAACTGAAAATAATATAATGAATCCGCTCGATCGCCGCCGTAGAAACATCCAGTTAAATGAATTCACACAATAAAATTAACCATAATATAATTAACACGGGCTTACATTTTCTGAACCTCGGTGATATAGTGGTGTAAGTAGACTTCTAGCGTTAACCAGCGGTACGTTTCTATCAACACAACGGGCAGCACGCTGATATGCACTTACAGCTAGCCACCGCTACAGCATTTATGTATGAAAACGAAAGTCTTAGCAAACCTTCTGCCAAAGGACACATCTCTAATCACTACGAATAAATTAGTTGTTCAGTCCAGTTGTTCGCCGGGCGTTAGCCAGAACGTTAGCTAACGTAGCTAGCTAATAGGTAGAGCTAACGTGGGCTACCTAGTTAGCTAGCGTTAGCTAACGCAGCACCGGGAGTCTGCCAACTAACGTTACCACCGTCTTTTCTGTCTTACCTCGACAATATTAAATGTATGTATGAAAACGAAAATCTTACCAAATCTTCTGCCGAAGGACAATATGAAATACGAGCAAAATAGATTAAAATATAAAGATTTGTATCGTAGGCTTTTGGTTACACAACCGTCTCTCCTGGAATACCAAGTGAATTGGTGACCTGATATTGAACTCTCAGAGTTTTTGTACATTGCGGCACTTCGATGAGAGATCAAGGTGATTCCGTTTGTTTTGACTGGCGCGGTTTTTATTTTTTAACTGGACTCAACTTTTGTTTGGACTGTAGCCTATATTCCACTTCTGTGTGGTGGACTACATTGCAAAAAAAAAATGTAAGAAATTATTTTATGGAAAGAATAATAAAATTCATTTTCCGTCTTCAAGAAATTGTCAGGTGTTACAGGAGGATTCCGACCAAGGCGCGAGAGAGAGAGCGAACACAGCTGGCAGTAGCTAGCAGTGCGTGCCTCTGTTCCAGCGAGAGGAGGCACTGGCAAGCCAGGGAGACGCTAGGCTACTTGCGGTGCATCGGTGCATGATTAGTGATTAATAAATAGACAAAAACAACAAGAATTCATACAGGCTATTTAACATGTTTAACTACGAGTTTATTGAAATGCCTGGTAAAATGTATAATTATTCACAATTACATGAAAGTTCAGATTGTTGAGGCACATGATTTACTTTTCACACTGAAAATATCACTGTCTGTAGACTACTTCATAATTACATTAACATGCGCGCTTTTTTATGTGTGTGCCATTTTCTCCCCCAATTTACTTCTTATGCCAATTCTCCGTGTGTATCACAGTCCTGGTCGATGCACTGTCCTCTGTCAGTCTGGGGACTTTCACTGGTAGAGCGTAACGCGTGCGGAGGTTCACGATATCTCCCCCAGATCCCCTCCCTACTGAACAGGCGCCCCGATCAACCAGTAGGCTAATGCAACGATCAGGACTCATACCCTCACCGGCTTCCCACTGCCAACTGTGTTCGTAGGGACGTCTGATCAAGCCGGAAGTACCGCTGCCGGGGATTGAACCCGTGTCTCTGCAGTGGTAGGCGAGTGCTTATACCTATGCACCTTCCCAGACCAGCGGTACGTTTTTATCAACACAACGGACAGCACGCTGATATGTACTTACAGCTAGCCACCGCTACAGAATTTACGTATGAAAACGAAAGTCTTAGCAAACCTTCTGCCAAAGGACACATTTCTAATCACTACGAATAAATTAGTTATTTAGAACATTTGTTCGCCGGGCGTTAGCCAGAACGTTAGCTAACGTAGCTAGCTAATAGGTAGAGCTAACGTAGGCTACCTAGTTAGCTAGCGTTAGCTAACGCAGCACCGGGAGTCTACATGCGCGCCGTTTACAGGAATAATGCTATTTTTTAAAAAGTGGGTGGCTCTTAAAAGAGCCTTTGGGGCGTTACAATAAGACCATCATCAGAGCGCTAAGGCCAGGGCTTTGCTAATGTTTTTCAGAAGCAACCGGTTACCCTCTAAATTTAGATGTGTCCCATCCCTGTCTAAATGATTTAAGCGAATGTTGGGATGCATAATGCAACCCATACCCATGTCTGACATAAAGCCAAACATGGCCCCGTTTAGCCTTCGTCTGGTCCTTTCAAGGCCATATCCGCTAGGCGCGGTCTGGCCCCGCCAGTTCCAGCGAGGGAGGATGTCGGAAAACATCAATTTAGTATTGGGAAATAGCAAATTGATTTCCCTGATATCTGCCTTCATTTGTCGCAACAGAGTAATCCTCGAATTTCCATATGTTCCAATACTGTTCCCACCGAGGTGAATCACCATCACATCTGGGTCGTCGCGGGTGGCAGCCCGTTTCGAGCGGAGAAGAGGCATTAAGTGCTCCCACCTTCTGCCCCCTCTGCCATCCCAGGTGATCTGGCAATTTAGCCCCAAGTTCGGGTCCAGTCCAAAAGCTCCTAAATGAGCCTGCAGCCTGGCGATCAGCGAGCTGCCGATGATCCAAACGCGTGGTGACGAATCAGTCATAATGCCGACAGGAATACAAAACTATAAATGGCGCAAATAGGCTACCTGTCTTAATTTATAGCCTATACCTACTAAGCATATAGTTTACACAAACAACGCAACATTATTGGCAAATGATCCGTCGCATGATTCCGCCCTCTAGTTGTGAATGGCCGACAGCATTTCACGAACAAAAGCCAATAGGATTTAATCAAATGTATTAAATACCCCCGACAAATTTAAAATAAGTGAGAAGTATTAGCAATCGTGTAATAAATTTTGATGCCGCCGGACCGCATGGTTTGGAACTGAGACGTTTTGGCAGGTGTAGGCTAGTGTTTTGGCAGCACACATTTTTTCAATTCCGCATCGTAGCCTATAACAATAAATATGAGTAAATACGTTCAGTATATTAGTTTTACTGTACGAATACCACAAAATATTGGTTCACGTTGTTGGATTAAAAAAAAAAAACCCACCTTCAAAGTCGCACAGGCGACGATGCGTTTCCCACCAACGCGAGTGATTAGCTAGCTACACAGAAAAGCGGCTAATTTAAAAAAATCTTAGAGAGTAAACAACCGTTATTTTCTGGCAGGTTAGCGATTTATGTGTTATTATTTCATTATACGGTAGCACGTATGACCTTACATATGAAAAATAAACTGTCAAAATATGTTTTTAGAAAAATCGCCAAAACGGGTTTGACCTCCCTATCCCTGGTCCCCTGGTAGGCCTACGATCTGGGAGCTGAGCTGGAATCAGCGAGCGGCGAGGTGCGAATCTCTTTGGTGAGAGCAGGGACGAGCGAGCAACGAGCAGAGGTGGGTAACCAGGCTTCAAAGAGTAAAAAGAGTGACCATGTATTTGCTCCACCACCATGCACTAAACCAGCTGATTCTAATTAGCATAACTCTTCAGCATGATAGGAGAACTAATTATTGTAATCAGCTGGTTTAGTGCATGGTGGTGGAGCAAATACATGGTCAGTCTTTTTACTCTTTGAAGCCGGGTTACCCACCTCTGGCAACGAGGTGGGACGTCCGAGTTCAAGCTGCGATGTGCGACCCCGGATCAGCAAGCTGGGAGCTTGGAGCTACGAGCACACAGTTCACAATTGAGGATTGAACTTTTACTGCCCTGCGGTAAAATCAAAAGACGCAGCAACAAGAGCTGGAAGCATTGGCGATTTTAGACTCTTTTTAGGGGTGCTCAAGCACACCTACATTTCATCTCAGCACCCCTAAAATAAAAATAATAATAATAATTATTATTATTTTCTGAAATCATTTTTAGCCCTCTCTAACGTTAAATTTTGCGAATTTGTATGAGGGCTTAAATGCTTGTAAAATCACTGATTTAATCAGCACCATTCTACACTTCCTACGCACCCCACCCCTAGCTAACAGCTAACGTTAGATCATCTCTGAGCTAACTTGCTTGTAAATTAATTACAGATTTTAAATATGGCAGTGCGTGAATGTCATTTGCGTTGGTACTGTTAAAGTTAGTTAACGTTGTTATGTTATAGCAAAGTCGATTTAATACTTAGAAAGTCTCTGGTTATAGTTCCATGGTGTGAATAGTGTCAAAGAATGTTAGCTGACGTTGTTCGCTAGCTAGCTAACTCAAAGATTTTCGGCTAATGTTAGCTATCTGAGTTAGTCCTTATGGTACATTTACAGTACAGGTTTGCCAAAGTGAAAAGGGTTGTTGAATACTTTCTGGTAGAATACTCATATAGTAATTCATTAAAAGTATTGTTGTAAATATCATGTTGTGACGATCCTTGGTCACACATGAGGCAGAGACAAGATTTTCGTGCTCGAATCGCTCCAGCCGAGCTTCGTTTTATTCGTCAAAATTAAGCAAGCAAGCAATGTACAGTACCATGTATTCAGCTCTTCTCTCTTCATTTAGCAGATTCACTCTCCCTCTCCCACACTCAAAAACAGTTTTATTCCCTCCCCGTATGCAAGTTACACACGACTTCCCCATCATGCATACGTCACAGTCAACCAATCAGACAACGGACATCGAGCAAGCAGTGACAGAAGGGGCGGGTGACAACACAGCACGGACACAGAGAGGGAGGGGGAGCCTTAGCCGCAAGCTAACACAGACACTCATTCATGCTACAGTGGCTATCTACAAGTGCGTTTGAACACGATTATTTACATGACTACTCTACAAAATCCCACTGACTGTTTGCAGTTAAGCACCGCTATGTACACGCTAACAGTTTGACTATTTACAACAATTATAGACATTTTATAACCCCCCCCCCCCCCCCGACTTAAGCGACAGCCCCACTAGCCAGCTAGCTAGTCTTTGCCAGGATCGCCACAATATATAGAGAAATATTGATGTATTCATTGTTATTCAATGAAATTAGTGATTTAGCAGAGGGGTTAAACACTTTTGCAAGGCACTGTATGCATGTCACATTCTCATTCTGAGCATTCTGAGCCCCCCTAAACGTCTGATCCTGGAATTGCCCTTGGCTGGAAGGCAGGCCCCCTGCTTCAGTCACACAGCACCGTTTTTTTGTTGTTGTCATCCAGACTACTAAAACCGTTTCCGATGCTGTTTCGATGTAAATACGACCAATAAACAGTAATAAGACTATTCATGTGTATGGTTTGGGGGTGTTTGGCATGATGTGAAACAGATCATGCAACACTGTTGGGCATTGGTAGCTAGCTAGTGAATCTGTCGCAAATCAACTTGTTGCCGTGATGTTATAGCACATACACTACTCTGTCTCTGGTCACGGTTCACTCTGTTCATCACAAAGTCAACTTTGCATTGCCCGCAACCACACTTCACAATTTCTGCAGGAATTGTCCAGATATGAAGTAGTCTACAGACAATTATGTTTTTTTCAGTGTAAACATTTGTTTTGTGATTACTGCCATCTAGTGGATTGTGTCCTGAACTCATACCATATTCTTGACCAGAAAACAGATGAAAAGGTAAATGATGTGCCTCATAATATGAACTTTCATGTAATTGTTAATAATGATACATTTTACAACTTAAACTATATTAAAATCATAATCAACAATATGATTCAAAAGCTAGGGTGTTGCTAGGGTGTTGTATGCGGTAGCTACGTTGTTCTAGGTGGTTTCTAGAGTGTAGCTAAGTAGTTGCTATGGTGTTCTACACGGTTGTTAGGGTGATACTAGGTATGGTGTTTTACATGGTTGCTAGGGTATTCTAGGTGGTAGCTAGGGTGTTGCTTTAGCATTCTAGGCAGTTGCTAGGGTGTTACTATGTAGTTGATATGGTGTTCTATGCAGTTGCTAGGGTGTTGCTAGATGGTTGCTATGGAGTTCTAGGCAGTTGCTAGAGTGTTGTAGGTGGTTGCTAGGTGGTTGCTAGGGTGTTGCTAGGTGGTTGCTATGGAGTTCTAGGCAGTTGCTAGCAGGTTCTAGGTGGTTGCTATGGAGTTTTAGGTGGTTGCTAAGGTATTCTAGGTGGTTGCTATGGAGTGCTATGCGATTGCTATGGTGTGGCTAGGTGGTTGCTATGGAGTTCTAGGTGGTTGCTATGGTGTTGCTAGGTGGTTGCTATGGAATTCTAGGCGGTTGCTATGGTGTTGCTAGGTGGTTGCTATGGAGTTCTAGGCGGTTGCTAGGGTGTTGCTAGGTGGTTGCTATGGAGTTCTAGGTGGTTGCTAGGGTGTTGCTAGGTGGTTGCTATGGAGTTCTAGGCGGTTGCTATGGTGTTGCTAGGTGGTTGCTATGGAGTTCTAGGCGGTTGCTAGGGTGTTGCTAGGTGGTTGCTATGGAGTTCTAGGTGGTTGCTAGGGTGTTGCTAGGGGGTTGCTAGGGTATTCGAAGTGGTTGCTAGGATGTTGCTAGGTGGTTGCTATGGAGTTCTAGGTGGTTGCTCTGGTGTTGCTAGGTGGTTGCTATGGAGTTCTAGGCCGTTTCTAGGGTGTTGATAGGTGGTTGCTATGGAGTTCTAGGCGGTTGCTAGGGTGTTGCTAGGTGGTTGCTATGGAGTTCTAGGCGGTTGCTAGGGTGTTGCTAGGTGGTTGCTATGGAGTTCTAGGTGGATGCTAGGGTGTTGCTAGGGGGTTGCTAGGGTATTCTAAGTGGTTGCTAGGATGTTGCTAGGTGGTTGCTAAGGTGTTGCTATGGAGTTCTAGGCGGTTGCTAGGGTGTTGCTAGGTGGTTGCTATGGAGTTCTAGGCCGTTGCTAGGTGGTTGCTATGGAGTTATAGGCGGTTGCTAGGGTGTTGCTAGGCATTTGCTATGGTGTTCCAGGTGGTTGCTAGGGTGTTGCTAGGTGGTTGCTAGGGTATTCTAAATGGTTGCTAGGATGTTGCTAGGTGGTTGCTAAGGTGGTTGCTATGGAGTTCTAGGCCGTTGCTAGGGTGTTGCTAGGTGGTTGCTATGGAGTTCTAGGTGGTTGCTAGGGTGTTGCTAGGTGGTTGCTATGGAGTTCTAGGCGGTTGCTATGGTGTTGCTAGGTGGTTGCTATGGAGTTCTAGGCGGTTGCTATGGTGTTGCTAGGTGGTTGCTATGGTGTTCTAGGCCATTGCTAGGGTGTTGCTAGGTGGTTGCTATGGAGTTCTAGGTGGTTGCCAGGGTGTTGCTAGGGTGTTGCTAGGTGGTTGCTATGGAGTTCTAGGCAGTTGCTAGGGTTTTGCTAGGTGGTTGCAATGGAGTTCTAGGTGGTTGCCATGGTGTTGCTAGTGTGTTGCTAGGTGGTTGCTATGGAGTTCTAGGCGGTTGCTATGGTGTTGCTAGGTGGTTGCTATGGAGTTCTAGGTGGTTGCCATGGTGTTGCTAGTGTGTTGCTAGGTGGTTGCTATGGAGTTCTAGGCGGTTGCTATGGTGTTGCTAGGTGGTTGCTATGGAATTCTAGGCGGTTGCTATAGTGTTGCTAGGTGGTTGCTATGGAGTTCTAGGCGGTTGCTAGGGTTTTGCTAGGTGGTTGCAATGGAGTTCTAGGTGGTTGCCATGGTGTTGCTATGGTGTTGCTAGGTGGTTGCTATGGAATTCTAGGCGGTTGCTATAGTGTTGCTAGGTGGTTGCTATGGAGTTCTAGGCGGTTGCTAGGGTTTTGCTAGGTGGTTGCAATGGAGTTCTAGGTGGTTGCCATGGTGTTGCTAGTGTGTTGCTAGGTGGTTGCTATGGAGTTCTAGGCGGTTGCCATGGTGTTGCTAGTGTGTTGCTAGGTGGTTGCTATGGTGTTCCAGGTGGTTGCTAGGGTGTTGCTAGGCGGTTGCTAGGGTATTCCAGGTGGTTGCTAGGGTGTTGCAAGGTCGTTGCTAAGGTGTTCCATGTAGTTGCTAGGGTGTTGCTAGGCAGTTGTTATGGTGTTCCAGATTGTTGCTAGGGTGTTGCTAGCTGGTTGCTATGGTATTCCAGGTGGTTGCTAGGGTGTTGCTAAGTGGTTGCTATGGTGTTCTAGGTGGTTACTATGGTGTTGCTAGGTGGTTGCTATGGCGTTATACCCAGTTGCTAGGGTGTTGCCAGGCATTTGCTATGGTGTTCCAGGTGTTTGCTAGTGTGTTGTTAGGTGGTTGCTATGGAGTTCTAGGCCGTTGCTAGGGTGTTCTCGGGTGTTGCTAGGGGGTTGCTAGGGGGTTGCTATTGAGTTCTAGGCGGTTGCTACGTCTTTACTGAGTCCAATGACGCGACCCATAGTTCTCTATGACAAACGGATCAAAAGATATGGAATATCAAACATCGGCCAATCAGGAAGGGGGGCGAGGCTGATCTACACCAATGGACATGGGACTCTCTACCATGGCCAATGAGGCATTGCACAATTTGTGGACATTTTTTCCCTATAGAGATGAATGGCAGAATGTTCAAATCTAGAGAGAGACCAGAGTACTGCTGCTAGAAGACAGACCATTGTGACATCACAAGGGTGAGAAGACAGAGCATTGTGACATCACAAAGGTGAACATTCCGCCATTCATTCTCTATGGGAAAAATTGCCCACAAAAATTCAAATTTTTCAAAAACCGTCCACTCAAACTTTCCAAAAAGTAATAGCACACCATTCCCGATCAGGCCGCTCGATTTGACATATTGCACGTGTATGTGGTGCGAAAACTCTGGGAGGAGTAGCGGTCCAAAAAATGGGTGGAATAATAATAATAATAAATATGTGCAATAATAATAGTGTAGTTGCCCTAAGGCAACCACACTAATAAAGAATATGTGCAATAATAATAGTGTAGTTGCCCTAAGGCAACCACACTAATAATAATAAAGAATATGTGCAATAATAATAGTGTAGTTGCCCTAAGGCAACCACACTAATAATAATAATAATAATAACTAGACAATTCCTGCAGAAATTGTGAAGTGTGGTTGCCGCCAACGCAAAGTCGACTTTGTGCTCAACGGAGCGAACAGTTTCTGTAGTATAAGCAGAGACAGAGTATGCTATACATGCTGTAACATCACGGCAACCAGTTTATTTGCAACACACATATTCAGAGCTAAATTAACCCTTCATCAATACTTGAGATCAGCGATTTACTCACGGTATGCTGACGAGTGACGGCGAATCATAAAGCTAGCTGGCCACTTCAGAGGGTCTTGGAAAAACGTTATATCTGCACTGCACAACCGCTCCATTTTAAAAAGCAAGTCAGGTCTAGGGAGATTAATTTGATTGATTGATGGTTTTACATTAAGTTCAGCTCATTTTTACCATTCAACTAAAAACATTTAACTGGGCTGCAATTCAGAGTTTAATCTGTTACCTTAGATACCAACTCATAGACAGAGGATAGTCTATTACCTGTTAGCCTCAATGCAGTTATAAAGAGACCAAAGTTTCCAACTCGCTGGAATATAAAACGGTACTACAAAAGTAAAATGTGACATATTATACATAGTTAGAAAGCTTATTCTATCACCTGTTGGATCGATGAAGTGTAGATAAAGGCAGTTTGTACTACAAAGTTACAGAACACTCAATGCAGTATGTGTGGTATTACAAGCTGACGTCTTTTTCTGGAGTAAGACCGGACCTGAAGCTGCTGCACACGTTTTGTTGACGGCGTTGTTGCACTTTTTAGTGAAGTCGGGCTTGTTTGAAAATTCGTTTATTCAGTAGCTGAGAGCATAAGCTTTCTAACCAGGTATAACAGCACGTCTATTTTTGTTTTTTTAATATCGTTTTTTTAGGTCAACCGAAAGCTATGTCATCATGTCATAGAACGTATTCGCTCTTTGTTAGCACTAGCATGCAAATACGCAAAGTCTGGCTTGTTTGAAAATTCGTTTATTCAGTAGCTGAGAGCATAAGCCTTCTAACCAGGTATAACAGCACGTCTATTTTTGTTTTTTTAATATCGTTTTTTTAGGTCAACCGAAAGCTATGTCATCATGTCATAGAACGTATTCGCTCTTTGTTAGCACTAGCATGCAAATACGCAAAGTCTGGCTTGTTTGAAAATTCGTTTAATCAGTAGCTGAGAGCATAAGCCTTCTAACCAGGTATAACAGCACGTCTATTTTTGTTTTTTTAATATCGTTTTTTTAGGTCAACCGAAAGCTATGTCATCATGTCATAGAACGTATTCGCTCTTTGTTAGCACTAGCATGCAAATACGCAAAGTCTGGCTTGTTTGAAAATTCGTTTATTCAGTAGCTGAGAGCATAAGCTTTCTAACCAGGTATAACAGCACGTATATTGTTGGTTTTTTAATATCGTTTTTTTAGGTCAACCGAAAGTGCTCTCATTATCGCATGAAAGCCATTCACTGTTTGTTAGCACTAGCAGTCTAAGACGCTGCATGTGACGAAACGTCGTCAACGAATTAGCGTAATGTCTCGTGAAATACTATTATTATTGAGGACTTCTGGGTATGCCTAACCCATATGTTTGTTGATATACCTAGCTGACAGCGTTTTCATTTGTAATTTTTCAGTTGTAATACCGTTTTACCCTTCACTTCCGAAATCAGCTATTTCCTATCCTGCCCGCTGAGACCACAGATCTGACCGCATCACGTGCGCAAAGCCGACCAATGCTGTAACTTCACCGTTCGCATATGAATGACGTCACCTTCTCCATTCATCTCTATGGGGAAAAATTGGGCATAAAAATTAATATTTCTCAAAAACCGTACAGCGAAACTTTCCACAAAGTAATAGCACACGATTCCCAAAGAAGCCGGTCATTTTGACATATGGCACGTGTATGTGGTGTGAAAACTCTGGGAGGAGTAGCGGTCCAAAAAATGGGTGGAATAATAATAATAATAAATATGTGCGATAATAATAGTGTAGTTGCCCTAAGGCAACCACACTAACTAGACAATTCCTGCAGAAATTGTGAAGTGTGGTTGCCGCCAACGCAAAGTCGACTTTGTGCTGAACGGAGTGAACAGTGGTAGGTAGTTGCTATGATGTCTGAGGCAGTTGCTAGGGTGTTGCTAGGTGGTTCTATGGAGTTCTAAGTGGTTTCATGGAATTCTAGGCGGTCGCTAGGGTGGTGCTAGGTGGTTGCTATGGAGTTTCAGGTGGTTGCTATAGAGCTCCAGGTGGTTGCTAGGGCATTGCTAGGTGGTTGCTAGGGTATGCTAAGTGGTTGGTAGGTGGTTGCTATGGAGTTCTAGGCGGTTGCTAGGGTGTTGCTAGGCAGTTGTTATGGTGTTCCAGGTGGTTGCTAGGGTGTTGCTAGGTGGTTGCTATGGATTTATAGCCGGTTGCTAGGGTGTTGCTAGGCATTTGCTATGGAGTTATAGGCAGTTGCTAGGGTGTTGCTAGGGTATTCTAGGTGGCTGCTAGGATGTTGCTAGGTGGTTGCTATGGAGTTATAGGTGGTTGCTAGGGTGTTGCTAGGGTGTTGCTAGGTGGTTGCTAGCATGTTGCTAGGTTGTTTCTATAGTGTTGCTAGGCAGTTGTTATGGTGTTACAGGTGGTTGCTAGGGTGTTGCTAGGTGGTTGCTATGGTGTTCCAGGTGGTTGCTTAGGGTGTTGCTAGGTGGTTGCTATGGAGTTCTAGGTGGTTGCTATAGTGTTGCTAGGTGGTTGCTTTGGAGTTATAGCTGGTTGCTAGGGTGTTGCTAGGCATTTGCTATGGTGTTCCAGGTTATTGCTAGTGTGTTGTTGGGTGGTTGTTATGGAGTTCCAGGTGGTTGCTTGGGGGTTGCTAGGGTATTCTAGGTGGTTGCTATGAAGTTATAGGCGGTTGCTAGGGTGTTGCTAGGCAGTTGTTATGGTGTTCCAAGTGGTTGCTAGGGTGTTGCTAGGCAGTTGTTATGGTGTTCCAAGTGGTTGCTAGGGTGTTGCTAGGTGGTTGCTATGGAGTTCTAGGCAGTTGCTATGGTGTTGCTAGGTGGTTGCTAGGGTGTTGCTAGGTGGTTGCTATGGAGTTTTAGGCGGTTGCTATGGTGTTGCTAGGTGGTTGCTAAGGAGTTCTAGGCCGTTGCTAGGGTGTTGCTAGGTGGTTGCTATGGAGTTCTAGGTGGTTGCTAGGGTGTTGCTAGGTGGTTGCTTTGGAGTTCTAGGTGGTTGCTAGGGTGTTGCTAGGTGGTTGCTATGGTGTTCCAAGTGGTTGCTAGGGTGTTGCTAGGCAGTTATGGTGTTCCAAGTGGTTGCTAGGGTGTTGCTAGGTGGTTGCTATGGTGTTCCAGGTGGTTGCTTGGGTGTTGCTAGGTGGTTGCTATGGAGTTCTAGGCGGTTGCTATGGTGTTGCTAGGTGGTTGCTATGGAGTTCTAGGCCGTTGCTATGGTGTTGCTAGGTGGTTGCTATGGAGTTCTAGGTGGTTGCTAGGGTGTTGCTAGGTGGTTGCTATGGAGTTCTAGGCGGTTGCTATGGTGTTGCTAGGTGGTTGCTATGGAGTTCTAGGTGGTTGCTATGGAGTTCTAGGCAGTTGCTATGGTGTTGCTAGGTGGTTGCTATGGAGTTCTAGGCAGTTGCTATGGTGTTGCTAGGTGGTTGCTATGGAGTTCTAGGCCGTTGCTAGGGTGTTGCTAGGTGGTTGCTATGGAGTTCTAGGTGGTTGCTAGGGTGTTGCTAGGTGGTTGCTATGGAGTTCTAGGCGGTTGCTATGGTGTTGCTAGGTGGTTGCTATGGAGTTCTAGGCGGTTGCTAGGGTGTTGCTAGGTGGTTGCTATGGAGTTCTAGGCGCTATGATGTTGCTAGGTGGTTGCTAGGGTGTTGCTAGGTGGTTGCTATGGAGTTCTAGGTGGTTGCTAGGGTGTTGCTAGGTTGTTGCTATGGTGTTCCATGTGGTTGCTAGGGTGTTGCTAGGCAGTTGTTATGGTGTTCCAGATTGTTGCTAGGGTGTTACTAGGTGGTTGCTATGGTGTTCCAGGTGGTTGCTAGGGTGTTGCTAGGTGGTTGCTAGGGTATTCTAAGTGGTTGCTAGGATGTTGCTAGGTGGTTGCTATGGGGTTATAGGCGGTTGCTAGGGTGTTGCTAGGGTGTTGCTAGGTGGTTGCTATGGAGTTCTAGGCGGTTGCTAGGCCGTTGCTAGGTGGTTGCTATGGAGTTCTAGGTGGTTGCTAGGGTGTTGCTAGGGGGTTGCTAGGGTATTCTAAGTGGTTTCTAGGATGTTGCTAGGTGGTTGCTATGGAGTTCTAGGCGGTTGCTATGGTGTTGCTAGGTGGTTGCTATGGAGTTCTAGGCCGTTGCTAGGGTGTTGCTAGGTGGTTGCTATGGAGTTCTAGGTGGTTGTTAGGGTGTTGCTAGGCGGTTGCTATGGAGTTCTAGGCGGTTGCTAGGGTGTTGCTAGGTGGTTGCTATGGAGTTCTAGGTGGTTGCTAGGGTGTTGCTAGGTGGTTGCTATGGAGTTCTAGGCCGTTGCTAGGGTGTTGCTAGGTGGTTGCTATGGAGTTCTAGGTGGTTGCTAGGGTGTTGCTATGGTGTTGCTAGGTGGTTGCTATGGAGTTCTAGGCAGTTGCTAGGGTGTTGCTAGGTGGTTGCTATAGAGTTCTAGGTGGTTGCTAGGGTGTTGCTAGGCGGTTGCTATGGAGTTATAGGTGGTTGCTAGTGTGTTGTTAGGTGGTTGCTATGGAGTTCTAGGCCGTTGCTATGGTGTTTTAGGTGGTTGCTATGGTGTTGCTAGGCGGTTGCTATGGAGTTCTAGGCGGTTGCTAGGGTGTTGCTAGGTGGTTGCTATGGAGTTCTAGGTGGTTGCTAGGCTGTTGCTAGGGGGTTGCTAGGGTATTCGAAGTGGTTGCTAGGATGTTGCTAGGTGGTTGCTATGGAGTTCTAGGTGGTTGCTATGGTGTTGCTAGGTGGTTGCTATGGAGTTCTAGGCGGTTGCTAGGTCTTTACTGAGTCCAATGACGCGACCCATAGTTCTCTATGACAAACGGTTCAAAAGTTATGAAATATCAAACATCGGCCAATCAGGAAGGGGGGCGAGGCTGATCTCCACCAATGGACAAAGAACTCTCTACCATGTCCAATGAGGCATTGCACAATTTGTGGGCAATTTTTCCCCATAGAGATGAATGGCCGAATGTTCAAATCTAGAGAGAGACCAGAGTACTGCTGCCAGAAGACAGGGCATTGTGACATCACAAGGGTGAGAAGACAGAGCATTGTGACATCACAAAGGTGAACATTCCGCCATTCATTCTCTATGGGAAAAATTGCCCACAAAAATTCAAATTTTTCAAAAACCGTGCAACCAATCTTTCCACAAAGTAATAGCACACCATTCCCGATCAAGCCGCTCGATTTGACATATTGTACGTGTATGTAGCGCGAAAACTGTGGGAGGAGTAGCGGTCCAAAAAATGGGTGGAATAAATAAATAATAATAATAATAATAACTAGACAATTCCTGCAGAAATTGTGAAGTGTGGTTGCCGCCAACGCAAAGTCGACTTTGTGCTGAACGGAGTGAACAGTGGTAGATTGTTGCTATGATGTCTGAGGCAGTTGCTAGGGTGTTGCTAGGTGGTTCTATGGAGTTCTAAGTGGTTTCATGGAATTCTAGGCGGTCGCTAAGGTGGTGCTAGGTGGTTGCTATGGAGTTTCAGGTGGTTGCTATTGAGCTCCAGGAGGTTGCTAGGGCATTGCTAGGTGGTTGCTAGGGTATGCTAAGTGGTTGGTAGGTGGTTGCTATGGAGTTCTAGGCGGTTGCTAGGGTGTTGCTAGGCAGTTGTTATGGTGTTCCAGGTGGTTGCTAGGGTGTTGCTAGATGGTTGCTATGGAGTTATAGCCGGTTGCTAGGGTGTTGCTAGGCATTTGCTATGGAGTTATAGGCAGTTGCTAGGGTGTTGCTAGGGTATTCTAGGTGGCTGCTAGGATGTTGCTAGGTGGTTGCTATGGTGTTATAGGCGGTTGCTAGGGTGTTGCTAGGGTGTTGCTAGGTGGTTGCTATGGAGTTCTAGGCGGTTGCTAGGCCGTTGCTAGGTGGTTGCTATGGAGTTCTAGGTGGTTGCAAGGGTGTTGCTAGGTGCTTGCTATGGAGTTCTAGGCGGTTGCTATGGTGTTGCTAGGTGGTTTTTATGGAGTTCTAGGCGGTTGCTAGGGTGTTGCTAGGTGGTTGCTTTTTAGTACTAGGTGGTTGCTAGGGTGTTGCTAGGGGGTTGCTAGGGTATTCTAAGTGGTTTCTAGGATGTTGCTAGGTGGTTGCTATGGAGTTCTAGGCGGTTGCTATGGTGTTGCTAGGTGGTTGCTATGGAGTTCTAGGCCGTTGCTAGGGTGTTGCTAGGTGGTTGCTATGGAGTTCTAGGTTGTTGCCAGGGTGTTGCTAGGGTGTTGCTAGGTGGTTGCTATGGAGTTCAAGGTGGTTGCTATGGTGTTGCTAGGTGGTTGCTATGGAGTTCTAGGCGGTTGCTATGGAGTTCTAGGCCGTTGCTAGGGTGTTGCTAGGTGGTTGCTATGGAGTTCTAGGCCGTTGCTAGGGTGTTGCTAGGTGGTTGCTATGGAGTTCTAGGTGGTTGATAGGGTGTTGCTAGGCGGTTGCTAGGATGTTTCTAGGGTATTCTAGGTGGTTGCTAGGATGTTGCTAGGTGGTTACTATGGAGTTATAGGTGGTTGCTAGGGTGTTTCTAGGGGGTTGCTAGGTTATTCTAAGTGGTTGTTAGGGTGTTGCTAGGTGGTTGCTATGGAGTTCTAGGTGGTTGCTAGGGTGTTGCTAGGTGGTTGCTATGGAGTTCTAGGCCGTTGCTAGGGTGTTGCTAAGTGGTTGCTATGGAGTTCTAGGCGGTTGCTAGGGTGTTGCTAGGTGGTTGCTATGGAGTTCGAGGTGGTTGCTAGGGTGTTGCTAGGTCGTTGCTATGGTGTTCCATGTGGTTGCTAGGGTGTTGCTAGGCAGTTGTCATGGTGTTCCAGATTGTTGCTAGGGTGTTCCAGGTGGTTGCTAGGGTGTTGCTAGGTGGTTGCTAGGGTATTCTAAATGGTTGCTAGGATGTTGCTAGGTGGTTGCTATGGAGTTATAGGCGGTTGCTAGGGTGTTGCTAGGCATTTGCTATGGTGTTCCAGGTGGTTGCTATGGAATTCTAGATGGTTGCTAGGGTTTTCTAGCTGGTTGTTATGGGTTGCTAGGTCGTTGCTATGGAGTTAGAGCTGGTTGCTAGGGTGTTGCTAGGGGGTTGCTATGGAGTTCTAGGCGGTTGCTAGGTCTTTACTGAGTCCAATGACGCGACCCATAGTTCTCTATGACAAACGGTTCAAAAGTTATGAAATATCAAACATCGGCCAATCAGGAAGGGGGGCGAGGCTGATCTCCACCAATGGACAAAGGACTCTCTACCATGTCCAATGAGGCATTGCACAATTTGTGGGCAATTTTTTCCCCATAGAGATCAATGGCCGAATGTTCAAATCTAGAGAGAGACCAGAGTACTGCTGCCAGAAGACAGGGCATTGTGACATCACAAGGGTGAGAAGACAGAGCATTGTGACATCACAAAGGTGAACATTCCGCCATTCATTCTCTATGGGAAAAATTGCCCACAAAAATTCAAATTTTTCAAAAACCGTGCAACCAATCTTTCCACAAAGTAATAGCACACCATTCCCGATCAAGCCGCTCGATTTGACATATTGCACGTGTATGTGGTGCAAAAACTCTGGGAGGAGTAGCGGTCCAAAAAATGGGCGGAATAAATAATAATAATAATAATAATATGTGCAATAATAATAGTGTAGTTGCCCTAAGGCAACCACACTAATAATAATATGTGCAATAATAATAGTGTAGTTGCCCTAAGGCAACCACACTAATAAATAATATGTGCAATAATAATAGTGTAGTTGCCCTAAGGCAACCACACTAATAATAATATGTGCAATAATAATAGTGTAGTTGCCCTAAGGCAACCACACTAATAATAATATGTGCAATAATAATAGTGTAGTTGCCCTAAGGCAACCACACTAATAATAATAAATATGTGCAATAATAATAGTGTAGTTGCCCTAAGGCAACCACACTAATAAAGAATATGTGCAATAATAATAGTGTAGTTGCCCTAAGGCAACCACACTAATAATAATATGTGCAATAATAATAGTGTAGTTGCCCTAAGGCAACCACACTAATAATAATATGTGCAATAATAATAGTGTAGTTGCCCTAAGGCAACCACACTAATAATATGTGCAATAATAATAGTGTAGTTGCCCTAAGGCAACCACACTAATAATAATAATAATATGTGCAATAATAATAGTGTAGTTGCCCTAAGGCAACCACACTAATAATATGTGCAATAATAATAGTGTAGTTGCCCTAAGGCAACCACACTAACTAGACAATTCCTGCAGAAATTGTGAAGTGTGGTTGCCGCCAACGCAGTCAACTTTGTGCACAACGGAGTGAACAGTTTCTGTAGTATAAGCAGAGACAGAGTATGCTGTACATGCTATAACATCACGGCAACGAGTTCATTTGCAACACACATATTCAGAGCTAAATTAACCCTTCATCAATACTTGAGATCAGCGATTTACTCACGGTATGCTGTGACGAGTGACGGCGAATCATAAAGCTAGCTGACCACTTCAGAGGGTCTTGGAAAAACGTTATATCTGCACTGCACAACCGCTCCATTTTAAAAAGCAAGACAGGGCTAGGGAGATTAATGTGATTGATTTATGGTTTTACGTTAAGTTCAGCTCATTTTTACCATTCAAATAAAAACATTTAACTGTGCTGCAATTCAGAGTTTAATCTGTTACCTTAGATACGAACTCATAGCCACAGGATAGCCTACTACGCGTTAGCTGACCCAAATTTCTGGAGTTAGACCGGACCTGAAGCTGCTGCACACGTGCTGTTGACGGCGTTGTTCCAGTTTTCAGTACAGTCTGGCTTGTTTGAGAATTCGTTTATTCAGTAGCTGAGAGCATAAGCTTTCTAACCAGGTATAACAGCACGTCTATTTTTGTTTTTTTAATATCGTTTTTTTAGGTCAACCGAAAGCTATGTCATCATGTCATAGAACGTATTCGCTCTTTGTTAGCACTAGCATGCAAATACGCAAAGTCTGGCTTGTTTGAAAATTCGTTTATTCAGTAGCTGAGAGCATAAGCTTTCTAACCAGGTATAACAGCACGTCTATTTTGTTTTTTTTTATATCGTTTTTTTAGGTCAACCGAAAGCTATGTCATCATGTCATAGGACGTATTCGCTCTTTGTTAGCACTAGCATGCAAATACGCAAAGTCTGGCTTGTTTGAAAATTCGTTTATTCAGTAGCTGAGAGCATAAGCTTTCTAACCAGGTATAACAGCACGTCTATTTTTGGTTTTTTAATATCGTTTTTTTAGGTCAACCGAAAGTGCTCTCATTATCGCATTAAAGCCGTTCACTGTTTGTTAGCACTAGCATTCTAAGACGCTGCATGTGACGAAACGTCGTCAACAAATTTGCGTAATATCTCGTGAAATACTATTATTATTGAGGACTTCTGGGTATGCCTAAGCCATATGTTTGTTGATATACCTAGCTGACAGCGTTTTCATTTGTAATTTTTCAGTTGGAATACCGTTTTACCCTTCACTTCCGCATTCAGCTATGTCCTATCCTGGCAGCTGAGACCGTAGAGCTGACCGCATCACGTGTGCAAAGCCGACCAATGCTGTAACTTCACCGTTCGCATGTGAATGACGTCATCTTCTCCATTCATCTCTATGGGAAAAAATTGGGCATTAAAAGTCATATTTCTCAAAAATCGTGCAGCGAAACTTTCCACAAAGTAATAGCACACGATTCCCAAAGAAGCCGGTCATTTTGACATATGGCACGTGTATGTGGTGCGAAAACTCTGGGAGGAGTAGCGGTCCAAAAAATGGGTGGAAAGAATAATAATATGTGCGATAATAGTAGTGTGGTTGCCTTAAAGCAACCACACTAACTAGACAATTCCTGCAGAAATTGTGAAGTGTGGTTGCCGCCAACGCAAAGTCGACTTTGTGCTGAACGGAGTGAACAGTTTCTGTAGTATAAGCAGAGACAGAGTATGGTATGCTATAACATCACGGCAACGAGTTGATATGCAACACACATATTCAGAGCTAAATTAACCCTTCATCAATACTTCAGATCAGCGATTTACTCACGGTATGCTGTGACGAGTGGCGGCGAATCATAAAGCTAGCTGGCCAGTTCAGACGGTCTTGGAAAAACCTTTATATTTACACTGCACAACCGCACAATTTTAAAAAGCAAGACAGGGCTAGGGAGATTAATTTGATTGATTTATGGTTTTACGTTAAGTTTTGCTCATTTGTACCATTCAAATAAAAACATTTAACTGTGCTGCAATTCAGAGTTTAATCTGTTACCTTAGATACGAACTCATAGACACAGGATAGCCTATTACATGTTAGCCGACCCAAATTTCTGGAGTTAGACCGGACCAGAAGCTGCTGCACACGTGTTGTTGACGGCGTTGTAGCACTTTTTAGTACAGTCTGGCTTGGTTGAGAACTCGTTTATTCAGTAGGTAAGAGCATAAGCTTTCTAACCAGGTATAACAGCACGTCTATTTTTGGTTTTTTAATATCGTTTTTTTAGGTCAACCGAAAGTGTTCGCATTAGCGCAATACATGCATGTGCTCTTTGTTAGCACTAGCATGCAAAGATGCTGGACCTGACGAAACGTCGTCAACGAATTTGCGTAATATCTTGTGAAATACTATTATTATTTAGGACTTCTGGGTATGCCTAAGCCATATGTTTGTTGATATACCTAGCTGACAGCGTTTTCATTTGGAATACCGTTTTTTGTCGTGTTTACTTCCGCATTCCCCTATATGCTTAGTGATGGCTGGTGAGGACGAACAGCGGTCCGCATCACGTGTGCAAAGCCGACCAATGCTGTAACTTCACCGTTCGCATGTGAATGACGTCACCTTCTCCATTCATCTCTATGGGAAAAAATTGGGCATAAAAAGTCATATTTCTCAAAAACCGTGCAGCGAAACTTTCCACAAAGTAATAGCACACGATTCCCAAAGAAGCCGGTCATTTTGACGTATGGCACGTGTATGTGGTGCGAAAACTCTGGGAGGAGTAGCGGTCCAAAAAATGGGTGGAAAGAATAATAATATGTGCGATAATAGTAGTGTGGTTGCCTTAAAGCAACCACACTAATAACTAGACAATTCCTGCAGAAATTGTGAAGTGTGGTTGCCGCCAATGCAAAGTCGACTTTCTGCTGAACAAAGTGAACAGTGGTAGGTAGTTGCTATGATGTTTGAGGCAGTTGCTAGGGTGTTGCTTGGTGGTTCTATGGAGTTCTAGGTGGTTTCATGAAATTCTAGGCGGTTGCTAGGGTGGTGCTAGGTGGTTGCTATGGAGCTCCAGGTGGTTGCTAGGGCATTGCTAGGTGGTTGCTAAGGTATTCTATGTGGTTGCTAGGATGTTGCTAGGTGGTTACTATGGAGTTATAGGCGGTTGCTACGGTGTTGCTAGGGTATTCTAAGTGGTTGCTAGGGTGTTGCTAGGGTATTCTATGTGGTTGCTAGGGTGTTGCTAGGAATTTGCTATGGTGTTCCAGGTGCTTGCTAGTGTGTTGTTAGGTGGTTGCTATGGAGTTCTAGGTGGTTGCTAGGGTGTTGCTAGGGTATTCTAAGTGGTTGCTATGGTGTTGCTAGGGGTTTGCTATGGAGTTCTAGGCGGTTGCTAGGTCTTTACTGAGTCCAATGACGCGACCCATAGTTCTCTATGACAAACGGTTCAAAAGTTATGAAATATCAAACATCGGCCAATCAGGAAGGGGGGCAAGGCTGATCTACACCAATGGACAAAGGACTCTCTACCATATCCAATGTGGCATTGTACAATTTGTGGGCAATTTTTCCCCATAGAGATGCATGGAGAAGGTGACGTCATTCATATGCGAACGGTGAAGTTACAGCATTGGTCAGCTTTGCACACGTGATGCGGTCCGCTCTACCCTAATGCAACCACACTAAAAATATGTGGGATAATAGTAGTGTGATTGCCTAAGGCAACCACACTAAAAATAAAAATAATAATACCAATACACCGCACTGACTTGGACCAGTCTGCACCCAACAACCAACCAACCCATAATGATGGTGGTAGCCGAGCTTAAATAGCTTCTCCTCCCTTGGACCCTACCAATTACCAAGAATTAAATACAATTCTACCACAGCTTAAAATTACCCATAACAAATACAATCAATAATTAACACATGTAAATAATCAATATATTTCATTTAAGTAATTCAGTACATCATAGACCACATTATTTACCATGGACTACACAACCCCGGGAATACTAGACTGTCCCAATCAACCTGGCGGCAACTAAAAACTACAAAAACTAGTAGGAAGTTGCGTCCTTTTGTCCCAGCGTGATGATGCAACCGGGAAGCCTGCTACACCACGCGGTATATGTATATATTGGCTGCATTAGATATATATATATATATATATCAATCAATTTTATTTGTATAGCGCTTTTAACAAAGGAGCTTTTTCACAAAGCAGCTTTACAGAGAACCGGTCCCCAAAGAGTAAGCCTAGGGCAACAGTGGCAAGGGAAAACTCCCTGACTGATAACAGGAAGAAACCTTGAGCAGAACCGGACTCAGAGGGGGAACCCATCTGCTGCGGGCAGGCACCGGTTTGTTATGGAAAATAAACAGTGGCAGGAGGCGGAGGTGCCCAGCTGGTCTAGGGCTGGAGCTATATATACACAGTGGCTTCAGAAAGTATTCAGACCCCTTCACTTTTTGCACACTTTGTGTTGTAGATTAAATTTTAAATGGATAAAATAAAATTTTTTGCCCATTACAATTTTTGCCCATAAATCTACACTCAATAACCCATAATGACAAAGTGAAAACGTTTTTAGAAATTTTTGCAAATTTATTAAAAATCAAATACTGAAATCTCATTTATATAAGTATTCATATCCTTAATTAAGTACTTTGTAGAAGCCCCTTTGGCAGCAATTACAGCTTCGAGTCTTCTTGGGTAAGTCTCTACAAGCTTTGCACACCTGGATTTGGGCAGTTTATCCCATTCTTCCTGGCAGATCCTCTCAAGCTCTGTCAGATTGGATGGTGTCTGTGAACTGCCATCTTCAGGTCTCTCCATAGATGTTCTATGGGGTTTAAGCCCTGATATATTATTGAAGCTGCACTTCCCTGGCATATTGTCGGGACAGTAGGGCTTACGTTTACTAACTGTTACATTAGCAGAAGCGTGCCTGTTGGGCGTGCCTGTAAACAGACTGAGCCAGACCGAATTAACTTCTCACACCACCAAAATACCGCGAAGGTTATGTGCCAATTTACGTTTTATTACTATACATACTATTTTTATGATTGGATTAATTAATAATTATATTTGACGCAACTTTAGCTGTGTTTCCATTACTTTTCCAAAACTTTTCAAAAAATATTATTTTCCATAACTTTTCCAGGGCCTGGAAATTGCATTTTAAATTTCAATGACTTTTCCAGGTTTTTCATGACGGTACGAACCTTGTCTTTTTATATTTTTCCTTGCTCCTTCTTTCCTTTTGTAGCATTTCTTTCAGTTTATCAATTTCTCTCCTGAACTTATTCATAGACTGTCTGACCCTCCTCTGACCTTACACTCTGAAACAAAGTTAGCAAGCAACATACTGTTGTAATGACCTGTCAATTTACAAATTTAAAGGTTCCTCTCTGCCTGTTTAATTATTCACACTGCTGCTCGTTCATTGGTTTTGGGGGGACAGGAAGTTAGAAAGAAATGCTCAAATCGCTTACAGCACCTTTAACACGCTGACAATTATTATTTATAAACTAAATGACATCTTGGACTTGCAATTTAACTCAAGTTCTGTATTATGACTGTCTATAGCATCAAAGCACCCTTATTTAAATGAACCTTGATGGCCCTGCCATTGGAGCATCTTGAAGTAATTAGGGTGGGAGGTGGGGTAATAGCTGCACCTTCAGCTGCCCTAGCTTTGATTCTCCTTTTACTCTCTCTCCATTTCTTCCTTTGGGCATGCTTCTTTCTCTCACTTAAATCACCTATTTTCTTTTTCCCCCCCCAACTCTGTCTCTTCTCCATTTTTCTTTCTCCTTTTCCAGATATTTTTGCTGTCTCTCTGGATCGGCATCTTGGTGCACTCTGTATCGCCACTGCATTTCAGCAGCTGTCAATGGTGGCGCCATTCCCTAAACGCACAGAAAATATGTTCAGTTTCCTTTAAAATACACAGTATATGCTGTTTTGTTAGATGTACATATTTTTTACTTGCAGATGAATTACATATATTTTTAAGCAGTGAATTTAAAGAGGCACTCCAGCAGTTTACTAGCATTTTCCACCCTGTTAGGATGAAGCTATCTAACAGGGTGGAACCTAACAGGGTGGAAACATGGAGGCTGAATTAGCCATACATCTGTGTCATTGTGCTAAGCATGCTAACTCAATGAGTACCTTGAAGCTCTATATGAATATTGTGCTCCATATTAATAAAAAAATGTATGTATATATATGTATATATATACATTGATTTCCCATGTAATTGTGCTAACAGGGTAGAATGTACATGAGTACAAGACGGCTATGATGATAAAACATAAAATATCTCAAATTAAGAAGAGTGATAAGACTTACCAGGCTGTCCCAGCTGAATTTCCCTCCAAATGTGATGTCCCATACAAAAAGTGATGTCATAGGGGGTTTGGCTAATTTCTTAAATAGGTTAGTGGTATTATATAATGTGGATACACACTGTAGTGTTTTTGTGATGCAGCAGTGATGACGAGAGTGGTGGAACATTGCCAAAACGTGGTTGACAGTTGAAAATTGTTTTCATATAGTCCCATCCCCATCCGCCATTATTCTGAGATACAGCTAATCCATTTATATTGATAATATTTGAGTTTCTCTACAAACGCGCGAAAACACGCTGGTATAATAAAACAATGACGGTCAATATAGCCTATATATATAGTCCGCTTCGTTCCGTTGCTACCATAATATAAAAAACTTTCTTGTGTAGCTGCAGTTTCTCGCTGCAATTACTAATATTGAATATAAACAAAAGATGCAATTTATGCTGTAGTCTGCCAATGTCTAAATAAATGATAAGGTAGGCTACTCTGCCCGCAGCTCACAGGGATGGCTAGTTGATATTTCGTTTTTTGTTTCGTTTTTTTTTCAATGTCGTATTTATTATTTGAAATATGTATTATTATTCTGTCTCTGAGGCGCTCTGAAGTGTGCATTCTCTGCTATTCTGAGCAATGGATTGGAATATGTGTCTGACGTAGTGTTGCACAGTATACTGAAACTTCAGCACTTTTTTGGTACTTCAAAAAAAAAAAAAGAAAAGGTTCGGTATTAGAATTTTCCGACGTTCGGTAGTTTTGTGTCAAATATAAAAGCCAGGGAAATGTGTCTTCCACATTACTGATTGAGAGGATGAAAAGTGTAATTTGTCAGAATCTTCACTAGATGGCAGTAGCAACTAAGGTTGCCAAGTGAGGTGACGTTGCGCTTGTGCACTCACTCCTTGACACAGCGTAAGCTTCGACTCAGTTCACTTCAGTAGTAATAGGTGTTCTAATTTGTAAATATTTTATTATAGGAAGATGCTGTATTGTTATTAAAATATGCTGTTTTTAGATCTATTTAAAAGTGAAAGACCTGTTTAAAGATTATTTAGTTTACAATTGTTTAATTTTTAAAATATATTTAATATATTTTTCTATTGTTTAGTGTTGTAACACTATAGGCCTATGCTTATTAATATGTTGAGCAGGCTTCAACTTAAAGATTGTTAATAAACCTCGAAATTCAAAAATACGGTCAACACTTGTGGACATTATGTTTTTGTTCTCTTAAGGTGATTTAAGTTTCGTTAGGTACCGAGTATCGAATCAGTATCATTTAAGTTTCAAGTATCATTTCAGTATCGAGTATTGTGATACTAAACCTGGTATCGGTATCAAAGTCAAAATTTTGGGATTGTGACAACAATAGTCTAATGCCTTTTTTAGTTGCGGTGCGGAAGCACTGCAGCTCTACATACACGCCAGGCCATCTAAGTGTTACGACATGCCATCTAAGTGCTACGACGTAGTAAAGGCCTTTACGGCAAGCGGCCAGGACACATCCATGGCGAAGCAACTAAGTATTCCGACAGCGTCTCTTAGCACAAAATTGGCCATAAGTCATCAATATTTTATACAATCATCATGATATTCAGTAGATATGTTGGGTGAAGGTATATGATCATGAAGGCAAAACCATTTTAAAATTGCTCCATTGGGGGCGCAATAGTACCAGTGCTTGGACCCCTCCCAACACCGCTTGCGGCTTTAATTAGGGGTCCAAGCAGCAAAGCTGGTGGAACCCTATTGTATCTGTTAGGATTATTAGGGGTCCAAGCAGCGAAGCTGGTGGAACCCTATTGTATTTGTTAGGATTATTATTATTAGGGGTCCAAGCAGCGAAGCTGGTGGAACCCTTTTGTATCTGTTCGGATTATTATTATTATTAGGGGTCCAAGCAGCGAAGCTAGTGGAACCCTATTGTATCTGTTAGGATTATTATTATTAGGGGTCCAAGCAGCGAAGCTGGTGGAACCCTATTGTATCTGTTCGGATTACTATTATTATTATTAGGGGTCCAAGCAGCGAAGCTGGTGGAACCCTATTGTATTTGTTAGGATTATTAGGGGTCCAAGCAGCGAAGCTTGTGGAACCCTATTGTATCTGTTAGGATTATTATTATTATTAGGGGTCCAAGCAGCAAAGCTGGTGGAACCCTATTGTATCTGTTCGGATTATTAGGGGTCCAAGCAGCGAAGCTGGTGGAACCCTATTGTATCTGTTTGGATTATTATTAGGGGTCCAAGCAGCGAAGCTAGTGGAACCCTATTGTATCTGTTAGGATTATTATTATTAGGGGTCCAAGCAGCGAAGCTGGTGGAACCCTATTGTATTTGTTAGGATTATTATTAGGGGTCCAAGCAGCGAAGCTGGTGGAACCCTATTGTATTTGTTCGGATTATTAGGGGTCCAAGCAGCGAAGCTGGTGGAACCCTATTGTATTTGTTAGGATTATTAGGGGTCCAAGCAGCGAAGCTGGTGGAACCCTATTGTATCTGTTAGGATTATTATTAGGGGTCCAAGCAGTGAAGCTGGTGGAACCCTATTGTATTTGTTAGGATTATTAGGGGTCCAAGCAGCAAAGCTGGTGGAACCCTATTGTATCTGTTAGGATTATTAGGGGTCCAAGCAGCGAAGCTGGTGGAACCCTATTGTATTTGTTAGGATTATTAGGGGTCCAAGCAGTGAAGCTTGTGGAACCCTATTGTATCTGTTAGGATTATTATTATTATTAGGGGTCCAAGCAGCAAAGCTGGTGGAACCCTATTGTATTTGTTAGGATTATTAGGGGTCCAAGCAGCAAAGCTGGTGGAACCCCATTGTATCTGTTAGGATTATTATTAGGGGTCCAAGCAGCGAAGCTGGTGGAACCCTATTGTATCTGTTAGGATTATTATTAGGGGTCCAAGCAGCGAAACTGGTGGAACCCTATTGTATTTGTTAGGATTATTATTAGGGGTCCAAGCAGCGAAGCTGGTGGAACCCTATTGTATTTGTTCAGATTATTAGGGGTCCAAGCAGCGAAGCTGGTGGAACCCTATTGTATTTGTTAGGATTATTAGGGGTCCAAGCAGCGAAGCTGGTGGAACCCTATTGTATCTGTTAGGATTATTATTAGGGGTCCAAGCAGTGAAGCTGGTGGAACCCTATTGTATTTGTTAGGATTATTAGGGGTCCAAGCAGCAAAGCTGGTGGAACCCTATTGTATCTGTTAGGATTATTAGGGGTCCAAGCAGCGAAGCTGGTGGAACCCTATTGTATTTGTTAGGATTATTATTATTAGGGGTCCAAGCAGCGAAGCTGGTGGAACCCTATTATATTTGTTAGGATTATTATTAGGGGTCCAAGCAGCGAAGCTGGTGGAACCCTATTGTATCTGTTAGGATTATTATTAGGGGTCCAAGCAGCGAAACTGGTGGAACCCTATTGTATTTGTTAGGATTATTATTATGGGTCCAAGCAGCGAAGCTGGTGGAACCCTATTGTATTTGTTAGGATTATTAGGGGTCCAAGCAGCGAAGCTGGTGGAACCCTATTGTATCTGTTAGGATTATTAGGGGTCCAAGCAGCTAAACTGGTGGGACCCTATTGTATTTGTTAGGATTATTATTAGGGGTCTAAGCAGCGAAGCTGGTGGAACCCTATTGTATTTGTTAGGATCACCTATGTCGGCGGTAAAAGGCCATAACGGTCCTGCGTAAAAGGCCATAACGCCCACACCGTAAGTCAGATCAACACAAAACTTAATCGACCGATGCATCTGAATGTGCTGTACAACTTTGCTATTGGGACCACCTATGTCCACCATATTGTTTGCCCGCCATTTGGACTTTTTTTATTAGTTGGGGTGCGGAAGAGCTTGAGCTCCAAATCTAAGTGTTACGACATCTAGTAAACTTCTTTATGGCAAGCGGCTAGAAGACATCCATGGCGACGCAACTAAGTAATCCGACACCGTAGGGTCTAGTTTTTATCAGTGAGGGGAGGGTCTGAACTTCATAATGGACAATATTATCAATGTGGGCATTCATAAAAATATTCTTTCACCACTCAAAAATTGTATTCCCTCATAGCAACAAGATAAACCCGATAATAGCCCTAAGATATGCCAATACAGCAGTGAAAACGCTGCTCACTGAGTAACAAAATAAACGAGACAACGTGCATTTGTGATGCCTGAGTTCCAAAATAGCTGTGCGTAATACCACACCTGCTGTTTATGGTGTTGTCGCCCTTTTTATTCAGTAGGTGAGAGTATAAGCTTTCTAACGATGCATAACATGTCTGATGTTGCTTTTGGAATAGCGTTTTATATGTGAGCGTAACCGAAAATTTTCTTATCATCGCATTCACTTGGGCATTCAGTCTGTTTGAGTCTGTGGTAGCAGTATAGAGGCTGCGACTAACGAAACGTTGTCAACGATATTGCGTAATTTCTTGGGAAGTACTATTATCATTGAGGACTTCTGGGCATAGCTAAACCATATCTTTCCTTATCTGACATCGTTTTTTGGAGATAAACAAGCGGCCATGACTCTTTCATTGATTTACTGTCTCTGTGTCTATCTGCTGAACACAGGTAAAATGGCATCATTGCTATGTATTACTGCTCAAAACATTTCGGTTATATACGTCATTTTTGAAATTGAGTTTCTTTAAATACGTTAATGGTATTATATAATGTGGATATTTCACACTAATGTAGGCTACGCGTTAGTTAGTTGTGTAATTGCTTACTTTTTGTGACGCATTGGCAAAACGTGTACAGAATTTTGTGACAATATTTCGAATTATTTTAAATTCTGATAGCGATGTTCCATGTTAAACCTTCATGGGGGACTTATTTATATGCTTTACAGTGGACAACAAGTGTTATATTACTTTTTGGACAGATTTTGGAGTTCATATCCCTCTGAATGTACATGCTCCGCTAAGCTGTAAGCGAAAACCCGAGATATAGACAGCTGCTACTCAGAAAAGTATAAACAAAGCATACTGGTAGATGTAAAACAAAGTGAAAGGCAACGGTGGGTATGGGCGTAAATGCACATGCATTGCTTCCCACAAACTTATGCCTTCCATATTAATGCAACAAATAAAAGTATCGGAATGATGCTGAAGAAAAGATGGTATGCAGCAGCATAGACTAGCTTCATAGTTCGGCTATAGGTTTTGGCATCGGTTAGCAATTTTCATTGCTCGCGTGTCTGAAAACTATGGGATAAATGGGAGTGAATACATCTGGCCGTGCAGTTATGAAAAGTCGATACTCAGGAAACGCAGGAGATATTTACACAGTTTGGAGGAGAGACTCACACGATTGAAAAGAAACGTGGGACAAATAATTTAATTGTTATTAACATAATGTGCACGCACATATGTACACGAAATGAGTGCTGCGGCTTCACCAAATGGTGCTTGCTTGGTTGGGGGCACATAGGAATACAGTCCGTATTTGTATTTTGTGGCCTCCGTCATTCTGGCAGTTGGTTGTAAGTAGGCTCGCTGTCTGCGCTTGCATCAGCTTCTTCTTCTACATATGCACAACCCGTGGTCGCCATTCTGCGATCTAAAGGAATACATTAATTGAACCGTTATTTATTGTCAGGCGATCGGTGTTTGCTTTAACATGACAAATACGTGATTTCTCCTTCAGAGTAGCAACGTACCATCAAGCTGCAAAGCCACGGTCGCTTGGAGCTTTGTTACTTCCAACTCAGAGGCCTGTAGCTTGTGCTGCGCATTGACCAGTCGCTTGTGCAGATGGCGACTTCGTTGGTTGGCGGCGCGGTTCTGCCGCTCCAATCTCACTATAGTGGCCGTGTGGCCGACTTTAAGGCCTCTGCTGCAAATTCGTCCCGACTGGCAGACTCGTCTCGGCAGGCGTACTGTAATATGACATCAAAATATAAACCGTCACTGTACACCCTGATTGAAGTATTGGTTTGTGTTATTTATACCGCCACCTATATGCCATTCAACAGTTGTATACTCTTAATGTAGCCTACTGCTGATTTTAGTATATAGGCTTGCACTTACAATAAGTAGCTGGAATTTTTCCCGCAGCTGTTTCCCCTCTTCGCTGTGTACCGTTGGTAACTTGGATGGTGATGCATGTTGAGGTGCTCCTTCAGCCATTGTATTATTTGTGTGGCCCAGCTCCTCGCGCTCATTATTAAGTACTCTGCGACCTTTTGCCATTTGTAATGTCATCAGGTAGTCTCGTCACCTTAGAACCATTGCTGACACCTAACAGCCACTGGCGTCGGATTCTACCACGTAGTGGGGGGACACGAAGGGAAAATAAAAAACCAGGCTTTTACGCCGTGAAACTGTATATACATTGTTTTAACATCAATGCAAAATGTTTGTATTACTCATAAACTGTTCATTTATTTAACTGTTTTTGGATTATGCGCCAACAGCGTTTCATATCTGTCATCCTCAGTCAGACAGGAGAGCACAGTGGCCAGCATCATTACTTTACATAAGATTCAACTTTATTGTCATTGCACAGAATACAAGTACTGGGAGAACGAAATGCAGTAAGCATGTCACCTGAAGTGCAAAAGAAGCAGTAAAGTCCAATGCAGTGTATGTACATATGTATTATATATATAGCCTATATAGAATATGAAAGGTATGAAAAGGAAAGGTATATACAATATGAACAATATTGACAGGATGTACAGTATAAACAGAGTGAGTATAAACGCTCAAACAGAATGACAACAACTGAGTAAAGTAAAAGGCAATGTTGAGTATCTCCGTAAATGCGCGTGCATTGCCTTGTACAAACTTATGCCTTCCCTATCAATCCAACAAATAAAAGTATCGGAATGATGTTGAAGAAAAGATGGTATGCAGCAGCATAGACTATATAATAGCTTCATAGTTAGGCAGCTTGCCACTGAGCGGTGGTACCCAGACGTGTCAATGTCTGTCCTCCGGAGCGGCCAGACGTGTGAATGGCTGTCGTGTGGAGCGGAGATCTGGCGCGTTCATGCATTCACACGCAACGATGACCACTTTGCATTAAAAGCGCCCACTTATATTAACAATAGTGTGATGATGAATATGTCTTTAAAACAGCAGCGCCAATATACATTAGGACGCAGGATGAACAATCAAATGCTTGTCCTCACATTATTCTCAGAGACAAGCAGCCACACTTACTACGCAACAACAAATAGGCTGGAAATGTTCACACATGTCAGAGACTGTAGTTCTTATGTGCACAATGTCGGTGGATACAAGCGTATCTCACGCTTCTATATGTCTGCGCGAATCATTTGTGGGGGAAAACCGAGATATATACACCTGATACTCTGAAAAGTATAAGCAAAGCATACTGGTAGCTGTAAAACAAAGCGAAAGGCAACGGCGGGTATCTGCGTAAATGCGCGTGCGTTGCTTTCCACAGATATATGCCTTCCCCGTGAAACCCGCAAATAGAAGTATCGGAATGATCTTGAAGAAGAGATAGTATGCAGCAGCATAGACTATATAATTGCTTCATAGTTAGGGTATAGGTTTTGCCATCGCTTAGCATTTTTAATTGGAAAAATGGGAGTGAATACATCTGGGCGTCCAGTTATGTTAAATCGGTACTCTGAGAAAAAGCATCAGATATTTACACAGTTTGGAAAAGAGACTTATACGATTATAATAAATGTGGGACAAATGCTATTTTATTGTCATTAACACAATGTGCAGACACATATGTAAACGAAATGAGTGCTGCGGCTTCACCAAACGGTGCAGGGGGGGGGGGCACATAGAGACATATATAGCATAAAATACATAGGTTTACAGATAAAAATACAAGAATATGAATATATTTACCAACTTGCATTGAATGAGGTAGTACAGATGTATGGACACATGGAGGACAACAAATAACGTTGCAGAGGTGAGGACATTCCATAGCTAGGTAGCTATGAGTGAAATGGAGAGGATTTGATGACATCTATAGGGTGAAGTGCGTGAAGATTATTTCTACAATCAGCTTCTACCTTTTCCTAGTTTGCTAGTCAGTGGCGTCTGGGGAAAAAATCCCAGCATTCTCAGCGTCGATAAAAGCCCAAAGGCTTCCTGGCCGCCATTTCACTTTTGCGTAGCTATTTAGCAAGCGCCTTCGTTTGAGGTAGTTTTTATTATGAAACCATTATATCGCTCATCGTTGAATTAAAAAGGAAATAATAAACATTGATAGTCTAATTTATATTAAAACATTTGTTTATTGAGGCAATTGGAATCGGCACGTTAACAAACGACCACAGTTTTAATTGAAGACCAGCGTTGACAATCCAGGCCTGGGGTAAGTTTCTCTTCTTCATTGTTTGCCGAATAGCTTGCTACCTTGGCTACGTGTTTTGCAACGAATGTGCTAAAACTCACTGTAATGAACTGTTTATGCAGCTATCTTTGCGCCGTTCGCTAATGTACTCTTTCAGATCATATAAAATTGTTGGTTAATGTTAACTTGGCTGCTAGGCCCCGTCCAGACGTATCATTACACCGCCGCCCGCAGGCAAACAAATATATTGCGCCCAACAGTGTAATTCACCTCTCAGTACACGGTTCAAAGTGCTGACTTTAGCCGCGTTTCCACCGCACAAACTTCCCCTGGGAACTAGGAACCTTTTGAGGAACTCAGTGCATTTCCACCGCAGGGACCACGGTCTAAATTCAGTTCCGGGCACATTATTTTACCCCCCAAAAAGTCCCTGCTCGGCGGGTAATACTTTCCAAAAGAACAGGAATGTTGGCGGTGGGCCTTAAAGAGCTGAACATTTCTGACTTTTTGTTATAGCCTGCCAACTTCTTGGAACAGATTAGAAATTAAGATTGAGGATTATAACATGTATGCTGTTCTGTTTTTTTCTTGCTTTAGCATTAAGTCTGTTTTATAAAATATTAAGCATTCGTGCTCGGACAGCATATTACGTACCAAAACGTTTTAATTCAGTTGCTGAATATTTCCATCCGGATTTTCTTTGTTAGCCCATT
Source organism: Anguilla anguilla (assembly GCF_013347855.1). Lineage (NCBI taxonomy): Eukaryota > Metazoa > Chordata > Actinopteri > Anguilliformes > Anguillidae > Anguilla > Anguilla anguilla. The sequence goes on along the minus strand of NC_049210.1, from coordinate 24,209,166 downwards.
ATAATTGACTGAAAACGTTTCAGGTATGCGGTAGTTCTGCGTAATTTACATTGGGGATACAGTAAATGCAAACAGGTAAAAATCGCCTTCCGCACTTTTTGTCAGGGTAAAATAACAGGTTAATTCTAGTAATCGTCCCTTTTGCTTTTTCAAACTACCATAATTTAACTCTGTGATTCTTCAATTCCACAAAAAGTCCGGTAAGACGACTCTAATTTATGCTGCATGGTTCGCATCTGTATTTAACTGCTCTGCTAGCAAGTATTTAGCTGCTCCGCTAGCAGTAACTTTGAAGGAATCTAGAAGATGAAAGCAAACGGTGGCTGTACCACTGCAATATTAATTAAAAATGTCACGCAATTTCGAGTTTTCATTGTATTTATTCTTGTCATTTTGCGATTATATGGAAATGACGATGAGAGTCAAATTACTCAATTCAACAGCAAATTGTTTATGACGTGTTCATGTTTTCTGCTATAAATGTTGTTGCCAGTTATTTGTGGAATGTGAATGCATTCAGTCGCCTCGGATGTCAAGACATCAAAGTGAATGTTCGCATAAAAACATAATGTGTTTGAGGGGATATATAAAACAGTTACAATCTATTAGCCTGTTATATCATGCTTGTTGTTCTTGTCAGGGTAAATCAGTTCAGATACAAGTCTTATCACTTATAACTAAGGTTGGGTACCGAAAACCGGTACCTTAATGGCACCAGTTGCTCTATGGTCAGCACCGACCAGACCGAATCACTGCACAAATTTCGGTGCCACTTTTTAGTCCCTCCACGAAATCGCGATCTTGCTATGCTATAGGCCAATTCATGCAAATTCAACCAACGAGACAACGTTTTAAGAAATTATACTATGCCATTCTATAGTCAATATCTGCGACTAAATATTGAATGCACATTGGTTTTACGCATAGAGATGTCCCTTTTGAGTCTGAATGGTCATATATTGTGTTGGACAATCCGTTTGTGAAATATACGCGCATTTGTGATGCCTGGGTACCTTCCAAAATAGCTGTGCATAATGCCACATGTGTTCTTTACGGCATTGTCACCCTTTTTAGTACAGTCTGGTCGATTGACAATTTGTTTCTTCAGTAGGACAGTATAAGCTTTCTAACGATGTATAACATGTCTAATTTTGCTTTTGGAATAGCGTTTTATAGGTCAGCGTACTCAACAATTTTCTTATCGCATTCACATGCACATTTACTCTGTGGTGGAAGTAAATACCTTGCATCCAACGAAACGTTGTCAACGATATTGTGTAATTTCTTGGAAAGTAGGCTACTTATTATTGAGGCGTTCGGGGCATAGCTAAGTCATATGTTTGCTGATACAACTATCTGAAATCGTTTTCTGGAGAAAACCGAACCGGATAGAACTGTCATTGATTTACTGTCTCTGTCTCTATCTACTGAACACATTATTGCTATGTAAGTATTACTGCTGAGAATATTTCGGGTATGTACGTTATTTTTGAAATTAAGTGTGTTTAAATAGGTTAGTGGTATTACATAATGTGGATATTTCACACTGTAATGTAAGCGTTACTTAGTACTGTAATCGTTTTTGTGACGCATACAACAGTGATGAGGAGAGTATTGGAACATTGCCAAAACGTGGTGGTGTTGTAGTCTGTATTCCCGGTCACTTGTCTCCCCAGTACTGTCTCTGTGTCTGTGTTCCCTGAGCTGCTTCACTCCCCTGTACTTGTGTGATTTCACTATTCGGGTGGTTCCGGGTTTTCGTGGTTTCCCCCCTTCTTTCCAGTCTCGCTTTACTTACTTCCTGCTTATTTCTAGTTTTACTAATTTCTACTAATCCCTACTAATTTATAGATTGTAAAGTACTAACCTCACTAATATACTAACATGTGAATATTACTAATGGACTAACACACACTAGTTTTGGGTTTTTGATAGTTTAGATCACTATACTAATACATTAACCAGTCTCCCCTTTTTCCATGCTGTGCTGTAGCTCCGCCCCTTTTCTTTCTAGCCTGCTCTAACGCTGAGTTCTGCAATTGCCTGCACCTGTCTCTTGCTCTGACTGCACCTCTCTCTCTCTGCACGTGTTTTACCTGCTTCACCCAGGCCGTCTATTATCATTGTTGTCTATGTGATTCCAGTCCGCGTTTTGTCAGTCCCCTGTCATTGAATTAGTTTTCCTAATGTTCTTCACCTGGATGTTGTTTGTTACTCCTCCCTCACTCACTTAACCCCTCCTTGATTGTTATCTTCCCCAGTGTATAAATGTCAGTCTTTTCCACCTGTTCAGTGTCAGAACGTTGATCGAATTCATTGTGCCGATTGTTAGTAAGCCTTTGTCTATCGAGATTCCTGCGACACCCCTTTGTACGACTTCGAGTTTGCCTGCCCCTTTTGGTTTTGTTTGCTTCTGGTTTGACCTTCGCTTTGCCTTGACTTCTCTTTTGCCTGTCCCTTTGTACCTTCGCCATTCTGATCTCCTAGTTTTTGATTTTTTGCCTGTTTTTTCACTATTCTTTTGGAAACTCGATTCGGCACCGTCCTCTCTCTGATTACCTGGCTTCGAACCTCGGACTGAATAAAGACAACGTTTTTTGGATTTCCCTGGTCTGCGTGTGGGTCCTTACACAGAACATATCAGGTGGACGGTTGAAAATGGTTTTCATATCGTCCCATCCCCATACAAGAAAACATACGAGAGTAGAGTACAGAAACACATACAAGAGTTAATTATTACACATATGGGTACTGTTCAGCATTGTGTGACAATATTTGTGCATTATGTTTAAATCTGATATCAATGTTTCATCTTAAAGCTTCATAAGGTTTTTTTTTTTCATTATATTCCTTTTTGGAGAGGTTTTGGATTTGTTTCTGGACCCCTAGCTATTTTAGACCATTGTACTGACAGAAAGCTTGTAATTACCACTTGAAAATGATGCACATTGAGTTCCTTCAGTAAAACAGTTGATTTGTAGTGAAATATGTGAATTTGTTGTGATTTACAGCAATGCATAGTTCAGACATTTTGTGTAGATTTGTCTGACGCTGGGTACACTGCTTAGTTTTTGCTTCTTAGATCTGTAGTACTTCTACATATGCACCTTTACATTTTATGAACTTGTGGTCAAGAACTTTTTGGTATACTTTAACCTGCTGCATATATGCAATCTCCCAGTATTTCATTGCGAACTAAAAAAAGAGCAAATTAATTTTAGATTTTTTGCCTAGACAGTTGCATTTGTGCCACTTTATTTCTTCCAAAATTATGAATATAAAGTCATCTAAGCTAGTATTGTAGATGGTACAAATGTCTTGCTTCATTTAAACCTTTTTTCAAGTGTCTGTGGTGTTCAAATCTGGGGTTACAAAGCTTTAAATAAGGTACCCCTAAATGGCCAAGGATTGGCCAGATTTGGCATGTGCGCCAAGTGGTGAAAGTTGTTTGCTCTTTATTTTAAAGAAGCTATAAAGCAGATTATGAGATGAATTGAAGGTCTAAGTGGCCTCCATGTTCATGGCAAAAAGATCATCACAGTGTGAACATGTAACAACTAGGTGTGAATGACTTTGACGTGCAAACAACAAGTAGCAGCAGTAATGCTATGTTTTTTTTTGTGGCATCAAGTTAATATAGTTCTTCCTGTTAAGCCATGGCAGGGTGTGGCTCACGTCATAAAGTCCGTCAATGGCCTGTGTCAGACATCAGTGGGCATCAGCACAAGACTGTGTTTCCTGACAAATGTCACACCAATGAGAAAGAGGTGATGTATGCAAAAGTGCCTTATGTAGTCTATAGCATCTAATACTGTGTTATGTACTGTATAGCATGTCATACAATATAATTGGATACATGCAAGGTTGTTACATCGCTTAGTGTTGTAACAACATTCACTAGCGTATTTATTAACATATTTGATTTATCTTTTGCTTTCTGTAGTAACATGTTTGATTTGTGTTTTCTTTATGTAGTTTGTGTTCGTTGTTGGCGATTCACATCTCAGATCTTTTGCTGATGGAGTTGTAAACATGCCAGAGGGTCGGCTGTCCTTTGGTTTTATGGCCACACCTGGAGGAGATGCAACAGCGTTGCGTTTGGAGATCTCCCATCTTGGTGATACTCCACGTACTCCAGATGCAGTGTGCCTGCTTGCTCCGGGGAACAACATGACCTCAAGTCGCACTATTGAGGAGGCTGCCAGGGCCTTTGGGACTCTCCTCAGTGTTGCATTGCAACACTGGCCGAACAAGGTATGTGTCAAATCATAAACACACTCAGACAAAGGCAATAATGTCCTTTAGTAGAATGTGTTCACAAAGGGAGTAGTAATAGTCACAGAAATTAAGTAGGTTTTATTTTAGTGCTAATAGCAATTTGTTATTTCTAGGTGTTTGTGGTGGATTTCCCCATACGACATGTACATGCAACACTGGAGTACCAGCTTCTGCTAAAGCAGGAATATCACCGAGTTGCAGCAAAGATGGGGGTGCGGTACTTCTCAACAGACAATGTTTTCCAGCCATCCAAAAGGTATATTCCAAGAAGTTGTGGATACAACATCACTGTTCTTGGAGTACATAGTACATTCTTATGCATGTTTCTCTGGGACTTAATTATTATTGTCATTACTTTTTGTTTAAGGCATCTGTGGTGTCAGGATTTGGTACACCTAAGTGATGACGAAGGTATGCCTCTCCTTGCTGACTTCATTTGGAACACTTCATACAGCATCCTGCACATCCCTGTCAATCCTGTACCACTTAGAGTGCATCCTACACTCAAACGATGCTTTCACAAAAACAAGAAGGAGCATGGTACTTCATCACAGCCACAGCGTGTTGATCGATCTCAACGCTTAGCAACATCCTATCGGCCCTTTCCAGGTAATAACTGCTCTGTGTGTTACATAAAATTGTCCATTGTTAGTGGTGTCCAATGTTTGAACAATGTTCTGTCTCTGTTTTTTTCTTCTTTTTTTTTTGGTTTTTTTAAACCCATACGTCTGTATATTCTTGTGTGCAGCTGTTAAAATGAAGTATGTTGACCATGACCAATGGACACATCTGGTGCCTACTGTTCCAGGTAATTCTTGCATGCCAATGTGTCTGTGTCCCGATGTGTTACTGTTATAGTGGAGACCCATATTTAATTTAAGTCATGTTGTTTGTGCTTGTTTCTAGATGTGAGGATGCAGGTTCGGGACCGGCGTCATTGTATATGTCAGCATGCTGCCAAAGGATTGTTTGTTGACATACAGCAAGTACGTTTCTGTAGATGTATACACTTTGTTGAACTGTTCAATTACGTTTTCTAAAAAGTATTCTGTAAGTATTTAACGTAATTAACACCTAACATCAACTTGTGTTTACAGCGAATTGTCAGCGGGGGTAGGATGGAACGCATCTTTGACACATACGTCCTATGTTACCCTTCGGCCTAACGCCAGAACGCTAAGCCTGTCCATGACCCAGCACCTCAGTCAGTGGCTGAGAAGAAATCCCTGCACATCAAAAAGCTAAGTGCTGCTGGTTCAGGGCATGTGGGTCGTAGGCCTTTGGTAGTAGTTGACAGGGTCAAAGAAGTTTTAGGACAGGAAGATGTTAGGGACAAGGTAGTAAGGAGGAGAAAGATGGGAAACATACACACCAGTGTTACACAGACAGAACAGAAGCAGGAGTTGCCTACTGAGAGAGCACTGAAACAGGAGTTGGGTAGTCAAACAGTACAGAAACAGAAGTTTGGTAGGGATGAAGGAAGTGTTGTTGGTCAGGGGCAAGGGGGTCACATACCTTCAGAAGTAGGCAAACGGCACGGGGTATATAGCTGGGTGATGGTATCTAATTTCTGTGTTCCCTTCCAGCCAACTTTTGAATGTCCCAAAAAGTTTAGTATTGCAGAAGTGCGTGATGACAACACATTGCCAATAGCTTGTAAGCCAAATGGGGTGAAATCATTCGCAAGTAAGACACCAAATACACTGGACAACAAAGGGGGGATGCCTTCTGTGCATGACACAAGTGGGGGAGATTCAGACCATAACAAGACAGTGTGCTTACAGACAGTAGCTCATGCTGATATTGAAAACAAACAAAAGGAAATAAACAGCAGACTAGCTGCAGTACTTGCCATTAAAAAGGGCAAGAACCACATAAGAGGAGGTATAGGTGAAGGCAACTCAATATTTCAGACGGCAATTAGCATAGCAGAGCAGCATGGTATCCAACTTAGAAGTGGCAATCCAAACAAGGCCAATGGTAATTGCTTGTATGAATCCATTATTGATAACATAAATGCAAGAGAATGTTTTCCAGAACATTTGACAGAAAGGCCTGAGCACTATAGAAAGGTCTGGAATACTGTAGGTGAACAGAAAATTAAGGCATCTCCACACTATCCAAACGGATATACAGAACAGCAGTGGAGAGAAGCATGGCAAACTTTGCAAACAACTAACCAATATGACCTTGACTATTTTGGTGATATGGCTATCCTTAGTTGTGCTCATACTACTAAGAAAGATATCCTTGTTTTCAACACACTTTGGAAAACAACGAATGCTCAAGCTCATAGTCCAATATATGTTATATCTGCAGATGCAACAGATCCAGCAAATGCAAGAGATACTCATGTTCCATTGGTGTTGGCATACAGTGGCCATCATTTTGAAAGCCTCATTCCTGTTTCTAATGTTGATGTTGACAAAACAATTGTTTTGGTGGATGCATACAAGACTGGCACCTATAAGACTCCTAGGTCTTTAGCACAAATGTTTGAGCTCATTGGAAATGATTTACACAACACAGAAAGCAATTGTCCCACAACAAATAAAACCATATGTACACAGGCCACAGAAAACCAGAAAAGAACAGAGCTTACAGCTACCACCAGTAATGTCCAGATTCAAAATTACGCTCCTAAATCCCACAGTTTAGATGAAGGCAATAATACCAGTGATACCATAGCAATAACTTTGCCAGATGTATGCAACAGTTGTCAAAAGCCATTTCAAAGTCTGCTGGCACATTTGCGCAGGTCAAAACAATGTCAATTACATTACAACATGCAATCTTCATATCAAGAAGTCATTGTGAAAGACGCACACCAAAAACCTCTATGGCAAACTGCCAAACGTCAAAAACTGCAAAAACAAAAGCAAAGTGAGGTCAATGTAGGCCTAAACCATGTTGACCAACAACCTCTACCATGTCAGAAAGAGAAAGAATCTACTACAATTGAAGCCAGTGCAATACACATGAAAGTTACAAGGAAAAGACAGTTGCAGGGTAATTCTGTAGATGTCATAGGAAAAAATGTTTCACCATGTAATGTAAGTAAAAGCACAGAAAGAGATTGTCCCAGAACAAATGACACAATATGTAAGCAGGCCAAAGAAAACCAGAAAAGAACAGATCTTGCAGCTATCACCAGTAATCTCCAGATTCAATATATAGGTCCTAAATCCCAGAATTTACATGAAGCCAATAATACCAGTGATACCGTAACAATAACTTCCCTAGATGTATGCAAGGGCTGTCAAAAGCCATTTCAAAGGCTGATGGTACATTTGAGCAGATCAAAACAATGTCAATTACATTATGACATGAAATCTAAGAGCAATCCAACAATGCCAAATCCAAGTGCAGATGAAGTTGTTTTCATCAATGAAATGGAAAGCCCATGTCTCACATTCTCTCCTTTCACTGTGCAGCAAAAAAAACCACTTTGTTCAAAAATTAACATCATCCACAACTCACCTGAATATGTTGATACACAAGAACCAGTTCCAATGAATGTCCCAATGAATGATCCTTGTGAGACAAAGGCTATTGTAGATGATGGTAACTGCTTTTTCAGAGCTTTGTCATTTTCTATTAGTGGAAGTGAAGGTCATCACAGAAAAATCTGACTAGCTGTGGTTAAATATATGGAAATAAACGCATCACAGTATGCTCCTATTCTCAGAGATGGATATTTTTCTGTTGAAAACTATTTGAAAGCATCATGCATGAAATATGTTCAAACTTGGGCAACTGAGGTGGAAATACAAGCAGCTGCTGATCTCTTTGGAGTTGATGTTTTCACATACAGTCGCAACAATTGGTTCAAGTATTCCACATCAAATGGAAAGACAATTCACACAGCTATATACCTAAAACACTGCAACGCATCTCATTACGAAGTAGTTACATGCGTGAAGCAACACAATTCTGACCAATGCACTAAACTCTGCAACAAATCCAATGAATGGCCACAGTCACATCAGATAAGGAGTTCTTCAAGTCGACGTGAGCTTGACAGAAAAAACAAGCAATATGAAATAAACAAACAATTTCAAGATGCAAAAAATAAAAGAGGAATTAAAAGATACAATGAAGATGAAAACTACAAGAAAACCGTCAAAGAAGCCAGCATAAACAAATACGGCACTGATGCCCAACACCGAACAAATGTGAAACAATACAGTGCACACAAATATGCCACTAATGAACAACACCGTGCAAATAAGAAAAAGTGCAGCATAGAAAAATATGCCACTGATGCACAACACCGTGCAAGTACGAAACAATACAGCATAGACAAATATGCCACTGATGCACAACACCGTGCAAGTACGAAACAATACAGCATAGACAAATATGCCACTTATGAACAACACCGTGCAAGTACGAAACAATACAGCATAGACAAATATGCCACTTATGAACAACACCGTGCAAGTACAAAACAATACAGCATAGACAAATATGCCACTGATCAACAACACAAGGAAAATCTGAAACAGTACAATATTACCAGAAGGATTGAATCAAAGAAACAAAGACAACAAATGGACTACATTGTTCAGGAATTCAAAGACAAGGTTAGCACTGGTCCCCAATATGTATGCTCCGTATGCCATCGACAGCTGTTTAAACATCAAGTCATACAATGTAAAAAAGACACATATGGAAAAAGAGGGAATGCTATAGCTTCATTAGCCAGTAAATGCATTACTGAAACGTACCTTCACAAATGCGAAAGCACCTCTGTAAAACACTGTACAGATCCTAATAGTACACTGTGGATTTGTTACACATGTCACAGAAAACTTCTTCATGGCAGAATGCCTCCAGAAAGTGTTGCAAATAATTTGGTTTTGGATCCCATTCCACCACAGCTGAAGAACTTAAATTCGTTGGAACAACATTTGATTGCAATAAACATTCCTTTTATAAAGATGCTTGCTTTACCAAAAGGGGGACAAAATGGTGTTCATGGACCTGTCACGTGTGTACCATCTAATGTCTCTCAGATTGCAAGTATACTTCCAAGACAAGAGCATGATGATTTAATGATCCGTGTGAAATTAAAGAGAAAGTTAACATACAAAGGCCACTATGAATATCAATATGTAAACACTGCTGCTATTCATAAAGCTTTCTCGTACTTGAAACAACATAACCCATGGTATAAAGATATTACCTTCAACAACAAATGGATTAATCCACTGAACAAAATTCAACAACCCAATGAAAATGATGACATAAATCAGCACACATCTGAACCTCTGTCTTTTGACAATGAAACCTGTGTTGAGATTAATCCAGAAAACGCTAATGATGAAGCATCCACTGAAACAACACCAGATGATGAACACATTGATGAATCAATACATGATACACCGCAACATGGAATGTCCAATGATACATGTTTACAACCTGTTGATATTGTCCAAGAGGTGATGGATCAGCACTTTGATGGAATTTTGTCTCTGGCCCCAGCACAAGACAACGACCCAGTCACATTATTAACCAATGAAGGCAATGAAGCAAAATGCTTTCCTGTTCTTTTCCCCAAAGGAACCGATACATTTAATGATACTAGGGAAGAAAAGTTAACCATATGTAGATATTTTAATAACCGGATACTCAATGCAGATGGAAGATTTGCAAAGAACATGGACTACATTTTTTATGCACAATATTTATCTGAGATTAACCAAGTGGTCTCAAATGTATCTATTGCACTAAGAAAAGGATGTGACTCTGGCAGAAAAATTACATCAGACATGCAAATGAACAAAGATTTGCTACAAAGAATTCTCCATTTTGACGAGGGATACAAATTCATGAAACCTATCAGAGGCACACCTGCTTTCTGGCAAAGTGTTCAGAAAGATCTTTTTGCTATGGTCAGACAGCTTGGAATCCCAACATGGCTTTGTTCATTTTCTTCAGCTGACATGCGATGGAAACATTCGAATGATGGAGACATTGCAAATTTTCCTCCAGATAGAAGGCAATCATATAAATGCTGATGATCTGGACTGGTCAGAGAGATGTGATCTCTTGAGAAAGAATCCCGTAACAGCTGCCAGAATGTTTGATTATCGCTTTCATTGTTTCCTTAAAGATGTCATCATGTCACCAGCTCAACCAATTGGAAAAATTGTTGACTACTTCTACAGAGTGGAATTTCAACAACGAGGTTCACCTCATACTCATTGTCTATTCTGGGTTGAAAATGCACCTCAAGTTGATAAAGCTGATGATGCAGATGTTGTAGCATTTATTAATCAATATGTGACATGTGAAATGCCACCTCTTCATGATAAGGAAATGCACGACATTGTCTCTACTGTGCAACAACACAGCAAAAGGCATTCAAAGAGCTGCAGAAAAAACAAAACTGTCTGTCGCTTTAACTTCCCGCGGCCACCATCAAAAAACACTTTCATCATAAGGAATAAAATTTCTGAAGAAGAAATGCACCACAATAGTGAGCCTAACCAAAAACAACCTCAACAACAAACCAATCATCCAAGGCTTTCAATGGAACTCGCAGGACAGATTATGGAGAGAGTACGGCAAGTAGTCATGAATGCTGACATATCTTTTGACTCTGCAGATTCCCTCTTTTCATCTATTGGTATATCCCAGGAGCTGTTTGAAGCTGCATACATACGCATGACAAAAAAAAAACAATGTTGTTTTACAGAGAAAACCATCTGATGTTTGGGTAAATCAGTATAACACACAACTTCTCCGATGCTGGAATGCAAATATGGATATTCAGTATGTTGTTGACGCCTACTCTTGCATTGTGTATATAATATCTTATATATCTAAGCAAGAGAGAGAAATGGGATTATTGCTACAACCAGAAGATGCATGGGCGCTAATTTGCCCAGAATCAGAATTACAACGTCTACAGTGTCTGGAAGCAATGACCAGTCATGTAACAAACACAGAGGAAACTGATGAAATCCTTCCCAATCTGCAGCCAGATAAAAGCAACACTTTCACTATCGAACCTAGGTTCTGTGGGTTGCAAAAGGACACTGCAATGTGTCTCCTACGGTCACTGTTACGACCCTTCTAGGGGTTAAGGGTGCAATATTTTAAATTATGTTTGATATTTGGCACCAGGAGATGTAACTAAATATATATAAGCTTTCTTGTGAGAATAATGAGAGACACACAAGGCGGACTACGGTGAAAGGGATTTTACTGTGTGGGGGGGGGGGGCTATTTACAAGTATTTACAGACATTTCCAAACATAAAACACGTCAAGACACACGACCGAGACCAGTACAAAAAAAAGGGAGTGGTGCCGAAAATAACAAACAAATACCCTAACTACGATTTTGCAATATAACTAACCTATTAACAATGCAGAAAACAAACTTGTCTAACTAACCTAACTGCGACCCGCAGTCATAAATACAGGAGGCGACACCACCACTAAACTAATGTATTTAGACAGAGCCCTTACCCTACGTGTCAACACGTGTATAGGGGCCCCCGGAACTTACCTAACACTGGTCTCTGAAGCGAAACAGGGAGGACGAAATTTTAGACCACACAACTCTCTCAATAACACACACAACCTAGCATTTGCCCAAACACACAGCACAAATGAGGAAACGGAAGGCTCCTGCAGGAACGAAATGGGGATATTTTAAATTGAGAGCTGAGGCATGATTGGGGGAGACATGATTGCAGGAGGGAGTTGATTGGCGGATGGGGGGGATGAGCGGGAGAACTCTGATGATGGACAGCGGGGATGACCAATGGGAATAACGAAGGGCGGCACACGGACTCCTGCGGAAATGACAGCAACCGAGAGAGAGCAGAACGGAAGAGGGGAGAAAAACGCACGCCCGCATCCCACACGCGAACGTAACACTCCCCCACACAAGAACGAACTAAAGTTTGTTCAATACAGGATGACAGGGGAATACAATACAACAGTATACAAATCCCAAATCTAGTATCATGCACCCACTAAACACGAGATAGCGCATCCGCTACCACATTGTCCTTCCCCTTCTTATGTTTAATCACAATGTTGTAATTCTGTACAATCAGAGACCAACGCATGAGGCGCTGGTTCTGGTTGTACTTCCTATACAAAAAAACCAATGGGTTGTGATCCGTGTAGACGTCAATGGGCACAGAACTAGAGCCAAGATAGACTTCGAAGAACTGCAATGATAATAGCAGCGCAAGCGCCTCCTTCTCAATGGTGGAATATCGTATCTGGTGCTTATTAAACTTCCGGGAAAAAAAACAGACAGGGTGATCAACTCCTTCCGCATCTTCCTGCAGAAGCACGGCACCAGCTCCCAGGGCACTCGCATCAACCTCTAACTGAAACGGTAGTGCGAAGTCTGGGGCAGCGAGCACAGGGGCACTACATAACAACGCCTTAACACTTTCAAAGGCGTGCTGACAATCTGGGGTCCATTCAAAATGTCTAATCACACTGAGGGCACTAGTCAAAGGGGCGACAACCACAGAGAAGTTTCTACAAAAACTTCTATAATAACCTGCCATTCCGAGAAACCGGCGTAGTTCACGCCTTGTGGTGGGCGCAGGAAACTCAGCGATGGCAGCAACCTTCGCTTCCACTGGACGGACCTGACCTCGACCCACCTGTTTCCCCAGGTAGGTTACGGTCGCTTTACCAAATTCGCACTTGGCCAGGTTCAGAGTGAGCGTTGCTTTGCCCAACCTGTCGAACACTATTCGCAATACTTGAATGTGATCGGACCAACTGTCCGACTTTACAACCAAATCATCCAAATAAGCATAGCAATCAGGTACACCAGCTAGGACTGTATTCACCAACCGCTGAAAGGTGGCGGGGGCGTTGCGAAGTCCAAATGCCAAAACATTATATTGCAGAAAGTCATCTGGGGTGACGAAGGCAGAAATTTCAGAGGCACGGGGTGTCAAAGGAACCTGCCAATACCCCTTAAGTAGGTCGAGTTTAGTCACGAATTTTGCGGAACCAATGTTGTCGATGCAGTCCTCCATCCTCGGCAGAGGGTAGGAGTCTGGCACTGTAATCGCATTTACCTTGCGAAAGTCTGTACAGAAACGTGCTGTACTGTCGGACTTTGGGACAAGAAGACAGGGTGAACTCCAGGGACTGGAGCTGGGCTTAGCCAATTCATTGTCTAAGAGATACTGCACTTCCTGTTTCATAGCATCCCGTTTTACAGCATTGATACGGTATGGATGTTGTCTAATGGGAACCGAGCCATTCACATCAATGTCATGCTGCAAGACAGTTGTCTGAGAGGGGATGTCACCAAATAGTGCCGGATAGTCACCGATTAACTGAACTATATCACCGCACTGATTATCTAATAAATGAGCCAGATGGGAAGACAAGTTTAACAAGGACTCAGAATTTGTTAGTCTAGCGCACTGTTGAGGTGCGTTCCGAAGCACAAGACCATCTTCATCTTCTGCACAACATAGACGGGAGGTTATAAGGGCAGGACTAACAATAGAAACAGGTAATACCTCCTTCCCGTCCTCCGACGGGGGTGTCTCTCTAACATGATATGTTTTGAGCATATTAATGTGGCAAACACGAGACTGGCGCTTGCGGTCGGGTGTTCGGATTACATAATCCGTTTCATTAAGTTTCTCTTCCACAGTGTATGGACCAGAAAAGCGAGCAGACAGAGCAGATCCAAGAACAGGCAGTAACACCAGGACCTGATCTCCCGGCTTGAAAGAGCGCACTACAGCCTTCTCGTCATACCGACGCTTCATAGTCCCTTGTGAGGAATAAAGCGCCTCTTTGGCAAGCAAGCAGGCATCGTGTAACCGCTCTTTAAACTGACTGACACAATCCAACACATTAGACTGGGAGGACGAGTCATCAGACATAAACTGTTCTTTTAAAACCTTTAAAGGACCTCGTACCGCATGTCCAAACACCAGTTCAGCTGGACTGAACCCTAACGATTCTTGTACCGCTTCTCTCAAAGCAAACAATGCAAAGGGCACCGCCTCATCCCAACCTGTTCCCGTCTCCAGACAGTATTTGCGGAGAGCAGACTTGAGTGTTTGGTGCCACCGTTCCAGTGCACCCTGCGACTCGGGATGATACGCACTAGAAACTCGATGCGTAATGGACAGAGAATGTAAGAACTGTTTAAAGTGCTTGGAAAGAAAATTAGTGCCTTGATCTGTCTGAATAATTTTTGGAAAACCAAATATAGAGAAAAATTTGGTCAGTGCTTTAATCACCGTTTTAGCGGTAATTGTACGCAGAGGAATAGCCTCAGGAAATCTGGTCGCTATACACATAATGGTAAGGAGGAACTGTTGACCAGATTTTGCCTTGGGGAGGGGTCCCACACAATCCACAATTACGTGCTGGAAGGGCTCACCCATTACAGGAATTGGACAGAGAGGGGCCGGAGGAATAACCTGATTAGGTTTTCCAGTGATCTGACAAACATGACATGATCTACAGTGTTTCGCTACAGCATTTTTAAGTCCAGGCCAAAAAAAATGCTTTAGCACACGGTTATACGTCTTTGTAACTCCCATATGACCAGACCATGGGTTTTCATGTGCCAAGGATAACACTTGCGGTCGGTAAGCAACGGGCACTACAATCTGATAGGTCACGCCCCACTCCATACCAGCAGCAACAGGAGAAGACCACTTCCGGATCAACATTCCATTGTCCACAAAATAAGCTATGGTCATCTTTTTGGCCGCTTCGGGTGTGACAGCCGCGTCAAAACACTGACGCAGTGACTGATCAAACTGCTGAGCAGAAACAAGATTTTCACGAGTGACAGGCAGTACAAGAGAGGGCAATTCTGACTGTGAATTAAGCGATTGCCTTTCGTTCGCCTCCTCCAGCTCACTCGGTAAGGTCTCAGTTTTAAGCATCTCGCTATGTAAAACTGGAGACTCAGTTTCTGACTCATCAACATCACCAGGGGGTGCTAACACCGATTCCGATAAATTAATATCTTCCCCCTGCTTCCGTGCTTGAGCACGAGTGAGCACGCAGGCCGGAAACACCTCAGACATGTCTTGGGACATAAGACATGTGTTGGGCTGTTCTACAACCTCCGGTAGAGGACGCACTTTACCACCAGCAATATCGTTTCCCATAATAAACGTCACGCCTACGACAGGTAGAGCGGAACACACAGCAACATTAAAACATCCTGAGGCCAACTCCGTGTCAACATGCACTCTGTGTAACGGAAGAGATTTATACCCCATCTCAATTCCCTGAACGATCACATTCGCGCCACTGGAAGTTACTTCGGACACGGGCAACACATCAGCCAGCATGAACGACTGTGACGCACCGGTATCTCGGAGAAACCGCACAGATTTTTGATCAGCCGGCGCACCAGGAAGAGATATCAGACCCTCGAAAAGGAACGGCTCATAGCCAGAGTCAGTTTTCTTTTCAGGGGCAATCAGGGGAGATGTCTGGGAGACTGTTCTAACAAAACCCGTGGGCTTGAGTGCTTGGGATGTTTTGTTTTTGCTCTGCCATGCCCTGCAATCAGCAATACGGTGACCAGGTTTTTTACAAAAGAAGCACAATCGCTCCTCTCTTGGATTTACAAATCCGCTGCCAGTCTGGTTCATGACTGGCGATCTAGAGTGTGCCGAGCCTGTAAGCGTCTCACTCTGGGTATGAGGACTATTTGCACGGGGCCGAAAACCGCCAAAACCATGCTTATGGGTCAGTGCGTAATTGTCAGCCATCACCGCAGCATCCATGGGCTTAAGTACGCCACGCTCGCTCAAGTGAGTAGCGATTTGCTCTGACACAGTGTTTTTAAATTGCTCTAGGACTAACAAATCACAAAGTTCCCCGTATGAAGTGGCTTTGGAGGATTTCCTCCAGCGATCGAACTGGATTACCAAATCTCGCACGAACTCCACATGAGTCTGCTGGTCCCCTCGTCTAAATGTTCTGAATTTTTGCCGGTAGGCTTCGGGGACCAATTCATAAGCCTTCAGAATTGCATCCTTGACTTGCTCATAGGACGCCAGGGTTTCCGTATCAAGGGCGGAAAATACCTCTTGAGCCTTTCCCACTACAACACACTGGAGCAAAAGAATTTTATCAGCCTCCGACCATTCTCGGTTTGCTGCTAGCCTTTCAAAGAGTATAAAGAAGGTATCCAAATCACGTTCATTAAATTTAGGAACCAATTTTAGATTGTGCACAGCGCTACTATGGACAGGTGAATGAGAATCCTCCCCTTCAACAGACAATACAGAGGCATCAAGTTTTCCTTCCGTAACCAAACTCAAGCGCTGATTTCGATAGGCCGCCGCGTCTTTTTGTTTCTCCTCAGCTAAAGCCAATTCTCGGTCTTTGAGCTGTGCCGCATCCTTTTGTTTCACCTCAGCTAAAGCCAATTCTCGCTCTTTGAGCTTGGCATTAATTCTAGCAAGTTCAAGCTGCTTGTCATTTTCTAGCTGTATTTTCTTAAACTCCAATTCAGCGAGTCTTAATTTAAAATCAGCCTCCGTCATCTCTGTGGCCATCGTTTCCACTTTCAAAATCCCTCGCTCCACTGCGAGCTCAGTCAGATGCTGCCGAAGTTCAAAAACACTGTATCGCCCAGTACACAGTTCTCTAGGCTCACCCCAATGACGAGCGAGTAGGACCAATTCCTCCCTCAAAAGAGAACGCAAGGTAGAAAAGGACGGACGAAGCAGAAACTCATTAACGCGTGGATTCTTATGCAACTCAGTGAAGCCTTTGCTACGGCTCGAATACATTCACTTTCACAAATCGGGCACAAGCCAACACCAATAATCCATAAACTAAGAGAGAGCGAGTCATCCACACTAAATCTATGACACAGTAACAAATACCGTTTCCAATATACCAATACGAAATACAAAGTACCAATACAGTTTCCGCCAACAGGTGACAGTAAAACGCCACTACCCAACCAATATATCACAACCGGAGCCAAAACTCCCAGGGAGAAAGAAAAAAATTTATATATATATATATATATATATATATATATATGTATACACTTCCCAGTTAATAGTCACAAGGAATTACCCTCACAAGCTGCTTATATCCCGGACGAGCCCCCAATTGTTACGACCCTTCTAGGGGTTAAGGGTGCAATATTTTAAATTATGTTTGATATTTGGCACCAGGAGATGTAACTAAATATATATAAGCTTTCTTGTGAGAATAATGAGAGACACACAAGGCGGACTACGGTGAAAGGGATTTTACTGTGTGGGGGGGGGGGGGCTATTTACAAGTATTTACAGACATTTCCAAACATAAAACACGTCAAGACACACGACCGAGACCAGTACAAAAAAAAGGGAGTGGTGCCGAAAATAACAAACAAATACCCTAACTACGATTTTGCAATATAACTAACCTATTAACAATGCAGAAAACAAACTTGTCTAACTAACCTAACTGCGACCCGCAGTCATAAATACAGGGGGGCGACACCACCACTAAACTAATGTATTTAGACAGAGCCCTTACCCTACGTGTCAACACGTGTATAGGGGCCCCCGGAACTTACCTAACACTGGTCTCTGAAGCGAAACAGGGAGGACGAAATTTTAGACCACACAACTCTCTCAATAACACACACAACCTAGCATTTGCCCAAACACACAGCACAAATGAGGAAACGGAAGGCTCCTGCAGGAACGAAATGGGGATATTTTAAATTGAGAGCTGAGGCATGATTGGGGGAGACATGATTGCAGGAGGGAGTTGATTGGCGGATGGGGGGGATGAGCGGGAGAACTCTGATGATGGACAGCGGGGATGACCAATGGGAATAACGAAGGGCGGCACACGGACTCCTGCGGAAATGACAGCAACCGAGAGAGAGCAGAACGGAAGAGGGGAGAAAAACGCACGCCCGCATCCCACACGCGAACGTAACAGTCACTAAATGAAAAACAGCTGCAATTATTTTACAAGATTCGGCAATGGTGTTTACAAAAACTCAACAACGAAAACCCAGATCCATTTTATGCATTTATCACTGGAGGAGCTGGCACAGGCAAGTCCCACCTGATAAAAGCAATCAATTATGAAGCATCTCGTATCTTGTCACAGCTATCAGAAAACCCAGATGACACGCATGTGTTACTCACTGCTCCAACTGGTGTTGCTACTTACAACATTGATGCTGCTACAATACACAATTGTTTTTCAATTGGAATAGATGTCTCATTACCATATCAACCACTTGCAGAAGAAAAAATTAATACTTTGAGAGCCAAACTCAACAAGCTCCAAATACTGATTATTGATGAAATTTCAATGGTTGATCATAAACTTCTTACATATATCCATGGATGGTTAAGACAGATCAAACAAACAGGTGACTATTCCTCTTTTGGTAAAGTGTCTATCATTGCAGTAGGAGACCTATATCAATTGCCACCAAAGGAAAACCCTTGTATACACAAACAAGTAAAATGGCTCAAGGACACTTCGACACGCCCAGGGGAGGATCGAACCGGCAACCCTCCGACTACCAGACAACCGCTCTTACCTCCTGAGCTATGTCGCCCCAAGTGGTGTTAACTTATGGCAAAATCATTTTGCTGTAACAGAACTCACAGAAATACTCAGACAGAAAGACACACACTTTGCACAGTTGCTAAATCGCTTAAGAACACACAAGAAAAAGCAACCACTGCAACAACAAGATATCAGCATGCTGAAAAGTCGTGAGACGGGAGAAGGAGAATTCAGTGAAGATCTTCACATTTATGCAACAAACCAACAAGTTGACACTCATAATTTTCAGATGTTGCACAAAATGTGCCCTCATACCACTTCCATTGAAGCTCAAGATTTTGACAGGGATGCTAAAACTGGTCGCTTGAAAAGAAAAATGACACACCATCTCAAAGTTTACAATACTTGTTTGGTAAATACACTGCATCTTCGCATACATGCACGTGTCATGTTACTGAAAAACATTGATGTTTCAGATGGACTTGCAAATGGAGTCTTTGGAACAGTTTCTGACATATGTTACAAGGATGTTGACACTTTCCCATCAAGGATATATGTCACCTTTGGTAATGAAAAAGTCGGAAAAATGGTTCGAAATAAAAAACCATCTTCAAAAGCTGGACTGGAAAAAGCCACACCAATTGAGCCTGAAGAGGACAGAATAACAAACAGTGGTGGTGTGAGACGTCAGTTTGCTCTGAAATTAGCTTGGGCTTGCACTGTTCACAAAGTACAAGGCTTAACAGTGGAGAAAGCTGTTGTCTCTCTGAAAATGTTTAGCTCTGGACAAGCATATGTAGCACTGAGTCGTGTAACATCTCTTGAAGGACTCATCATCGAAGATTTTAAAGCCACTGCTATATATGCTAATGACACAATTCACACTTCAATACAAAACATGCCTGCATTAATTGAGCCACCACTTCAATCCTTCAATACAACATACAGAATTTTTTTGCACAATGTTCAAGGACTTTCTGCTCATATCAAAGACATTCGATGTGATCACAGGTATTTTGCAGCTGACGTCATTTGTGTGACAGAAACATGGCTAAAACAAGAACATTCTACCCAAGACACTCATCTCAACAGCTTTTCATTTCACAGCAAACCAAGGTGCCTTGTATATGATGACACTGAACATATTTTCATGGAACTGAAGAAACAGCAGCATGGTGGTGTTGGAGTTTACTTTAAAAATGATGCAGACTGCAACATCACACATTTGCCATGTCTAAACATTGAATGTTTAACATTCAACATAAAGTCACTGGAAGCAAACGTTGCCATCCTCTACAGACCACCATCCTACAGTTTGGTTACTTTCAGAACAACTGCTGCATTTGATTGATCATCTTGACACATTCTTGGGAACCAAAATAATAATGGGCGACTTCAATGAAAATCTCTTCATTACACAAACTGTTCAAGATTTCATGCAGCAACATGGATACACCCAACTTGTTAAACAAGCAACTACTGAAAAGGCCACCTTAATCGACCATATCTATGTCAAAGATAACACAGCTTATAAAATTGATATTCAAATAATGCAAACATATTTCAGTTTCCATAACTGTATTGTCATTGATGTTTTCCAGTAAATCAATACAAATTCCAGAAAACAAATGCTGAATCAAATTATTGCCTCTCATGCAACCTATGACACAATACCAATGCCATTAGCTAACTGAAGCAAACAATGAACTCTTTCCGATACATTGATTTATTTGTCCCAGCCCGCCACATATTGATTTTCTATTTTTTTACACTTTAAAATGGGTAAAATATTCCACAGCTGCGCACACCACATTGATTCACTCAGCCCCTCCTTGCCCCGCTCTCGCTGTCTCACTCTCTCTCTCACAAACACATCGACAATGGACCCATCTGTGAATAGACCCTTCTCTGTGCACACTCTGAATCAAAACATGATCATGCACAGGAGGAAGGTTTGTTGTTGGCTTTTCCCCCACAGACAACACAGCTGCCCAAATTCCTGAATACGGAGTTCACAAATGGTTTGTCTCATTAACACCTCTGCACACATTTTTCCATAACTGATGCATTCAACTTAACTCTCATAAGTTCCTCTACCTATGTTCTTAACAAAACACTGTCTATCTCCAAGACCCAACTCTTCAAATAAGTTATTAGCAAGCATGTAAGGACCCTAGCTAGTAAGGATAGATATAACTTTACAATACAGCTGGCTTGTCAAGGTTAGCACACTGTCATAAAATTTTCCCCTCCCGTGAAAACGGCCTGACTTGTTTACATTTTGGACAGATGTGGAAGTGACTACATCTATCCCTGTTTCAGTCACAGCACTTTCAACACAAGCAATATCGGAAGCGCTATCCCAAAATTTCTTCTAATCATGAAGAAATTTTGGTATACATTTTGAAAATAGAAAATAAATATGCACCACAATTATATCAACAAATACCATCTTTGGGGAAACAACACTATATTCTGTAAATACATTGCACTACTTATCCCCATTTCCAGTATGAACTGTCAACATGATTTCTTGACGATGAACAGGGTAAGAGCATCACTTTGAAAAGCACAACAAATTATTATGCATTTTCTTTATATTACTGCACTTTCTGGTTTTCCTTTTTTCTTTCCTTTATCCTCAGGTGAAAACAGACCTCCGAAACCAGCTTCAAGGACAACACCTGGCTGCCTACTTCAGCATGTCTTTAAATGGACCCCATCCTGACGCCTTCCCATATGAATGCATTGGAATATTTTTTTCCACAAAGCCCCGTAAAATAAGATGTTCAAACAAACAGTGCACACCTTGCAACAAGTAGGCTGTGCAGCAGTCACTTAAAGTGTAGCAATGCAGCACTCATTGTATATTTTCCCACTTATATTACACAAAGTGTTGCCAGTGGAGCACTGTATATTTTCCCGTTATTTCAAAAACTATTTCACAGTTGAGCACTCACTGTATATGTTTTCCCGTTCTTTCACACAAATTAAAGCTATAGACCACTGTATATATTTCCTTATTTGTTTGACACAACTTAAAGCCATGGAACTGTATATATTCTTCAGTTATTTCTTTCTCACAAAGTACTTCCCAATTCAAATATTTCCAGTGCCCCACCTTATATGGTATTATTTCATAACTCATTTTAAAAAGCATGTGCCTCACCCCCCCCCCCCCCCCCCCCCCCCCCCCAGTCAGCTACCGCTAAAAAAACAATCTAATTCTGTGGAGAGGGGCATACAGGGGATGACCAATAATTGGATGGCCCATGTGCGTTATTTCGTATATTACATTTACATTTATTTTCCCTTTGCATTTTTGTGCTCTCTTGCCATTTTACTTATGATTTTACTCTGTATTTTTTTCTTTATTTATATTACAATTAAAAATTTTTACTTAATCTTTTTGTGATCTCTTGCCTTTTTTATTTGTGATTTTCCTTTTCACATGTTTTATTTCCATAGATTTTCATTGGTGTTTTCTGATCTCTTGCCATTTTGTTCATGATTTTCATTTGTCTTTTCACATTTTTTATTTGCATACATTTTTACTTGGTGTTTTTCTCATCACATGCCATTTTATTTGCGATTCCCAGTCTTTTCTATGTCATTTTCCAAAACACTTTCAAATAAACAATTACTTCTATCCTATTACTGGTTACATTAAATAATACATTTAAATATGCAATTATCCTTAATGACATTGACTGGACTTCTTGGACTAAAAATCACTACATTTTTACCATTCTCACATTGTCTTACGAAAACTTTCTTAACACACTGTACAGACTTCATTTTATACTTAGCCACATTTGTATTTTACAGTCTACCTCAAGCAGGCCCATTTTTTAAGCTACCCTGACAGTAGTGGTATCATATGAAACTACAGATCTTGGATACAAGCCATGTCATGCTACCTCATCTGCAAAGGGAATCAATTTTACTGCCATCTATACTATCTAGTTCTTATTAGGGCTCCAAGCAGCAAAGCTGCTGAAACCCTATTGTCTCTGTTAGGATTATTCTTATTTTTCTTTGCTAAAAGTTTCTCAGACTCAGCAACCATATGTCCTGCACCAACCACATTTGATACATGGCTTCCTATGCTCCCCACTACTCAAGCACTACAAATCACATATGTCGACCAGATGGTGGCGCTATAACAAACGGTCATGCTTAAAAAGCCCATAAATCCCACACCATAAGCCACATCAACACAAAACTTCATTCACCTATGCATCTACAACTTTGCCATTGTATTCTATGACCGCCATATTCTTTGCCCACCACTTTTACTTTTTTGAAACACAGGTTTTTCTACAAGGCTTTTTCAATTTTGCCCCACTCAGCATCAAATCACATACACAGCCTCAGCAAAACAACCTACATAAACGCGATATAAATGGGCCCAGTCACATACACGTTATGCCCGCTGTCAACCAACACACTCCTCTAACATCAATGAAACATGTCTGTTACCACAAAATTGCCCATAAGTCATCAATATTTCCTACAATCATCATGATATTCACTACATATGTTGGATGAACTTGATCATGACAATAAAACCATTTTAAAATCGCTCCATAGTGGCCACAATACTGCCAAAAAACATGTATGCCCAATGCTTGGACCCCTCCCAACGCCGCTTGCGGCTTTAATTAGAGGTCCAAGCAGCGAAGCTGGTGGAACCCTATTGTATCTGTTAGAATTATTAGGGGTCCAAGCAGCAAAGCTGGTGGAACCCTATTGTATCTGTTCGGATTATTATTATTATTAGGGGTCCAAGCAGCGAAGCTGGTGGAACCCTATTGTATTTGTTAGGATTATTATTAGGGGTCCAAGCAGCGAAGCTGGTGGAACCCTATTGTATCTGTTATTAGGGGTCCAAGCAGCGAAGCTGGTGGAACCCTATTGTATCTGTTAGGATTATTATTATTATTATTAGGGGTCCAAGCAGCGAAGCTGGTGGAACCCTGTTGTATCTGTTAGGATTATTATTATTCTTATTATTTTTCTCCGCTAAAAGTGTCTGAGGCTCAGCAGCCATAAGTCCTAGAGCAACCAAATTTGGCAGGTGGGTTCCTATGGCCCCCCACTACTCAGGCACTAAGAATCACCTATGTCGACCAGATGGTGGCGCTATAACAAAGGGTTTTGCGTAAAAGGCCATAACTCCCACACCATACATTAGATCAACACAAAACTTCATCGACCTATGCATCTGAACGTGCTCTACAACTTTGCCATTGGCACCACCTATGTCCGCCATATTGTTTGGCCGCCATTTTAACTTTTTCCTTAGGGCGTGGAAGCTTTCTCCGCTAAAATGTCTGAGGGTCAGCAACCATAAGTTGTAGACTAACCAAATTTGGTAGGTGGGTTCCTATGGCCCCCCACTACTCAAGCACTAAAAATCACCTATGTCGGCCAGATGGTGGCGCTATAACGAAGGGTCATGTTTAAAAGGTCATAACTCCCACACCGTGAGTCAGATCAACACAAAACTTCATCGCCCGATGCATCTGAATGTGCTCTACAACTTCGCTTTTGGGACCACCTATGTCTGCCATATTGTTTGCACATCATTTGGATTTTTTTATTAGGTGGGGTGCGGAAGAGCTGGAGCTCCAAATCTAAACGGATACGACATCTAGTAAACTTCTTTACGGCAAGCAACAACCATGGCGACGCAAGTAATCTGACACCGTAGGTCTAGTTTTTATCAGTGAGGGGACGGTCTGACAGTGCCACCCAGAGTGCATGCTAGGATAGGCTACCAAAAGTTTCTTAGTAAAAGCTTTCTGAGAGGATGAATAATTACTTTTCTTTGGCATGGATCCATTTGAACCCAGTATCGGGTGAGTTCGTTAAGTCTTTAAATCTGTCATTATGGTGAGAAAAAGCTAAACCATTTTATTGGTAGTTTTTTAGTTTCTGTGCAAACGCGCGAAAACACGCTGGTATAATGAAACAATGACGGTAGCCTAATACATATATAGTCCGCTTCGTTCCGTTGCTACCATAACATAACGACCTACAGCTGCAGTTTCTCGCTGCAATTACTAATATTGAATATAAACAAAAGACGCATTTTATGCTGTAGTCTGCCAATGTCTAAATAAATAATACGGTCCATTTGAAGACAATATCGGGTGAGTTCGTTTAGTCTTTAAATCCGTCATTGTGCTGAGAAATCGTATTCTCAATTTAATCTCTAAATTGACTGTAAGCTTAGGGTTGTAACTAGGTAGTTGTTCCGTAGGTGACTTAGTCTTAACTCGTCTTAACTATTGCTTGAATGTTCTCATAGACTGCGTTGTTGCTGTTCTTGTTTGTGTTAGCGTTAATCAGTTTAACCTACTGGGTCCAAGTTGAACTATGCGGTTGTTCCCTGCACTTGGAACGGTATTTCTCTCTAGGGTTTTCGGCACACTTATTCCTGGTTATGGTTATACGCTTTGTTGTACGTCGCTCTGGATAAGAGCGTCTGCCAAATGCCTGTAATGTAGGCTAATGTAATATTCTGTAGCAACAAGATAAACCTGGCGTTAGCCCTGAAATATGCCAATGCAGGAGTGAAAACGCTGCTCACTGAATAACGAAATAAACGAGACAAAGTTTTTTTTAAATTATGCCATGTCATTCTACATTCAATATCTGGGACTAAACTTTGAATAAATATACAATCTTACCACTGGTTTCACGCATAGAGATGTCCCTTTTGCGAATGAGTGGCCATATATTGTCTTGGACAATCCGACAAATTTTCTTATCTGCCAATGTCTAAATAAATAAAACGGTAGTCTACTTTGCGCGCAGCATGCAATTCGCGAGTTGATATTATGTCTTTTTTATCCGTTTTTTCTCAATGTCGTATTTATTATTTGAAATGTGCATTCATGTGTTATTATTCTATCTGTCTCTGTGGCGCTCTGAAATGTGCATTCTCTGCTAAACTGAGAAATGGATTGGAATATGTGTCTGACGTAGTGTTGCACGGTATACCAAAACTTCAGCACTTTCTCGGTACTTAAAAAAAAAAAAAAAAAAAAACGGTTTCGTATTTGAATTTTCCGACGTTCGGTTGTTCTGCGTCAAATGTAAAAGCCAGGGAAATGTGTCTCCCGCATTACTGATTTAGAGGATGAAAAGTGTAGTTTGTCAGAATCTTCGCTAGATGGCAGTAGCAACTAAGGTTGCCAAGTGAGGTGACCTGCGCTTGTGCATTCACTTCCCTGATACAGCGCAAGCTTTGACTCAGTTCACTTCAGTAGCAATAGGTGTTCCAATTTGGAAATATTTATTATAGATAGATGCTGTATTGTTATTAAAATATGCTGTATTTAAATCTATTTAAAGGTGAAAGGCCTGTTTTAAAGATTATTTAGTTTACAACTGTTTAATTTTTGAAATATTTTTAACATATTTTTCTATTGTTCAGTGTTGTAACACTATCGGCCTATGCATATTAATATGTTGAAGAGGCTTCAACTTAAAGGTTGTTAATGAACCATGTTGTTAATAAACCATGAATTCGAAAATGAGGTCAACCCTTGTGAACATTACGTTTCTGATCTATTAAGGGAATTTCAGTATCGTTAGGTACCGAGTATCGAATTAGCATCGTTTAAGTTTCAAGTATCATTTCAGTATTGAGTATCGTAATACTAAACCTGGTATCAGTATCAAAGTAACAATTTTGGTATCGTGACAACACTAGTATGACGCCTTTTTTAGTTGCGGCGCAGAAACACTGCAGCTGTGCATACACACCGGACCATCTAAGTGTTACGACATGCCATCTAAGTGTTATGACATAGTACAGGCCTTAACGGGAAGCGGCCAGGACATATCCATGGCGACGTAACTAAGTCATCCGACAGCGTCTCTTAGCACAAAATTAGCCATAAGTCATCAATATTTTATACGATCATCATGATATTCAGTAGATATGTTGGGTGAAGGCATATGATCATGAGGACAAAGCCATTTTAAAATCGCTCCATAGGGGGCGCGATGGTGCCAATGCTTGGACCCCTCCCAACGCCGCTTGCGGCTTTAATTATTCTTATTATTTTTCTCCGCTAAAAGTGTCTGAGGCTCAGCAACCATAAGTCCTACAGCAACCAAATTTGGCAGGTGGGTTCCTATGGCCCCCCACTACTCAGGCACTAAAAATCACCTATGTCGGCCAAATGGTGGCGCTATAACAAAGGGTCTTGCGTAAAAGGCCATAACTCCCACACCATAAGTTAGATCAACACAAAACTTCATCGACCTATGCATCTGAACGTGCGCTACAACTTTGCTTTTGGGAGCATCTATGTCCGCCATATTGTTTGCCCGCCATTGTGACTTTTTAGTTGGGGCGTGGAAGCTTTCTCTGCTAAAATGTCTGAGGCTCAGCAACCATAAGTTGTAGACCAACCAAATTTGGTAGGAGGGTTCCTATGGCCCCCCACTGCTCAGGCACTACAAATCACCTATGTTGGCCAGATGGTGGCGCTATAACATAGGGACATGTTTAAAAAGTCATAACTCCCACACCGTAAATCAGATCAACACAAAACTTCATCGACTGATGCATCTGAATGTGCTCTACAACTTTGCTTTTGGGAGCATCTATGTCTGCCATATTGTTTGCCGGCAATTTGGACTTTTTTATTAGTTGGGGTGCGGAAGAGCTGGAGCTCCAAATCTAAGTGTTATCACATCTAGTAAACTTCTTTACGGCAAGCGACATCCATGGCGACGCAAATAATCCGACACCGTAGGGTCTAGTTTTTATCAGTGAGGGGAGGGTCTGAACCAAGCGGCCAAAACCAGACTTCTTTTTGAAGCTCATTTCCTGGTGTTGTAGTTCCTGGTTGCTCACTAGCGCCACTACGGATGGCTCCAGTATAGGTGTTTTCATATCCGGTTTCCATGTAAGTCTACGGTACAAATGCGATCAAAATACAAAGTCAATAATTTTTTCTCACAAGAACAAATAGTCATAATAGGTGTATTTTATTCGTCTTATGACTGTCCATGGGTCGATTTCATGATTTATTGCGTCATTTGGGCACAGTGCCAATATTTGTTCTGGACCAATGAGGTACAGCTTGCGTCACTTCCGGATTACTGCAGAGGACTGAGCTACAGTAGGGGCTACAATCTGTGGTCACCGGGGTGGGAGGTGGCGTCTCTTGGCCTTGACATTGCGGCTCCGACCACGGTCCACCTGTGCGAAGTCAGAAAATGCAGGCATCCCATTTTGTAGTGGTTTCATTATAGCGTGTGCTATTTACAGCTGCACTAGACGACCATAAAATAATCCTCCTCTGAAGTTTTGCGGTAGCCGAGTCATATTTACTATTTCCTTTAGCCTACTTAACCAAATAATTCGTTGGCAGAAAGCGTAATCAGCTAACGCTTATTTGCTATATGTGGTAGTCCAGTAGCCTATGCTAAAACAGTTCGCAACTTCGGCTACCAAGCCATTTGACTAGCTAGCTAACCCTAACCGGCAAATATTCCATCTGTCAAACGTATTTGACGGCTTGTCAGTCGTGTACATTCCGTAAATGTCTACCTGGGCTAGGCTGCACGAATGTGACAAAGCTAGAAGCTAGCAAGAAAATAATAATAATTAGAAATTCAATGTACATTATTTTTGTCTTTATGCAACAGGTGGAAAACTTGCTCTTCAAAGTGCGTTGTCATATTTACACGCCTGTAGATCAGTTACTAAAATACTTGGTAGATTTGTTAATCGCCGCTGACAGTGTTCATTTTTATTCGGTAGAAAGTGACTTGCGAACGATCGGTCAGCTAGCGTCACCCAGCAAGTGAACACCACAAACGACGAAGGAGTAGCTAGTAGCAGTTACTGGCTCATTAACTGACTGTGGCGAAAACCTACGACGATAACTTGCTCGGTTAACAGCAGGTCTACCAGACAGTTATACGAAAATGAGCCTAGTCAAATCACCAGTAGCCTACACATCTCTAATTGATTGACTATCATCAGTGTGGTCGATGTTCTTCCCCTGAGGTTCATATTGCTAATGCGTGAGCTAACCACGGATAGCCTACCTAGCTCACTGGCAAGCTGATACGCTAGCTAAGCATATTCGTTTTGCTGAGAAACATAAATTGAAGATAACTGAACATAATTGTATTATTAATGCCATACATATAACGTGATTACATGACACAGTACAGTAACGGATGGAAATTAAACTTCGTAAATATGTGATAATATATTTCAAAACATAACGGCAGACAGTCAGCTAGCCTCAAGTTCGTTCTGCAATCGTTCGTTCAGGTTGATGGGCTTTTCCGCACCGGACTGTCAATCACATTGTAAAAATCACAAGACCGCTTAACTCTATGGTTTTGGCTCCAAATCGAGAACATGGCCGCGCCCGCCATTGAGCTTCAAAACGTGTTTTACAGACCCACGGAGAGGCAATGGGTGACGTCACAGTAGCTGTGTCCATATTTTTTACAGTCTCTGGTCTGAACGTCGGGGAAGCAATGAAAGACAGTGCCACCCAGAGTGCATGCTAGGCTACCAAAAGTTTGTTAGTAAAAGCTTTTTGAGAGGATGAATAATTACTTTTCTTGAGCCTGGATCCATTTGAAGACAGTATCGGGTGAGTTCGTTTAGTCTTTGAATCTGTCATTATGCTGAGAAATAGCTAAACCTTTTTATTGATAGTATTTAAGTTTCTGTGCAAACGCGCGAAAACACGCTGGTATAATAAAACAATGACGGTAATACATATGTAGTCCGCTTCGTTCCGTTGCTACCATAACATAACACACTATCTTGTGTCTACAGCTGCAGTTTCTCGCTGCAATTACTAATATTGAATATAAACAAAAGACGCAATTTATGCTGTACTCTGGCAATGTCTAGATAAATACTACGGTACTCTGAGCGTAGGAAGCAGTTAGCATGGATGGCGAGTTGATATTTCGTTTTTTGCTACTAAAAGTTTGTTAGTAAAAGCTTTGAGCGGATGAATCGTTACTTTTCTTTGGCATGGATCCATTTGAAGACAATATCCGGTGAGTTCGTTTAGTCTTTAAATCCGTCATTATGCTGAGAGAAATCGTATTCTCAATTTAATCTCTAAATTGATTGTAAGCTTAGGGTTGTAACTAGTTAGCTGTTTCGTAGGTGACATTGGTTTTACGCGTAGAGATGTCCCTTTTGTGAATGAGTGGTCATATATTGTCTTGGACAATCCGTTTGTGAAATATACGCGCATTTGTGATGCCTGGGTAGGCTACCTTCAAAAATAGCTGTGCGTAATACCACACCTGTTGCTTACGGCGTTGCCGCCCTTTTCAGTACAATTTGGCTTGACTGACAATTCATTTATTCAGTAGGTGAGAGTATAAGCTTTCTAACTATGATTTTGCTTTTGGAATAGCGTTTTATAGGTCAGTGTAACCGAAAATTTTCTCATCTGCCAATGTCTAAATAAATAATACGGTAGGCTACTCTGCGCGCACCACGCAGGTCGCGAGTTGATATTTTGTCGTCTTTTGTTTTTTCTCAATGTCGTATTTATTATTTGAAATGTGTATTTATGTGTTCTATTATTCTATCTGTCTCTGTGGCGCTCTGAAATGTGCATTCTCTGCTAAGCTGAGCAATGGATTGGAATATGTGTCTGACGTAGTGTTGCACAGTATACCAAAACTTCAGCACTTTTCGGTACTTAAAAAAAAGAAAAAAAGAAACGGTTCGGTATTAGAATATTCCGACGTTTGGTAGTTTTGAGTCAAATGTAAAAGCCAGGGAAATTTGTCTCCCGCATTACTGATTGAGAGGATGAAAAGTGTAATTTGTCAGAATCTTCGCTAGATGGCAGTAGCAACTAAGGTTGCCAATGAGGTGACGTGTGCTTGTGCAGATACAGCGCAAGCTTCAACTCAGTTGACTTCAGTAGCAATAGGTGTTCTAATTTGTAAATATTTTATTATAGGAAGATGCTGTATTGTTATTAAAATATGCTGTTTTTAGATCTATTTAAAAGTGAAAGACCTGTTTAAAGATTATTTAGTTTAAAATTGTTAAATTTTTAAAATAAATTTAATATATTTTTCTATTGTTTAGTGTTGTAACACTATAGGCCTATGCTTATTATTATGTTAAACAGGCTTCAACTTAAAGGTTGTTCATAAACCAGGTTTTTAATAAACCGTGAATTCGAAAATGAGGTCAACCCTTGTGGACATTACGTTTCTGATCTATTAAGGTAATTTCAGTATCATTAGGTACCGAGTATTGAATCAGTATCGCTTCAGTATCGAGTATCGTGATACTAAACCTGGTATCGGTATCAAAGTCAAAATTTTGGTATCGTGACAACACTAGTGTGACATTTTTTCAGTTGTGGCATGGAAGCGCTGCAGCTGTACATACACACCGGGCCATTTAACTGTTACGACATGCCATCTAAGTGTTACAACATAGTAAAGGCCTTTACGGGAAGCGGTCAGGACACATCCATGGCGACGCAACTAAGTCATCCGCCAGCGTCTCTTAGCACAAAATTGGCCATAAGTCATCAATATTTTATACAATCATCATGATGTGAAGGTATATGCTCATGAGGACAAAGCTATTTTAAAATTGCTCCATAGGGGGCGCGATATTGCCAATGCTTGGACCCCTTCCAACGCCGCCTGCGGCTTTAATTCAAATTTGTTGTTGTCCTTGGGAGGTTCGGTGCCTGGAGACTGACAGGCGCTGCTGCAAGGCCTAGGAGCATCAAAAGTCCTTGCACGATAACAGTACCCATTCCCCCCAGGCCATTTTTCAACCACCTGAACACATCCTAAATCCAAGTAGGAGTTTGATGAATTTCCACTACTTCTAATGGTTCAGCCTTGTCTTTTTATAAAACAGCTACAGATACATCTGAAGTCACTCAGATACACTGACCCTGACCTTGGTCAAATCAGTAGAAACACGGCAGAACATAACACAAAATAATGAGGTAGTATTTCAGTCACTGAGACACTATGAACTACTGTTATGGCTGAAATGTCGAATACATCTTTGCTGTAGTTTAAAAGAAAAAGTACATTTCAAACACCTGTCTGGAATTCCAGCACCTTCATAACAAGCATATGCAGAACTAAGACCTGCTGCACTGTGTGGTTGATGAATTCACACCCAGCAATCAGAAATGTTTAAATCCTCTGCATATTTTTTATTTTTTTTATTTATTTTTTTATTTGGTGATAGTGATTCAATCGGTAGCTTCGTTTATGTCTTTGATTATTGTCAGTCAATCCACCTCTGCCTTGGGTTCCGTTAATGCCATGAAGGGGGTCTACAGTCGAGGCTAGTCAGCCAAGACCTCCTACAAAGGAAAGTATGACAATCCCCCATGTCAGTAGCAGAACCGGGTGAAATTGAGCCAGTTTATTTGAACCTGCAGGCATCATTTCAACTGGAAATGGTAAACTATTTGCTCTTAATATAAGTTTTATCTGCTCTTAAATGTAACCACCGTGTTTTGATAATCCGAACGCATCAAATCCGTTTACTCTTTCTTTGTGAGCAATCCACAAATGATTCACAGGGGCCACTCAAATTGTTACTCTCGTCACCATCACCGTCACTGTCACCATCAGTGTCATCCCTAAAAAAAGTGTTCTACTTCAACACAGTCTGTATAAAAATAAAGAGCTGGAAAAGTAATTTGAAATAGTCAGTAACTTATTTCAAAGGGGCTTTTTGGTTTAATTCTTAATGTAGGCCACCCCACTGCACTGTGTAATCAGTTTATAGTTGCTCGAGGTCATCTGCTTCTCCGTCTTCTTGGGCCCGTATCTGCAGAGAAACCTAATAGTTTTAGTTAGATTCACACAATAATTTTGTTCAAGTATCTTCAGTTCAGTTCTTCACCACACATCGCCACTTCATAGGGAGACCTACAAATTAGAAGGGGAAGTTAGTGGGTTCTGGCTCAGTTCGTATTAGCTCCAGGTCAACACCCAGTTCCTGTTAAAACAGAGGAAAGATGATCTGTTAATTTCTAGTCAACTGCTGTAACAGTGAAAAGTTGTGCGCAATCATTTTTGTTATATAGCAGCACCTTTTCTTTTCTTTCCATGATCTGTGCAGTCATTTTACTCCATTTACAAAGTATCCCTCAAATCATGTTTACATATTCGTGACCTTCTCAGACACCTGTGGCAAGCTTCTTATCTCCCTCTTTGTACCAAAAATTGTTGCAGTTGAATCTTGGCGGGACGCCCAGAACTTTATCTATCTGACTCCCTTAGCTCATCCACATATCTTCTTCCTCGAAGGTTGCTCATTCCCAGTATCTTTCCATTTTGCACAATTAGTTACATACATAGTTTTGTTATAAACACATAAAAATACATTTCATATAGTAAAACACAATAAGCAGGTTTGTTTTCTATCACACTTCACCCTTTTGTTCACCCTTTTTTACTGTGAGGTTTTAATTTCATTCTCATCATTCCTCTACCTCCCTCCTGTTTTTTCATTGTGCTTCCAGAGCCATCCTGGAAGCCGTGATTCATTGTTCCTGCACATAATTTGGTGTAATGCCAAATGAATATCTGTTGCGTTCTATGTCGATACATCTAACATAGGATAAAAGTCATTTTGCTTGAGAAAATCACTATTTGTTTTAGATGCATATTTAACAGAGGAAAATTTATCAGACAACTGCAATCATTTTGTATCCTGGTTCTTATTGAGTTCCACACATTTTTAAAGAAAGGAATTCTCCACTTATGACGGAACTCCTCCAAAGTGCGCTCAATTTTTACGGATGTTTGTACTTAATTTAGTCATTTCACCTGACCATATGAACTACAGAAGATTTTTTCTGACAAAATATCAAGAATACCGTGAGGCACGACAATTTCCACATCTAGTGTTCCTATCAGTGGCAGCACTTGCCTTAGAGCGTCCGTAGCCCC
This sequence comes from Anguilla anguilla, assembly GCF_013347855.1. NCBI lineage: Eukaryota > Metazoa > Chordata > Actinopteri > Anguilliformes > Anguillidae > Anguilla > Anguilla anguilla. Next base: position 24,175,384 of record NC_049210.1, on the reverse strand, counting down.
GTCTACTGTCTGTAAGCATCCAGCCTGGATGAAAAATAGGCAACCAGCCAGTCCCCGTGCTTCTGTGTGAGCACCGCAGACATATGCCCCCCCCAAGCCATGAGTGAACAAAGTGAACGGCCACACAGTTTTTGCTTCAAAGTGCGAACGCCACCTCACAGTTCGACATCCACTCAATTACATCATGGGGCCCTCCTGCCCCTTGCAATAAATCATTCAGTGGTTATACAATTTTAAAGTAATTTGAAATATGCACCCCCAAATAGTGTTTGGGCGATTGGTGCTTATTGCCTCAGTGAGGTCAGCAGCCAGTTTTGTTATGCCCCTGTGAAATTACATATCCCAAATATACAACTTCCTCTGTGCAATTTGTGCTTTGTGAGGATTACACTCTACCCCTCTGTTAGCCAAATGCTGCAGGAGTATCCCAAGGTCCTGCATGCGAGTCTCCTTGTCAGGAGATGAGATAAGCAAATCATCAACATATTGAATCCCCTCAGATTCTTGCCCTGGGCATCGATCCAACACATCAGCCACTGCTGGATTAAACAACGTGTAAGTTATGGAATCCTTGACTTAGTTCTGTATTATTTTCCCCCACAGTGAAGGTAAACCAAAACTGGCTGTCCAGGTGCACTGGAACAGAGAAAAAACCATTGGACACATCCATAACCAAACAATTCTGCACTGCCTTCTCCTGACACTGCTGCATGACCTGCTGTATTGCAGCCTCATAGCTCATCACAATACACATTACTGCATATTTCTCCTTTAACATACTGTGCAATGTTTAAACTGCATTAATGTGGACACAACGTAAACTAATCTGTAGATTGATTGATCACTGCACAGTCACCCTACACTCCTCTCACATATACAGAGGTAATTGCACATGTATAATTTGCACATGTATAATTAGAGATTCAGTTTCAATCAGGCTAAAACAGTTTACAGACGCAAGCGCGCGTGTTCGAACACTTCTAGCATCAGACACACCCATACAGTCCACACCACTCATATGTACACAGTGCTATTCTCTAAGGCACTGACACTCTATCCACAATGTACAAAAGTTATTTTGTTTCCATAAAATACAAATATATTAAGATGCTGATTAATTTTTGACAGCAGTTCATTAACATAATCTATTTTATAATCTCAATTGTTGTAGACATATTTTGTTTATTTAAAGAGAAACATATGATGGCACCTTATTTTTATTCGGGAACCACTGCTTACACCACTGTATAAAGAACTATTTAATGTTGTTCATATAATTTCAACTGTTATTACTCTTTCTTAACTCGACCCACTAGTTGCCTAACATTCCACTCCTAATGATCAAACCACAAGCTTTGAATACCCGGGGTTCTCGCTTTTCAGTCACTCTTTTCATGGGGAAGGATTCATTTAAGCATTTACTCACACTATTAGCTATGAACTCCTTCACTTCTTTCAACATAGCTGGGTCTATAGGCTCATTTTTCTTTCTTCACACCACCTCTCTCCTACTTTACTCAACGGCTCCAGAGAGCCAACTGTCGCCATCACTACAGTTATTACAATTATAGTTATATAATATAAAACAATACTTGTTACTGTTATGCGGACGATACTCAGATTTATATTTCAATGAAACCTGGCGAAGCACTGCCGCTTTCACGGTTAGAGGCCTGTATTGTAGATATCAAGGTTTGGATGCTTTCAAATTTTCTGCTCTTAAATTCAGATAAGACTGAAATGTTGGTTTTAGGTCCCAAAATATAAGGGAGAAATTGTTTACTCTCACCTTAAACTGTGATGGTTGTTTGGCTGAACCTAATATGGTCGTTAAAGACCTTGGTGTCACCATTGATCCTGATCTTTTGACACCCATATAAAAAACATATCCAGAATTGCCTTCTTTCAGCTACGCAATATAGCTAAAATTAGACATTTCCTGCCAGTTGGGGATGCTGAAAAATCTATCCATGCGTTTGTTACGTCTAAGTTAGATTACTGTAACGCCCTGCTTTCTGGCTGCCCTAATAACTCGTTAAAGAGTCTCCAGCTTGTGCAGAATGCAGCTGCTCGTATCTTGACCAGAACTAAGAAGTATGAGCACATTACACCAGTACTAGCGTCGCTTCACTGGCTACCCATTAAGCATAGGATAGATTTCAAGGTTTTGTTCCTGACTTTTAAAGCTCTGCATGGATGTGCACCTATCTAAGCCCACAAGGTCACTCCAATCCCAAGACGCAGGCTACTTGGTAGTCCCAAGAATTTCCAAAAACCCAAAAGGTGGTAGGGCTTTCTTCTACAGGGCCCCACTACTGTGGAACCAGCTTCCAAAATTTATAAAGGAGTCAGACTCAGTCTCAATATTTAAATCTAGATTAAAAACGCAGCTCTATGCTCAGGCTTATAATCAGTTGTAGTCTGGAGACAGGGTGCGAGAAGCCTGTAGTCATAGAGATTTGTAGGTGGCAATCCTTTCCTTACTTTACATGGGCTGGCTCTTGATAGGCGGGTATGGTTGTCTACCCCTCATGACTGCATGGGCTCTCCATCCCTGTCCTAGTAGCTATGCAGCCATATACTACTCCTGGCGGGGTCCCCCCAATACATACTACTGCCACTTTACCCACTGTCTGCTATATTGCAAATTCCCTAATTGCCATTTCTACCCTCTTCCCCACGCCGCCGGCGGGGCTCTTGCCCCAACCCTCGAGAGTGCTTCGAGAGTCATCTGGTCTCCCCTACCTCTGCGGTCCAGCCCCTCTTTCGTCATTGCCTCCACCCTGCCCACATCTGTCGCCACCTGCTGTTCCCCATCACCGCCACCCGGCCCCACCCATCATCTGAGCCACATCATAAACCTTATAAAACTGACTGACATGTTGGTCACCAGTCGGCACCCTGAGCCGACCAGAGGAGGATGGGTTTCCCCCTTGAGCCTGGTTGCTTCCAAGGTTTCTTCCCATCTGCCACAGGGAGTTTTTCCTTGCCACTGTTGCCTTAGGCTTGCTCCTGTGGGGGTTTAGGCCAGGGTTGTCTGTAAAGCGTATTGTGACAAATGCTGTAAAATACGCTATACAAATAAAATTTGATTGAATTAAAATATTTATGTCTCTAAAATATAAAACAATATTTATTCTGGGCCCACAAGACTAAAAACGTCACACTTTGACAAACAACACATATATCCTGCCTCCCTTTTTAGTTTTATTTTCCTGCTATTCTAATTCTGCTTTTAATCTATCCAACTGTGACCCCAGCTTTATATTTTCTGTACGAATCTGGCTCAAAGCTTAGTGTTTCTGAATTATCAGACCCTTTCACCCTTTTAATGTCCGCCCACTTGCCTGTTTTCCACTTAACCCTTCTTGGGCTAACCGTAAGAGTGTAGGCACACCTTATATTTCCCTTTTATGACTTACCATCCGAGGATTGCTATCCACAGCACTACGAACATGACAGCCCAGAGAACAAAAACACTTGTATGCCCTTGCATGTGTATTGCTTGATTACTGTTTCTTCTGAATTCTCTTCTATCTGTGCTAGTTGGTCGTTTGAAAAGGGAATACATTGTCTACAACTATTTCACCACTTCTTTTTGGTAAAATCAACCCTTGTTGTTCACCCTCTCTTATCTAAACGCTTCAGCAAAGTAGATGTTAATACCTAGGTTTTTATTTGCGCGCTTCCCAACTTAGGTTTTACATGCCCAATTACTTGGCCGATTTAATGCACAAGACAACACATAAGACAAGACAACACGTAAGACTCACAAACGCTTAAGACTCACAAAACCCACTCCTCATTCATACCATCGCCGGCGCATTCACACATTTCTGGCCAGTGTCACCGTCCCTTAGGCCCCTTAGTGACTGTTGCCGTCCCGCAGGCCCCCTAGCAACTTATTTTAATTGCCGTCCCGTAGGCCCCTTAGCAGTTATTGTAGTTTGTGACCCGCCGGGCCCCCAGATAAGCAGTGACACGCCCCAGGCCGGCGGACCAGACCAGACAAATGAGCACACGCAGACCGCCCGAACACACGGCCGAGTGCACGAACACCAGGTGCGCAGACAAGCCGCCGATTGGGCGAAAACACACTGGGCCGGCAAACGGGCGATGACTGGAGCTGAATAGGCTTCAGACCAAGCGGCCAAAACCAGACTTCGTTTTTGAAGCTCATTTCCTGGTCTTGTTGTTCCTGGTTGCTCACTAGTGCCACTATGGTTGGCTCCAGTATAGGTGTTTTCATATCCGGTTTCCATGTAAGTCTACGGTACAAATGCGGTCAAAATACAAAGTCAATAAATTTTTCTCATGAGAACAAATAGTCACAATATGTGTGTTTTATTCGTCTTATGACTGTCCATGGGTCGATTTCATGATTTGTTGTGTCATTTGGGCACTGTTATAATATTGGTTGTGGACCAATGAGGTACAGTTTGCGTCACTTCCTGATTACTGCGGAGGTCTGAGCTACAGTAGGGGCTACAGTATATGGTCACTGGGGTGGGAGGTGGTGCCTCTTGGCCTTGACATTGCGGCTCCGGCCACGGTCCACCTGTGTGAAGTCAGAAAATGCAGGCATCCCATTTCGTAGTGATTTCATTATGGCGTGTGCTATTTACAACTGCACTAGACGACCATAAAATAATCCTCCTCTTAAGTTTTTCGGTAGCCGAGTCATTTTTACTATTTCCTTTAGCCTACTGAACCAAATAATTAGTTGGCAGAAAGCGTAATCAGCTTGCTATATTTGGTAGTCCAGTAGCCTATGCTAAAACAGTTCGCAACTTCGGCTACCAAGCCATTTGACTAGCTAGCTAACCTTAACCGGCAAACATTCAATCTGTCAGACGTGTTTGACGGCTTGTCAGTCGTGTACATTCCGTAAATGTCTACCTGGGCCATGCTTCACGCATGTGACAAAGCTACTATAATCCCGATTTTGGGATAAACACTTTTTCAGTTTCACGAAGCGAATTAAGAGTCTCAAGGTTCATTTGCTGAATAACATAGAACACACGATGAAATCACACACACAGAATTTAACGAAATTAACCATCTTGGCATTTAGAAAGGAACATGTTTTTAGCATTTAAGAGACCGACAAGCTAGGCATTTAAGACAGTGGTTCTCAGAATTGGTCCTGGGGGCTCCTTGCGTATATTGGCTTTTCTCCATTGGTTTTGATGATTTACAAGAAAAAAATAATAGCCTAATAATAATTAGAAATTCAATGTAGGCTACATTATTTTTGTCTTCATGCACCAGGTGGAAAACTTGCTGTACAAAGTGCGTTGTCATATTTACACGCCTGCAGATCAGTTATTAAAATACTTGGTAGATTTGTTAATCACCGCTGACAGTGTTAATTTTTATTCGGTAGAAAGTGATTTGCGAACGATCGGTCAGCTAGCGTCACCCAGCAAGTGAACACCACAAACGGCGATGGAGTAGCTAGTAGCAGTTACAGGCTCATTAACTGACTGTGGGGAAAACCTACGACGATAACTTGCTCGGTTAACAGCAGGTCTACCAGACAGTTATACGAAAATTAGCCTAGTCAAATCACCGGTAGCCTACACATCTCTGATTGATTGACCATCAGTGTAGTCAATGTTCTTCCCCTGTGGTTCATATTGCTAATGCGTGAGCTAACCACGGATAGCCTACCTAGCTCACTGGCAAGCTGATATGCTAGCTAAGCATATTCGTTTTGCTGAGAAACATAAATTGAAGATAACTGAACATAATTGTATTTTTAATGTCATACATATAACGTGATTACGTGACACAGTACAGTCACGGATGGAAATTAAACTCCGTAAACATCTGATAATATATTTTAAAACATAACGGCAGACAGTCAGCTAGCCTCAAGTTCGTGGGATGTTCGACTGCTGCAGACAGTCGAACATCCCACTGCCTTAAGGCATAGCGGCTATATCACACAAAACGACTGACTGAATGTACACCCTTTTTGGACGGACAAACCGCCGAATGCGCGTGGGCCCCGCAGGCCCCCTGATACACTTCCTCAACACAGGTGGAGCGGTATCCGCAAAGCTGTCAGTTTTACCTGTTCAGACCTTCCCCTAATACACTTCCTCAACACAGGTGGAGCGGTATGTGCAAAACTGTCACTTTTACCCGTTCAGACCTCCCCCTGATACACTTCCTCAACACAGGTGGAGCGGTACCCGCAAAACTGTCACTTCCTGAGCTGCGTCAATGCCAAATGTACTAGGCCTCCAGCAAACACAGCACAGACAATGAGCCAACACACTATCAGGATCTTTAACACACACTCCTGCATAGCTCACATTCGCGCTTCGCTCTTTTCATTCATGCACATAAGTTATTTCAAACACGCAACATTTATCACAAACACATAACATTTATTTCAGGCATACCATCACATTAGACTCTTTTCTCTTACCATAGCTTTTTACTGTAGTTTTTAGATTCTTTGGAGGAGAGGCTTCGTATTTGCCTCGGCCTGGGCGGATACACACTGCTCTTAGATTCAACCAGTACATGCAGACTTATAAAATGCTCTGCTTACCTTATTGTTTGGTGGCCACTGTTGAACCCAAGAGTCAACAGTTCCATCCAGACGTTCAGCTTCCCCGAGCCTCTCCTGGCTGGGTCGCCAATTCAATGTGGGAAAAACAGGACCCAGCCTGGGCCAGAACAGCTGGGTGTTCTCCTCACACTGTTGAATACTTCTTCAAAATATACACTTCACAGAGTCTGATGCAACTGGATTTATTGCAGGTATTCAAAGATAACATGCAAGAACCCGGGCTGATCTGCGCATATCAATACACTCTCAAAGCATTTCACAAGACACTTCACATAATACGCATACACAGACAAGACACACACACACACACAGACAAGACACAAGACACACAAGACATACTGAACTCCCCTGGAGAAGAACGCTCCCTTTTATCCTATCTTGTTAGCTCCTCCTGTTGTGGAGCTCAAGCTTGGCCTTTCCCACATGCTTACATCATTTTACTTGACTTTTCCCCATACACCATCGTTTCTCATTTTTCAGACACCATTATTTCCAAGCCCCCTTCCTTTAATTAAAAAATAGGCATTCCCTTCTCTTATCTAAGTCTTCCTCCCCTTCTTGGCATAAGACATGTATTTATTTCCTGCTGGATTTTATCATTCACAACACATTTGTATGAAAGGCCTAGTTTATATGCCAGAAGCTGTGGTTTCATTGTATATGGACTTTTACAGCTTGTGTTTTATATTTAATCCAAACCTCTACAGATTATTACTGTTTTGACCAAGATCTGGCCGTTGTTAGTTCTACATATACTTCTTTTGTTAATAATATACTCCATCTTGGTGGTGATGGTCGGTGATCTTAAATGCGTTTCCTTCCCACACTTTCCTACAAAACATTAATATTTGTCAAAGTAATAATTGACCATTGGTTTATTAGAAAAGCAAATACACAAATGTTGTGCAGACTTCTCACATTAGCGTTGACCTGGTCGGACTGATGTGAGGCGAGTCTGTGAGCCCAATATGTGAGCCTATGATCTTCCAAACTTCTGACTATACAAATGTGCCGCGTGTCCCCGAACTGCATGCATTTATTCCTATCCATTGATGTGCTTTGACAATGACCTTGGCCAAAATGTGTCAGCATAAACAATTCTGCTCTAACAAAGTCATTAATTAAATTAATTGACTTCAGCTGCTGCAGCAAATATACATGATGTTCCACTTACAGGAAATAAACCTTCTGTAACCCATGTGCATTTTCAACTTTATTATAAGATGAAAATAAAGGTAAAACCTGAATACATACTTGGGCCTGACTGAACTTTGAGCCCCAAATCTGGAAATGCAGGGTTTTTGTGTGACACTTTGTCTTTATTCGGCAATTGAAATATAGTGTCATGCAAAAAGCAAAAAAAAAAAAAAAGGAATCAATAACAGAGCTTTGGGATTTGGTTCTGCATTGAAAGCTCCTCATTCTTAAACTTGGAAATTTGATGGACACCTGGACCCCAGAGGGATCCAAGTGAATCAGCCCAGGTAGTGGGGGGTCTGCATCAATCAGAGATTTTTAGGGATTAGGGGGATGGGGAATGGGGGATGAGGGATGGGCTGACTTCGAGGCTTTGTTTTCATTTCTTCTTGGGTCCCGCTTCGAGGGGTTCACCAATATCCTTCCCTCGTAGCTTCAGCCCTGAGGATGGGAATTAAATAACTGCTCAACGTAATGGCTCTTTGTCATAAAAAAACTGCTCCTACTTAACACAACAGCTCATCGTCATCATTCAGAACTGCTCAACACAATGGCTCTTCATCATAAAGAACTGCTCCTGCTCAACACAACAGCTCACCATCATTCAGAACTGCTCAACACAACAGCCATTTATCAATCAGAGCCTACATTCACAATTTAGGAGTTTAGCAAATGGTTTTAGCCAAAGTGATTTACAATAGGTTATTATGGAACTAATCAACACAGCCATTCTTAGCCGTTTTATACTGATCTCATATTAGGTTTTTTCAGGGAAATGTTTGTTCTGAGTCAGAACTGACTGCAGCTCCCATGACTGTAGTGGGGAGATGCCAGGGTCAGAAATGGAAGCCCTTCAAAAGAACACAGGTGCGCTCACCGATAGCTCTCTCGATCTTGCCCATCACTTGGTTGTTGGGAATGGCTTTCCCACATTCATAGTCTGCGATTACCTGGGGCTTCTCGTTGATTTTCTGCACCAGAAATAAAAACCATTAGAAGCAACGTATCAGAGGGATTTGGAAGCAAGAAAATCTATAATGCAAAATAATTCCATCTCCTCTTCCACAGAAGAGATCACACCAATTCCATTTTAGGTTTTATTTACCCATTATGCGAATCTAGATACGCAGTGTAACATTTAACAGAATATTCAAATGCTTCCATTCCAATTACAACCCTCCAAATACAAAAATGTTTACAAGAAAATGTCTTATTCAGACCTCTTGAATATTCTGAATGCCTATAATGTAAAATTTGAATATTTTGGAACTTGTGAACACAATCATGAAAAAAACGTAGTGCTGATTAATTCATGGTTTCAAGGATGGGGCCTGACTCACGGTTGCCAGGTCCTTCTGCGTCAGGCCTTTGTTCTGGCGACCCTGTTGGATGACCTTTCCCACCTCCAGGCTCACACGGTGGTGTTGCAGCTCCTCTGTCTCGCGGTCCAGCTTTGCAGTGTTCTTCGTCACCAGGTGCTGCTTGTTCTGGCCTGCGGCCCCTGAGGGAAAAAAAAACAATCATGTCACAAACATTTAAGGGGTCAATTACTTTTTCACATGGGTGATATGGGCGTTCGATAATGATTTTCACAAAATAAATCAAATTGTAAAAATGTCTTTTGTGTTTACTCTGGTTTCCTTTGTCTAATATTGCTTGTGGGTCAAATAAAGTATAGCCAAATAAGTAAAATAGTATAATTCACTTTATTTTGTTAATTTATTTAAAAAAATTAAGTCATAATAATAATACATTGTATCCACAGTGTGCTTTTCATCCATCTGTGTTCCATCCATCAAATTGTACAAATATACATTATAATCATTCACATTAAAAAAAAAAGTGTAATACAGCTGAACTGAAATCATTTACACTATAAAAGATTGCCACTGCAGACTTTCATATGAAACAAAGTTTGAATGACCACCTTCTCTTCAGATGGTAAGATGAAAAAACACAGGGACAAGTTACATTAATTAATTTAGGAAACATTGTGTAGCATTGCTTTGGAACAGAACTAGTTAAAGTTGAGAGAGTTAAGAGCCAATATTGTTTGTTGTACCTCATTTTGATATCAGTACTTTTAATGACAGGCTTAAATTTTTCATTTTAATGAATGACTTGGCCAGTGCTTGTGTATGCATGAGTACCTTGCAATTTTTGTACGATGAAAACACTTTTGTTGAGACCATATACACGATAAACCTACTAATTGCTTGTAATGTGGCATTTGCAAGGTAGCTACAGTAGCTAAAAAGTAGTTAACATGCCACAGTGGTCAATTTGACCATTGTCACTAAGAAAACAAAGATGGTGAGCACAAAGTTGTGCTAGAGTGGCTGAAACAGTGTCACATGCACATCCTTATATGTCCATTTTTCCAAGTATCCTGCAATTAGCTATTTTGATCAGATTACTTTGATCAAAAGTTATTGGCAGATGTAGCTAAATGTCCAATGGGGAGAATTACTGATTGTGGGACTGGAGCATTTGTAATGTCGAAATTGTCAGGAAAAAGGAGAAAACTAAAATTAACCCAAGTTGGAGGCTTTATTGTGTGGAGTGAAGTTGTATCTTAATTCTATTTGTATACATGAGTTCAGAAGGCATATAAATGTATGTTCTTAAGGGCTGAGAGTCTGTGGTCACTGTGTTTATTTCAGCAGGAAACCAAATTATTGGTGCTGTATAGGTATGGGGCATGCCCGCCAAGGCGTAACTTGGTATGCGTACCACTCCTTTGGAATATAGCTGAACTTTGTTTCTGTAAAACATTTTAGGGTAAGTCCAGTTGTAACTTTCGATGAATTTGGTGAGATCAGAAAAAAAATGTGTAGTGGGAGAGTAACTTTTTACGTTTAAACGGACGGAGTGTAGCACAGTGGGTAAGGAACTGGGCTTGTAACCGAAAGGTCGCAGGTTCGATTCCCAGGTAAGGACACTGCCGTTGTACCCTTGAGCAAGGTACTTAACCAGAATTGCTTCAGTATATATCCAGCTGTATAAATGGATACAATGTAAAATGCTATGTAAAAGTTGTGTAAGTCGCTCTGGATAAGAGCGTCTGCTAAATGCCTGTAATGTAATGTAATGCTAAAATATAGCCTAACTAAACAAGAACCATAGCATTATAAAATGTAATGTGCTGTTATAAACATCATCATAAAGGATTCTTACACTTCTTTGAAGTTTCGACCTCTTCTCCACGTCTCTGCGCTGACACTATGGCCTAGAAAACGAAGTAAATACAGCTAATGTTACACTTAGCTCATGGCTAACCGCGGAGCTCATGCTCCACACGTCAGAAGGCAGAATTTACCTTTGTATATGTGCTGCAACCAATCAGCCATGAATATATGAATAGCTTTTTAAAACAAAACTCTGACCAAAGTTCGTACAGACACAACCTGCTGAAATAGTTTAAGGTTGACTAGTTACCTGTGGCTTAAGTTAGAAATCTCCCGAAACCTAGATCATGTCAGTTTAAAGCAGTACGCCGAGGCACTTAAAATTACTACCACAGATCATGCTCTGGAGACATAAATATCGCTTGGTTACCCGATATTCTGGAGTTATCAATGCTACGCTAACTAAGGCAGCTAGAAAACTTTTCCAGCTTTATTAACAAACGTTATCGATACGGTTACCTGTTTGGATTTCGCCTGCGCGGCACTCGGTCCCTTCTTTCTTAGGACAGTCACAGTATCCCAGTCGCTTTCAGCCATTGTTTTATGTTTAGCAAAATTTGAAAATATATACAGATTAAACGGATGTTTTGAGCTCGTAATGTGTTTATATGTTACGTTCTCCAATAAAAGGCCACTGATCCCAAGCTTTGAAAACCACAGAACTGGTGTAAACTTATGGGGTTTAATACATGTCCGACAGTGCTATTGAAAAGCTTTATTAAATACAACGTGTGCACACAAATTCAGAAGCGGAACCGGAACTCTGACGCAATGGCTTCTGCCAGCTCCGTGGAGAAGGAAAAGGGCCTGCCTCATCGATATATATATATATAATTAATATTTTTATTTTTTTGACGATGGTGCTTGTTTTTTTTTATTTTTTATTTTATTTTTATGAAGCTACTTTATTTGTAACACAAAACTCAATGTTGTACAATTCAAGTAAAGTTTCCTGTCCAAAACATAATCACACCTCCTAAGAAAGGATGTTTTCAATATATATATATATATATATATATATATATATATATATATATATATAGTAGCCTACATTTAACCAATTACTTATAGGAAGTAATAACAAGATTATTGTTGAAAAGAAAAGAGAAAAAAAAAAAAAAAAAAAAAAAACCGGATTGAAATGTTGAAATAACATAAAAGGAATATGCTAGTAGAGAAAGTTGATCCGTTAAAATAATAATAAAATAAAAATAAGGAATTGAGCAACGAGTAAATTACATTCAGACATAAGTATATAAAGTTTCCTGGCATGGGCGCTTTTGACCTTTTTTATACATCTGTTAAGTAGAGAAAATTCATTTTTTAGTGCATTCCACAATGGGGGGATTTGGCGAAGCGACATTTATGTATATAGTTTTGAAAGAGAAGAAATCTACATTTATGGATTTGGAGCTCAGCCAATCATGTAAGGATATCCTTTTTGGATCGTGTCACAAGCAAAGAACAGGTGTTCTGTTGTTTCTACATTTGAGTTGCATAGGTAACAATTATCTACCTCAAATTTAAATCTTGTTCTGATGAATTCATTTGAAGGATACATTTCGTTTACAGTTTTAAAATGTATTTATTTATGTTTAGGAGGAATTGGAAATTTTAGGAATTTTGTTCTAATAGCCAGTATTTCAGTTTGTCCATAGTTTTTTAGATTAAATATCCTCTTCGTTAAACCAGGGTACATAGTATTTACCAAATATTGCCTCAGAAATTTATTATTGCACCTTTTGTGTAAAAAATCCACAGTCTATATTTATATTTTGTAATTTAGGTGTTGGTGTGTTATCTAGATTGTTTTTAATTAACTGAATAAGTACCGTTGGAATGTTTTGTGTCACTTCAATATAGTTTTTAATATATCAATTCAAGTTATATTTATTATTAAACTCATCCAATTTAAGTATATTACCATTTCCATCCATCAGATGCATAAATGACCATATTTGTTTCTTCATCCAGTCTTCCATAAATATAGATTTTCTTTTACTTAATATGACTCTATTATTCCACAGTGGGACACTGTGAGGGCTGAAATTATGTTTAATAATCATTTTCCCATGTGACAGGACTTGGTGGAAGGCAGAGAGTTTAACAGGCAATTTAGATATTTCAAAGTTGCATTTTAACAAAAACTCAATACCTCCCATTTATTGAACAAGTGATGGTAATGAGAACCACATGTCTTTACCATTCCTTAGAAAAGATTGAAGCCATTTAAATTTAAATTTTAAAATTTAGTTTATTCATTTCTTTGATAATCTTGGGAGATATAGCTAAGGAATATGCAGGGTAGATTAGCCTAGATATGGTTTCCATTTTTGTTAGCAGCGTTCTTCCAAACAGTGTCATGTCTCTTTGCAAACAATTGTTCAGTGTTTTCTTACATTTATCAACAGTATTTTGAATATTATTTTTCTCACTAGTGTCTGAACATTTGGTTATCCAAATTCCTAGGTATCGAGTATCTTTTTTGACAGGTATATTATATAATGAAGAATAGGAATTTGTCAAGGTTCAAACGCAGACCAAAGGCTTGAGAAAATAACTATTGTTTTTAAGGCCAAATTAATTTGTTCTTTGTTCTTTAGAAAAAGTGTTGTGTCATCAGACTTATAATTAATTGTTGACCATTTATGTTTAATCCCTCAATGTTGGAATTTTTTATGAGAATAGCCAATAATTCAGTAACTGCAATAAATAAAAGAGGTGAAATACTACATCCCTGTCTTAATAATAATAATAATAATAATAATAATACATTTTATTTATATAGCGCTTTTCATCATACAGAGATGATCTCAAAGTACTTTACAGAAGGCAACAATAAAACAAAGTAAAAAAATAAAATCACATACATTTTATCTGTATCATGCAATGGATAAACTGGGATAGGCACACAGATAAAAATGGGCTTTAAGCCCAGCTTTGAATGCTGAGACTGACTGTGCCAGACGTAGGTGATCGGGCAGACAGTTCCAAAGGCGTGGTGCCATGGAGCAAAAAGCTCGATCACCCACAGTACGGAGTCGAGTTCTGGGCACTGCTAAAAGACTATGACTCTTTGACCTCAGTAAGCGGTGGGATTCCAAGGGAGACATGAGTTCAGAAATGTAGGAGGGGCCATCACCATGCAATACGTTAAAAACCAGCAGCAGTATATTGAAGTCAATTTTGACCGGAAGCCAGTGGAGTGCAGCCAGGACAGGAGTGATATGCTCAGATTTCCTGGTTCTGGTGATAACTCTGACAACCTGTAGCCTCTGGACTGACCTTACAGGAAGCCCACTGAGTATTGCATTACAGTAGTCAATTCTGGAGGAAATAAGAGCATGGACGAGTTTCTGAAGGTCGGGGCGGGGAGGAATCGGACACAAGCAAGCTATGTTCTTGAGATGAAAGAAGGACTTTTTACAGACCAATTTGATATGTGTATCGAATGTAAGTGAGGGGTCAAAAACTACACCAAGGTTTGTGACAGAGCTGGATGGAATGACATGGCCATTAATGGTGGGGGTGATTATGGGATTGTGTTTTAGTTGATGTGGTGTGCCAATAAGGTAGGGCTTCGGTCTTGCTTCCGTTCAGCTGGAGAAAGTTTATGGACATCCATGCTCTTATTTCCTCCAAGCAGGTATTAAGCTTGATTAGGGCAGTGAAGGGGTCAGGTTTGGTTTTGATAAAAACCTGAGTATCATCGGCGTAAAAATGGAAGTTGATTTTATGACTATTGATCAAGTGACTGAGGAGGGAGCACATAAATTAGAAAAAGGATTGGGCCCAGCACTAAGCCTTGTGGGACACCACATGTGACAGGGGTGGAGTCCCATTTTGCATCACCTATGGAAACATGCTGGATTCTGTCTGTAAGGTAGGACTTAGGGCCTAAACCTTCTAAGGACAGTGCTGCCAAGGTCAGTATGGTCCTTTAGTCAGTGGAGGAGAATGTTGTGATCAACCGTATCGAAAGCAGAGCTGAGATCCAACAGGACAAGAACACTGGGGGAACCAGAATCAGCAGACATTAGGAAATCATTTGTCACTCTGACTAGGGCAGTTGCGGTACTGTGCCTTGATCTGTAACCAGACTGGAAAACCTCATAAAGGTGGTTTGAGGACAGATGTGAATGAAGTTGGTGGGCTATAACCGTCTCCGTTAAATTTGAAAGAAATGGGAGATTGAGAGGCATCAATTGTAAAGCGCTTTGGATAAAAGCGCTATATAAATGCAGTCCATTTACCATTTACCATTTACCAGATTGGAGATGGGCCTATAGTTTGAAAAATTATCTGGATCGAGGGTGTGTTTTTTGTCATAGTGACAAGAGGATCCAATATTCTCAAATTCAGCCAGTTTGTTCAACATGTCAGTTGTATCTTGGAGAAAAGAAGGCAATTCAGGCACTACTGGTTTAATACGAAATTCAACGTACTTGGGGGTAGGTCTAGCTAACCTAACAGTGTACCACCAATATATTTCTTTTTTCATTTTTTCTTCGTTTTGCTTTTTTCTTATTTTGTTTAAATTTTTCTTATTTTGTTAAATTATATTGGCGCCAGTGTTAATTGAATTCACGATGTGATTGTTGTGATTGTTGATATAGTGCACGTGTCATTTGTGAATGAGACTAATTGCTGTTTGTTGATTGGCTTAGGCCGCACCCCCCACGTCTTATATCTTGCACCTGTGTTTGCTGTTTTTGTATCCCCTGATGAAGGCAGTTATTGCGGATACGCGTTGGGTTAGCCCAAAATAATAAAGGCTTTTTAAATTGCTAATCTGGAGATTGAGTGCCTTGGGATTTTTTCTCTCTTTCTTACGGACAGGAACCCCACCTCGCAATGAGCACCTCTCCGTTTTAAAACATTTTTAAAGCCAAGGCAGCGTTCTTTTTCCTTCTACAGTTTTAAAACATATCCTTGCCAATGTCCAATCAAAGCTAGGTAAGCATTTCACAAGAGATGCCTGCGTTTCTGATATCAACACTGGAAGGGAATACAGATGTGAGACACAGGAAGTACACCCTGACAGTATTACACTAACCTTCAATTGTGATGGCTCCCCTGTGTTCAACTCATTAAAGACTTCAATTTGGCCCATCCTGTGTACTATCAATGAACTACCATTTGTGAATGGATATAAAAATGTTCTATTGCATACATTATGGTTCCGCAAAGGAAACCCCCAGGTTCAAAGTTACTTCACCCTATTCATCCATGAACTTCAAAAACTAGGGGACACAGGATTCTGTTGGAAAGATGAGAATGGCTCAGAACATCGCACCAGAGTAACAGCTAAAATATGTATTTGGGATGCAGTAGCAAGGGCAATGGTTTAGAACTTTAAACAGTTCAATGGAGAATTTGGATGTGGTTTTTGCTACAACAAAGGGGAGATGGTACAAAAAGGCAGAGGTTTTACCAGAGTATATCCTGTACAGATAGTTGGGTGTGACCTGAGACATATGGGTGAAACAGTGCAACTTGCTGAGTTAATGATGGAAAACGGTAATAACCAAGCTCAAAGGGGTGTTAATGGTCCAAGTCCACTGATCCTGTTGCCATCATTTGACATTATCAAATGGTTTATTCCAGATTACATGCATTGTGTTTGTCTTGGTGTAGTCCGTCAATTCATCAATCTTTTGTTTGACCCTCATTATGCCAACAAGGAATTCCACTTGACTCCTCACCAGTTAAATGACCTGGACAAAGCTTTGTGTAAGATTCAGTCACCAAATGAATCTAGAAGAAATCCTAGGCGCTTAAGTGAGAGGATATATTGGAAAGCTTCTGAGTGGAGGGCATTTGCTCTTCTCTATTCTCCTGTACTAAGGAATGTTTTACCAGGGCTGTACTACAAACACTGGATGCTTCTTGCATGTGCATTTCACATCCTCCTCTCCCAGTTTGCCACTCAGGATGAGCTCAATTGTGCAGAATTATGTCTAGTTCAATTTGTAGCAAAAGTCCCAGCTCTTTATAGTCTTGAGCAGGGGCGTTTCTAGGATTCAAAGACATCAGGGGCATAGTACGGTGACTCTGAAGTGCAAAACACAAAAACAAAAAGAAAACTCAAAAACAAAAACTTTCGGCCCTGAGGTGCAGATGCAACATACAAAAACAAAAAGGAGTGGTCCTGAGGTGCAGATGCAACATACAAAAACAAAAAGGAGTGGTCCTGAGGTGCAGATGCAACATACAAAAACAAAAACATGCAGCCCTGAAGTGCAAAACACAAATACAAAAAGAAAATGCAAAAACAAAACTTTCAGCCCTGGAGTGCAAATGCAACATACAAAAACAAAAAGGAATGGCCCTGAGGTGCAAAACACAAACACAGAAAAACTAGCAGCCCTTTGGTGCAGATGCAACATGCAAAAACAAAAACTAGTAGCCGCAAAGTGCACTGTTGCACTTCGGGGCTACTAGTTTTTGTTTTTGTATGTTGCATCTGCACCTCAGGGCTGCTAGTTTTTGTATGTTTGTGTTTTGCACCTCAGGGCTGCTCCTTTTTGCATTTTCTTTTTGTGTATTGAAGACTTTGGATTTCCTCAGAGAAGGTTGCCCTTTGGGCAATGCCTATGATAGTAAGTTCTGCATCCTTTCTTTCTTCGAGACTTGTTGCTTCATTCGTTCTTGATGCCAAACCTTTAAGCTCCTTGACATGTCGTATGAGTCTGGCGATGGCTTTGATTAACCTCACCGAACTGGAGAACTTCAGGAAGCGATTGAGCAGTGAATCTTCTGTTGTCAAGGTCTTGTGTACGAAGACCTTATGAACTTCTGTGTCTTCAACTGCAATGTCTCCCACCTTAATATCTCCGCTGGGAAGCTCGTCATGCCAGAGAAAGTTTGGACCAGTAAACCAGTTGGAAGCAATGAGCTCTTTCGCCTTGAGGCCCCTTGAAGCGTGGTCTGCGAGATTTTCTTCCGAGGTCACGTATCTCCATTGACTTGGATTGGTACTTTCCTTGATTCGCTGAATGCGGTTTGCCACGAATACATGAAATCGTCTGGCATCGTTGTTAACATAACCAAGGACGTCCAGAAGAATTCCTTGGCATCTTTTATTTCCAACTCCTTTCTGAGCAGGTCACTCGTACGGACAGCGACAACAGCTGCTGACAGCTCAAGTCTTGGTACTGTGGTGACTTTCGTGGGGGCCACTCTGGCCTTGCCCATGACTAAAGAACAGT
Source organism: Anguilla anguilla (assembly GCF_013347855.1). NCBI lineage: Eukaryota > Metazoa > Chordata > Actinopteri > Anguilliformes > Anguillidae > Anguilla > Anguilla anguilla. The sequence continues at coordinate 24,157,202 of NC_049210.1, read as the reverse complement.
GGATTTGTCTTGATGCACTGATTGCTCTCAGGTAAGTACATTCTCCATACCCTTTGACACTTGCGTCTGAGAAGTGATGGAGTTCGTATCTTTGGACTTCCTGGAAACCTGCTGGAAGGTAATGTCGCTGAATCTTGACATCAGCTAGGTTATGTAGGTTCAAGAAACAGGACTCCCATTGTGGCCGAAGATCATCAGATAGTGGTTCATCTCATCCTATCTTGTCCCGGCACATTTGCTGAAGTATTTGCTTCCCGACTAGAATGAAAGGTGCTACAAAGCCTAGTGGGTCATAGATGGAGGCTACTGTTGACAAGACTCCTCTTCTAGAAAGTGGGCGTTCATTCACAACAACTCTGAATAGGAACTGATCTGAAGCAACACACCATTTAACACCTAGGGCTCTCTCAATCTGAGACTCACCCAAGGCTAAGTCTTGATGTCTTACTGTTTCAGCACATTCTTCTTTGGGAATTGATGCAAGTACCTCCTGGCGGTTGGAAATGAACTTGTGAATTTGTAGCTTGCCAGTGCTGCAGAGCTGCCTTGCTGCGCTGACTAACTGTATCGCTTCATCTTCTGTTGACACACTTGTCAGGCCGTCATCCACGTAAAAGTTTCTTTCGATGAAGCGGATGGATGCTTCATTGAAGCGACCTTGACCTTGAGCGGCAATGTGTTTGAGGCTGTAGTTTGCACAACCAGGTGACGAGGCTGCCCCGAACAAGTGCACTCTCATTTGATAGACTGATGGTTGGGACTGACAGTCCTCATCGTCCCACCAGAGAAATCTCAAATAGTCTTAGTCTTCTGCTCTTACGCGAAATTGATGAAACATGCGTTCAATATCGCACATTATTGCTACAGGACCCTTACGAAACCGACAGAGAACACCTACCAAAGTATTCGTCAATTCTGGCCCGGTAAGCAGATGGTCATTCAATGACACACCCTGAAATTTCGCTGAGCAATCGAACACGACCCGTATCTTTCCTGGTTTCTGTGGGTGATATACCTCGTGGTGAGGGATGTACCAGGCAGGGCTCTTGTCGATTTCTTCTTCTGGAACTTTCACAGCATCTCCGCGAGTCATTGTTGCCGCCATGAAGGCTATGTAATCCTTATGGTATTGCTTGTCCTTTTCAAATCTCTTTCTCAAACACTCGAGATGGTGATCCGCACATCTCCTATTGTCTGGCAGACTCGGCCTGTCTTCCTTAAATGGCAAGGGCATTTCACAGTGTCCGTTTGCCTTGATTTTGATTCCTTCCTCCATTATTGATATGAAGCGCAGATCCTCTTGAGAGAAGTGAGCATCCTCTACAGTTTTTTCGTTGAAGTCTGATTCAAGCACCTTTATCACATCTTGTGGAGTGACTAATTCTTTGACTTGTGTTCGGTATATGTATCGAACTTCAGTTGTTAGATTAGCAGGCAACTGAAGATAAGGTGTCACTTGTCTCACAAATTTTCTTTGATGAATAAAAGCCTCTGACCTGCAGCCCAGTTAACTTCTGACTTGGAATGATTGTACTTCTGGATAACAACATGGAAAGTTTTAATTGCACAGGCTCCTTCCAACGTCCAGAGTTTCTGCCCTTTCTTGCAGGATGAAGGTGGTGTCACTTTGGTTGTCCAGAAGTGCATATACGAGAACTTCATTCTCTGGGTTACTTATTGTGGACAACCACACTGGAATAGCTGTGGACGTGTAGGTGCTGTTCATGTCTTGCACCACTCGGTTAGATGTTGCTTCATTTGACGTTTCATTAGCCTGTTTAGACTCCATCCTTTCCTTTGACTTTTCCTCTCACCTTTGAGTGTTTCCCACTCTCCTTACGTTCATCATCCCTTCCCTTTGTTCTTTCTTTCCATCCTCCTTGGCACGATCTTCATGTAAACACGTTGGGTGCTTCCTTTTACATGTGCCGCAGACACTTCTCCTTTCACGGTTCCTTGAATAGTGTCCTGTTTTCAAACATCCAAAACACAATTTTTTCGTTTGCACAAACCTGACTCTTTCTGTGATCGACTTGGCCATGAACTTTCGACATGTGTGAATGGCATGGCTTGACTTCTCACAAAAGACACATCCTTTAGCGTCTGGGTTTTCTTCCGAGCTGCTTGCCAGCACCCTTGCACCAACGCTTCGAGTCTTTGGTGTCTTCACCTTTTCACCATCACTAGACTTCAGAGTGTGAAGAGAGGTCACCGGATTACAGGCAATCTTGGCTTCCTTTGTGACAAACTCAACAAACTGGCTGAAGCTAGGGAATGCCTGGGTTGCTTCTTCAATCTCAACGACCTTTCTATTCCATCTGGCTGTTAACCAATCAGGAAGCTTGGTGAGCAATCTTTGGTTTTCACCACAGTTGTTTAGGACTTCAAGACTCATAATCTGAGGCATTGCTGCTTGACAGCCTCGAAGGAAGTCTGAGAACTCTCTTAGTGCAACGCTGTCCTTGGGTCCTATCTTTGGCCATGAGGTGAGCTTATCCCTGAAGACTTTAGCAATCACAAAAGAGCTTCCATACCTTTCTTCCAGGATGTCCCATGCTGAATGGTAGACTGCATCTGTGCCTAACAGGAAATAACTCTCAATGGCTTTCTTTGCAGGTCCGCCGACATACTTGCGAAGGTAGTAGACTTTCTCATTTACTGGAATATTCTTCCTGCCTATCAATGTTTGAAAGGACATTTTCCAGTCTTTGTACCTTAGTGGGTCTCCATTGAAAACAGAAGGCTCTGGTACTGGGAGACGGCTTGCATTGATGGACTCTGCTATTGCTTTGGCAAGTGCTGTAGTGCTATCCTCCTGATGAGCATCAGTAGCAGGCCCCCCCCTTGGGGCAGTTTGTGTCATCATAGCAGGTTGTACATGTGTGGCATATTGTGGTGCTGACCCGTAATGCACTGGAAGACTTCTTAGGTTAGGCTTGCAGTCATGGAGCAACTCTGATATCTCTTCGTCTGAGCCTACTTCTTGTTTATAGACTTGTAGTCGTGCCGTTGCAGCATTCAACTGTATCTAAGCGCTCTATCTGCCTGCGCTTCTCTTCTAATGCATTTTGTCTTGCAGCATTTTCAGCTTCTTGTAGTGCAAGCCTCTGTCTGTTCTCAGCTTTAAGGTTTTCAAGCTCTTGTTTCTCACGTTCCATTTCTTGTAAGACCTTCAAAGTGGCTTGAGTTGCGGCTAGCTCCGCTGCAGCTTCTTGTTTCTTTGCAGAGGACAGGCTTGAACATCTTGATCTTATGCTTGAACTGCTTGCAGACCTTGGACTTTGAGAGCTTGAACTGGACCTCTGGGATGCTGCAGATGAGAACACCAAGCCAGTCTCAATCCAGCGTGCTTGTTCTTTATGAGAATCTTGACCTTCGTCTTTCTCTTCACGACGATTCCATGCATGTTCCAAGATCTGTCTTGAGACGGCATCACAAGTGTCTACTCGCCGGCGGGTCTCTCCATTGGGGGCAATAAACTTGTTTTACATCTGTTGAAGCACAGCGGATCTTGGTCATGAGGTCTTGTAGGATCTCACTGGAGAAAGGTCCGTTGAGTGCTTTCTTAGCCTCCTTAGCAAGAGCTTTCCATTTGTTGTAAGTAATTGTGAAGCAATGCTGAAGCCTTTTACATTTGCCCTCTTGGAGTTCTTGACCCTTTTCAGTGAGCTTTCGGGTTCTCTGACTTCTTCGTAGTTCTTCTGCAGTAGCTTGTGTCCCTACATTTACCTCAGTCTCCTTTTGTAGGTTTGTATCTAAAGGTGCATTATCATGGGTTTTAGACTGCTGCTGTAACTCTACAACTTCACCGTTGCTGTCTAAGTCCCGTTTATTAGCTTCATACTCATACTCATTCATCTTCAGTATTATTTGAATTGACCTTACAAGCTTCTTTGTTTGGTCGTTGAACTTAAATGAACTAACTAGTTTACTTAACTAACTTAGCTTAAATGTTACTAATTAGCCTATGGGTTACATTTCAATAATAATACTAATTGCAATTAACTTAGCTATATCAGCTTCTAGTTTTAACCAACTATGTACAGAATGACTTATGTGTCATAAACACCTTTTCACAATACAAATGAACTTATTTTCACTCGCAATTAATTAGAGAACACTTCTCTTTAACACTTAGCAAATTATACCAATAGTGGTTATACTGTGTTAGTCCCTTTAAATGTCATTTACACTTCAAAATTGCTTAGTAGTAAATAACTACGGTGGAATCAACAATGACTTGAACTTAGAAACGTACATAACACCAGAACACTTCACCGTTTTAGCACTTATAGAGTCCCTTTAAAGCAGTTGACGAGGCTACTCCACTCTTTAACATTTAACTTGTTTTAAATGCGTTACTTCTTGTTGGCTTGACCACGCAATTCTCCCGAACTCCGCTTGCCACTTGCTTCGGTTACCGGTTTATGTACAGTCTTATCTGCTCGATGCTAGAGTGCGATGAAACTCTGAGAAACTTGCTTGCAGCTCTGTTGGTGAAAGGCGCAGATAGTCTTCTCTTCACCGTGTGTCCAGCAGGCTGAGTTCTCACTGTTACTCCCCTCCAAATTAGTTCACGAACACAAGGCGTTCTTTGGTTACAGGCATTTATTGCACATCCATGCCGTTAAACATGTCGTTAAACATGCCGTGACAACTAGACAGAATAAAGCACAAATCATAAAATCAGTACAGTGCAGTGGAGCATTCTCATAGTGAATAACCATTAAACAGATATTTCACAACACATATATAGCTTCAAATATAGCTTGCATAATCCATTATCTTAGATTAAACCCACGGAATTAGCTTGCCCAACACCCGCAAACGTAGGTGGGCCACCGCTAACTCCACCAGAATATTAGCCGTAGCTAGCCCGTTAACTCACATTTAATAACAATAGGCAATATAACTATTAAGCGGTCTTGTGATTTTTACAATTTGATTGACAGTCCGGTGCGGAAAAGCCCATCAACCTGAACGAGGCTAGCTGACTGTCTGCCGTTATGTTTTAAAATATATTATCAGATGTTTACGGAGTTTAATTTCCATCCGTGACTACTGTGTCATGTAATCACGTTATATGTATGACATTAAAAATACAATTAGGCTATGTTCAGTTATCTTCAATTTATGTTTCTCAGCAAAACGAATATGCTTAGCTAGCATATCAGCTTGCCAGTGAGCTAGGTAGGCTATCCATGGTTAGCTCACGCATTAGCAATATGAACCACAGGGGAAGAACATTGACTACACTGATGGTCAATCAATCAGAGATGTGTAGGCTACTGGTGATTTGACTAGGCTAATTTCGTATAACTGTCTGGTAGATCTGCTGTTAACCGAGCAAGTTATCGTCGTAGGTTTTCGCCACAGTCAGTTAATGAGCCAGTAACTGCTACTAGCTACTCCATCGTCGTTTGTGGTGTTTACTTTCTGGGTGACGCTAGCTGACCGATCGTTCGCAAATCACTTTCTACCGAATAAAAGTTAACACTGTCAGCGGTGATTAACAAATCTACCAAGTATTTTAATAACTGATCTGCAGGCGTGTAAATATGACAACGCACTTTGTACAGCAAGTTTTCCACCTGGTGCATGAAGACAAAAATAATGTAGCCTACATTGAATTTCTAATTATTATTAGGCTATTATTTTTTTCTTGTAAATCATCAAAACCAATGGAGAAAAGCCAATATACGCAAGGAGCCCCCCAGAACCGATTCTGAGAACCACTGTCTTAAATGCCTAGCTTGTCGGTCTCTTAAATGCTAAAAACATGTTCCTTTCTAAATGCCAAGATTGTTAATTTAGTTAAATTCTGTGTGTGTGATTTCATCGTGTGTTGTATATTCAGCAAATGAACCTTGAGACTCTTAATTCGCTTCGTGAAACTGAAAAAGTGTTTATCCCAAAATCGGGATTATAGTAGGTTTGTCACATAGGTGAAGCATGGCCCAGGTAGACATTTACGGAATGTACACGACTGACAAGCCGTCAAACATGTCTGACAGATTGAATGTTTGCCGGTTAAGGTTAGCTAGCTAGTCAAATGGCTTGGTAGCCGAGGTTGCGAACTGTTTTAGCATAGGCTACTACTGGACTACCAAATATAGCAAGCTGATTACGCTTTCTGCCAAGAAATTATTTGGTTAAGTAGGCTAAAGGAAATAGTAAAAATGACTCGGCTACCGAAAAACTTAAGAGGAGGATTATTTTATGGTCGTATAGTGCAGCTGTAAATAGCACACGCCATAATGAAATCACCACGAAATGGGATGCCTGCATTTTCAGACTTAGCACAGGCGGACCGTGGCCGGAGCCGCAATGTCAAGGCCAAGAGGCGCCACCGCCCACCCCAGTGACCATAGACTGTAGCCCCTACTGTAGCTCAGACCTCCGCAGTAATCCTATACTGGAGCCATCCGTAGTGGCGCTAGTGAGCAACCAGGAACTACAACACCAGGAAATGAGCTTCAAAACGAAGTCTGTTTTGGCCGCTTGGTCTGGCCTCAGCTCCTGGTATATGTAAGGTACATTTACGAGGGGTTGTTAAGGAAGACATACTCTTCTGTAAACCACTGGAAACCAGGACAACCGGGGAGGACATTTTTAGACTACTGAACACCTTTGTCACATCACATGGACTTGCATGGTCAAAATGTGTGGGCATCTGTACAGATGGTGCAAAAGCCATGACAGGGAAACATAGTGGTGTCGTAACGTGTGTGCAAACGGTTGCCCCCGATGCCACTTGGGTGCACTACAGCATCCATAGAGAGACGCTTGTCGCCAAGAGAATGCCTGACAGCCTGAAGGAAGTTTTGGACAACACAGTGAAAATGGTTAACTTCGTTAAGGCAAGGCCCCTGAATTCTCGTGTATTTTCTGCATTATGCAGCGAAATGGGCAGCGACCATGTCACCGTTTTACTCCATACTGATGTGTGATGGTTATCAAGGGGAAAAGTATGGACTTTTTGAATTGCAAGATGAGCTTAAAGTTTTCTTTATTGACCATAATTTTCACTTATCTGGCTGCTTGCATAACGACGAGTGGCTCACACGACTGGCCTGTCTGGGTGATGTTTTTTTCTCGGCAGAATGAACTGAATCTTGGATTGCAGGGCCTCAATGTGCGGGACAAAATTGAGGCCATGATTAAGAAGTTGGAGTTATGGTCTGGCTGCATTAATGAGGACAACACAGAGGTTTTCTCATCGTTGCATGATTTTTGAGTGCAAACCAACTCAAGCTTATGGACAGTGTGAAATGCGATATAAAGACGTACCTCACTGAGCTGGCTGTGCAATTACGCAGGTACTTCCCCAAGACGGATGACACGGGTAACTGGATTCGTTGTCCATTCTCTGCTACTCCTCGCAGCTTAACAACTTCTGAACAAGAGAGCCTAATTTAAATTTCTACGAGTGGGGCTTGAGAATGAGTTTAATCGAAAGCTACTGCCAGATTTCTGGATAGCGTTGCACTCAGAGTATCCTGCATTGGCAGGTCGCGCTGTTAAGACGTTAATGCCCTTTGCAACAACGTACCTATGCGAGAGTGGGTTTTCGGCCCTCACTAGCACGAAAACAAAATACAGACACAGACTGTGTGTGGAAGACGATTTAAGACTAAAACTCTCTTCTATACAGCCTAATATTGCGGAGTTATGTGCGTCATGTCAAGCACACCCTTCTCATTAATCTGTGGTGAGTCATTCATAATGTGTATGGGTTCTGATGTGCAAATAAAATGCTTGATATGTTAGAGGGGTTTAAAGGCTAAATCTTATATGCATCACAGAAATACTGTCTATACTGTGTTTGTGTATATATATATATATATAGTGCGCTGTCCCTGAAGCTACAGGGGGTACACAGCAGTAGGCTGAATGTCTGAGGGGTTACGAGACTGTTTCTCTATTTCAGTGGTTCCCAAACTTTTTACAGACTAACAGTGTCAGTAGCTACGTGATTCAACATAACTGGCTATACAAACACACTTAGTTACCAGAATATGTATAAGATATACTGTAACTAATTTAATAAAAAAATACTAGCCATTATAGCTAGCTAACTACCTAGCTGCTTATCCTATGCAGCTGAGTGATGATATGTAATGGCTTTTTTTTTCTTTCTCTTTAAAAAAAAAAAATCTTTCATACTAGCATGAAAACTGGCAAGGCACTGGGCAGGCAAGCTAAAAAGAATACAAGCTAACAACGTTAGCAGGCTTAGCCAGCTAGTTGAGTTACGTTAGCTAGCTAACTAACGTTAACGTTAGCCGTACTAACGTTACTGAGCTGGCATCACAAATAATTATTTTGCTGACGTTACTTCTAAATCTGATTTTAGCTCGCTAATAGCCTAATTTTAGTTTATCACAATTAGCTGCATGTATAGCCAGTATCGTGATGCCCTGCACAAACCTATAGGCAAAGCTTGCTGCTCTGCACTCTCCAGCTGAGCTGCTGACTGGCACTCAACATCCGCTGTAACGTAGTTACATTACATTACATTACATTACATTCATTTGGCAGACGCTTTTATCCAAAGCGACGTACAAAAGTGCATTTTCATGATCGTAGACAACTGCTGAACACGGGTTCAGTAAGGTACAATTACTTATTTTGTACAGCTATTTCTAGCCGAGAACAATGAACACTATCCTGGACTAAACATCTGCAGAGCCAACTAGGCAGAAGAATAAGCAACAGTATTAGGACAAATACAAATTACCAAGAAGTGCAGGGATGGGGCAACATGTAACAAGTGACAGGATTTTTTTTATATTTATACAGCGTGGTGGTGGTTAGTCTAGGTATAGTCTGAAGAGATGAGTCTTCAGGCCACGGCGAAAGATGGATAGTGAGGGGGAGGTTCGGAGAGGGACGGGGAGTTCGTTCCACCACTGGGGAGCTAGGGTGGAGAAGCTCTGTGATCCCTTTGGGCGGGTGGGAGGGGTTACAAGACGCCCTGCTGCCGCAGAGCGGAGTGGTCGAGCAGGCACATAGAATTGAGTCATGTCCTGCAAGTAGATGGGGGTTGTCCTGTTGGTGGCAGTGTAGGCAAGGGTCAGGGCTTTGAATCGGATCCTGGCAGCGACCGGTAGCCAGTGAAGTGATCGCAGCAGAGGAGTGACGTGGGAGAATTTGGGGAGGTTGTAGATGAGTCGTCAATCTCAATCATTGTCAATCTCATCATTATTCTCCTGAATCTCCTCCTCAACAAGTTGCCGCGATATTTTCTGTAAAAATCCGCGGATATCGATAGTTTCAGACAGTTCACTGACACTAACGTTACTGAACGAGAAATATTCGTACTCGTCTACAGAACTCTGCGTACGGCGTAGTCTGCGTACGTTTGTCAGACAAGCGGAACTGTCTGTCACTCAGAACTTTACTGTACGTGCTAGCAATCGAATCGTCTGATTGCAACCTACTGCGCCTACTAATCGGTTAGGTTACTTACTGCTCGATTTGAAGGGGGTGATTTGTTGCGTTAGGGCTCCATTAAATAGAATGATATTTGGCTGCTGTATCTTTTTTTTTCGGCTGTCAAAATTATTTTATTCTTATCTTTTTTGTGTCAAAAGGTCTGGGGCTGGACGAAAAACACCCGGGCTCAGCCCCGGAAGCCCACCCCTACCGACGCCCACTGGTCTTGAACATTGTTCATATAACTCCATTTGTTGCACACATCTACCCAGTAGTTGCAGGGACTGGGGTCTTTTATGGGCCAATTCAGCATTTGTTTTTGAAGACATGAATGGCAAACTCTTGCAGCTGTATTCTGGCGCGCAATCAGTTTCATCACAGATTTTTAAGCATTTCTTTTCATTTTTTCTTTTCCATGGCAAGTTGTAACGTTGTTACAAAGTCATCAAATTACATTAGAGAACATTTAGTGACTTTGGGATGTGGCTCTCACAGACTGTTAACTGTAAGAGAAATTGCTGCGCTGCAGAACAGTTGTACACTCACAGGGTACCAACATCATAACAGTGTAACTGAATATAAGCGTTGTGTGTATAATAGCATGTCAGTCACCACCAGAGACTACAGTGTAAATTTCAAAAGGAACAATTCTGTAATAGAAACAGCTAATTGCTTTGGTATGGTAGAGTCCTTGGTTGTTGTACCAAAACCCTGCAACTGTGAAAGAGGGTCAAACTGCTCTTGCAGAGATGATCTTATTTTCTACAAGCAATTGCAGCGGGAACACAGACAACCAGCTATCTATGATGCAGAGATCAATACAAACATTGCAAAATTTATTGTTAAAGTAAGGATCTCAAATGAATTGTGTGCAATGACGTGAGGACATAGTAGCTAAATGTATTGCAATTGAACATGAGGGTCGGTTATATGTGATGAAAATATCTGTGTGCCTATGTGTGATGATATAAATGTGTCTATTGTCAAAGATTCAGCTGGTAGCTATCTATTGTATATCTGGGTATATTAAACCATTGTAGGCAACACTGAAAATCAATAAGCAGGACTTCTTTATGGCAATATTGTTTTTTATAGGATTATCATATCAATGGGATACAGTACCAGTTACCAGAAACAACTGAACTTGTGATGGCAAGAAAACTATTTGTGCAGTGTTGTACATTTTTATATTGTATACCTGTATACAGTTTGTAATCCTCTTTGTTGTTATCTAAACTCACTGTTTGATAATTAAGAAAGCCTATACACTGTATTCCTAATTCATGTGTGTGTGTGTGTGTGTTGGGCGTGATTGGGTGTATCTGTATGGATATTTGAAAATATGTAAGTAAAACACCACATTGTAGCACTGTATGAACTGAGTTGTCTCATTCAATAACAACATTGAGAACATCTGTATCTCATGTGAGAATATAAGTGTAATTCTTTGGTTATGAGGATATTTCGTGTAAAGATGTGTTGAGAAAGAAGAGGAAGAAATATTAATATATTTTACTAAAAGTGAAACGAACTAAAACTACTAAAAGTAGCAATGTGAAAATACTCTACAAAATACACTAAAGCTATAAGGCCTGCATTCAAATACACATTTTTACAAAAGTGCAGAAGTTTTGTCAGTGAAACCGTACTTAAAGTATCAAAAGTAAAACTACTCGTTAGGTAGCACAATGGCCCGTGTCAGTGTTATGTTATTAGATTGTTACTGATACATTACTGTGTAAGCGGTATTTTATTGTTGTAGCTGTTCCCTGTAGAGTTCATTTTTCCAATATTATATCCTGTTGGGTAGTTTAATACATATGTTTTATAAAGTAATCCTCTGTTTTTTATGAAAAATCTTAAACTGTAACTAGTAACTATAGGTCTCAAACAAATGTAGTGGAGTAAACGTTAAATGTTAACCTCTGAAATGTAGTGAAGTAGTAGTAAAAATGAACAGAAATTGTAAACAGCCAGGCAATGTACACATATTGTCCCTCAAGATACACTTTAATTATGTTCCACCACTGGTTGCCAACCTGCTACATGAAAGTTATGTTCCACTGCTGGTACCTTTAAATGTATCAGCTGCTAGAGCACCTGGTACCATCAGGTACTATAGTACTTGTGTGGGTACAGTGTTTTTGTATTTCACAATACTCAGCCTGGTGTGTCACATGGTCCTTCAGAGTGATTTACACTGGTACTACCATGGTATCCTCCAATGTACTGTGGTGTGTACCTTGGCGCCTCAGATATTACCATGTTGGTATCATGGGACTTAAGTGATTATCATGATACATACCATGGTAATATCTGTAGTACCATGGTAATAGCCTATCTGAGACACTATGGTAATATCTGCAGTACCATAGTAACAGCCTATCTGGGGTACCATGGTATGTACCATGGTTATATCTGAGGTACTATGGTATATACCGTGGTAATATCCGAGGTACCATGGTATGTACCATGGTAATATCTGAGGTACCGTGGTATGTACCGTAGTTATATCTGAGGTACCGTGGTATGTACCATGGTTATATCTGAGGTACCGTGGTAATATCTGAGGTACTAAACTATAGTTAACCATGGTAAAATTTCTTATGGGATCGCATACACAACAAAATGCATAATTCATAAGTGATTTTAAAAAAGCAAAGATTATAAAGAAACAATGTTTTAATTTACAAACAATATAGTTTCACAACCCATTCTGCTGTCTAAAACAGACGCCGTTTTCTTCAGTCAAATCCTAAACACACGCCCATTGCCCGCCCCCTAACAGAATTTGCATACCTTAAGTCTAGCTTGTTAACTAGTTAGGTTGCATGTTTTCAAAGTGTAGCTTGTAAGCAAGCTGCCATAAGGGTCAGCCAGCTTGTAAGCTAGCTAGGTCGTCAAATTGTCCTTACGACCTAGCTTGTTAACTAGGTGGCCTTTGTACCACCGAGCTAGTTAACTAGGTGGCCATTGTACCACCTAGCTAGTTAACTAGGTGGCCTTTGTGCCACCTAGCTAGTTAACTAGGTGGCCATTGTACCACCTAGCTAGTTAACTAGGTGGCCTTTGTGCCATCTAACTAGTTAACTAGCTGCGCTTATGACCTAGCTAGTTAACTAGCTGGCCATACAGTGTAGCTAGCTGGCCAAAGCGGGAGCTAGCTAGATCGTATGGCCAGCTAGCTACCAGAAATGGCAGCTAGCTAGGTCTTATGGCCAGCTAGCTATGACCAAGACTGTTGCTAGCTGCGAATAATGATTAAATGTTAAAAGGGCTTGCCATAGATGGGGCTTTTGACCTCATGCCGTTGTGCACACGTTCCAGTCACAGCCACACTTGCCAACCCTCCCGATTTTCCCGGGAGACTCCCGATTTTCATTGCCCTCTCCCGGTTTCCTCCCGGGGTCATAATTATCCCGTATTTCTCCCGATTTATGACAAATTTTCACACAGTTTTTTCCTTTTTGTTATCGCAACCTGTTTCTGGCACTGTACAGCATGTATAAGCCCTATGACTCTAAAATTCTACTGTTTCCACCCAGATAACAATACAGCTACACCGAATGTATCGTTTCCATCCATGGTTACATGAACGCGAAGAGAGCTGCTCGCCTCGTCCTCCTGTCGGGACGGTCTTTCAATTTGAGAGCATGACTTATTGATTTCACGTTCAGATTTTGTAATGCTTTCCTTCAAAACCCTGCCCTTGCACTCAAATAGCCCCTGCTTGCTTAGATTTGCTCTGCTTCTGCTCAGACTGTATGCTTGCACTCAGATATACTGTCAGATATACTGTTACTGGACCCCCAGACCCCCCGCTTAGGTTACAATATCCTCCCTATTTTTCAGGTCGCAAGATTGGCACGTATGGTCACAGTAGTGATGGATGGCTTGCATGCAGCTTAGCTTGTCTTTGAACATATTCACTTGTGCGTTCAGCGATGTCATGCTGCATTAGCCGGTCACTAACTTTGCTGCAGTACGATGCACCTTCTAGCTCTATTGCTGCCTCCCATGCCTCAGCTTGTGCCTGAACTGCGGCTGCCTCGCTCTGGAGATTCAATGACTCTAATTCAGCATCCAGTTGAGCTTTTTCTATTTTCATTTTTGCCTCCAATTCAGCCTCTCTCTTAGCACTTTAAATCTTCATCCTTGCCTCTCTCTCGGCAAACGGTGTGCAGGCATGCGCTGCTTCTGCCCTGGCATGGGCTCTGGCTGCAGCTGCGCCAACTGATAAACTTGACGATGGTTAATTTCTGGTACTGACCTGAGCTACACAGTCCTCTTGTTTGTCAGCCATGTTTCATTTTCAGCTGCACTGTATTGAAGTCCACTGCCGCAGGCTGTGCCGGCTGATGAAACGTTTTTTCACTGTGCTGTCCTCCTTAGGGTGTGTGTAACAGAAATTAGACAGCCAGCCAAACTCCATTCAAAACCACGTCAGAGTCAGGATTAGGCTTTCAGAAAACCTCCAGTGTTTAATGTGAATAGTTGAAAAAAGATACAAAATACAGCGCAATAACTATCAAAGCACTCTATACTCTATTGTAGCAATGACTGCATACCAGCAAGTGCTAACACAAACTGAATGATCGACAAGCTTACCTGTATTCCATACAGAAATACACAAATAAGATATATGTATGCTCAATGTTCCGGGCATTCAAAATACTAAATACAGCCCTGTGGCTGTGCAAGATAAATTAAACTGTAGCAACCAATGCCATCTAGCAACTGTATGACTCTGGAAAGCTATGTACTGAACAGTAATAAATTCAACATAACATTTCCGAACATTACATATGCAAACTAATCATTGATATAGTTATATGAATTCCTCTTACACACTTTAATACTTACAAACGATCCGTTCTATGGCACAACAAAAGAGATGGCAGTAGATTCATGAGCCAGTGTCAGAAAATGTGCTCTACTATAAACAACACTTACTTCCTACTTCCTATCCACAGGGGAAGTACCATAGCATAACAGAATGACAGCCATAACAAATAGACAGTAGGGGGAGCTAAACCACAAAGAGAATTAACTACATATATTGTTATAAAAGACAGAACCAACAAACACCCACAAACGTTACTTCCTGGATGTCAAAACGTTTTTTCCAGACTCAGGGGTGCAACTATGTGGTATGTAGCGTATGCGATGCATAGGGGTCCAGACGCCACAAGGGGGCCCCAAATCAACAGATAAACAAGTAAAAAAAATGTTAAGAAAATTATTTTTTTAATAAAATAAATAAAGCCAACAATTAACCATAACCATAAATGTCAAGAAACATTTGTACAAATGAAAAAAATATTATTTTAAAATATAGTACTGGTAGTTTGTTACTGCTCTAGCTACATCAATAACGTCACTTCCAGTCAGTGTAAAAAATGGCGCTATAAGTGAACCACAAAACATGGAGGTGAGAAAACACTTATCAGGTGCCCAGAAGGGGCAAAGCAGGGAGGTTAGCATTAGCATGAAAGCTAAGAATGTTGCAACCACCAATGAAGGCAGTGAGGCTAGTAGCAGGCAAACTACTGCACCACCAATAATGACAGCAAGGGACAGGGCAGCCAGGCTAGCAGGCAAGCTACTGCAACCGCCATTGATGACAGCAAGGGAAAGGGCAGCGAAGCTAGCAGGCAAGCGACTGCAACTGCCATTGATGAGAGCAAGGGACAGGGTGCAACCGCCATTGATGACAGCAAGGGACAGGGCAACGAGGCTAGCAGGCAAGCTACTGCAGCCGCCAATGATGACACCGAGGGACAGGGCAACGAGGCTAGTAGCAGGCAAGCTAACATTACAATTACCACCAATGATGGCAGCGGGGCGAGAGGGAGCTGTCCGACAAATAGCAAGGGTCTGTCCGACTGGCCTTCCCCTAGTAATGTGAACAACTCGTTTTGTCTAATGATGACAGAGAATGACCCTGTTAAATGTCCTGATGGCCCATTTCCCAGAGCAGAGAAGAGCAACAGACGGTAGCTAACGGGGAACGAGTTGAACGGGACTGGCTGATGTTTTCAAAGAAAACGAACAAAGTATATTGCTTTTCATGTAAACTTTTTGGAGGAGCCAAGGTACATGGCAGCCGCTTAGTTAAAGGATGTAGCAACTGGAAAAATCTGTCAAGTATACTACAACAGCATGAAACAGGGAATCATATAGAAACTTACCTTGCCTGGAAAGAAATGGAGACACGGTTACGATTGGGAAAATGCATTGACAGTCAACTGCAAAACAGTATCGAAGCGGAGAGGGCAAGATGGAGAACGAGTGTTGGACTGCATTCTGTTCCTCGCAGAGAGGAATTACCATTGAGAGGTAAAAATGCTGAAATGGGAAATCCAAGAAATGGCAATTTCCTTGGACTGATTGAACTTTTAGCTCGTTATGACACTGCGATGGCTGAACATGTCCAAAAAATTACCGCTACGAAGGGTGCTCCATCCTATTTGAGTTGGTGCACGCAAAATCAATTTTTAAAGTACATCTCCGATTGTGTCATTCGTAAAATTAGTGAACAAGTCAGTGCAGCTAAATGTTATGCAGTGGAATTAGATTGCACCCCCGACATATCAAAGAAGGAGCAAGTGTCTGTAATAATCCGACATGTAGATATAGATGAAAATAAAATGGCAAAGAATGAGGAATCGTTTCTCGGATTCACAGCTTTTACTGACACAACAGGTAAAGGGCTTGCAGAGACTTTGAAGAACACACTTGACAACCTAGACATTGATCTTGTGAATTGTCGTGGCCAGAGTTATGACAATGGCTGAAACATGAGAGGAATTTGCCGTGGTGTACAGGCATTCATACTCAAATAATCCAGAGGCTTTATTGATGCCTTGCGCGAGCCATAGCCTTAACTTGCTACTATGTGACACAGCCTCCTCAAACAGGATGTGTTTAAATTTTTTTGGAACCATACAAAGGCTGTACACAATGTTTTCCTTGGTGGTCAAGCTCTGGGACATTTTGAAAGAATTTGTTGACATTACATTGAAACCACTGAGCGATACGAGATGGGAAGCAAAATTGGACTCAGTTAAAGCTCTGCGATACCAGCTCGGAGGTATACTTGATGCTTTAGAAAAGTCTGAGCTCGAATCAAAAGATGGCAAAATTTGTTCAGAGGCACATGCATTGTCACATGAAATACAGGGTATGGAATTTCTGACTTGCATGGTTATCTGGCACGAACTGTTGACGGAAATCACACGCGTTAGTATTGCAATGCAGTCCGCCGAGATGTCGCTGGACACAACTGTTATGTTGGTCGACAATCTGAAAAAGTCCTTATCCAAGTATAGAGAGGACGGATTTGAAAAATCCCTGTCCACTGCTCGCATGCTAGCAACAGAATTTGATGCGTGTACAGAGATCCCACAGCAAAAAAAACAGCAAAACTTTTCACGATGAACTGGCCTCTGGTGACACTGACCACTCTGAGGGCCAGGACCCCCAACTCCGCTTTAAACAGGGCATGTTTCATGTCATTGTTGACACAGTTAGCAGTGAACTTGATGACAGATTTCAGAATCTATGGAAGATTTCAGAGAAATTTTGTTTTATTATTGAGATGGATGACATGTCAAAGGAGGATTTGGAGGAGTTGGTGAAACGATATGCCGCCACATCACAGGATGTTTCCAAAGACATCATTCAGGAAATTTACCTTGCAATGTGTCTTCTCAATGAGTGCAGAAATACCCTTGAGAAACTGAGCTTTATACTGAAGAGGAATCTTGAATCTTGAAAAATTGTCGAAGATGACTGTTGTGTGGGATGCTTTCTGTAATACTGTCATTGCTTGCTCTTGAATTAAAAATATGATTATTTTATTAATAATGTCACTGTGAGACTGTCTTCCTATAAACGCCATACGCGGTGAACTACAATTATATACAGTTATAGCCTACATATTATTGTGAAAGGGTTAAAAACATCCGTACCTATTTCAGTAAGAAGTGAGTCGAGAAAAGGGGAGTGGGGGGGGGCACAGTCGCATCTTGCATACCCTCGTTGAAATGGGTTGTTGCGCCCCTGTCCAGACCCACGGAGAGTCAATTGGTGACGTGACAGTGGCTTTGTCCATATTTTTATAGAGTCTATGGTCTGGCTGCAGCCGACTGAAGAACCTCCACCAGGAGGAACTCCACGCTGGGGACCGGAAGCACGTGAGCTCCATGTGAAGGACCCAGGGGACCAGGAGCTGTGGTAAAAAAAAATGACGTCTTATGTCTTTTCCTAACCACTTTTCCTTGACCTCGATGGAAAACGTCATGAGGTCAAGGAAAGATGTGAAGGAGAATCCATAAGCACTTAGGAAAAGATAACTGCGGTGCTAAGAGAATCCGACTGCATATACACTAGGCTACGTAATTATGCGACGGCGGATGTTATTGACATGGGTCTACTGCGGTGAAACTGTTCCGAAGACGGACGACTAAAAGCGCATCTTAGATACTTCGCCTTGTGCGTTCTTACCATGTTGTTTCATGAAGGCTATATAAACGTGGACAACCCGGTGAAAAATATTACTTCATTACCAAGGTTGGAATTGAAATAAAAAAAGGAATATAGGCTACCAGTCACAGAAGTGAAACGAAATAGTTGTCAAATTGAGAATGGTTGCTCACGCTCACCCTCCTGTCCACTCATATTTATCAACATAAATCCCAATTAGTATGATTGTATGAAAATAATTGTTAAATTTATGCAAGATAGGCATAACATGTTAGTCCTACAAATCTACTATGGTACATATTATCATTCTGAAGTTTCAAACCTGTTGAATTAAAAACATCATCTGGCTTAAAACGTCTCATATCCCTTCTGTGTTATGGTTAATATGCTGATTATGATCTGATTATAAGCCTATGCATATAATAGCTTAAGAACCACCACACAACTCTGTAAACACCTTGAAATGTTGACTTGATTGTGCTTTGAAGTTGTTATGGCTGATACAGGCTGTGGATGTGTAATGTGACAAAATAGTTGATTCCCCAAAGATATTACTATCAAATAATGAAGGGCCCAACACTACTGCACTCAGTGAATGGCCAATAACCCAGCTGAGTAGTATATGTCCCGATGAGTCTATCTTCAGTTAGTGGCCTATAAAGGGGCAGCTGGGGAGTATCACAGTTATAGAGCAAAATGGGTGATATGGAGCTTGCTGCTGCTGTGTGGCTCACCTTACAGCAAAACTGAAGAGACATTCACAGGAGGAGGGTACGACTGCGGAGGCTCATGGCATTGCATTCACAAATGGTAAGAGGATGCTGATATGGGTTTTGAATAGTGGTCGACCGATATGGGTTTTTCAGTGGACGATGCCGATATTTAAATGGACTGCATTTATATAGCGCTTTTGTCCAAAGCGCTTTACAATTGATGCCTCTCATTCGCCAGAGCAGTTAGGGGTTAGGTGTCTTGCTCAAGGACACTTCGACACGCCCAGGGCGGGGTTTGAACCGGCAACCCTCTGACTGCCAGACAATCGGTCTTACCTCCTGAGCTATGTCGCCCCTTATTTAGAGAGCAGGGCGGCCGATGACCGATATATAACACCGATATGTTGTTTTTTTTTGGGGGGTTTTTTTGCATCTGATAAAATACAACAATTTAATAATAATAACAAATGAAAAATAACAACAAATTGCTGAACTTTTATATAACAATAATGTTATTGTCTGCATTGTCTCTGTTTGCTTAAGTAGATCTGTATCAACTAAATAAATGTCCACAGGTAGTCAAAAAAACTAAACTTTGTAAAAAAAAAAAAAAAAAAAAAAAACTTATGAATGAAAAATAAAGATTTAGTGCACTTAACAACAGCATTTATCAGCAGATAGCAGCATCTCCTTGTTTCTGAGAGAGAACGAAAATTTGTAAAGTTACATAAATAAAAAATAAATAAACAATGTTAGTGCACCCAGTAGCACCCAGCAGCATCTCTTTGTTTTTGGTCCCAATGAACATTTATTTAACACTAATGTATTATTCACTTGAACACGTGAAATACTGCCGTAAGAGACTAGATTTCTGTCCAGCCATCTGTAATTATTAAAATAGAAAAAATATTAAGGTCAATATTTGGGTTAAAAATAAAATAAAAAACAAAGAAAAGTCATGTATAATTCCATTATTTCATGCACATTACAATCTAATAATATGCATGGTTATCTTAGCCAGTAACATGTTGTTTTAGATTGAATTTTTATTAATGAATGAAATATAAAAATACATTGGGTTATGCTGTAGATTTCAGAACGTGACTAGTATTTAAGGGAGAGCGGGGTACAGTATGTCAGAAGCGACATCATTCAACTGCATTATTCTATACATTATAACATAATATATATTACATTGGATTTCCTGTCATTTAGGATGGGAGAAACGTGTTAACATTTAGAAAAGACTATGGTGACTGAGGAAACTTAGGCAAACGTTTATAGCAGTGGATGAGAGTTATAGTACAGGGATTGAAACTTTTTCACCACCTTCCCAAAACTGTCCCGAAGCATATTTTTGTATGTTTGTTTATGTTTATGTTTGTTGACGGACTCAGTTACAAGCCAAATAGCCAATCTAAGCGATCAAACGCATAAAAAAATAATAACTTTGTTCACTCGCATTGCACAGCCTGCTCATATCATCTACCAAGTGACTAGAGGTGACAACCATGTGATAGAGCGGAGATTCTGTCCCGCGAGTCCACTACTATCTATCATTAACACCAGGAGCGCCGGACCATTTCCTGGCATTCAAATAACTTTTCGCGCGGCCAAGGGTCAAATGACACATTAGCCTTCAAACTGGAAATATTCGCATTGTTCGCTAGATGGCGCTTATTAGACAGGAGCTGACAAAGGTTGCCAGCCCATTGTCCTAATGAAATATTTGCGAGATTTTAGACTGTCAGAGTATCAGAGTAAGTTATGTTTTAGTTACGGCTCGGCATTCTAGTCAACACATTGTTGCAATATAAATGTATTTAGAATAAACAGTATGTCGTTCAAACGAGTTTTTTTCCGGTGACCAGAAAACATGTAGGCTAGGCTACACTGGCAAGCAGGTCATAGCTGGCTGTGACTATTCGACTGGGGATTCGAAATCCAAAGTCTCTTATTCATCGTAGACTAATTACAAAAAACACCCATTCGTAACACTGAATAATACCGCACTGTACATAAGACCATAGCAAATATATACATGCAAGAATTCTGTTGTTCAAACGAGTTTTTTCCGGTGACCAGAAAACATGTAGGCTATACAGGCAAGCAGGTCATAGCCTAGCTAGCTGTGACTATTCGACTGGGGATTCGAAATCCAAAGAAGTCTCTTGTTCATCGTAATTACAAAAAACACCCATTCGTAACACTGAATAATACCGCACTGTACATAAGACCTTAGCAACCAAGTGGAATTTCAAAACTGATTATCGCTTCAGCGCACACACAAAGTCAAATTGAGATAGCAACAAAGTAAAAAGACGAGACACCTGTCTTCAGTAATTTGCTTTATTAGATCAAAAAGCATACAGCACATTGTTAGGAAGTTGAAACGATTTTGAAAATATAACGTTAGCTAAATATATAGCTAGCAAGTTGAATTATTTAGAATCACCCCGCAAATCAATAAATAAAAAATCTATATAAAACATTAGCAATAGAGCTGCTGGTAATGCGGTAACGCCGTCAGCATTCAAGACAGAGCTTGGGTTGCATTTTTGTACATTTGCCGCAGACAAGTCGTTTACACTTGTCACAGATATCACAAGTTTTGTTCCCTCCACATCTGGATACCTGGCAGCGTTTTCTTTTTAGTGACCGCTCTCGCTGTGGTGTGTTGGGGGTTTCTGGACTGAAGAGGGGCGCTAGGACGGTACGCCGCGGAGCTGCCTTTGCGGTCATGTGATTTGCACGCAACTCCTTGGCCAACTCAAGAATAAATCTTCTCCGACTAATTGTTTTGTTCATGCATTGCGTGTACAAAACATGGGCGTTGATTGCAGCCAGATCCAAAATGTTGTAAAAAACGGCAACTGGCCAACGACGACTGCCCCCCTTGACCGAATACAGCCGTGCCATCTGGTCCAAAACATCCACTCCCATTTTTGTTGCGTTGTAATGGGCGATGGTTTCTGGCAGTTTTTTGGCATCAGTGTCGATCGATACGGTTTTGTGCATAGTGCTCAAAATGCACACATTTTTCTTGGGCTTGCACTGATAAACCGTAAGTGTAGCGTGTCCAGCTCTCCAGATCGTGGTGGAAAATCTCTCTTGATTTTGTGCCTTCGCAGAAGGGGGCACTTCTCTCCTCTTTTTGTTCATGGTACCCACCAATGTAGTTTTTTTTTGCGTGTAGATTGTTCGCCAGGGCAATCGATGTGAAGAAATTGTCCGAGGTTATATTTCTTCCTTTTCCGACGAAGGGTTCCACAAGGCGCATGACCACATTGTCAGCTAATCGTTCACCGACAGGCCTCGCCTCATCTTTCCCAAGGTATGGGAAAGCGTTCAGCATGTACTTCGTTTCAACGTCGGCTGCTATCCAGAACTTTATCCCAAATTTATCTGGTTTAGTAGCAATGTACTGCGTGAAGCGGCACCGCGCTTTAGTTGGGAACAACTGCTCATCAACAGTTATGTTTTCTCCAGGTGTGTAACACGCAGTACTGTTGCTTACAAATTTGCTCCATATTTCGGAAATAATGGCAAATTTGTCTTTCTCAAGACGTGTTGCCCTTGTGTCCTTGTCATCAAATCTGAGATAGCGCATGATGTCCCGAAACCTTTGCCGCGACATAGTTTCATTGAAAAATGGATTTCCCAAGTCTGAAGACCAAAAGTCTTCTAAATTCATACTTTTACCGCCAGTGATGCCTCGTAAATACAGCAGTCCCACGAAAGCTTTCAATTCGTCGACTGACAGGTCCCAGTTTTCTGCACCATTTCTGTGGGCTTCTGCCACAGTATACTTGACAATCTGCCCCCACATCAGAATGTCAATCAGACATAGCAGACTGCTCAGCGGACTTACAATGTTCTCCTTGGCGCACCGTGTGGGCCCAGCCTTTTCCCGTAAGATATTGCAGGATGGTGCTCTGCCCAGAGCATTACCAGCAGTCTGTTCGACCCAAACTGTCCCATCGTTTGCCCTTTCCTCTCTCTCTGAGACAAACTCAGTCGTAGTCGCAGTCTCAGTTTCAACTTCAGAATCAGATTCAGAAGCTGAATCAAATTCAATATCCAGCTCCAACTCCTCATCGCCCGAATCCATTTCATTGGCATCCTGAATCAGGTCCAAAGCTTGCTTGGCAGAGTATCTCTGTGGTCGTGTGTTCATCTTGGCAAGCGATACCAAACCGAACTGGTCGCCGAAATAATCATGCTTCTCTTTTATAGCCATATTTTCGTAGCCCAATAATAATTTGAATAGAAATTATTATAACAGCCCCGCCCATGCCATTATAGTTTCAGGTGTGAGGGGCGTGGTGTGGTGCGTGAAAAGTAAATTCCTTGATAGGATGTAACATCCATAACATGTTACATTAACAATCTTTTCGATTAAAACTTTGATAATTATGTAGATGCCTAAATGTGAATACTCTGCGTAAAAATTAAAAAAGTTGCACATAATAGCAACATCTGCAAACGTGTAGGATATCTGTTTCCATTGTGTGGTATTTTAACATGGATGCATTTCATTTTAACCCTTATATAAATTTTTCCACTTGCATAACTATGTAGGACTATGATTTTCGTTTGTGTAGGAATACAAACGAAATTCACATGCATTTTAGAGAGATGATAACGAAACGATCGCAATATTTTAAATATTTTAAAAGAATATAAATAATGATACATTTATTCCTGGTTATTTGACGTGATTCTTGCTTGGGCTGTCAATCCTATGATAGTGTAAGAAAATTGTTCATTACATGTGCCGATCATTAGTAACATTAGTGGTAGCGACCTGTTTCTCCCGATTGGTAACTGTAAATGTATTGCTGAAAGTGGAATAGTAATTATGTGGGCAATTAGTTTCATAAACTCCATAAACCCTATCAATGATTGCGTGGACATGGTAAAGCACAGAGACGCCTATATTCCCACGCAACGCATCCCGATAGTTTATGCATGTGCTGTTGCATCTACGCAGACAGCGTGAGCAGTCTTCTAACACAGTTCCTAACGTGCAAGGCTCTAATTTTTGAATATGAAACAAGGTCCGAACCTATTATGACTAGAAATAAGTAAAACTTAAAAAACAAGTAAAAATGTGACACTTGTATCTTTGTTTTGGGCATTTATCTTTTTACTACTCAGTAGGCCTAAAAGGCCTACTCATGATAATAGCTTCAAAAAAACTACCAGCTATTCACGCACGATCGTTCACGCTCATCCATTGAATCGTCCCTCACCCCTCCCCCAGCACCAGAATACTGAATTCTTTAGATGCCTTTAGCGAAACCAGAGCTGATAGTTTTTTCTCTATGGCCCCGAGTCAAACCCAGTAGGTGTGAATGTTCAGCTTCGCAGAGGGGTGTGATTTTCTTCCTCTTCACGACACCAGTGATGGCGATTGGAGACTTCACCTCAATAGACCTAACTTATATTTTCAAAACCTACATTTTCAACTGTGAAAACAATATTTAAAAATTTCCATTCAATCTATGGATAAGCAAATGTATTTATTGATATCAAATCAATAAACAAGAAAATCAATATAAAACATTAGTAGGCTAAATGTTAATAGTAAACATAAAACATCAGTAATAACAAGCCCAAATCCGCAATAGCTGCGACCGCGCATGCATCCACAGGAGGACACTTTTGTGGACCAACTGACCAACAAACTAAAGAGCTGCTGGTCGCCTATATGCCGCGGAGTTTGTAAGCTTAGCTGCCTTTGCCATCATGTGATTTGACATTGCAAGTTCGGTCGATAGCACATTGCTCAAGATGCCGTCTCATCTTTATACGTGCATGCATGAATATGTGCTTTCGTTTCTAAGTAAGTGAAAAATTACGGTCAGCATAACCATGCTGTGCCATGCTTCGCTAAAGCATCTGAAGTTTTCTGTGTTCTCGGGTGGGGGAGGGGTGAGCGTTGAATGTCCCATACAGATCAGTGGTCTTACCCTTACCCTTAGATTGACATGTGAATGTCCCACTTGAGAATGGTTCACTTATGCCACGTGTGAATGTTTGAAAGTTGATATCTCTCCAGGGAGAGGTAAAATGTTCTATTTGTCCGGCACATAATATTATTATGTTATGTTAGCCTACTCAAAAATAATACAAGTATTTTGCTTAGCCGTAATTAGTTACGCTACAAAGTATGCCTTGTATTACTTTTAGTTACGCAACAATCTCTCGCTCTTGCTTATACTTTTTTCTACATTTTTATTCTTTTTTTTCTATTTAGTTTACTGTTTTTAAAAAAAGATTTTTATTACTAGTTTACTCAACGGAATAACAGCATACACCACACGAACACATCACAAGACACTTCACATTTGAGAAATCATTTTTGATTGTAGGCTATGTAATAGTTACATTTATTGTTCTCTCAAGTAGCCTAAAGGTTAATACTATGTTTTTAAAAAATTGTGGAGTTATACATAATAGCAACTGCAAAGCCTAGCCTAACCGGACATCGTGTCACCACTCGCGTGCTTCCACAATGATTTTTTCCCCCCAAAACCTTTACTCCCTGAAACGAATGTCCCCTATTTCCTGGTCCCTCAAAAGCCAAATGTGTCACGTCACATTTTTACCTCACAGAAAATAGGATATGATACAGCTATAATTTTTTTTAGCATATTTTGTGTGTGTGTGTGTGTGTGTGTGTGTGTGTGTGTGTGTATACATCAACGAGCAAGGTATGCTTGATCAGAACTCACAGAAAGTCCACTGATAACAAGTGCACTAAATAAACGTAATCCGTCTGGGATAAATGCATAGGAAATTTGCCGAGGGAACCGATGGCAGAAGAAACGTCCGAGTTGGTGTACAAAAAGACGTCTTCACTGAAACACTCTATAAATAAACTAATTAACAGCCGAAACAAACCATGACTAACTATAAACTAACAAACTACGCTATGATTCAAATATATTTGTATCATGCTGTATTGTAGTGGTTTCTTTATTTTAGATTGTTTTTGCAATAGTGTTACAGTTTGTAGTCCTAAAACCCGGAAGTAAGTTGGCATTGGGTTCTCATCAGATTTCTCCCGTGGGGATTTAGTTTTCTGCCGAAAGTAAGGTTTGTGGTGAACGTAAGCCTAAATGAGCTTCACGATTGTTTGTCAACCGTGGATTTCTAAACTGTCATGTGCTTTTGAAAAGTAGGCTAAGTTTCTATATTGAAACTACAAGAGCGGTCACATTTTTGCAATAACCACTCTTGTTTTACTAGCTCGCATGCACGCTGAGCGTCGAACGCTAAGCGTGAGTGAGCGGCGAACCCATAGAACTCGTAAAACAAAACGTGAAACTGTTTTAGGCATAAATTAACCATAGGTCTTATTTTCGGAAGAAAACTAAATCCCTATTGGAAAAATGCATTGGCAATCTGCCGAGGGAACCCATGGCGGAAGAAACGTCCGGGTTGGCCTACAAAAAGACGTATTCACTGTAATATTCTATGAATAAACAAATTAACAGCCGAAACAAATAGCGCTTCGAATATATTTTTATCTTGTTATATTGTAGTCGTTTCTTTAGCTTAGATTTAGTTTTTTCAATATCATACGCAGCATTGTTGTTGTACGTGAACGTGTCGCATGCAGCCATTGTGCACGAGAATGATAATGCATAAAATTGAAAAAAAAAATTGTTTATGCATTTGAAGACGGATCAATTTTATTTTAACCCTTATTTAGAAATTTCCAGTTGTATAATAACTGTAAAAATAAAATGTAGGGCTATGATTTCAGAACACAAGGGAAAGGCATAGGCATAAACAAATGATCACAAAACGAACGCAATAGCCTATAAAAATATTTTTTAAGATCACATATTTAAAACATTATATAATGTATTATTCAAAATAAACATAAACAAATATTTCTAATAACAAAATAAATAAAACATTCGTACAAATATAAATGCGTGTCCACCGCGATGAAAAGTATATCCTTGCGCCTCCTGGTGTGGTGAAGGAAAACTGACTCCTTAGTCTGAAGACGGCCGTAATTTAACAACACTGTTATAACACACACGGAAGTGAAATAAGGTGCTTTTAACATTTTCCAAACGGGACTTTGACATTCCTACTACGCTGGTACGTAAAGAACAAATATTTAGGAAAAGTCAGTGAATGCGGATGATGTAGCTTGCTAGTAACTAAATGAAAAAAATCCTAAACTCCGAAATATCTCAGTGACAGGTCAAATGACCTGTCACAGCGCTCCTAGTGTTAAACACTGTGCCAAGATAGCTTGGTGTATTGAAGCACAGACAAACACACACGCAGAGGGAGAGAGACATGCACACAAGTGCAGAAACGTTATGTCTGCTAGAAGCCCATAACATTTGTTCCCCAAAACGTTGTTGGCAAGTTGATAACGTTAACGCTAGCTTTCGGACTCCTGTTAACGTAAGCCCACTCGTTGAATCGAGGCTATCTATAGTCCATTAGCAAATGCAACCGACTGTAACTAACGTTGGGTATCTAATAACTATCAAATCAGTTGCTTACGATAGCAGATTGTTGACTTGAGACGAAAGGAGAGGTTAATCAATCCTGTCTTCATCCTCTGCCTCAGCTGACAGCAGGTGCTGCTGGCTTTGCCCACTTGAGAATAGTTCTGCTAGCTGGCTATTAATGTTACTCTACTGCTGGCAAACTTTGCACTGGCATGATCATGTATATAAGCGAGCGCCATTGATGAAGCAAATGATGTTTATGTAACACGCTTAACAACGGCAGACCACAGGCTCACCAACAATAAAAAGCTTCACAGAATTGCTTACTGTCATACAACCATCCCAAATGACAAGATAAATGTTTTATGACCCCGGCTCGTCGGGAGTAGGAGAGGGGGCTGGGGACGCCATACAGTAGTTTTTTGAGCCCTGTAAGCTGGTTTAGCCGGTTGAAGGCTTGCTAATGTTACCCTTACAATTCCCAACTAAAGTTATTCGCATTTTCTCACTAAAAGACCAGAATCAATCTAATTATACAGACAGTAAACATTGTATATATTATTAACCCCTTAGCGCACATGCCAAATCTTGCCAATCCTTGCCCATTTAAGGGGTAGGAAAAGGAAAAATGAGACAGAAGTAAAACGAAAACATCTACCTTTGTCTCCTGTCAATTGAAATGATCTATGACAAAGGGCTATGAAAAACTTCTCAAAAAAAAGCTTAGGGGTAAGTTGATCATTGAGCCATCTGGGGGTAAATTGACCAATTGACTTTTTCAAGTTTAAACCTGAGCATAATTTTTTTTTTAAATTTACTAATGCATTTTCCTTTTCCAAATAGTCTTATTTCTTTTCTTAAATGTAACTTTAAACAAACCAACCAAATAAAGTTTATTATTCAGAATCTTTTCATATTTGCAAATGGTGAAACAATTTTCATACATCATCTGTTTGGCATTTCACCGACTATTTAACATTCCACCCATCAAGGTTGCAGGGAAATATGAAGTGTTGCTCCCTCCTTGCAGTTCCTCCAGCCTTTTGAGTGTGAGGTAGCTTCTTCATTTTCCTTGAATGCAAAAGTGGGTTTCTCATTGCCAGTGCTTCTTCTGAGAAATCTTGCACTCACGTCGTCGCCCTCAAGTTTCTCAACGAAGCCAATGTAATGGTAGCTCCTGCATTTGGTTTCAAAGTCAACTATAAAAAAGTCACCAACTAACAGATCTGAGATGTCTGGTTTGCTTCTCTCATCCTCAGAGCTCTCATACACAGAAGTGTCATCAAGTGGGATGGGAACATAACTTTCCTCAGAGCTACTGTTCAGTGTCATTTTCTTCTTGGTTGGTTTCTTCTTGAGCTTTCCTTTTTCTTTGATGTTACTTTGCTTTTTCCCCTGCTGTTTATTTTTTCTCTCTTCGTGAGCCCTTTCAATTGCCTGCTTTTCAGGTGTATTATTTAGGATTCTTGTCTTCACACGCTTTCGCTTTTTTTGTGCCCTGGGATGCAGACTTTTGGGTAAGGGTAGAATTTCATCTGCAGACACATATGCATTGTGGCTGGGATGCAAATCTGTTACATGGTGAAGCACATCCATGTGTGGGGCATGATGAAGGCAGTTCAGCAGTGATGGAGGTTGAAACAATGGGTGGTTGATCTGCAGTGGCAGACTTTAGCTGAGGGTTTGGCCTGTCTGATACCATAGATGGCTCAAACTCTGCATCAGAGAAAATATTTCTGTTGTAAGGGGAAATCCCTGTGGACCTGAATCCAGACGTGATATTCCGTGGTGTCATTGCTGACATGAAAGCCTCATTTACACATCCGGGGATCTGGTATATTGGCTATTTTGCCTGGGTTAGATCTCATCCAACCATCAAGAGCTCTGTTGTAAAAAGTCTTAAATGGACCATAAACGCTCTTGTCCAGAGGCTGCATGCGATGGGACGTGTGAGGTGGAATGGTGAGCAGAACAATACCCTTTCTCTTTGCTATATCAATTGCCCTCAGTGACATGTGGGCCTCATGGTTATCAAGGATTAGCAGCATGGAATGGTCAGAGGAGCAGTTGGTGTGCTGAACCAGGAACTCAGCAAAGGTGTCTTCACTGATCCAGCCAGATCTGATGGAGGTACCAATTGATCCTGGAGGTGCTCCTGTGATGAAGTGGTCTTTGTATCTAACTCTTGGGAAGATAAACATGGGAGGGATTGCATTCCCGGTAGCATTGACTGCACAGACCATAGTCACAAGCTCTCCTCTTTCAGCAGCCCACTTGCTTCTTTCCTTTCTCTGCCACTACCTGCTTTGGTGTCTGCACTGTTGTGACACCTGTTTCGTCAACATTATAAATCATGTTTGGAGGGAATGAAAGAGCCAGATCACAATCAGAATAACTAAACCTAACAGGTAATGCAAAAAGCATTTGCAACTAAACAGCCCTAAATAGATATCCTTGTAAATGTAGCTGGTAGGTAAAAACATGTGCCAGTCTCTTGTTAATGTACTTAACTGTTATATATAGTCATTAATAGTTATTAATGTAATCAAATGTGTTAATTCTGTCACCTGTCCATCACTTTAGCCAGATTGTCAAAGAACTCCTCCCCTGTAGTTTTACTGAAGGCTGTAGCCCTTCCCAAAGATGTCGCTTCAGGCATACGGCAGGAGAGATGGTGGCGTGCCTTAAAATTGTTGAACCAATCTCGACCTAAAGGAATAGAATTCATTCTTTCAAGATACTGTATTTAGCTACTCAAGATCAGTTAGCCTTAGCTGACCTACTGAATCATGTGGTCTCTTGCACACCCTACCTGCTAAACCCTTCTCTTTCCAGTTGTTGGGGACAGGAATGTTGTTTCTGTCTGCCAATTCAAATGCAAGTTCACAGCATTTCTTTGGAGTAAGGCCATGGAAATGGTCAGCTAGTTTTTTGATGTGGTCTGCAAGCTCTTTCTCTATCTCCTCTCTGAAGACCCTCTGCCTCTGCTGTTCCACTGTACCTTATTGTTTTCACTTCCTTTTCCTCCTTCTTTTTTTATTATCTACGCAGGGTTTATCTGTCAATATTTCTGTTTTTTTGCCACTGCTCTGATGGATTTTCCACCCTTGACATCAGTGGCTGCTCTCTCCATCTCCTCAAGGGGTGTTGAGCCCCAGTCAGTCTTTCTTGGCATGATAGCTTTTCTACAATGTTTAAAATATGAAAAACCAAATCAGTTGTGTAGTACTACATTGAAATACCATTTTATACTTCAGAGACTTAACTTCAGTGCCTCATGGTGGGGTAAGTTGAACCACTGGCTCAATTTACCCCACAGCATTTGGCTCACTTTGCCCCACATCCACCATTTTGGAAAAAAACTGCCTAGCTTAGTAATTCAGGTTAATCTTTAGCTAAATGATTCACATGGTTTTATACATTGGCAAATCACCAACATGTATGATATATATTTTTAGACCTGGATAAATTTGCTTTGACATAAGTCATTATACCTGACATGTAGAAAATTTACTTTGACAAGCAAAAAAATGTGGACAGTTGCCTAGATACAGGGGGTGGGTCAATTTACACACTGGCTCATCTTACCCCACTCTACCCTACCCTATTTAAAGCTTTATAACTCCAGATGTGAACACCACAGAGACTTGAAAATTGGTTTAAATGAAGCAAGACCTTTGTACCATTTACAATACTAGCTTAAGCCACGTTTCCACCGCAGGAACTTTACCCCGGAACTAGGAACCTTTTGAGGAACTCGGTGCGTTTCGACCGCAGGAACTAGGGTCTAAATTAAGTTTTACCCCCAAAAAAGTCCCTGCTCGGGGGGTAGTACTTTCCAGTACCAGAACCTTTGGGGTGGGTGCAAGCGTTGAATATTTCTGATTGGTCGACTACTTGCAGTGTTTTATTTCAACCGCCATTTTTAAAAAATCTGCAGCCGCAAACCGATTTATTTTCATAATAACTTGAAATCAAACTTGTATGTTATGCGGCGCAGTAGCCTACTTTTGGTTATAGCCTGCCAACGTCTTGGAATTATAACGTGTGCTCTTCTGTTCTTTTCTTGCTTTAGTATTCGTTTTATAAAATGCTAAGCAGTCGTGCTGGGACAGCATATTACGTACCAAAACATTAAAACGGTTTAATTCGGTTGCTGAATATTTCTTCAAGTCCGAGTTTTCGTTCTATTCTTGTCATTTTGCGATTAGCCTATATGGAATTGACGATGAGAAAGTAATCAATTCAACAGCAAATTGTTTACAACGTGTGCATGTTTTCTGCTGTTGTTGCCAGTTATTTGTGGAATGTGAATGTATTCTCGGATGTCAAGACATGAAAATGAATGTTCGCATAAAAACATAATGAATGTGTTTGAGAGGATATATATAACAGTTACAATCTGACTATTGGCCTGTTATATCCTATTTGTTGCATAACAACGGTCCAAGTTCAACTACCAATGACAGTTTTGCTTGACAACGGTAAAATATGCCCAAATGGCTGCGGAAGAATATTTCAATTTCAGGTGATTAAATCGATAAAAATCAATAAATACAAAAGTAACCATATATAGTCATTGTTGGTAACCCGTTGTATATAAGTGGAATAAACCCCTCCGGGCTGTCCCGGTTATTAGACAATAATGTAGGCTACTTCGGTGGTAGTATGGGGTTACAGAAGAAATCATAGGACAGATGGACTGACGACAACGTCGCTTTTTTATACGTCAGTGGGCTAATTTGCCTAATCTTCGCGGGACTTCAGACCGCGGTGGAAACGCAGACAACAGTGGGCTGAAGGAACCTTTTAGTTACTTGAAAAGTAGTTCCTGGGACTAAAAGGTCCGGGTACTTTTGGTGGAAAGTCCGGGTACTTTTGGTTACTTTCTATTCATAATTTGGGAAGAAATAAAGTGCCACAAATGCAACTGTCTAGGCAAAAATTCTAAAATGAATTTGCTCTTTTTTAGTTTGCAATGAAATACTGAGAGATTTCATATATACAGCAGGTTAAAGTATACATGTCCTGGATCAAAAACTTCTTGACCACAAGTTCATAAAATCTAAGAGTGGATATGAATGCAAAAATATTGGCTGGCAATACAACAACGCTCAAAATGAAGAAATAACTAATGCAAACTGAGCAAAGGTTACGTTACAACGTTAACTTAATTTGGTCATTTTACAACAGCATAACGTTCATAGTTCGCCTATGGGTGTAACATATTGTTGAAAGTTCAAAACATATAGGGAGCATATTATCAAGTTATGGCATAAGATGGGAAATGCTTAATAAGCAATGGTAATTTACATGATAATCTGCGTCCCTTGTCGGTCATGTTGATCGTTAGTTTTCATGAACGGCTGAATGGTGCGTCGCTTTAAATGTTGCTGCCGCAAGGAATTGTGGGACGGCATTATCTCCTTTCCTTTCGTAAAGGATGGTCCAGTGTACCCTAAGCTAAAAGATATAAGAAAGGAAGCATTGAAGCACCTTTCCTTTACTTCGGCAAGCCCACTCTTGATATCTTTCTTTTTTTAGTGGGCTTGCTTCACTCTTGATATCTTTTTAAAAAAATTATTATTATCTGCACTTTCCGCCCATTTTTTCTAGCTCTAACTAGTCCTACAGTTTTTGCACTACATTCAAACTTTTTACACCAAAATGACTGGCTAGTACCAGACATTGTTGCTTGTATTCAGATTTTTTAAATATTCAAAACTTTTTGAAATATTCAACTTTTTGTGAGCAATTTTGTGCAACACAGATCAATGTTGTACTTTACAGATCAATAAAATGGTGCATGCCATATATTTGTAAATACATTTTCAACAAGGTCAAAGCAAGGCTACGTAAAATGTCACCAATGCAAGTTCAATACATTGTTGTCATTTAAATAGCCTGCACTGAGATAGTTGTGTCCTTAAAGTAAACATTGTGCCGAAGTTGTTATGTGTGTCTGCCTTCTGTTCTAGATCTGTTCCCAAGATCCAACAATTTGTGGAAGAAGTGGTCCCACAGTATAGCCCTTCTGACTTTAAAAGTCAGTTTCGACTCTCCCGTGGACAGGTGGAAGTATGTATACAATCAGCAGACATTCTATGCATGCTATTACAGTATTATATTCTATGCTGCTAAACCATTCACTCCTTCTTGCTCTTTCCTCAACCACTTAGGAACTGATAACTGCCCATGGCCCTGTTTACATGAATAAACAACACAAAGTTGCCACTTACAAACAGTGTCCTTGTCTGTCTGTGGACTCTCTCTAACCAAGAGTCATATAGAGGTGTTGCAGACAGGTTTAACATGACCAAATTCACTGTGTCAATCAGAGGCGTAACTTTGGTTTGAGAAGTGGGGGGGACACAATAAAACGGGGAGTCTGGGAGTACTCCCCCAGAAAAAAATTTGCGATTTGAATCCCATTTCCTGCATTTCTACATACATTTAGGGACTACGATAACCTATACAAAATCCGGGAAATAATTAAGTTGGTCATGCTAAATTCTGCCAGAATAGTACTAAATATGCATAAGAAAAACTGTCTTACTTTATATTTTGAAGAATAGGACTGACAGATCTATGGTACATTATTGTGGCACTATTGATAGATAATGTGTTATTTGAAACTTCAATCACAGCAAACATATACGATATAGGATTTTTCTCTGTGTGAAAAGAAACCGAACCAAGGGGAAAATGCTCCAAGTTTACAAACTCATCATCTGATTCGGACCAGAGCAAACGAACTATAGGTGTAAAACGCCCTAACATTAAAGTAAACTAACAGCGAGAGAGACTCTGCTTTTCATACATTGTTGACGGATACCTGCTGTGGTTTAAGGTGGACTCGTTTTCAAGTTACATAGGTTAATAGAAAAACCATGCTGTTTTACTGTACACTCACTAATCAACCAACTCACATGTCCTTTCTTTCTTTTCATCCCCTCTCCAAAGAAAGACATTAAATTTAACTGCTGTTGGCGTTTCATTTTTATGAACTGCCGCTTCCTCATTCAGTGAGCAATTTTTCAAGTGTGTACGCGTGGAACACGTCCGCATCTACAGATGCCAAAATGTACTATAGAACCGCGTAGGCAGGCTGTACGTGTCCACTACTCGTCCGTGGCAATTTTTTGGAGTAGGCTATATCAGGGCCTTACAATCAGCAGCTCAGTTCACATTCTCAGCCAGAATCTGACAGCTGGCCAAATAGTAGTGTATTAAGTGGGGGGAACACAAACGGGATTTTGAAAAGGGGGGGGGACATGTCCCCCCCGTCCCCAGTGGAAATTACACCCCAGGTGTCAATACATCTGCATGAATTCTGTGCACTTGTAAATACACACCTGTCACACCACATTTCTTGGCCCACAGGGCAAGCCCTGCATTCTACTGAGTTAGGATTTAGGGCAGCAGGATTTCCTAACACTGTCTGTACCGTTGATGGATGCCACATTCCAATTGTGAGGCCACACTGTGAGAACCCAGTAGCATACATGAATAGAAAACAATTCTATTCAGTGATACTAACTGGGCTCTGTGACAGCCAATGGTGGTCCTGTCATGTCAATGTGGGCGACCCTGGTAGCTGGCATGATGCACAAGCATTTTGGGTGTCAGAGGTTGGATAACGAGCCACAAGCAATACACCGCCAGAACAGAGATGCAAATCACTATAGAGATATCATTTGTTTCACCTCTCTGCCAATGCCACACACCAGATAATCCCCTCCCCCTCCCTTTTATTTTGTGAGCTGGTGGGCCATATCCCACAGGGTGATGTGATGCACGTATTGAGTATTAGGCACCAGGCATGGATTTTATGCATTGCCTTTGAATAGTGCCTTTCCATCATCAAGACTCCTGCTGTGCCTCCATGTGGCGGCTCATGGAAACTGGGAGATTTAAAACCCAGGCCAAATCAGCAGGGGATCTCGGAGCATCAGTGGTCCCCAGAGGTACTATGTCACTTAAAGGGTGCAAAAGTGGCCAACCAACCACTGCCCCATTCGTTGTGGGACAACATTGTTAGTGCTATAAACCTTGAATACATTTTTTTTATTCCCTGGCTGGAAGGACCAAAAAATGCTTAAATGCTTTGACACAGATACTTCAACCAAAACATTTATTTAAACAAAACTCATAAAAAATGGCATACATTAAATGTGGTGTTATTTATCCTGTGACTTCTCCTGCAAGTGTGATTGTTTGCTGCTGGCTACTAATTTCTTGAAGTGAAGTTGTGATTTGCCCAAGACCGGTTAACAGTTTATTTTCAAAAGCTCTCCTTCTCTGCCTTTGCCTTCTCCAGCGCTCGTGATCTGGCCTCACCAATGACTCCAACGTAGCCGTGCGTCTGTCCGAATGGGTCTCATAGGTCTCATGGAAGGACAGGCGACTGATGCGTCTTCTATGATACTGAAATGCTGATGTGTGCTGATGTGTGTTGTCAATGGTGCTGGGCTGGGCCGTGGAGGGACCAGGCTGCTCCTAGTGGCATCTGGAGCAATAGAACCAGGCTTCTCCTCAGAAGCAGGGTAGTTGCACAGATGGGATTCTGGTCAGGGAGGAACTTGTCTTGGTGGGGAATAGAGGTGTTGATACAATGGTGCCTGGTGGTGCTTTCCCAACCCCACAGTTGTCAAATTCGTCATCCATTATCTGTGGAATAGCAGAGTTTAAAAAAAAAAAAAGAAGCTCAAACCGGATATGCATGATCAAACTGCACTTACCACATAATATTCCCATGTTATTTTCCCCTCTCCTGTTGCCTGACTGCGGTCTTTAGCCCTCTTGTAAGTAATTAGCAAGTTCCCAAGTTTTTTGTGCAGCTTTTCATTTGAGAAGTGGTATCCATAAATTTTGAATTCTTATTCCAGTTTTTTGTAGAAGGCCATTTTGTTTCTATAGTAGAGGTGTTGGTTGGTTTTTGTGAGTTCCAAAAGCAGCAATATGGTGTTGTGTTTGAAA
Organism: Anguilla anguilla; assembly: GCF_013347855.1. Taxonomy (NCBI): domain Eukaryota; kingdom Metazoa; phylum Chordata; class Actinopteri; order Anguilliformes; family Anguillidae; genus Anguilla; species Anguilla anguilla. The sequence continues at coordinate 24,121,096 of NC_049210.1, read as the reverse complement.
TGTGTAAAGACACAAGTGTTATTGACACAAACAAATTGCCTTTGCTTTGTTTAGATTGTTTTAGTTAATGTACCTTGTTTTTATTCCAGACCTTCTGACCACTTGGGTGGGGATGCAGGTTTGAGGTAGGTAACTTCTTGGGTTGAATGTGAGGCCTGCTGTTCTAATATTTTGTTTGTGGATGTTTTGGGGGAGCGCTGGGTGATGGTTGAAGGTGCCATGGCAACTGTAGGAGGGCACTGGCTGATGGTTGAAGAAGGCGGCCTGGCAACTGTAGGAGGGCACTGGCTGAGCCAGTGGGGTTGTAGCTGCAAATGATGTTGAATTGCTAGTTTCTATTAATGTTCAAATGAATGGAGAAAATCAATAAAAGGTTATTAATATAAACATTTAAATGTGTCATTGTGGCAAACACGCCTGCCACAGGCCACCGAAGTGGCTTTCCTAGGGGCCCTCCAGCACAGAGACACAGGGAGAAGATGTTCCAACAGTCCACATTTATTTACGAGGGTTGGCAAGATGGTACAGCCAAATGAGCAGATGTAAAACACTGTCATGACAGAGAGGCTCTCCCATGTGAGTGGGGATGGCAGATTTAACCTGTGCGCACTGATTACCTCACTACGCACAGGTGCAGCCACTCCTGCTCCCGGGTCCAATTAGCCTGGCCAATTATCTAATTAATAACCAATTATCTAACTAGCCAGGTCTAATTAGCTTGACCCAGGGCAGGTGTGGCTGCTTAAACCAGCCATCCCCACACCACAGTCATTTATTTGTTTTTAAATTATAAGAGATTACCTTGCTTCTTTCCCACACCTCTGGCTTACTGCATTATGTGGACCACATAATTCTTATCTGAAAAAGCAGATGTATGAAATAACAAAGTCCAATCCTACAGTAATAATTGTTATACGACATTTGATTTACAGTTTCCTTCTTTACTCACCATTTTTTAGTTTTTCAGCAGTTTATTTGTTCACTGTTAAAGTAATGGCTCCTTCACGGTCTCTTAGTGTCACTAACACAGCCTCCATTTTTGTCTCAAACAAAGGTGATCTCATTATTAGCCTTATATAGGTAAGCCATAATGAGAAACCACACCTGCAATTGGCTTCCTTGACTGAATGATTGTGAGTGGCTGTGTATTAAGTGACTGTGGATTGGGATTATATAGGAATTGGTTCTACAGAGCTGGCACACCTGTTGAGTTAAACCATTTAGAATGGTCAATGTAGAGGTGTGATCTACCATGGTAGTCCTGTCTATATACATGTATCAATATACCCACCTTAATGAGCATGAACTGGGTACACTATATGGTGTTGCAAATTGAAAATAATGCAATAGGCTATGGTTGCTGGGAAATTGCTTGATTCATGAGAATATTATTTTCTTACATGTAAACCTATACATGAGAAACAAAATCAGAGAGAATCAGGATGGTGGTGGATGCAGCGAAAGAAATTTTGGGTATAATGGATGTGAAGGGGGAAGAAATACAGGGAATTTTGGTGAAAGGGTTTGGAGGAAGTCAGATGCCAGGGATATAGCGAAGTGGTTTAGGTATGCGAGGGTGGGTCTCAAGCCCGGCGCCACGAGGGGACAAGAGGGGGCCTTGCCCCCTCAGTTGTATTTTCTGCCCCCCCAGTTTATGGGCGAAACTTCCGGTTACCAACAACCAGCTGTTAAAACCAGCTGTCAAAACAGAAAACAAAATGTGGGATCACGCTATCAGTGAATTAAAAAAGGTGACATCGCCATACCCCAACCCCTCTGTTATATCGGATTGGGAGGATGACATGAAAAAGTGGCCGCCATTGACATACGGATGTATTCTATACTTTGGGGAAAGTATCTCCGTTGATGGCGAAGGTATGAACAGCCTCAAGGGGTCAGGCGTATCAGTACCTACACAGCAACAAAATTTGACCCATTTATGTTAAGGCACTGGGTGACTTACTTTACTTAAAAGCTGAAGTAGAGCCCAGCCGAAGACTGAAGATCGGCAACCGCTGTGTTTCCCAGAGCCTCCGTAGCGCTACGTGCGTCGTAACGTATACCTTAAGGTCTTCCTTTAGTTGCCGAGCTGTTTCCCAGCGCCTCCTTAGCTAAGGTATACCTTCTGAAAGGTATACCTTAAAAGGGTGGTCTGAGGCACTCGTAGCTGTTCCTTAGCAATGCGCTCCGCTCATCCTGTCAGAGTTTTAGGCCAACATTTTGCTTTTCAAATCGACAGTTGTACTACAGTGCGCATCTAGTAGCCTACATCTGCATGCACAAATGGCATAGATAGTTTAATATTAACTTTATGAAAATGAATTATCCAAACAACGTTTCTGTGCATAGCACATCATGAGAATGTTGTCGTTTCACCTGTCTATTCCCATCATGATGGTAATAAAGTATAGGGCCTATCCATAATACTAATCCAATTTGTGGGGGAAAAAAAGCTTATATTATTTTTACGTAGTGGAGCTTACTGAGGATATGGCTTTTCTGACTCCATACGCTGTAGAAATTAGTTTGTTTGTGTGTGAGTCAATGATCACACTGACTTGGAACAAACCGCCGGTTTATTAAGAATATAAAACCGTGTGACCAAAGCCGACATTGAGTGAGCATACTTGCATGACCGAACTAGACAGAACTAAAGCACGTTGATTGGCCTAGCCATAAACACACATACAGGTACGGTGGCTCATAATGAACAAACAGGACAAATGATCTATATCCCTTTCATTTAGATCACACCTATATAAAACAAAATAGCAGTGGGTCAATATCAACATTACAGAACATTTCTTTCTTACCATGTTGTTCTACGATTTTCAGTAAACAACCCAATAATGGAGCATCGCGTAGTTCTGGCAGGCCACGAGAGTCAAGCGCTCCGCCTGAATCAGCTGATGGCTCAGCTGAGTGATGTTCGCCTATCACAGTACATTCACTAACAGGGCGGTCTACTTAAACAGCCTCCCTCTACTCATTCGGCTGCTCCTCCTGCATGCAAGCGCTGCACGTTGCTTCGTAAATCCCCTCCACCACCCCAGCTCCATCCCCATGCGTCAAGAATTTGCATTTCTCCATTCCTATGTGTTAAGAATTTGTATTGCTCCATCCCTATGTGTTAAGAAATTGCATTGCTCCATCCCCATGTGTTAAGAACTTGCTTTGTTGCTGGATCTGTTCTGTGTGTACCCCTCTAGGGGGGTTTGGCTGCTGGCCTCCCGGCCTTATCCATGCGGGCTGCGTGGTTGGCGGGAGAGCTCCAGAACAGAGGCATACCACCAAACATAACTGTATTGCCTTTATTGTCAATAAAGTTCTACTTTGATGACAGTGGTCCTGACAGAAATGGAGCATCGCGTAGTTCTGGCAGGCCACGAGAGTCAAGCGCTCCGCCTGAATCAGCTGATGGCTCAGCTGAGTGATGTTCGCCTATCACAGTACATTCACTAACAGGGCGGTCTACTTAAACAGCCTCCCTCTACTCATTCGGCTGCTCCTCCTGCATGCAAGCGCTGCACGTTGCTTCGTAAATCCCCTCCACCACCCCAGCTCCATCCCCATGCGTCAAGAATTTGCATTTCTCCATTCCTATGTGTTAAGAATTTGTATTGCTCCATCCCTATGTGTTAAGAAATTGCATTGCTCCATCCCCATGTGTTAAGAACTTGCTTTGTTGCTGGATCTGTTCTGTGTGTACCCCTCTAGGGGGGTTTGGCTGCTGGCCTCCCGGCCTTATCCATGCGGGCTGCGTGGTTGGCGGGAGAGCTCCAGAACAGAGCCATACCGCCAAACATAACTGTATTGCCTTTATTGTCAATAAAGTTCTACTTTGATAACAGTGGTCCTGACAGAAATGATATTCTTGGTTAAACTTAAGACTATCCAACACCAAACCAAGGTAGATGAACATATCACTTTAACAGGTAGGCCTATTCATTAGGATTAATCATGATCAATTTCCACAGACATGCTTTTGCCTTCCATCTACGATCATTTTTGCACTGCAGAGAAAGGTCAGCGGGAATCAGTGGATATGCTGCTACAGTTGCCTATATATTGTGTGACAAAAACAAATTAACATTAGACCTTAGTTTCAATGAGAACAAAATAATTCACCCATATGTAGCGATGTTCTTATTCGTGGGCTTCCATGAAGTCCCAGACTATGGCTTATATGTCCCGATTGATGCTCTTTATATTATCTTTTGTAGCCTACAGTTTATGTATTTATTGAAACTATCACAAGGTCTCGTCTTGACTCTTAAAGAGATTAGATGATCTTTAGTAGGTATAGCTTCCTCTTCTGCAATATTAGATTGATGTAAAATGATTATGACAACACTTGTTATATTAAAACGTCATTCATAAGCCTTTACAAGTGAGGCAATCGATTTGCGTGGCATCAATTGATACATTTTTCAGCACCACAGTGTAGGCCAGCTCCAATTTACGACGTACCTTTGAAACTGTCCCTTAAATACTCAGTAAGAAGAAAGAACTTCAGTATTGAGAACCACCGGCGAACAAATCCAGGAACACTGTTGTCGGTATACTCAGTGAGAACACCGCACCGTTTAAAGTCACTCCACGCCGCTAGGGCGTGAATAATTACGAATAATTACGAGGCAGCTATTAACCGGGGCTGGAATCTCAACCAGACCTCCGTCTCGCGGCTACGCCATGGATGTATAAAGAGAAGGGCTACGCGAGATCACAACACAAAACAAAAAGTTTAAAGTGGTTAAAGTGGCTTTAATTTATCTAGCTATGCAAAAGAAGAAAAAAAGGCAAAGAAGATAGTACGTTCGCCCTCTAAAATCACTGTAGGACGGAGAATGGAGAGTTTTGTCTGTACATTCGGCAAATGCGAGTTTAGACAAGGGGGTCCACTTTCTCTTATTTCCGAATGTGTGCTAGGCATTTTGATGACTTGCTGAAACGAGTAGCACCATTCATCAAACATGCGGGAATTCCCATCTCTACAGAAGAGAGATTGGCGTTGACTCTCCGTACATTAGCATGTGAATTCAGCCCTCTGAACACTCAAGCGTGACGTAACCAACTATGTGATATTTGGACCAATAGCTGAGAGAGGGAGGTCGGAGAACAAGAAAGAACTTTTCGAAAAGTTCTCCCTGGAGGCCGTCGCACACTGCACCGCACGAACAACACCGGGTCGTTTTGTTCGTCTGTTGTTCCGATTGCTTCATTTTGCTCAAAAGGTTCTACTTCGTACGAAGTATACTGCCTACTTAATGCTTGTGATTCCACTAGACGCGCCGCAGCGCGTTGCAGAAGCGTCCCAGAAGTGGTTCTCCGCTCCGCTCTGCTAAAAATACACGCATCATCTATTTTTGACGGAAGCAGCTTCTGGGACGCTTCAAGTAGAAGAAATGCAAGTGTTCTCCTCCTGCTAACACGCACAGTATGTGAAATATAGATACAAAATAATTATGAGGTTGAAAGTATTTTTAACAACCAAGACACAGCCACGAATCTTTGATCAATGTCGTTCATAACTGGACTTAACTGTATTAACTTTGTCTGTAGGCTACAGCACAACAAAGTAGGAAATAAAAAAATAAACACAATTAAAGCCGCAAGCGGCGTTGGGAGGGGTCCAAGAAAATATTCTGATAAATTACACCTTTCGTCCTCTCAATCAGTTATGCGTGAGACACATTTCCCTGGCTTTTACATTTGACACAAAACTACCGAATGTCGGAATATTCTAATACCGAACGGTTTCTTTTTTTTTTTTATGTATCGAAAAAGTGCTGAAGTTTTGGTATACCGTGCAACACTTCGTCAGACACATATTCCAATCCATTGCTCAGCTTAGCAGAGAATGCACATTTCAGAGCGCCTCAGAAACAGATAGAATAATAAATACGTAAATACACATTTCAAATAATAAATATGACATTCAGAAAAAACGAAACTAAAGACGAAATATCAACTCGCGACCTGCGTGCTGCGCACAGAGTAGCCTACCGTATTATTCATTTAGACATTGGCAGATGAGAAAATATTCGGTTACGCTGACCGATAAAACGCTATTCCAAAAGCAAAATCAGACATGTTATACATCGTTAGAAAGCTTATACTCTCACCTACTGAATAAATGAATTGTCAATCAAGCCAAATTGTACTAAAAGGGCGACAACGCCGTAAGCAACAGGTGTGGTATTACGCACAGCTATTTTTGAAGGTAGCCGATCCAGGCGTCACAAATGCGCGTATATTTCACAAACGGATTGCCCAAGACAATATATGACCACTCAGTCGCAAAAGGGACATCTCTAAGCGTAAAACCAATGGTAAGATTGTATATTTATTCAATGTTTAGTCCAAGATATTGACTGTAGAATGACATGGTATAATTTTTATAAACTTAGTCTCGTTTATTTCGTTATTCAGTGAGCAGCGTTTTTACTGCTGTATTGGCATATTTTAGGGCTAATGTCAGGTTTATCTTGTTGCTACGGAATATTACATTACATTACATTACATTATGGGCATTAGGCAGACGCTCTTATCCAGAGCGATGTACAACAAAGTGTATAACCATAACCAGGAACAAGTGTGTCGAAAACCCTAGAGAAGTGGCCTACCGTTCCAAGTGCAGGGAACAACCACATAGTTCAACTTGGACCCTGTAGGTTAAACTGATTAACACTAACACAAACAAGAACAGCAACAACACAGACTATGCAAAAATACAAGCAATAGTTAAGACGAGTGCATTAACTAAGTCGCCTACGAAACAGCTACCTAGTTAAAACCCTAAGCTTACAGTCAATTTAGAGATTAAATTGAGAATACGATTTCTCTCAGCATAATGACGGATTTAAAGAGTAAACAAACTCACCCGATATTGTCTTCAAATGGATCCATGCCAAAGAAAAGTAATGATTCATCCTCTCAAAGCTTTTACTAACAAACTTTTAGTAGTAAAAAACGAAATATCAACTTGCCATCCATGCTACCTGCTTCCTAAGCTCAGAGTACCTTATGATTTATTTAGACATTGGCAGAGTACAGCATAAATTGCGTCTTTTGTTTATATTCAATATTAGTAATTGCAGCGAGAAACTGCAGCTGTAGACACAAGATAGTTTGTTATGTTATGGTAGCAACGGAACGAAGCAGACTATATATTTATTGCCATCATTGTTTTATTGTACCAGCATGTTTTCGCGTGTTTGCACGGAAACTCAAATACTATCAATAAAATGGTTTAGCTATTTCTCAGCATAATGACAGATTCAAAGAATAAACAAACTCACCCGATACTGTCTTCAAATGGATCCATGCTCAAGAAAAGTAATTATTCATCCTCTCAAAAAGCTTTTACTAACAAACTTTTGGTAGCCTAGCATGCACTCTGGGTGGCACTGTCTTCCATTGCTTCCCTGACGTTCAGACCCTCCCCTCACTGATAAAAACTAGACCCTACGGTGTCGGATTACTTGCGTCGCCATGGATGTCGCTTGCCATAAAGAAGTTTACTAGATGTGGTAACACTTAGATTTGGAGCTCCAGCTCTTCCGCACCCCAACTAATAAAAAAGTCCAAATGGCGGGCAAACAATATGGCGGACATAGGTGGTCCCAATGGATGTTATAGCGCCACCATCTGGCCGACATAGGTGATTTGTAGTGCCTGAGTAGTGGGGGGCCATAGGAACCCACTTACCAAATTTGGTTAGTCTACAATTTATGGTTGCTGAGCCTCAGACATTTTAGCGAAGATAACTTCCACACCCCAACTAAAAAGTCAAAATGGTGGGCAAACAATATGGCGGACATAGGTGGTCCCAATAGCAAAGTTGTAGAGCACATTCAGATGCATCGGTCGATTAAGTTTTGTGTTGATCTGACTTATGGTGTGGGAGTTATGGTCTTTTAAAGTATGACCCTTTGTTATAGCGCCACCATCTGGCCAACATAGGTGCCTGAGTAGTGGGGGGCCATAGGAACCTACCTGCCAAATTTGGTTGCTCTAGGACCTATGGTTACTGAGCCTCAGACACTTTTAGTGGAGAAAAATAAGAATAATAATAATCCTAACAGATACAATACGGTTCCACCAGCTTCGCTGCTTGGACCCCTAATAATAATAATAATCCTAACAGATACAATAGGGTTCCACCAGCTTCGCTGCTTGGACCCCTAATAATCCTAACAGATACAATAGGGTTCCACCAGCTTTGCTGCTTAATGGACTGCACTTATATAGCGCTTTTATCCAAAGTGCTTTACAATTGATGCCTCTCATTCACCAGAGCAGTTAGGGGTTAGGGGTTAGGTGTCTTGCTCAAGGACACTTCGACATGCCCAGGGTGGGGTTTGAACCGGCAACCCTCCGACTGCCAGACAATCGGTCTTACCTCCTGAGCTATGTCGCCCCAGTGCTTGGACCCCTAATAATCCTAACAGATACAATAGTGTTCCACCAGCTTCGCTGCTTGGACCCCTAATAATAATAATCCTAACAGATACAATCGGGTTCCACCAGCTTCACTGCTTGGACCCCTAATAATAATCCAAACAGATACAATAGGGTTCCACCAGCTTCGCTGCTTGGACCCCTAATATAATAATAATAATATATAATATAATATCCTAACAAATACAATAGGGATCCACCAGCTTTCGCTGCTTGGACCCCTAATATAATAATTAAAGCCGCAAGTGGCGTTGGGAGGGGTCCAAGCATTGGCACTATCGCTCCCCCTATGGAGGGATTTTAAAATGGCTTTGTCCTCATTATCATATACCTTCACCCAACATATGTACTGAATATCATGATGAGCAATGGATTGGAATATGCATCTGACGTAGTAAAATATTGATGACTTATGGCCAAATTTGTGCTAAGACATGCTGTCGGATGACTTAGTTGCGTCACCATGGATGTGTCCTGGCCGCTTCCCATAAAGGCCTTTACTATGTCGTAACACTTAGATGGCATGTCTTAACACTTAGATGGCCGGCGTGTATGTACAGCTGCAGTGCTTCTGCGCCGCAACTAAAAAAGGCATCACGCTAGTGTTGTCGCGATACCAAAATTTGACTTTGATACTGGTACCAGGTTTAGTATCACGATATTCGATAATGAAATGATACTTGAAACTTGAACGATGCTGATTCGATACTCGGTACCTAACGATTCTGAAATTACCTTAATAGATCAGAAACGGTGTATCAACGAGCTGAGTGCACAAACGCAAGTCACCTCACTTGACAACCTTAGTTGCTACTGCCATCTAGCGAAGATTCTGACAAATTACACTTTTCATCCTCTCAATCAGTAATGTGGGAGACACATTTCCCTGGCTTTTACATTTGACACAAAAACTACCAAACGTCGGAAAATTCCAAAAAAAGTACCAAAAAAAGTGTTGAAGTTTCGGAATACCGTGCAACGCTACGTCAGATACATATTCCAATCCATTGCTCAGTTTTAGCAGAGAATGCACACTTCAGAGCGCCTCAGAGAACAGATAGAATAGATACATATTTCAAATAATAAATACAACATTGAAAAAAAACGAAACAAAAAACAAAATATCAACTCGCCATCCCTGCTACCTGCGAGCTGCGTGCAGATTAAGCCTACCTTATTATTTATTTAGACATTGGCAGACTACAGCATACATTGCGTCTTTTGTTTATATTCAATATTAGTAACTGCAGCGAGAAACTTCAGCTGTAGACACAAGAAAGTTTGTTATATTATGGTAGCAACGGAAAGAAGCGGACTATATATATAGGCTATGTTTACTGTCATTGTTTTATTATACCAGCGTGTTTTCGCGCGTTTGTAGAGAAACTCAAATACCATCAATAAAAATGGTTTAGCTATATCTGAGCATAATGGCGGATGGGGATGGTACTATATGAAAACAATTTTCAACCGTCCACCACGTTTTGGCAATGTTCCAACACTCGTCATCACTGCATGCATCACAAAAACACTACAGTGCGAAATATCCACATTATATAAGACCACTAACCTATTTAACGACACTCAATTTCAAAAACAATGTATATAACCGAAATATTTTGAGCAGTAATACTTACATAGCAATATGACATTTTATCTGTGTTCAGTAGTGTAGAGACAGAGACAGTAAATCAAGGATAAAGTCCTATCCACTTCTGTTTGCTCCAGAAAAACGATGTCAGATAGGTCTATCACAAAGATATGGCTTAGCTATGCCCGGGGTCCTCAATAATAATAGTACTCTCCAAGAAATTATGAAAATTGTTGACAACGTTTCGTTAGGTGCGTCGTCTTTTAATGCTACCCCACAGTGAATGCGCAAGTGAATGCGATGATCAGAAAATTTTCCGTTATGCTGTCCGATAAAACGCTATTACAAAATCAGACATGTTATACATTGTTAGAAAGCTTATACTCTCACCTACTGAATAAATGAATTGTCAATCAAAGCCAAATTGTACTAAAAAAGGGCGACAACGCCGTAAGCAACAGTGTGGTATTATGCACAGCTATTTTTGAAAGTACCCAGGCATCACAGATGTGCCTATATTTAGGGGCCTAAGCAGCAAAGCTGGTGGAACCCTATTGTATCTGTTAGGGTTATTAGGGGTCCAGCAGCGAAGCTGGGCTTAAAGCCCATAACTCCTGTTGTGTCCCGAACTAATGAACTAAATTCACCGTTCTTTCGAATTCAGTCACACGGACTCGGAGAATCAATTATACGTGACTTTACTGTTTACTTTTCTGACTCCCCATCGCCGTCACTTGCCATTACTCCATGATGTCACCTACCTTAAAGTAACATTACATAAATTGCATACATGACATCCCCCTTTTCTCGGACAAACTTAACTTTCAAACATGTCCTTAACCCACGTCTAGCTCCTTCTCCAGCATGTTTTTTTTTTTGTTTTTTTTTTTTGCCAAACATCCAGTCATTGTACAACTGTTGTACCCAGTTGGTTGTAAGTAACTTAAAACCTGTTATTCTAACAACATAATCCCTTTAGAATAAACCAACAATCAAGTACTTCGACTTTTATTTCCAGCTGGGTCTTTTCAGTCTCTGTGTCATCACTTGATAACAAAGTCTTTCAGTCTTTCAGGCAGTTTGGCCTGTCTTTGTGGTCTGACCACCGTTGTAGTCAAATGACCTTTGACCTGTTCCTTGGAATGGGTTTCCGGCTCGGAACCCTTTTGGAGCTCCATCGTGGAACTAACATTCTCTTCCTCTTGCAGGTGTGCACCATCCTGTGGTTGCGGAGCTGGATCTTCAGGTAGGTATTTCTTTACACAGGTGGTGTTCTTCGATTACCTGGCCCCCGTTGGAGACTGGACGATCACGCTGTTTCCTGTTTGGTTGATGATGGTGTGTGGTACTTTGTTGAAAGGTGTTGTAAATTTATCTACCTTCTCATGTTTTAGGAGGACTTGGTCTCCTACCTCTATGTCGGAGGGTTTTGCCTTGCGGCGCTCATCCGCATACATCTTGGCCTTTCCTTTTTGTTCAGCGTCGCGGTCGCGCGTTTCCCAGTCATTCCGTGCTGTGGCTAAATCTGGCAGCTTTCCTCTCATTTTGCAGCCGAACAGCAACTCAGCTGGGCTCCTGCCCGTTGTGGGATGATCAATGGCTCTGTAGATCGTGACATACTTGCATAGCTCACGCTTCCAGTCTGATCCTTCAGCTTTCGCAATGCGAATGCTCTTCAGGAGGGAGGCATTCTGCCGCTCGACCTCACCATTTGCTTGAGCCCATTTCGGCGTTGTCTTAACATGCTGAATTCTGTTTTCTTTGCAGAAGAGCTGAAATTCCTGTGACATAAACTGCGGACCACAATCTGTTCGACAGGTAAGTGGTAGCCGATGGCGGCTATAGATAGCCTCTAAACTATCAATTACCTTCTCTGCGGTCGTGGACTTGAGGATGTCGTATTCATGATACCGACTATAATAGTCTACAACTATTGAATGTCCAGTGGGTAACGGACCCAATAAGTCTGTAGCTACATCCTGCCATGGCCCATCAGGTAGTGTCGTTGGTCTCAGTGGCTCCGGCATGTCCGGCCGGGCTACAATCTGGCAACCATGACATGACTTGCAGTGTTTTTCTGCAGCCTTGTCAACTCCAGGCCACCACACTTTGCTCCTGAGGTGTTGTTTCTTGCCTACTATACCTAAGTGTCCCTCGTGGGCTAACGCCAGTGCCCTCGCGCGAAGTGAGTGAGGCAGTATAATACGTGTTCTCCTGAGAACTAAGTACCCAATCACACAGAGTTTGTTTGCTATTGGTGCGTATGCCTTACATTTGTCTAAACATCCACTCTCAACAGCCTTCCTCACTTCTCTCAGCTCCTCATCTCCCGCTGAGGCTTGTGGTAAGTGCATTTGGCGTTGCATTCACTGCCACAAATCTCACATATTCATCTGACCTGTGTTCATGTACTTCCTCCATCGCCGTCTTTCCTAGCAGACGTGACAGCGGATCAGCGATGTTCTGCTTCCCTGGGATGTGGACCACCTTGAAGTCATATGGCTGGAGTCTCAGCACCCACCGCTCGATGCGCGCGCATGGCTTGGAGCGCGGGCTGTAGATCGCCTCCAGTAGTTATCCATAACTAAATCCAACTTCATGCCATATACGTAAGCGTGAAGTCTCTCACACGCCCACACTAATGCTAAGGCTTCACGCTCTGTTTGAGAGTACCTGCATTTGCATTCTGATAGGCTACGACTCACATAACAAACTGGTATCATCTCTCCCTTCTGTTCCTGGAAAAGTACAGCACCTATACCTACAGGCCCTGCGTCTGCAATGATTTTGGTGGGACCATCTTTGTCGAAATAAGCGAGTGTCCCTGCTTTAGCGAATCCCTGTGTCAGTGTCTGAAATGCTTTCTTCTGTTCAGGTCCAATATTGAACGTTGTGTCATTCTCTAAGCGGCTCTGAGATCGTTGCAAACTGAGGAATAAACCTACTGCTATAGCTCACTAAACCTAGAAAACTACGCACCTCAGACGCCGTCTCAGGCTCCCTGGCCACCACCACAGCCCTCACCCTTTCAGTTGTTGGGCCGATGCCTTTCTGCAACAGCAAAATCCCCATAAACACCAGCAGGATCCATACTAAACTGACATTTTTCTGCACTGAGAGTAAGACCACAGTCCTTTAGCCTTTGAAGGATAGCATGCAATCTTTGGTCGTGAGTCTCCTGGTTCGGGGCGTGTATGATAATATCATCCGAGATATTCTCAACGCCCTCAATGCCTGTCAACGCAGTGGCAGTCTCGTGTTGATATTGCTCACTAGCGGAGGATACTCCAAAGATGAGTCTTTTGTATCTGTATGTGCCGTTGTGGATAGCGAACGTGGTTATGTCTCATGATTTTGCTTCTAATTCTAGCAGGTGGTACCCCCATTTAATAGGGGGGTTTAATTTACTACAGATTACTGACCCATTCATTCCTTGTAGTAATTCGTCAACAGTGAGGATCGGATACCTGCCACGAATTATTGCCATATTAGCCTGTCTCATGTCTAGGCACAATCTGATGTCCTTGTTCGCTTTGGGTACCACGACTACTGGGTTGACCCACAGGGTGGCGCCATCCACACGCTCAATAATGTCCATGTCTAAAAGTTATTTGATCTTTGCCTCCACGGGCCCTCTTAAATTGAACGGCACACGCCTAAGGGCCTGAGCTACAGGTTTGACATTTTCATCGATATATAGACTAATCTGCTTCGTGTTCAGTTTACTTACTCCTTCGAACAGCCTTGGGTATCGCTGGTGCAGTGTAGCCTTCGTGTCCCTCACTGTGGCTATGTTTGTGCCTATTTTTAACACCCCCAGTTTCATTGCCATTTCTCTCCCTAACAGCGGCTCACCCTGGCCCCGAATCACTGTGAATTCAGCCTGTGTGCTGCGTCCACCTATTCCTACTCGGCATGTGAAAATGCCCTTCACAGGTAAAGGTTCACTGGATGAGTAGGAATACAGCTTGCGATCAACTTGTGGTACTCTTGACTCACATTCTATTTTCTCTGCTTTGAGCATTTCCCAGGTTTTCTCATCTATAATGTTGCTAAATGCCCCTGAATCAATTAGCATCTTCAGATTAACATTACCTACTGAGAATGTAATTCTCTCCATTACTGTCATTGTTTATTGTGAATGCATAGTCTCTCTGTTCTTCCACACATTTCACTGTTTGCTTTTGATGTCCTTTGCTTTTACACATTTTTGCATAATGATCTTTCCCATTACATTTTGTGCAAGTTTGACTTCGTGCAGGACAATTAGAGTCTCATGCGAAACGTGACCACATCTAAAGCACACTTTGTCAGATTTGCTGTTCTTATCTCCATTTGGATTTTTCCCTTTCTGACGGTATTTCCTCCCTTTTTCTGAAATATGATGCACAGTCTCAGTCTCTTTAGGATCTGCACTTGCGTTCATGGCGGACATTCGCATTTCTATTCTCTCGCATTTGGCTGCTATCTCCAAAGTCTTTGTCAATGTTAGCACTTCGCCCTCCTCAAGGAGTTTTCTACGTACATAATCTGACGTGCACTTACTCAAAATGGCGTCTCTTATCTGATTATCTTTGTCGCCCACAAAATCACAGTCCTTGGCCGCATGCCTAAGCCTTGTAGTGAATTGTTGTACTGACTCACCGGTCTTCTGTGCCAACTTGTAAAATGTCTGCCTCGCAAACGCTGTGTTGACTTGCGGGACGAAGTACTTATTCAGCGCCGCCACTGCTTTATCATAATCCGTTGCTTCTCCCGTGTCAGCGAGTGTGTAGAAAATGTCCAGGAAGTCTGTCCCAGCATGGTGTAGAAGCAACGCTCTCCTCCGTTGTTTGGTCACATTTGATGCGTCTTCGTCAATGATTAAACCCTTCCCCTCTGCAAATAACTCAAACGCAGTTAACCATCTTGACCAGCGTGGGCCTAATGTACCGGGATCACTGTAGCATTCAAACTTCGCTACCGGATTACTGTCCGTTTTCCGACGAAGTCACTAACTCACTAGTAAATTTAACTATACGTTATCCTCGTCGACAATGTTGTGTCCCGAACTAATGAACTAAACTCATCGTTCTTTGAATTCAATCACACGGACTCGGAGAATCAATTAAACGCGACTTTACTGTTTCTTCTCTTTTCTGAACTCCCCTTCGCCGTCACTTGCCATTACGCCATGACGTCACTGACCATAAAGTAACATTACATAAATTGCATACATGACAACTCCCACACCATAAGTTAGATCAACACAAAACTTCATCAACCTATGCATCTGAATGTGCTCTACAACTTTGCTATTGGGACCACCTATGTTCGCCATATTGTTTGCCCGCCATTTGGACTTTTTTATTAGTTGGGGTACGGAAGAGCTGTAGCTCCAAATCTAAAGTGTTACGACATCTAGTAAACTTCTTTACGGCAAGCGGCTAGAAGACATCCATGGCGATGCAAGTAATCCGACACCGTAGGGTCTAGTTTTTATCAGTGAGGGGAGGGTCTGAACGTCGGGGAAGCAATGGAAGACAGTGCCAGCCAGAGTGCATGCTAGGCTACTAAAAGTGTGTTGGTAAATGCTTTTTGAGAGGATGAATAATTACTTTTCTTTGGCATGGATCCATTTGAAGACAGTATTGGGTGAGTTTGTTGAGTCTTTGAATCTGTCATTATGCTGAGAAATAGCTAAACCAATTTATCTATAGGTTTTGAGTTTCTATGCAAAAGCGCGAATAATAATAATAATATAATAAAACAATGGCGGTAATACATATATAGTCCGCTTCGTTCCGTTGCTACCATAACATAACAAACTATCTTGTGTCTACAGCTGCAGTTTCTCGCTGCAATTACTAATATTGAATATAAACAAAAGACACAATTTATGCTGTAGTCTGCCAATGTCTAAATAAATAATACAATATTCTGAGCGCAGTACGCAGGTAGCAGGGATGGCGAGTTGATATTTCGTTTTTTGCTACTAGAAGTTTGTTAGTAAAAGCTTTTTGAGAAGATGATTCATTACTTTTCTTTGGCATGGATCCATTTGTAGACTATATCGGGTGAGTTCGTTTAGTCTTTGAATCTGTCATTATGCTGAGAAATAGCTAAACCATTTTATTGATAGTATTTTATGCTGAGAGAAATCGTATTCCGTAGCAACAAGATAAACCCGACATTAGCCCTAAAATATGCCAATACAGCAGTGAAAACGCTGCTCATTGAATAACAAAATAAACGAGACAAAGTTTTTAAAAATTATACCATGTCATTCTACAGTCAATATCTGGGACTAAAACATTGAATAAATATACAATCTTACCACTGGTTTTACGCATAGAGATGTCCCTTCTGAGACTGAGTGGACATATATTGTCTTGGACAATCCGTTTGTGAAATATACGCGCATTTGTTATACCTGGGTAGGCTACCTTCAAAAATAGCTGTGCGTAATACCACACCTGTTGCTTACGGCGTTGTCGCCCTTTTTAGTACAATTTGGCTTGATTGACAATTCATTTAATCAGTAGGTGAGAGTATAAGCTTTCTAACGATGTATAACATGTCTGATTTTGCTTTTGGAATAATGTTTCATAGGTCAGCGTAACCAAAAATTTTCTTATCTGCCAATGTCTAAATAAATAATACAGTAGGCTACTCTGCGCGCAGCACGCAGGTCGCGAGTTGATATTTTGTGTTTTGTTTCGTTTTTTTTCAGTGTTGTATGTATTAGTTGAAATGTGTATTTATGTGATATTACACTTTCTGTCTCTGAGGCGCTCTGAAATGTGCATTCTCTGCTAAGCTGAGCAATGGATTGGAATATGTGTCTGACGCCTATTTTAGTTGCAGCGCGGAAGCACTGCAGCTCTACATACATGCCGGACCATCTAAATGCTGTTTTGTAATTTTGCGTAGTCTGCTTAGTTTCTGTTGTGCGGCGCTCGCGGAGGGCCAAATCATTTGTGCGGCATATTGCACAGGTTGCGCAGGCCACGTAATTAGATTTTGTTACTGACCGTTATAGTTCAAAAGACAACACCTTCATTCATATTTCCAAACCTACTAAATACTGCACCAATGACCACAAACATGCTCAGCTAGATGTAACTTGTTGCAACGAAGACATTCACCTGACAAAAGCGCTTTTAGTCGCACATTTAACGTTGCCTATCGGTTTTGTGAATCAACTGTTATAACCTGTTAGTCAGAGCCCTATGCCAGTGACCTCATGTCAGCAGTCAACCAATCATCTTCTTGCGGGCACTGGTTACTAACTACATGCTTTTAGTTTCTTGAGGAGGTCTGTGTCTTCAACGCGCCCGTGGTCTGCAACTGTCGCAAATGCCGCACATTGGGCACACCCCCCACACAGACCCATTTTTACGTGTACTATGCAGAAGTATAAAACAGCCTTTAGTGTTACGACATAGTAAAGGCCTTTACACCTAGCGGCTAGGAGACATCTATGGCGATGCAGTAGATATGTTGGGTGAAGGTATATGATGATGACAAAACCATTTAAAAATCACTCCATAGGGGGCGCACTTGTGCCAATGCTTGGACCCCTCCCAACGCCGCTTGCGGCTTTAATTTATTTATTTATTTAGTTCTTGTATGATATGATGACTATTTTTCTTATAGTTCTTGTATGACATGATGGTGATGGTCCTATGCCACTGTTAGTTTGTTGTGCAATGAAACCTTTTCATTCATTCATTGAGAGTGAACATATTGTGTCAAGTCAAATTCCTTGTATGTATACACTACCACTCAAATGTTTAGGTTCACTTAGAAATGTCCTTATTTTTGAAAGAAAAGCACAATTTTTTCAATTGAAATAACATTAAATTGATCAGAAATACAGTATAGACATTGTTAATGTGGTAAATGACTATTATAGCTGGAAATGGCTGATTTGTAATGGAATACTGTATCTACATAGGCGTACAGAGGCCCCTTTTCAGCATCCATCACTCCTGTGTTCCAATAGCACATTGTGTTAGCTAATCCAAGTTTATCGTGTTAAAAGGCTAATTGATCATTAGAAGACCCTTGTGCAATTATGTTGGCCTTCCTTAGGCTAGTTGAGTATCTGGAGCATCAGCATTTGTGGGTTTGATTATAGTCTCAAAATGGCCAGAAAAAAAGATCTTTCTTCTGAAACTCGTCTATCTATTCTTGTTCTGAGAAATGAAGGCTATTCCATGAGAGAAATTTCCAAGAAACTGAAGATCTCATATAACGATGTGTACTACTCCCTTCACAGAACAGTGCGAACTGGCTCTAACCAGAATAGAAAGAGAAGTGGGAGGTCCTCTTGCACAGCTGAGCAAGAGGACAAGTACATCAGAGTCTCTAGTTTGAGAAACACGCCTCACAGGTCCTCAACTGGCAGCTTCATTAAATGGTACCCGCAAAACACCAGTCTCAACGTCAACAGTGAAGAGGCGACTCCAGGATGCTGGACTTCTAGGCAGAGTAGCAAAGAAAAAACCATATCTGAGACTGGCCAATAAAAGGAAAAGATTAAGATGGGCAAAAGAACACAGACATTGGACAGAGGAAGATTGGAAAAAAGTGTTATGGACAGACAAATCGAAGTTTGAGGTGTTTGGATCACACAGAGTAAGATGCAAAACAAATGAAAAGATGCTGGAGGAGTGCTTGACATCATCTGTCAAGCATGGTGGAGGAAATGTGATGGTCTGGGGGTGCTTTGGTGCTGGTAAAGTGGGAGATTTGTACAGGGTAAAAGGGATCTTGAATAAGGAAGGCTATCACTCCATTTTGCAACGCCATACCATGCCCTGTGGACGGCGCTTGATTGGAGCCAATTTCCTCCTACAACAGGACAATGACCCAAAGCACAGCTCCAAACTATGCAAGAACTATTTAGGGAAGAAGCAGTCAGCTGGTATTCTGTCTATAATGGAGTGGCCAGCGCAGTCACCAGATCTCAACCCTATTGAGCTGTTGTGGGAGCAGCTTGACCGAATGGTACGTAAGAAGTGCCCATCAAGCCAATCCAACTTGTGGGAGGTGATTCAGGAAGCATGGGGTAAAATTTCTTCAGATTACCTCAACAAATTTACAGCTAGAATGCCAAAGGTCTGCAAGGCTGTAATTGCTGCAAATGGAGGATTCTTTGATGAAAGCAAAGTTTGAAGGACAAAATTATTATTTCAAGTAAAAATCATTATTTCTAACCTTGTTAATGTCTCAAGTATATTTTCTATTCATTTTGCAACTCATTTGATGAATGAAAGTGTGAGTTTTCATGGAAAACATGAAATTTTCTGGGTGACCCCAGACTTTTGAGCGGGAGTGTAAATGGACTTGACTATTACAATTACTCTGATTCTGACTAGTTCTTATTGCACTTTGCAGCTTTCACCTTCTAACGGTCTGTGTTGGCTTGAACCCCGGATTCGTCACTTGCGGCTATATTTTTCTTTTTCTTCTTCTTCTTGCCACAAATCCTCCTAGCCCACAAAGAATATGTCACCCCATTAGTCATTTTACGTACATCAACTAATAAAAAAGTCAGATGTGTAGACGGGTTACAAAGATTGTAAACTGCAGAGGCCATATGTCCACCTCAGAGTGACTCACTTAACCATGCCCCCTACTACAGCTCTCCTGTAACTGTATTGGCTTACTGTAAATTCGAAATGCGCAGCCTTCAATAAAATGGAGGTTGCCGTTGTTTCGCTCTCTTGTTTCCATTTTCCTCTCCCTGGACTCGCCACCCTTCTCCTGTCTCCCTCTCATGTGAATCCACATACCAGGAACAGTTCACAAGGCCTGCAATGGAGCCAGGCCCGAATACCCTCGGCTGTCGGCCGCAGGAGGAACGAGGCGCTCCTATGATTAGCGGTGGTCGAAGAACCAGGAGAGCCACGCACGACCGACGCATCCTGCAGAGCGAGTCCCAAGAAGCAAGCGACTAGCGGAGGATCCGGTTGCGTGTTTTGGAACAGAAAAGGGCGACCGGTTTCCCCTTTTCCACCACAACTTCCAGACTTCACACTGGAACCCAGGAAACATTTTCTAACAACTAACCCAAAGCAAAGGACACTCAAGTAAGGCTGTAACTCTGGACATTGTATAATTAGCGACGGACCGAATATAGCCTCGTTTATTATTGGATGTACGTAACTGTGACTATTATTGTGTTTTAATATTAATGTAAACGTTCTGTATGTTCCGTTGGCTCTAAGCCATCCACCACGCTGCATTCGTTTTAATATATGGGGCCTATCACGCACAGAACATATCTTGCATGTGATCTATTTTAATTACTAACCGGCATGTTGATCTCTATCAAACACACATAGATAGCTATTCAGTTACCCTGTATCTGTTTGGTATGCTTCATACGCCATTGTTTTTCACTAGCTTTTTCTAGATTCAAAAACCGCTCCATTCATACTCCATCTTGTTCCTTTGTTCTCCGTGAACACGTGTCTGCGGTACACAACCCCCACGTAGGAGAACAGTCAACACTCCTCACTCACATATCAGGGTTC
Source organism: Anguilla anguilla (assembly GCF_013347855.1). Taxonomy (NCBI): domain Eukaryota; kingdom Metazoa; phylum Chordata; class Actinopteri; order Anguilliformes; family Anguillidae; genus Anguilla; species Anguilla anguilla. The sequence goes on along the minus strand of NC_049210.1, from coordinate 24,100,516 downwards.
GTACGGTCATGAAAAACCTGGAAAAGTCATTGAAATTTAAAATGCAATTTCCAGGCCCTGGAAAAGTTATGGAAAATAATATTTTTTTAAAAGTTTTGAAAAAGTAATGGAAATATAGCTAAAGTTGCATCAAATATAATTACTAATTAATCCAATCATAAAAATAGTATGTATAGTAGGCTAATAAAACATAAATTGGCACGTAACCTTTGCGGTATTTTGGTGGTGTGAGAAGTTAATTTGGTCCGGCTCAGTCTGTTTACAGTCACGCTTCTGCTGATGTAGCAGTTAGTAAACGTAGGCCCTGCTGTGCCGACAATATGCCAGGGGAGTGCAGCTTCAATAATATATCAGGGCTCGAAATTAACTTTTTTACTTGGTAGCACTGGTGCTCCCAGCTTCAAAAACTGTAAGGAGCACCAACAATATATGCAATAGATTTTTTATTGATAAAAAACGACAATATAACAGTACGGTTTACAAGTAACAGTTAAACTGTCACGCCTAAAATGTGTCGACTCTTCAAGGAATTGCGTGTTATGCAAATGACAAAGCGCTTCTCGTCACATTAATACCGCTAATTAAATCAACCGCCAGTAAACTGCATCAGAGAAATTAGCTGTTTCAACTGGGTCTCTACACAAAACACTACGTTAATGTTTAAAAAAAAATCGTTCGCTTCAACTTTTCAGTTTTCGCTAATAAATTGAACATAAACTTTTGTCTTCAGGTAACATTAGTTACTGCATTAGCTCTCTGTGTCGCATGACAGTGGAGTGCTGCAAAAGGGAGTGATTGAAGGCTAATATTAACCAATTTAAAATCAGCATTAATGGCAAGAATGTCAAGCTCACGATTGGTTAGAAGGGTCACCGTCAGCTCACAAGGCACATATTGAGTGTACTAACTAGTGGATGTACAGAGGAAGAGACGTTCGACTGAAAAAAGAAAAAAAAAAAAGGTCGCACCATTTTTTGCACTCGCACAAATGCTCCCAAATATATTTCGAGGTCGCACAGATTAAATTTCGGGAGCATATGCGACCAAAATGGTCGCAATTTCGAGCCCAGTTTGAGACATTGACAAAAATGTTAAACTATTCGAATTAAAATATGAGAGAATGTATCTAAGTGTGTCTGTCTGGTGTTTATTTGTTTTAGAGAGGCACCATATGTTCCAGATGCAGACCTAATTTTACTTAGTGTTACAATAAATAATTTTAAATTGTCCCGCCGAGATAAAGTCATTTGTTTTGGTCATGGAAATTCAGTTAAAGGTTGTGGAGAAGTCATGGAAAAGTCATTGAAAATCATTGGTGAAAAAGTGTATGAACCCTGACATATTCACATGCACGCACACACAACACCTACATATACGTGCACTCACATAGTTTATTACATCATCGTAGTGAATTGTGCTTTTCCCTCTTCCGTACTTTGTGTCGAATAAACTTTATTATATTTACACTGTATTTATATTACTCTTGTGTCAAACCTAGTCAGCCGCTGCTAATCCAAAGAATTTAAAGGATTAACAATGTGGTTGAATGTGACACTTGTCAGTTGTCTATAGGCAACAGCAAAACAAATGTGCATAATTCTTTTATTATTCAATCATTCAGTCATGTATTTTAAAACTTATTTTTCTAAGCCTAAATTTCCCACTATAAAAGTTCACCCAAACTGTCTGGGCGTGGTAATGAGAACTGTCAATTAGCTATGATTGACAGACCGTGCCCCCACTTTCCACACATTGTTGTTTGTTACCATAGCTACCTCCATGATAGCTAGCTACTATGTATGTTTTCAAGAAAGACTTATCAACTCTGTTATTCCAGATGAGCTTATTGAGATATTTTAAAAAGGCGAAAGAGAGAGAGGGAGATATGATAACAAAGGGAAGCTAAGCCGGAGAAACAAGGGCAGGGCTGGGATGGGGGACCAGTAGTTCTTTGGCCTTCAGGAGCCATGACATGCAGATATGAAAGAAAAATTATGATCTGAATATCAGTGAAAATTTATGTTCAAAAATTGTCAGAGAGCTGCAGTTCTCAAATGGTATCTAAAGGGATTCATTGTTTATTTCTTAATTAATTATTTTACTCTTATTTCAAACATGTAAGTCATTTGCAGCTCTGACCCTTAATTAGGGTGACATGGCCTACCTTACATCCATTTATACAGCATAACATTTATAAAAGCAACTCAATGCTACATAAATGTATTTGCAATGTATTTGCAGCCAATAGTTCTTCACCAGGCACAGAACATCCATCTTCTGGACACCACCCCAGGTCTCTAACACTAGCAGCTATATTGCTGTTGAATGTATAAATGTCCCACCCAACATAAATGTTTGTTGTTGGGTCCTGTTCCCTGTTCCCTGGTATGTTAAACATTGAGAACGCAATTAATCACGTTATTTTATTTAGACTATGGTGGTCCCCAAATGCAGATCTATTGCCAGATTCCCCATATACAATCCTGTCTTTAATAATTGTAGCCTACTGTGATTAATAATTGTTTTCAGGCTCTTCCATCTGTGTTTACTTTGTTCTGTGGTTCGACTGAACTTGGAATTTTTAATTTTGTCTGCTACAGCCTTAAACAAATTGCTATTTTGATGTTTTCTGCCATCCATGTATTGCACAGCATTTAATAATTAGAATACAGAAATTAAGACTTGCGTCTCATCGTCAGTCCTCAACATTTTTACAGTAAACTAGCTGGCTGACTTCAAGACACTTTTTGAATGAGTGCTCATATTGTGTTTACATGGCTTTCACTTTTCATTATCAGCATATGCAACCTATGGGTACATTTGCATACACACTAATACACCCCCCCCCCCCCAAGTCTGCGATTACAATTTCGTGCCCCCCACCCCCCCCCCCCCGTCTTCAAAATCTCACTGCAGCCAGCTGACAAAAGTTGGCAACCCTACTTAGTATATCAAGTATCGATAGCTAGGGTAAGGATGCTGACTTGTATCCAATAATCATTTTTGCTAGCTAGCCAGCCAAGTTAAGATAAAAGCACAACTATAACGTCCTTATGAAAGCAAACTAGCTAGCTAGCTAAATGAATATAATCAGAAATAGCCTAATAGTCCTTAAAAGACACTCTAATTTAAGTGAACCTAACGTTAGTAAGATATTTGCATTGTCTTGCCTGTAGGCCAGTGGCACAAACTATGGGTCACGAGTTATCCATGGGTCCCCAAATATGATTTAGAATTAGCTATCACAGCAATCTGACTGACAGAATTAAAAACTCACCTCAAATTTGCGAATACGCCATTGTTTTCATAAGCGGGTCTTCCATGTGTAAATCTACAGTAAACATCATTAGATTACCGTTGTTATTATTAGGCAATCAGGTATTAAAGAATTACCACTTACTACTTTGAATGACACACTGTATATGCTCCAATATACTCACACAGGATAAACAAACACAACAGGGTTGTATCAACTCGGGTGTAGCTACAAATCGCTGGTTGTTTTTAAAGTTAATTAGATTGAATGTAACATTATATAGAGCAGAACCTGGAAGGTAACAGACATGGGGAGATAACAGACCTGCTTCAACTAATCAAGAGATAGCTGAATGGTGTAGTCATTGAATAAAGTGTTAGTTCTGGATTGGAACAAAAACATTCTATTAGGGGGTATTCTAGGACTGGAGCTGAATACCGCTCCAGTAATTGATTTAAATATTTTTATTACATCATAGTAAATTAAATAAACAACCATGTCTGAATATTTTGCAGAACCTGTCATTAGCCTGCAGCGGGCTGAGCTTATGACCACAGAGTAATTATTTTGATCATTGCTTTACAGTAGAAAACAAAACAGTATTGGTGAGAAAGCGTCATCAGAACGGAATATTTTCACACAGCAAGAACACTTGTGAACACACCACATGCATCCACATAAACATACACGCACATAATGTTAGCTTTTTAAAATTGTTGGTCATTTTAGCTAGCTAATTAGTTAATGTTAGTGCTATATAAACTAAAAATAAATCCAGAGGCGTGATGTAGCGAAGGCAAAAAAGTTTAAGACTATGAAAACATAACCTCTTGTGACTCCTTTGAGGTTTTTTTAAAATATCTAAATCTCTTTTTAGCTCCGACAGAGCTCTTGATACAAGGAATAGTAGTTTGCAAGAGCTAAAAAGTAGTACTTTAAAACCATGAAAGGTTTTTTACCTTTGTATTGTTTGTAAACATTGAAGCAAAATAGGCCTGTATTCTGAGATATGGTGGGGTGAGAACAATTAAAAGAGCACATTGTCCGTCTAGAAGTTCTACTCTTGAAGAATATAGGACTACATAACCAAAAATTTTTGAATGATGGCGATATCTCTCTCAGATCTAGAGTTATGAGCTTTTCAATTCTTCATGTGTCTAAAAGTAAAAAGTGAGAAAAATGGCTTTAAAGATTCTGTTCTGTTACATTCTAATTCTACTGAGGAGCATAAGTCAAAAAAATTCCTAACTTATGTATTGATAAGTGTTTACATGAGTTACCTGTAGGTGGCAGTATAACATCTGCGTATAGCATGTAGATACAGGAAGTACTACAAGGTAGAGAGAACGTGGTACTATCAGGTGTACAATAAAGTAGCTAGCATAGCTAGCATGAAGTTCCAAACCTTGTATGTTTTTATTTCTTTGCTTAGATGCTTGTTTAATTTATTTATTAGCTAGTGTTATCTGTTAATTTCTGGACACTGCTGCAGCTTGTGAGACTGCTCCTCTCGTTATGATCATAATCGTCATTAGAATGCAGCCCTCTTTGTCAGCTGTAGCAACAGCCTAACTCAGTTTTGCTAGCTCACTACATTCACACAAAACCTTAAAAATAAACACTTTCCCTTTTGTTTTCATGGGGAAAAAATCACCATGTTGTAGTATGGAAATGGAAGTAGTTGAATCACTCAAACATTTTAAATATCCTAAAAAAATGTGCGCTGTTTTGGCGATTTGCCAACAATTTGCAGCCGCAACATCCAACGGGTTTCTCCAGGCCACCATTTTAATCAGATGTATTGTACCATTATAACAGCAGCTCTAGATAACTAGAAATACTGCTTCGCGGTTGTATGCCTCTGCCAACCAGTAGCCAGTTTGGATATAAAATGTCATCACTTCAATTCACTCCTTCCCTGGTTCCTTTTCCTGGGTAGAGCAATGACTCTTCACATATTAGAATTTCTAGTCACCCAGGGTTGCTTTCCAATGGCTCTCAGCACCTAAGTCTCAGGGGAGAGCTTGCATTTGAAAAGGCACAGCTTAAGTACAATCTCTAAACAATGGGTTCTAGCCAGGAGGAAAGGCTTCATGCATGTGATAATTCACTCCTTCCCTGGTTCCTGGCTAGATTGACCATTTGAATATAAAATGTCATCACATCATCATTTTATCCTATTAGACATTTGTGTGAAACTTTGTCATAATTAGCGTATGAATTCTTGAGTTATGGCCAAAAACGTGTTTTGTGAGGCCACAGTGACCTTGACCTTTGACCACCAAAATCTAATCAGTTCATCCTTGAGTCCAAGTGGACATTTGTGCCAAATTTGAAGAAATTCCCTCGAGGCGTTCCTGAGATATCGCGTTCACGAGAATCGGGGCGGACGGACGGACGGACAACCCGACTGATTGACGGCTGTGCCGTCACAGAGGCATAAAAAGGGTAGGCACATACGTAGTTCAACTGGAACAGGCTCCGCTTCGGCTCAAACAAACATTGTTTATTTTCAGATAACATTACATATTTATTTATCACATTTATTTTTTACTTCTCCGATCAGACAACTACATGCTACATGAGGCATTCCACTTGCCCGAACAGAGTCTACTGGTCCCAAGGAAGCTGGCAAGCGTTAATGTCGAGCTCGGAGAAACTGTTACTTTCTGCTTGCTAATCCCCCCCCCCCCCCCCCCCCGTGTTAATCATGGCTAGCCGGCATTAGCCTACCTGACTGTTTTTGTACGTCGCTTTGGATAAAAGCGTCTGCCAAATGAATGTAATGTAATGTAATGTAATGTTCTCAACATCATTCTGATTCTTCTTCTTCTTGTCTAAATTTAATGGCAGATCGCAAACCAACATGTATAGGTGCATACCGCCACCTACTGTACCAGAGTGGGTAACATCAGGGCTTTCTGGGCTTTACATATTTCAGATTACATAAAAGAAAGGAAAAGAGGAAAAAAAAAACTATATTTTACGATATAATCCTGTAATCTTTAAAGAAAATAAAGAGAGCCTTGCAGCACTCCCACATTTTCTCTCCCATCCCTAAAATCCTTCCAAATTCCATCCCTGTCCTAGCTCATATATCTTATTACGTAAAGTGTTCCTCTCTGAATTATATTTACTACATCTCATTATGACATGCTCAACATTTTCGGGATCACAAATATCATATTTATCTGAAATACACTTTGCCATTAAATGAGGAGTTGAATTTAATCCAGTATGTCCAAATCTTAACCTTGAAAAAACCACTTCCTCTCTTCTGCACTTCCCTTTGAAAGCCTTCACCTTAATGGATTTCTGTATACTGTAATAGTGTCTCCCTTTGATATCTATGTCCCACTTCTTCTGCCACAAATCCCTCACTGCCTTTCTTATTATTTGGCTTCACCTTTTCCAAAGGGAACTTTCATTATTTCATCGTCATTTAATTTCAACGCGCTTTGCAGTCTCATCTGCTTTCTCATTACCCTCCACACCAACATGAGCAGGAACCCAACAAAATTGTACATCAATTCCAACTCTTTGTATTCTTAGCATTATCGTAAATAAATCAATTATCATCAATAAATGATATTTATTTATTGTTTCTTTTGAATTCAAACTATTAAGATTTGCAGTAGAGTCTGAACAGATGACTCTCTCAGGCCTTACCTCTTCTACCCATTGCAATCCTAAGATTATTGCAACTATTTCTACTGTAAATACAGATAATCTATCATTAATTCTTTTGCATATGACTACATCAAACTCAGGCATGTACACTCCTGTTCCTACATGTCCACTCCCTGGATCTTTAGATCCATCAGTAAATATTGACATATAGTTATAATAATTAATCTTCACATAATCTTGAACCAAACATCCAATGTTATCCACTTCCCTTTCAATCCATTCTTCCTTCTGCTCCACGAGTTGCAAGTCCACATTGGGCACTGGTAATATCCATGGAGGAACATTACCCCACACACTATTTGGCCCATATTCTAACCTATTTAGACCATATTCCTTTGCTGTTGTATTAATATTCCAACCAAATCCTTTAACTTTAAGTTGTGAATATTCCCAACAGCACCTTTGTTGTAGGTTGTTCTTCTCCAGATCCCTTTAACTTAACCCAATATGCCAATGACAACTTTGAACGTCTTAAATATAATGGCAATTCATCAGCTTCCACCAGTAGTGCATTAGTAGGAGTTGTTTTAATTGCACCAATACTGAGTCTTAAAGCTCTGAACTGTATTCTGTCTAATTTTTCCAAAACACTCTTGGCTGCTGCTCCATTGACAATACACCCATAATCAATACATTATCATATTAAGGCCCTATAGATACTCAGTAATGATTGTTTATCTGCTCCCCATTCATATCCAGAAACTGATCTCATGAGATTCAGTACTTTTTTACATTTTGTTTCAATATGTTTAACATGAGTTCTCCATATACATTTCTCATCAAACCATAACCCTAGATATTTGAACTCTGTTACTCTTTCCATACATTGCCCATACAATTTAAGCTGCATATTATTTATCCTTCTCTTTCTGGTAAAGAACATGTAGTATGACTTTGCAACTGACATCTTAAATCCCCAGTCATATGACCATCTTTCAACATTCAATATAGCACTCTGAATGCTATTAGTCACATGTCTAATATTTTTCCCTCTTTTCCATATAGCCCCATCATCTGCATAAAGCGATGACCCAATATCTCTAACAACATTCATAAAAATATAATTTATCATAATGTTAAACAGAATAGGGCTAATAGCACTACCTTGAGGAATACCATTTACAATATCAAAATCATCTGAAACAGCATATCCAACTTTAACACGGAATGTCCGACTAGACAGGAAATCTAAGACCCAGTTGTATAGCCTTCTGCCAATACCCATTTTATGCATTTTAATCAATAGTCCTTCTCTCCACATGGAATCATAAGCTTTTTCAATATCAAAATATACTATAGCCATGACCTCTTTCATACGAATTGCTTTTTCTGCCTCATTACTAACTTTCACTAAAGCATCTAGCATAGATCTACCTTCACGGAATCCACTTTGGCATGTTCTTAGCAATCCTCTTTGTTCTAAACAGTATGACAATCTACGAACAATTATCTTTTCCATCCATTTACACAAGTGAGATGTCATGTGTGAGATGTGAGAGACGCTATAGGCCTGTAGTTTCCTGCATTAGCTGGGTCTTTGCCAGGCTTACCAAAAGGTAGAATCAAAGCAATTTTCCAACCACAAGGCATTACACCTTCTCTCCATATCTTATTAAACAGGTTCAATATAATTTTCAAGACTTCATCTGGTAATTGTCTAAACATAGCATACCATAATTGGTCTTGTCCTGGAGCAGTATATCCACTTCCCTCCAAGAACATTTTCAATTCATGCAATGTAAAGTCAGTGTCAAGTGATGATCCATCACTATCCCTTTTCTTTGTTACATCAGCATTTGCTCTTAAAATGTAATCTTTTTGTTGTTTATGTATCTCATCAAAATGACTTCCACTATGTACACTTGCAAATTTCTTACCCAATAGTTCAGCCTTTTCCTTATTTGTAATTGCCAGATATTCTCCATCTATCAACACTCGGATTTTAACAGATTTTCTTTTCCCACTCATCTTTTTAATCATTGACCAAATGTCACCCAATTCTATTCTTCTGCCATTGGAGGAGCAGAGTTGCCTCCATGCAATCTTCTTGGATGACTTCATAATTTTCCATGCCACAGCTCTCTTCCTTTGATAATCAATCAGATTATCTTGACTCAAATGATTTCTCAATATTCTGAATGCTTGATTTCTTTCTTTTATAGCATTTTTACATTCATCATTCCACCATGGAAAGGTTTTCTTTTTCTCATTCACTGTGCTCTTAGGAATGCATATTGATGCAGCACTAATAATCATGGAAGTCACTGCTCCTGTACAGTTATCTACATCACCCTCCATAGATATTCTTTCAGTGTACTCAATACAGCATTCTCTAAATTTTTCCCCAATCAGCTTTAGGAAAACACCATCTTTCAATTACGTTACCTTCCTGTACATACATATCAAAATTCATAGAGCATAATATCAGAAAGTGATCACTCCCTATGTTAGAATCATTCTTTACATTCCATTCACATGAATTACGCACTCTACCCAGATGCTCGTCCAGGCTACGGTGACCTCCCGCCTTGATTACTGCAACTCTCTCCTTGCAAGCCTGCCAGCTTGTGCCATACAGCCACTACAGATTATTCAGAATGCCACAGCCCGACTCATCTACAACCTTCCCAAATTCTCCCACGTCACTCCTCTGCTGCGATCACTCCACTGGCTACCGGTCGCTGCTAGGATCCGGTTCAAAGCCCTGACCCTTGCGTACACTGCAGCCAACAGGACAGCCCCTATCTACTTGCAGGACATGATTTGATCCTATACGCCTGCTCGACCACTCCGCTCTGCAGCAGCAGGGCGCCTTGTACCCCCTCCCACCTGAGCAAAGAGATCACAGAGCTTCTCCACCCTAGCTCCCCAGTGGTGGAACAAACTCCCTGTCCCTCTTCGAACCTCTCCCTCACTACCCATCTTCCGCCGTGGTCTAACTTTTTGGTAATTTATATTTGTCCTAATACTGTAGCTTGTTCTTCTGCCTAGTTGGCTTTGCAGAGGTTAGGTCAGAATAGTGGTCACTGTGTGAACTATGTGTGAACATAGTTGTCCATGACCATGAAATGCACTTTTTGTACGTCGCTTTGGATAAAAGCATCTGCCAAATAAATGTAATGTAATGAATTACTCATATTTCCAGAGACTAAGATAAGATCTAGGCATGCAACTGAATTTCTTGTAACATCCACCCTGGTACCTCTTCCATCATTGAGACAAGTAAGTGATCTCTCCTCGATTAGTTCTTCAGCTACTTCTCCATTTGTGTCAGTATGTTCACTGCCCCATAGTATTGTGTGCATTAAAATCCCCATGCCATATTTCTCTTCTATCAACACTTTCTGAGATCTCATGAAATATTTGCATTGACAGCTTCTTACAAGGATTATAAAAATTGACTAACTTTATCTCTGGGACTGCACATTTCTATCACTATACATTCATACTCATTTGGAACATTTACTCTTCTACATGCTAAAATATCCTTAATAAATGTTACACATCCTCCACCTTGTTTTCCAATTTTGTCACATCTAACAGAGCTGTAACTTGACATGACGAAGTCTAAGTGTGGTCTTAACCACATTTCTTGTATACAAATCACATCAGGTACAACTTACAAATCAGCTACAACCTTCTTGAACTCTTGTTCATTAGGAATTAAACTTCTGGCATTCCATTGGAGGATATGAAATACCATGAAGAAGCTAATCACTAGGAATGTAACAACGTACCGTACTGTATCGTACCGTTCGGTACGGCACTTTCGGTTCAGTACACGTCAAACGTTCGGTACAGAAACTAGACAAATATTATTAAAGCATTACATTATAGGCATTTGGCAGACGCTCTTACCCAGAGCGACGTACAACAAAGTGTATAACCATAACCAGGAACAAGTGTGTCGAAAACCCTAGAGTGAAGTACCGTTCCAAGTGCAGGGAACAACTGCATAGTTTAACTTGGACCCTGTTGGTTAATCTGCTTAACACTAACACAAATAACAACAGCAACAACGCAGTCTATGCAAAAAATACAAGCAGTAGTTAGGACATGAGTGCATTAACTAAGTCAACTAAGAAACAGCTACCTAGTTACAACCCTAAGCTTATAGTCAATGTAGAGATTACAGGGAGGTAGGGAGGGATGGGGAGAGGTGCAGCCTGAAGAGATGAGTCTTCAATTGTCGCTTGAAGGTGGTCAGGGTCTCAGCTGTTCTGACCTCCACGGGAAGGTCATTCCACCATTGTGCGGCCAGAACAGACAGGAGACGTGATCGGGAAGCGAAAGTGCGAAGAGGGGGAGGTGCCAGGCATCCTGAAGTAGTGGAACGGAGGGGTCTGGCTGGCATGTAGGGTTTGAAGATCTTGTGGAGGTATGCTGGGAATGATCCCTGGTATGCTAGGACCAATGTTTTAAATTTGATACAAGCCATAACAGGCAACCAGTGGAGGGTAGTGAGCAGGGAAGCGACGTGGGAGTGTCTGGGGAGGTTGAAGACCAGACGAGCCGCAGCATTCTGAATGAGTTGCAAAGGTCTGATGGCAGATGCCGGTAGTCCAGCAAGAAGAAAGTTGCAGTAGTCCAGGCGGGATAGTACCATTGATTGGACCAGGAGCTGGGTTGAGTAGGTGGTGAGAAAGGGGCGGATTCTCCAGATGCTGGAAAAATCAAGGAGGGGAGAGGTTAGAGAAGGAATGAAGATTAGCTCCTTTTTACCCGGGTTGAGCTTCAGGTGGTGATTGTCCATCCAGCTCTGGATGTCCCTCAGGCAAGTGGAGATGCGGGCAGGGACCTGTGTGTCCGATGGGGAGAAGGAGAGAGAGTTGTGTGTCATCGGCATAACAGTGATAGGACAAGCCATGGGCAGAGATTACAGGGCTAAGGGATCTGGTGTATAAGGAGAAGAAAAGGGGACCAAGGACTGAGCCCTGGGGAACTCCCGTGGCGAGGGGACGGGCGGCGATACTTTACCAACCCAAGCAACCTGGAAGGAATGATCGGAGAGGTAGGACTCAATCCAGTCAAGGGCTGTGCGGCAGATCCCTGTTACTGCCAGGGAGGACAGGAGGATGGAGTGCTCCACAGTGTCAAAAGCAGGGGAGAGGTCTTGCAGAATCAGGACAGAGGAGAGGCAGGTTGCTCATGCGGCATGAAGTGACTCACTGACCGAGAGGAGTGCAGTCTCGGTCAAGTGGCCAGGCCTGAAGCCGGACTGGTAGGGGTCAAGCAGGTTATTCGGAGAGAAGAAAGCAGAGAGTTGGGTTAGATGCAGCTCGTTCAAGCATTTTGGATAGAAAAGGAAGGAGAGATACCGGGCAGTAGTTCTGGATGACAGAGGGGTCTAGTGTGGGCTTCTTCAGCAGTGGGGTGGTGAGGGCCCTCTTGAAGGATGAGGGGAAACATCCATAAGACAGGGAGGAGTTCATGAAGGAGGTCACAAATGGGAGGATGTTTGGTGTGATTGCCTGGAGGAGAGATGAGGGGATAGGGTCGAGAGTGCAGGTGGTAGGGTGGTGGGAGAGCAGGAGCTGGGAAACTTCAGAGTCTGTGAGGAGAGAGAATGTGGAGAAACAGGGCGGAGGGCGCAGAGGGGGCAAAGGAGCTGCAGATGTCTCCAATCTTCTCATCAAAGAATACTGCGAAGTCATCTGCAGTGAAGGAAGACTGGGGTGGGGGAGGCGGCATACTGAGGAGAGAGGAGAAAATAGAGAACAGTTGACGAGGGTTAGAAATGGAGTTATGAATTTTAGTTCGATAGAAATTTGCCTTAGCGGCAGTGACAGCAGAAGAAAACTCTGTCAGGAGAGACTGATAGGCTGGAAGGTCGGATGGGTCCCTGGATTTTCCCCACTTCCTCTCAGCAGCACGGAGGCTGGCCCTGGAGGTGCGTAGGATGTCAGACATCCATGGACTGGGAGGGGATGAGCGTGCTGGCCTAGGGACAATAGGACAGAGAGAGTCGAGTGCTGAGGAGAGAGATGAAGTTAGGGTGGAGGATGCAGAGTTAGTGGGGAGCTTGGAGAATGATTGTAGAGGGGGGAAGGAAGCAGTAACTCTGGGAGCGAGAGAAGAGGGCGAGATGGAGCGCAGGTTACAACGAACAGTGACAGTGGGGGTGGGAGGAGGAGAGGGAGGATGGGGAGCAAGAGGGAGGGAGAAGGAGATGACGTGGTGGTCAGATGTATGCCCGGACGAGGTGGAGGACATGGATGCACTGCGGAGAGAAGAGTAGCGGATGAGCATAAAAGATTTAAGGATGAAGGAGCATTATTATGAACTAAAAATAAAAAAGATGAAATCTTGCCTACTGCTGTCTTTTCAAAAAAATCCACTCAGCACTTATAATCAGTAGATTGGGGGCGGGAGTGTGACGGGAGCAAAATAAAAATGTATTTCTTACCCAAAATGAAGGTTGGCAAAGTGCTGCCTAAACACAGTGGCATCAGAGGCAAATGGGATTCTAGGAGGGTGGTCGTCATCATCATCATCATTATTATGATCTCCCTCATCAGGGGGGAGAGGAATGTTGCGCATTATGCATGTGTTATGCAAGACTGCACATGCCATTATAATATTCCTGGCCTCTGTGGTGTTTGGCGGATTTCCCCATGAAGGACATGGAACCAGCATTTCCATTGACCGATGCCCCTCTCCATAATGCTTCAGGTGCATTGGTGAGCCCTGAAAAGTTCAATTATGTTTAAATGACTGTCAAAAATAACTCTATAATGGTGAGATGATTCATTATTATAATTCATAGGCTTCGTTAATTTGTACCTGTTGTAATTTCGTTGGGCCCCTGGTTGTGTTCTTGGGAATGGTGTGAGAAGCCAGCGTTGTTGGGGGTAGCCTTTATCTCCAAGGAGATGGCACCCGGGTGGAACAATGTTCCTGTCAAACAGCTGTTGCAATCCACTTTCATTCAGGATGCGTGCATCATGGGTAGATCCTGGCCACTTGGACACAACATCCAAAATGTTGTAATCTGCGTCAAAGACTACCTGGGTGTTGATGCTGTGGTACCTCTTCCTGTTTACAAAAGCCTCTTCATCTACACTTGGAGCAATTATACGGATGTGGGTGCCATCAATTACTCCAACCACCCCCGGGAAGCCCGCTAGACGCATAAATGCAGCTAGCTTCTGGCGGATTCACCAAGGAGAGGTTGGAAATTCTATAAACCTCCTCACGATGTGAGGTGCTGCAAGGGCTGACAGTTTTTGCCACTACCCTGCTGATGGTGGATTGTGATGGTCCCAAATCATCAGCATTGCATAACTGCGTTTTCCCCATGGCTAGGAAGCGCAGCGTTAAAATGACTTGCATCTCTGCCGTAATTGCGCTACTTCTCAAAGTTGATGGTGATATTACATCCCGCACAAGATCGGTGACAAAGATGATTCCCTGATGATCTAAGCGATAACGTTTGATTAATTGTCCATCATCAAACATTTGTAAAACATTCTTCCTGTCTCAGAAGGTGCGTGCGCGTCTCCGTCTTCGCAGCTCTGCCATCTTGCCTACTCCTAGCCAAATTAAAGAGCCCCAGAGTTCTCTTAAATACCTGACAGGTTAAGAGTATTTGTCAAGAGAAATTTGATAAATCACTTTTATTCTTAAATGGGAGTGTAGGAGTAAAAGTCACCAATTCTTACACTTAAAGTGACAATCTCGAAGATTTCAGTTTCGTTCTCTATGGCGGTGCCAATGGCGAGAAGCGGTAATTGCAGGTGTGTTTTTGGACCTCACTTCCCATAGATCCAACCGGATCCAACCAGTGTCGCCTGTGTGACGTCAGTCAGTTGGCACGCCAACTATAACACTTACTATTTACTGAATAAAAAACGGTTGTTATAAAAGTAACGTTATGTACATACTCATTCGTTGTCTTACATTAGGCTAACTCAAGGTGTCTTTACAATGCCAAGCCGGGTTAAAATGCCGTAGCAAACCTGGGGTAGAATTAGTGATGATCAATTAATGCAAACGTTCTTTATACCTTTTGCCCGGTATGAACATCTTTACACTGCAGAGAAGAATTTGCGGGATTTTCTGTGGCTCGTGCAATTATGTATCTCGTGCACAATAAGCAGTCTTTTTCGTGAATGATTGTTGTGTGGTATTTTTGAAACAACTGCCTTGAAAAATGTTACCCCTGGTGTTTCTGGTTTTGCTAGCTAAACTGTTCGAGAATAAAGCTGAGCTGGGTGTTAAATTAGCAATCAGAACAAGAAGAATAAAACAAAAACAAAGGAGATTTCATCAAAAAGGGCATAAAGGCTGAAGGAACATATAAGGAAGCGTAATAAAATAATAACAACGCTAATCCATACTGCCGTATTCTTTTATTTAGTTTTCTCCGGCTTGACATCATTACACAGAAATCAGACCCGGCTCTGCTCCACCTATACCCCGGCTTTACTCCGATCATAATGAACTTGATGGCAAGGTAAATAACGGTAACGTTAAGGCCAGTTCAGATCAATGATTCGCAACGAGACTAAACGGTTTCAGAATATTGCAGAGAAAATTGCAGTGGTGTGAACCGGTTAGTTGCAGAGCGTCTGAAGCCGTTGCCTGGGGTCTCAAAAGACCCACCTTGTCAAATCGCCAAGTGCAGTTTTAGAACGTTTACAATCAGACATCTTGGAATTTTGCAAGTTGCACCCAGTCTCGTTGCGAATCATTGATCTGAACTGGCCTTAAGTTAGCTACACTGCAATGTTGCAACAAGGTAGCATTGCATTCGAGAGACGGTTTGCGAGGTCGGTACCAGTCGGTAGCATTAGCTAGCATTTTTTTCTAATTGTTAGCTGACATTAGATTGTGTTAATTACATTAGCTAGGTAGCTAACGCAACGTTACCTGATATGAGAGATGGATACTGTGCGCAACGTTGTCTAAACTAATGTTGTCTTTCTTGACATGGTCCGGTAGCTAGCGTTAGCTGTGCAAATAGCTATGTAATTTAGTAAAGTTACATTGTCATTAAATGTAATACGAAATCTACATCAACAAATAATATGATCTCTCATGTTACACAAAAACTTTTTAGGGTTCCATAACTCCCCCAACCCCCCCCCCCCCCCCCTTTTCTCTGTTATTGTAATGCACGCAGACACCGGAAAAAACAGTACGCCACTCACACACAAGTGAGTTGAAGAGCGAGCCTGTTGCGTTAGTTCTGCCTACCCTCTCTGGCGGACCAACCACTGATGGGTGATGAAAAACGCGTCACTAACTGTGCGCCGCTTGTGATTTTTTCCCAGGAATGTCGCCACAGACACCAAGTTTTTTAATCATGAATTATGATAATAATAATAGTATAAATTAATATAAAAATAGGCTCAATCACCATTGTGTTACCTAATGCAGCGATAGATAGTGACTTGAAAGAGATTTATTTTAATGAAAATCTTCGAGATTATTACTTTAAGTTACACTTGAGACTAATTTTTTACTTTGAGTGGCTTGATACATATGGCCCCAGGTGTCTGGGACCACTTTGGCTTTGCCATAAGGTATGACGTCGATGGCAAACGCCATGTTGAAAGAAACTTTGCCGTTTGCAGATTGTGTCGAACAAGTGTGCCACACGTACATGCAAACACATCAAATTTGTCGTCTCATTTGCGGCGACATCACCCCGGTGGATCTAAGAGAAAACACAAATCCACAGTAACACAGCAGCAGCAAGTTAGCATCACTACCACATTTCATGCCAGGCAGCCCCTGTCTGGTAGTTCACCACGGGCAAAAGTAATCACTTTGGCAATAGGGAAGTTTATTGCGGCGGATTTAAGACCATATTCCATGGTAGAGAATGTGGGGTTTAAGCACACGTTGGAAGTCCTCGAGCCACGTAACATAATTCCATCACGCCAACATTTTAGCAACACTAATACCAACATTATATAACGAGACAAAAGCGCGACTTGAAGACGAACTATAAAGCACAAACCGTTGCGCTAACCACTGACAGTTAGACATCTTGTGCTACAGATGGTTACCTAACAATAAGCTTGTTTGAGTTTGCCCCGGACACACACACACACACACACACACTTATTTATTATTAAGTTACTACTACCTTATTTTCTGTAGCAGTGAATTGTTATTATATCCTGCTTGGATTGCAGACATTTTTTGTTTTGCTATAGCACTATCTTTTTGTTGTTGAGTGCTGCTGATACGTTTTCTGTTATTTGGGTGACATTCAGAAATATTTAAAAAACACTTTGTTGAATGTTTCAATAAACTTTAATTTGAACATACTATATATGAGCACTCATTTTTTTCGTATCGAAACCATACTGAACCTTGCTGAGAGGTTCCCAGTTTTATTTACTACCATGTATATATTATACGTAGTGTATTGTGTTTCCTTTTCATGCTATTACTGTGTCTGTAGTTTGCATGCCTCTGTGTCTAGCACCCCTGTAGTGTGTCTCAGTATAACACCTCTAGTGTCTGTGGCAAGGATGTCACATGCCTATGCTAAATGGCTGTGAGGGTTCCCAGGGAGGGACAGGACCATTTGTCTCCGGCCCGCCACTTAACTCAATCTTTTGATATGTATGACTGCAAACTGTATATCCAGACACCACACAGCATGATCGGCAGAGACTTGCTTGGCGCACTGCCCGAATGTTCTGAGTTAGTCTCTCCCTTGCGCATTGTAATAAACATCAAATTCTCTGAGGAGACGTTGTCAGCGTGTTCATCGTCCTGCATTTGACTCCATGGAGAAGGGAAAAATAATCCTAACAGTTTTGGCAACCACGAAGGGACAGGAAAATATCTTCCACTTGAACCAATGAGAATCAACAAGAGGGTGTGTATCTTTTCTTAAACAAAACCTACCACCTTCATTAGGCGTTGATTTTCCTTGGTGCAATTTGGGAGTGACTCCTGTTCTGTATTTTGTTTAGAAATAGTTATGTGGCCAGGACTTTGTTGTAACAACTGATGATGATTTTTGTCTTTTAATGTGGTTATGTCGTCATTAATATGGTAGTGCTAGCAGTGTTAACAGAGGATGCGGGAGCGTCAGTCTATTTAGTAACGTTGGCGTGTTGGGTTAAGTCACGTCAGCGTTTCGGGTCACGTCGGATCCACCGGACGAGGGAGCGAAGTGCTTTAATGTCTACAGAATAAGTATTGTATTGTTGTATTAGGCCTATGTGATATGTTTGTTATATAGAGTGTACACAATATAGTCGAGAACCGTGAGCTTACTGTACCGTGTCATACCGAATCACAACATTTCTGTATCGTTACACCCCTACTAATCACCTTGAGACAGCCCATCATAATTAGAAGGGTTCAACATCCCATAAATCAGATCAGCCTTAACTTCTTTAATCCCCAATATCTCTATAGCTACCTCTACAATTGTCTTGATTCTGTGACTTTTTTTCTTTTGTTGCATTGCCACATTCACAGTCTTACAGATGAAAGCAACAAAGCTGATTTTATCCACAATCAACGTGTCCTCTCTGACTTGCGGTGGGAGACGAAACCTCTTTTGGTCATCTATTCTCAAACTCTCTTGCGTTATTTACCACGTGTTACACTGGATCTGGCTAGCTCAGTTTCCTTCACTTTTTTAACTGCATCAGCATAAGATACCTGGTTTGTTACTTTACATTTCTGCACCTCTCTACCTTGCCTTTGAACAGGGCATCCTCCAAAAGCAGCACTGTGTTCACTGCCACAGTTGCAACATTTGATTTTTGCATCTTGACCACATTTTCCATATTCATGTTCACCCCCACATCTTGCACATCTTTGCTTTCCTTTACATTGTCCCGCAGTGTGTCCCATTCTTTGACACTTGAAACATAGCAGCAGTGCTGGGATATCTGTCACGGTGAGGTGGAGGGTTAGGACCCAAATGCGGAGGGGGAAAAACTCAAACTCCAAAAAAGGTAAGAACAAAAGACTTTACTAAACAAAAGGGGAACAAAGGGAACAAAAGGCCTCGCAGGGCAACTCTTCAAAATAAAGGAAAACTTCAGAAACATAGAACAAAGAAAATCCAAAAATCCAAAAAGCATGTGGAAACAGAACAGGGCAGGAACACACAGGGCAGGAACATGATCAGAAACACAACCAAACAACCAACAAACCAACAAGGATCCAGCACTGAGTTCAGGAGACGGGAACTTAAATAGACACACACTGACGAGACACAGGAGGGCACCATGAACAATCAGGCCACAGAGAGGGAAGGGAAAACGAGACAACCAGCAAACAATAATTAGACAATTGAAAACAATCATACAATTAAACAGGGGGGGAGCAGGACACAAAACAGAGGTGCCGCCATCTGGCGGCCCAACAAGGAAACACAGACAGGAAAACACAGAACCATGACAGTACCCCCCCCAAGGGACGGCTCCTGAAGTCCCAGGAGGCCGACCCGGGGAGGGAGTGAACAGAGGGTGGGAGCTGGAGACAGGACTCGGGACTGGACTCGAACAGGGACAGGACACAGGACTGGACTCAGGAACGGAACAGGACTCAGGACTGGACTCAGGAACGGAACAGGACTCAGGACTGGACTCAGGAACGGGACTGGACTCAGGAACGGAACAGGACTCAGGACTCAGGACTGGACTCAGGAACAGAACAAGACTCGGAACAGGACTCAGGACTCAGGAACGGAACAGGACTGGACTCAGGAACGGAACAGGACTCAGGAACGGACTCAGGAACGGAACAGGACTCAGGACTGGACTCAGGAACGGAACAGGACTGGACTCAGGAATGGAACAGGACTCAGGAACGGACTCAGGAACGGAACAGGACTCAGGAACGGGACAGGAACTGGACAGGACTCAGGAACAGGACAGGAACTGGACAGGACTCAGGAACGGGACAGGAACTGGACTCAGGAACGGGACAGGGACTGGACTCAGGACAGGGACAGGGACAGGAACTGGACTCAGGACTGGGACAGGAACAGGAACTGGACTTAGGACTGGGACAGGAACAGGAACTGGACTCAGGACTGGGACAGGAACAGGAACTGGACTCAGGACTGGGACAGGAACAGGACTCAGGACTGGGACAGGAACAGGAATTGGACTCAGGACTGGGACAGGAACAGGAACTGGACTCAGGACTGGGACAGGAACAGGAACAGGAACTGGACTCAGGACTGGACTGGGACATGAACTGGACTGGACTCAGAAACGACAGAAACCTGGACTGGACTAAGACACGACAGAAACGGACTGACACCGACACAGGAACACCGGGAGACCTACAAGGACAGACAAAGGGACAAGCAGGCGGGGAGGCACACGGCAAGACCTACAGACATAGTGAGGGACAGACAGAGAGGGAAGGAGAGGGGTGAACTCTGACACAAAACCTGACAAATGGGCAGACATGACAAAAAACAGGTAGACTGACACACTGACAGACAGGCAGACAGGCGGGAGAACAGATTGGCCGACGGGCCGACGGCCTGGGGGGCAGACAAACAGGCCAACGTACTGGCTGACACACATGCGGGCAAAGAGGCAGACAGGCAAGTGGGCAGACAAATAGACAAGGGGCCAGGTGCACAGACAGACCCACGGTGGGGAACACGGATAGGGCGAGGTCTCTGGGCACTGGGTAGGGGCAGCGATGGCTTGGCCACACTAGGGGGCGCGAGAACACTAGGGGGAGCACGGACACTAGGGGGAGCACGGACACTAGGGGGCAAGGCGTGGACACTAGGGGGAGCGAGAACACTAGGGGAAGAACGGACACTGGGGGGCGCGAGAACACTAGGGGGAGCACGGACACTAGGGGGTGAGGGAACACTAAGGGGCAAGGCATGGACACTAGGGGGAGCGAGAACACTAGGGGAAGAACGGACACTGGGGGGAGCGAGAACACTAGGGGGGGCATGGACACTAGGGGGCAAGGCGCGGACACTAGGGGGCAAGGCAGGTGGCTTCGCCTGCGGGACAGCGGCCAGGGCAGGCGGCCCCTCCAGGGCTCTGGACGGCTCTGGAGGCCTCTCCGGGGCTTGAGGCGCGGGCAAAGCACGAACATTGGGTGTAGCAGGCGGCAGTGGCCCCTGCGGAACAACGGGCAGAGCAGGCGGACCCTGTGGAAAAACGGGCAGAGCAGGCGGCCTCTCCTGGGCGCTGGATGGCGCAGGAGGCCCCTCCGGGACGACAGGCAGAGCAGGCGGCGGTGGCCCCTGCGGGTGCGCTGGGCTGGGAGTACCTCTCCGCCAGAGGGGGCATATCCGCGGCCCCCGGAGATACTCCTCCCAGTGGAGTGCCGTTGCGAGCAGGACCTCAAAGTCACAACACCCCTCCAGGCCAGAGTACATTAGCCCGCCGTGGAGGGGGTCCCTTATGTTGTCCCTGAACAACTGGCACAGTATAGGCTGGGGCAGGTCCGCCTGTGCGGCTACAGCGCGGAACTCCCTCGCGAAGTCCAAAAGTGGGCGCGACCCCTGGCAAGTGTCAAAGAGTCTGTCCGCCCACTGTCTACTGGACAGGGGAGCGTGGGGAAGTTCTCGCCACTGCTTTGTGATTAAAACTGATTTTTCTAAATCACATTTATCAATTAATCTCCCTAACCCAATACGAAGAAGCTGTGTGTCACTTTCCAATTGATTAGTCAGATTGTTTGCATGCTTGTTAATCACTGAAAATGAATTAAAACAGTTTTGGTTCATTGATTAGTTTAAAGGAAAGTTTTGCGCCCCAACAATTTTCACCTCACCAGTCACCGCTGGTTGCTTTATATTTCGTGTGATAATTATGTTGATGCTAATATTGCTTTTTAGCTATGCCAGCTAACGTTAGCGAATGTAGCTGTTAGCTATCCTCCTTGTAAGCCAGGCGAAGGTAATTCATACACTCAGTAATTATACGTCCAAAATATAATAATATAAGAAACTTACTTTGTGGTTATCCTCCGTACTGCTCCGTAGGCCTACTGTGCTTGATTGAATTGTGGGGACTGCTCCAGGGTTCAGTCGCAGTTCTTTGCAAAATCCACTCTGTTTTTGTGCCTAATTCAAAAAGTCTGGTTTAAAATGCAGACTGCAGACTCTTGTGTTGTTTGACACTATTGAACCTGATAAAAATTCTACCCACTTGTTTTTTTACATTTGTGTCCTTCGGGATTGTGTGTAGTGAGTCATTATTTGTGCATCCTTCAACACAACAGTGCCGCTTGCAAGTGCCATGTTTGCCAGACTTGACAGTGGCAAATGCAGCCTAGCCCTCAATGTCAATAAGCAAATACACTCTGTGATAGGCTGCATGCAAATGAGACCGCTTCCTGCTGTCAGGGAGCAGCAATTTTAAAAATGTGGAAAAAAGCACAGTAGGTGGCGCAGTGATTTTTAAAACACTAATTTTTATAATTCAAAACAAAAAATTATAAATTGTAAATGATTTGATAATACAGCTGACACTGCCTATTTTACCACCAAGGGTAGTACAAAATATAAGTGAAGCAATTTCAGTTCGACTTTAAATATTTAGAAAACTTGATCTTTCCCATTTGTTTCTCAATTGCTTTCGTCAGTGGATGATAATGCCACCCTTCTTTTCTGAACGTTACCATCACTATCCATTCAGTTTGTTCATCCTCCTTCCTCACACTTGTCTTTGTAGCCTTCACATTTTTGGCCACGTCACCCAACTCCAAACCAGAACAGCCAGAACTATCGCTCCTATTTCTCCTCTTTCTAGATGCATCCTGCCATCAAGGCCGCATTTACCCAGTGGGCTACATGGGCTGCAGTCCCGGGCCTCAGCGGTGAGGGGAATGTTTTTTTCTTTTTTATGAATTTTTAATTCGTTTTGACATATATACGTACCCGTAGGATTGCTGCACGTCTCGTGATATACTGCCATTAATCTAACCAACGTAAATGTACAAAATATGTTGTCACGAGAATTCTTGTGTCATCATCAAAATTCCATCTAAAACAAACATGTCGTCAAGCAGAAAATTCGAGAGTGGGGCGCAAAAAAGAGCAAGAAAACAACAACAAAAAGCAAGAAACAAAGAAGTTCTCAGTAAAATACCGAAGCTTACTTCTTTCTTCAAAACATCAACGGATGATTACTTAACAGCAACCGATGCAGGCTCTGACATCAACAACGATCCCTTCCCTGACACATGCCCTGACGATGATGCAGATGCTAACCCAAGTCCCGCCACACCAACTCAGTCAACCCGGCCGCCTTCTCCGGAAACTATACCGCCGTCACCAGGCAGATATGGCACAGCCATGACATCAACCCTGTTAGCATCGAGTACGCCTTCTCTGGAACCCGGCACCGGAGACACTAACATCAGCACTGTCAGTACTGCTGATGAAACTACTCCGCTAGCAGGTGCAGGCGCCATGGTCGGGAGGAAAGATGCAACATGTGGAGCCACATCCACTGATGTAGCTTGTTGGGGACCCGTTACCGAAAACTTGCGTAGCTATTAGGTGAGCAAAGGAATAAAAGCATCCTTGTCATGTCAAAATAAAGACATAGCATTCACAGCATCAGAACGATCGTATAAAAATCAGAAGAGACAATTGAGTAAGACCTTGTTTTCGCGTAATCTGCGTAATGCGGAGAGTGTTACCCGTGAGTGGTTAGTTTATTCTTCATTCTCGGCTGCCATATCATATTATCGCTATCTCCATCTGAACTATCGCCCATGATAGCTACAGTCATGGTACAGTTGAGTGGCCAGTTGCTCAACCGCCAATTCAAAATCGGTCCCAAAAATTATTTCAATCTTTCGCGCAACTCCAACCAGCCTACGATACTCATTCTGATCCTCTTTTCTCTTCCTCTTCAAATATTGTCGGATGTCCATCTGGAAAATTTAATTGACATATTAAGCTATAGGATTCTCCAGCTGCCATCACCGAATGAACGCCAGTGCTTGAGATGGGCAGGAGCTGTCGGGACTTATACCGACACTTATACCGACACTTTTTTTGATTACCAACATTAATTTATTTTAAACAGTAGGTGAGGAGTAGGTACCAGCACTTATTTTGGTCAAATTCAAACACTGGTTAACACTATGGTATTTTTGTAATATTTGAAGGGTCGCCTACCTTTTCGTTGTCTCTTGCTCACTGAAGAAAAAAAAGTGCTGCTTTGCGACCTTCGCGTGCTGCAAGTCTTCCGACCACCTCAGACACGAGCAAGCACTGAGCGAGCATGTAGACATGACAGTATGGTTTTTAAACAGAGACTGTAAAAAAGTAAGTGCATTTAGGCAGAAATATTAGAAAAGTTTATAAAGTTTAACATTTTTAATTTAAGAATTTAATATATAGGCTATATATATAATTTTTAATTTTATAATAATTATTCTTATTATTTTTTTTAAATGTAGCCTATGGTGTGGTGACAAGCGCCACGGCAAAACCTTACCAGTTCAACGTTGGGTATTATATAATGTTGATATTTCACACTAATGTAAGCGTTAGTTAGTAGTGTAATAGTTTTTGTGACGTATAAGCTTTCTAACGATGTATAACATGTCTGATTTTGCTTTGGGAATTTCTTGAGTAAAAACAGTTGATTTGTAGTGAAATATGTGAATTTGTTGTGATTTACAGTAATGCATAATTTAGACATTTTGGGTAGATTTGGAGACGCTGGGTACACTGCTTAGTTTTTGCTTCATAGATCTTTAGTAGTTCTAAATATCCACCCTTAGATTTTATGAACTTGTGGTTTGATCCAGGACATGTATACTTTAACCTGCTGTATATATGCAATCTGCCAGTATTTCATTGCGAACTAAAAAAATAGCAAATTCATTTTAGATTTTTTTCCTAGACAATTGCATTTGTGGCACTTTATTTCTTCCAAAATTATGAACATAAAGTAATCTAAGCACGTCTCTTAGCACAAAATTGGCCATAAGTCATTAATATTTCATACAATCATCATGATATTCAGTAGATATGTTGGGTGAAGGTATATGATCATGAGGACAAAATTATTTTTAAATCGCTCCATAGGGGGCGCAATAGTGCCAATGATTGGACCCCTCCCAACGCCGCTTGCCATTATTATTATTTATTGGTAAGAGCATTTACTTCATATCCAGGGAGATAGCCAACTACTTGCACGTTACATGACGTGTAGCCGTTTAGTAATACGATCGAAAATAGAAATAGAAAATAACCTGAAAGCTAGAAATTGCTGAGTTGTCTTAGAGTCTTTATTGCAACAGAATGTATCAAGGTTGGCAGTGTCCGCATAGCAACGGATGCTGTAATGAAACTTTAAGTATGTCACAATGCGTATAACAGCTGTTTTAGAATGTCAGTACGTCACCCGGATCATTTTTGCAGCCCGGATCAAATTTGTTGTGACAGCTGCCGTCCAAAACAAACACCTGAGAGAGGCAGTGTAACTGTCCTCCCTACGTGTTTGTGAGTAGTGGAACGTAGATTGACAGCCAGCCAAAATCCACTCAATAACGACATGCGAGTCAGGAAGTTAGCGTCCTAGCCCTCAAGTTTAATGACTTTCACATTGCTGTCATTGAAAAAGAGTGAAAAGCCATTGCTTTCTTAAGCATAACTTGCCAGGTTTGAAAATGCTTGCTTCTGGTGTTGGCACATGGCTGGCAAACAAAGGACAGGAGACCCACTTCCTGTTTCCTGTGTGCAACACTACTTCCTGTTTCCTATGTGCAACACAGCTACATAGAAATGTCCAACAGATGGCGCCATTGCACATGAATCAAAACAGAGGGCAGAATAGGCAGTGTGCTGCCTGCGTGCGCGCCTCCCCTGAAGCGTTACATCATTGTTTTGCAATGCGCAGGTGTCCTAAAAACTTGCTGGCATTGATAAGCGGAATCGATAAGCTTGGAGGCATACAATTTCTCAACGGGAACCGGTTCTCGATTCCCATCCCTATTCTTCACGAACCATGTTATACTGCTTATTTATGCATTGTAAAAATGGCCCTTCATTACAAGACATTAATAATTTCTGTTAGAGAAAAAGAGTGCGATGCAGAACAGTATTGTAATGTGCTTGGTAGCAAGCTTCACTGGAGAATACTAGCAAGCTAAGCTAGCTGAAAGCGAGTGTTCCGTATGTGGTCAGCTAAAAGCTATTATGTTTTGTTTCAGTGAAAAATAACTTCTTTTCATGAAAATATGTGGCACCGGAAGACTTGTCTCGTCATTCTGCCAGTGCAACATGTGCATGTCTGTCATACCCTGCATTTATAAATGAATTATTAGCACTTACTCATTACAAACAGTGGAAAAAGTAAATGGTAAATGGACTGCATTTATATAGCACTTTACAATTGATGCCTCTCATTCACCCATTCCCAAGCACACTCACACACCAACGGTGAAAGGCTGCCATGCAAGGTACCAATCAGCTCGTTGGGAGCAATTAGGGGTTAGGCATCTTGCTCAGGGACACTTCGACACGCCCAGGGCAGGGGATCAAACCGGCAACCCTCCGACTGCCAGACAACCGCTCTTACCTCCTGAGCTATGTCGCCCCCTAAAAAAAAATAAAGGAATAACTTGGCACACTGAGTATATTGCAAATCTAGTTAAACCTCTTAGCGCACAGCCCCTAGTGGTCGGCACACTTACTAAACTCAAACATTTGGTGCTACTGCAACCAAAGTGTCAGTTAAAAACAGAAACACGTTGTTTTAGTTTCATTAGTAGACGATACATGACAACTATGCCGAAAACGGAGTTTCGCAGCCCCACCATTGTCACACTGGTCGTTCATTTAACACGCATCCCCTCCATGCAGTCTCATCTACAAAACACCTCCCACCCTTGACATAATGGACAATATTGTCTATCTTCGCATTCATAAAAATATAAGACTGACAATAGCCCTAAGATATGCCTATACAGCAGTGAAAACGCTGCTCACTGAATAACGAAATAAACGAGAAAAAGTTTTTTAAAATGATACCATGTCATTCTACAGTCATTATCTGGGACTAAATATTGAATAAATATACATCCTTACTGTTGGTTTTAGGTGTAGAGATGTCCCTTTTGAGACTGCGTGGTCATATATTGTCTTGGACAATCCGTTTGAGAAATATACGCGCATCTGTGACGCCTGGGTATCTTCCAAAATAGCTGTGCGTAATACCACACCTGTTGTTTACGGCGTCGTCGCCCTTTTTAGTACAGTCGGGCTTGATTGACAATTCATTTATTCAGTAGGTGAGAGTATAAGCTTTCTAACGATGTATAACATGTCTAATTCTGCTTTTGGAATAGCATTTTATCGTTTAGCGTAACAGAAAATATCCTTAGCATCGCATTCACTTATGCATTCACTCTGTTAACAGAAAAATACGCCGCACCTAACGAAACATGGTCAACGATATTTCGTAATTTCTTGGAGAATACTATTATTGAGGACTTCTGAACATAGCTAAGCCATATGTTTGCTGATAGACCTAGCTGACATCGTTTTCTGGAGCAAAACAGAAGCGAATAGAACAGTATCATTGATACTGTCTCCGTCTCCATCTACTGAACATAGAGGAGATTTCATCATTGCTATGTAAGTGTTACTGCTCAAAATATTTCGATTATATACGTTATTTTTTAAATTGAGTATCTTTAAATAGGTTAGTGGTGTTATATAATGTGAATATTTCACACTGTAATATAAGCGTTAGATGGTAGTGTAATAGTTGGAACGTTGCCAAAACGTGGTGGACGGTTGAAAATTGTTTCCATGTTGTCCCATCCCCATACAAGAAAACATACGTGAGTACAGAGTATAGAAATACACACAAGTTAATTATTACACATTCAGGTACTGTAGCGCATTGTGTGACAATATTTTTGCATAATTTTTTTTAATCTGATAGCAATGTTTCACCTTAAACCTTCATAAGGGGCTAATTTATATGCTTTATAATGGACAAAAAGCATTTTATTCAATTTTGGAGAGATTTTGGATATGTTTCTGGACACCTAGCTATTTTAGACCACTGTACTGACTGAAGGCTAATTCTCATTTGAAAATTATGCAACAGTGATTTTCTTGAGTCAGAACAGTTGATTTGTAGTGAAATACGTGAATATGTTGTGATTTACAGCAATGCATAATTTAGACATTTTGGATAGATTTGGAGACACTGGGTGCACTGCTTAGTTTTTGCTTCATACATCTGTAGTAGTTCTACATATCCACCCTTAGATTTTATGAACTTGTGGTCAAGAAGTTTTTGATCTAGCACATGTATAGTTTAACCTCCTGTATGTATGTAATCTCTCAGTATTTCATTGCAAACCTAAAAAGTGCAAATTTATTTATGATTTTTTGTCAAAACAATTGCATTTGTGGCACTTTATTTCTTCCAAAATTATGAATATAAACTAATCTGCGTTAGTATTGTAAATTGTACAAATGTCTTGCTTCATTTAAGCCATTTTTCAAGTCTCTGTGGTGTTCACATCTGGAGTTATAAAGCTTTAAATAGGGTACCCCCTAACTGGGCAAGGATTGGCAAGATTTGGCTTGTGCGCTAAGGGGTTAACTAGCTGAGCTTTCGGTCAAAATGACCTTCTTCAGAGCACACATGGATACGAAAGACAAGTGTTTTATATGCACACAGACACCTGCAAACAATTAGTGGCATGTAACAATTAGTGACTGTTGACAGCAAGTACATAACCACCAGACCAACTGAAGGAGTGTATATATATACACAGGTAATATAGACAATTTGGAAGGTAGACAGTCATATAAGTGACAATATAGATGATTATATACAAAGGTTCAAATATAAAATACATATAATGAAATCATAAAGGGTACAAAAAACTACAGATATAACATCAGTCTCCGAAGGAGTATATAACAAACTGAAGGGGGCCAGGGTGTGCCTGTAATGTGTATCAGGACTAGACGTCATAAATACAGGTGCAGCAGTGGCCTAAGAAAATAGAGGGGAACAAAATACACAAGATTAAAGTACAAGATTAAAGCATTACTTTTAAGTCAAACTCCTCATTAAGACCCTGATTATAACAGTCTAAAGTGTGGATCCAATAAAGTTCTCTCTGGAGGAGAATTCTATTACTGTCCCCACCTCTGGCAGGAATGTTAATTTTCTCAATGCCAAAAAAGCGCAGGGAGGCAACATTATGGGAAAATTTGTTAAAATTAATGGCTACTGGGTAATCGGGATCATTGCGCCTGATGCTACTCTTATATTCGCTTATCCGTTACTTCAAGCATCTCGTGGATTTACTCCCATAGTAGAGGTCACACGGGCACTGGATAGCGTAAATTATATTTTTAATATGGCACGTAATGACACCTTTTATGGGGATCCGTTTACCAGACCTGGGGTGACAAGTTTTGAAGGTATTATGACATTGGGCACAGTTGCCACACGGGTGATTACCATCCGTCAGGGGAGCAAGGAGGGATTGTGAGGGGCCGGTTCTCAGGTAGGCACGAACAAGTTTGTTGTGCAGATTGGGAGCCCTCTTGTCGACAAACGGGAGGATGCATAAATTGCTGGTTAAGGGCCAGGTCAGAGGTAAGGAGATGCCAATGTTTCATGATAGTATTTCTAAACATAAAAGACTTAGGTGAAAAAGTAGTGATACATGTCACAGAGAAATCTCTCTCTTTTTTTGGCTTTTCTTAAGTAACTCAGACCTAGGCTTGGCAAGTGCCAGATTGTGAGTATCATTAATGCATGTTGGTGAACAGCCGCGGTCAAGGAACCGGTCCTTCATGGCAGAGGCCTTATTGATAAAGTCGTTAGTCGAGTGACAAATGCGTTGGAGACAATAAAACTGGATTTAAATTAACTTTCGTTTCTATTTGGATAATTAACTTCACGAGTTGTTATCACACAGACGCAACAAAAACATTGACAGAAACCTTAGAATCTTAGAAATGTGCCCACTGGCAAATAATATGAATTGTTTTAAAAGTTTTAAATTAGATTAATTAAACCATGTATGCTTCGTTAATCCTTACTCATTACTATGTGAATTTCGCTCAGCAGGAAGTCCGCCTAAATCGCATTCACATGTTAACGACATTATAACTACTCTCCATAGAAGGAGACTAGGGGAGGGGCGATGCGAGATCCATGCCAAGAAAATGCCAAGCCTGCTGTAGCGGGATAGAATGTCAAAGTGTAGCCTAATTCACTTCTTTTGAGGTAAACATTTCGTTTAATTTTGGAAAATGGTCCGTCTGGAAGCCGACACTGATGAAGAGCGGTGTCATTTCGAACACCGAACTGATCCAGCTGAGGATCAACTTCATGAGTAAGTATATTTCTTATTATCATATTGGTAAATATGTGTATTGTATTGCAATGTATCTCTGTGTTTGTAGGAATATCCAGCAATATGCACGTTTGTAAATTCCCACTCTACGAACGATTCAAACTATTGCATCTCAAAATTATAGGCTAGGCTCTCTACGTCTGCGTTGTGTTAGAAGTAGCAGGTAGACTGTATTTTTTTTTTTTTCGATGATATTGGTAATATCATTGAGCTTCGCCCTTGAGCTTCCCAGCGCCCGGGGCGGGCGGTCACGGAGGCGCCGTGGTCGGGCTGCCTCCCGGTCGGCCAGACCTCCAGCTGCCCAGCCAGCGGTTCCCGGCCCTGCGTCTTTCGAAGGGTCTCGACTGGTCATCTTTCCAGGGCCCGGCCCGCGGGGGTCCCGCCGGTCCCGTCCGGCTGCCCAGCCAGGTTCCCTACAGCTGGGGTCTGTGTTCCTGTCCCCTGCCCAGCCCAGACGGCAGGGGCCTCGGCCTGCTCCGCCCCAAGTCCCGGAGGGGCCTCGGCCTGCTCCGCCCCAAGTCCCGGAGGGGCCTCGGCCTGCTCGCCCCAAGTCCCGGAGGGGCCTCCGTCGCCTGCTCGGCCCGCCGCTCCGCAGGAGCTGCCTGCTTCGCCCCGCGCCCAGGGGAAGCCTCCTGCTTCGCCCCGCGCCCAGGAGAGTGCTCCTGCCCTGCCCAGTGCTCCTGCGCCCCTTGGTGCTCCCTCGTCCTCCGGTGTTCCCTCGTCCTCCGGTGTTCCCTCGCCCCCTAGAGTCCGTACTTCCCTCAGTGTTCTCGCTCCCCCCAGTGGCCGTCCTTCCCCCGGTGTCGTCACTCCCCCTAGTGTCCATCCTTTCCCTGGTGTTCATTTTCCCTTTGGTGTTGTCGCTCCCCCTGGTGTCTGTCCTTCCCCCGGTGTCGTCACTCCCCCTAGTGTTCGTCCTCCCCCTAGTGTGGTCGCTCCCTTTGGTGTTGTCGCTCCCCCTGGTGTCCGTCCTCCCCCCAGTGTTGTCGCGCCCCCTAGTGTCCGTGCTCCACCCAGTGTTCTTGCACCACCCTGTGTTCCTAACCGTGTGCCTGTGTGTTCTCCGGCCCCCGTGTCTATTTGTCTGCCTGCCTGTTTGTCTGCCTGTTTACCTGCATGTGTGTCAGCCAGTTTGTTGGCCTGTTTGTCTGCCCCCCAGGCCGTCGGCCCATCGGCTAATGTGTTCTCCCGCCTGTCTGTGTGTCAGTCCGCGTGTTTCTTGTCCTGTTTGCCTGTTTGTCAGTCCTTGTGTCAGTCCTTGGGTGCACCCCTTTCCTTCCCTGTCTGTCTGTCCCTTAGTGTGTCTGTCGGTGTCGCAGTGTGCCTCCCCGCCTGCTTGTCCCTTTGTCTGTCTGTGTAGATCTCCTGGTGTTGTTCCTGTGTCTGTCAGTCCGTTTTGTCAGTCCTGGTCCACCCCTGTGTAGTGTCCTTGCCCGTCTAGTTCCTTGTAGTGTTGAGTCCGCTCCGTGTTTGTCTTGTGCCCAGTCCTGTGTTGTGTGTGTATCTGTTATGTAGGGTCTTGGTGTTGTCCGTTCCTGTCTTGTTGAGTCTTGTCCCTTCCTGTCTAAGGTCCAGTCCGGTGTGCAGTCTTGTGTCTAAGTCCAGTCCAGTGTTCTGTCTCGTCCCGCCTCGCCCCCAGTCCAGTCCAGTGTGTCTGCCTCGCCCCAGTCCCGTTCCAGTTCCTGAGTCTGGTCCCGCGGTTCTTGTTCCTGAGTCTCCCGAGTTCCAGTCCTGTCCAGTCCAGCCCTGAGTTCCAGCCCTGAGTCTTGTCCTGTCCTGTCCAGCCCTGAATTCCAGCCCTGAGTCTTGTCCTGTCCTGTCCAGCCCTGAATTCCAGCCCTGAGTCTTGTCCTGTCCTGTCCAGCCCTGAATTCCAGCCCTGAGTCTTGTCCTGTCCTGTCCAGCCCTGAGTTCCAGCCCTGAGTCTTGTCCTGTCCAGTCCAGCCCTGAGTCGTCCTGTCCTGTCCAGTCCAGCCCTGAGTCTTGTCCTGTCCTGTCCAGTCCAGCCCTGAGTCTTGTCCTGTCCTGTCCAGTCCCGAGTCCTGTTCCTGTTCCAGTCCCGAGTCCAGTTCCTGAGTCCTGTCCAGCCCTGAGTTCCTGTCCTGTTCCTGCCCCAGTCCAGAGTCCGGTCCAGAGTCCCGTTCCTGTGTTCTGTCCCTGTTCCTGTCTGGTTCCAGTCCTGTTCCTGTCGAGTCCTGTCCCCAGCTCCCACCCTCTGTTCACTCCCTCCCCAGGTCGGCCTCCTGGGACGTCAGGAGCCGTCCCTTGGGGGGGGGGGGGGGTACTGTCATCGTCCTGTGTTCCTGTCTGTGTGTTTCCTTGTTGGGCCGCCAGATGGCGGCACTTCGGCTTTGTGTCCTGTTTAATTGTATTATTGTTTCCAATTATCCAATTATTGTTTGCTGGGTGTCTCGTTTTCCCTTCCCTCTCTGTGGCCTGATTGTTCATGGTGCCCTCCTGTGTCTCGTCAGCGTCTGTTCTATTTAAGTTTCCCTCTCCCTTGATGCTGGATCCTTGTGGTTATGTCTGGTTGTTCTGTGCTCCCCTCCTCAAGTACCTGCTCCATGTGTTCCTACCCATGTTCTGGTTTCCTCATGTTTGTATTTTCTGGATTTTCTTTGTTCCTGCGTTTTGTAGTTTTCCTTCATTGTTGAAGGTCGCCTTGCGAGGCTTTGTGTTCCTTTTTGTTTCCTTGTTTCAGTAAAGTCTTTTGTTCACATCATTTGGAGTTTTTGTATTTTTGCCCTCTGCGTTTGGGTCCCAACCCCCCACGCATCCCGACAAAATAGCCCATGTCTGGCGTGTAGTGGCGTGGCTAGGATTCTAAAACTGATGTCCTCGCACTATCGATATTAGCATACTGTAAGTAAATTTGGGAAATAGCAATAAAATAACCACTTAGCTAAACAGACCTAGCCTACTTCAGATTGAGGCATTGTTATTGATGAGTTGTGTGTAGTTGAGCTGGAATATCAATGCTTATTTAGTTTCGCTAATGTTGTTTTGTTGATGGTGTAACCCGTTAGAAAAATAGCAACGCTTTAAAAGAGTCCTGTAGCTTTAAGAAAGGGAGGCTCCCTACCTAACTTGTTAGGAGGACTTGTTTTGCATCCCTAATTAGTTTTATTGGCTGTAACAGGCAGTAGTGTCTTATGATTATTCTGGAAAATAGTTAGCCCTGCCCACCCCAGGGACTTGGTTGAGACTATTTGTCACACAGGAGAGTGCACAGCAAGAGGGGAGAACGGGAGAGAGAAAAAGACGATCAGAAACAGAAAATCATAATCGTTCATTTAAGCAGTAAACCTAAAGAGTAGCTCCTTAAATGACCCAGGGACCAAATATTTTCCAGATCGCACACTTCAATCTCTTTCCTTGGGATCTTGGTAAGTTAAATGTTAAAATTTGCTAAAGTATCGTAACTGTAGCAGCAACATGTGTGCTATTGACTCCATGTTTCCTTGAAAATAGCATTAGCCACACGTGGCGTTTAATATTTTTCAGTTTTCACACTTCAGTTTCTTCCTTTGGGATCTCAGCGAGTTTAAATTTGAAATTTAGCTAAAGTATCGCCATTGTAGCAGCAACATGTGTGTTATTAACTCCGTGTTTCCTTGAAAATAGCATTAGCCACACGTGGTATGTATAGCTATTGAGTTTCTCTCATATAAAGTTGAATGTTGCTATTTGAAAGCGTGAATGGCACTGTTATAGTAGTTCTATCATATGTGTATGAATGTGCTGTGTAATATGTGTATGAATGTGCCATGCAATTAGCTTGTGTTGATTTTAAGTAGGCTATAGCTCATTCAAGGTAGCTATTAGTTGAGCCTATGCACTTTTATGAAGTTAGCTAATGCAGTACTGTTAGAAACCATGCACTAGCACTTAGCAAGTGCGCTACAGTGGGGTATATGATGTAGCCATATCTTCTATTGTGCATGACAATGCAAGAGTTAGTTCACATGCATTTAAATGATTTTACAATCAACAAATGATTTACCTGATTGTTAAAGGTTTATTGCCATGTATTTGTATTGAGTTCATGGTTTAAAAATTATTTGCTATAGTTACATGGAAAATACCTTGATCATAATTCATGATAATGGTTAAAGAGTGATAGAATATTTGAAATAATGAAACTGTACAGTTGAACATTTATAAAGTGTACTATTTGGTTTATTAGTAACACCTTTACACTTTTGAGGTTACAATGATGCCTTAAAGAAAAAAACTAAGATTGAGAAAAGTATGCAGTTGTTATAATAGCCTGTTATCATACAGGCTGGGTTTTTGGATACCCGAAAAGAAACCTGTGAACCTAGGATTCTCTCCCTGACGAGGGAGATGGCGAGCCGACCAACTTGATCAACTTGATTCATCTTCATCCATTTGAGGAAGGACCCCCTGATACCCCTTGTTTCTCCCAACCCCACTCCGGTGTGGTAGGATTGTGACTGAGCAATTAAATTTTATTTGATACTTTATTTTTTGTGAAAAGGGTGCACCCAACCAACAAAACTGACTTGAAACTAACTAAATTGAACTTGACCAATTGAACTGAACCAGACTGAACAGAAGACATTCAGAACTTAATGGACAGTGAATACAGTTACAACACTCAGGACGTTGATATGAAAACAAATGAATGTGTTTGAATATGATAAGTGATATGTATCTTTAATACAGTTCTAACCATTTTGCACTTACTTTCTGGCTCCGGTTGTTCATTGTGTCCATCTCTTTATTCATAACCTCTCCTTACGAACCTAGCTTTAACCCGAAAATATTTACCTACTGTTAACTGACCCTTTAGGTGGGTTACAGAAGTAAAAACTTGGCGAGCCAGCCAGGAGAGGTTAATTAGTGTATAAAAGTTGATGATTTGGCACCCCTTTTGATATTGAAATTATCTGGACACTTTGTGAGCGATTGGAGCAGTTGGAAGTGTATTCAATACAAACTGTTTTGTGCATTGGAGTATTGAGTGTTAACCCTGTTTTGCCTTACTCTGTCATAGGTATAGGTTAATATTACAACACTAGAAAATGGAGGTTGTCAAGTCAGGGCAGATTAAAATTCCAAATGCAGTGTTAGTTAGTGGGCTAACCAAAACTGAGATTGATGAGGAGGTTTTTGACTTCCTGAAACAGTATGGGGCAGTTGCCAGAATAATTGAAGTACCTACCTCTGGGGAAGAGCTCAAGGTCATTGTGGAATTTGAGTATGACGCTGCAGTAAAAGAACTGGAGAAACATTTTTTACCTCACCATAGACCCTGCAATGCCGACCCTCAGGTTATTCATTATATTCAGAGTCTTGCGAGTGTTTACAGCAGCAGTGTAGGCACCAGTGTCACTACTACTTACCTTACAGAGTTAAAAGATTTGGCGATGAAGAGTGGCAGGCAGTTTGAAGACATTTTAAAGGAGGAGCTAGCTAGGATTAATGATTCTGTTACACACGAGACCCTAGCTGAGATAAGTGAGACCCCCTTAGATCCTGAGCTATCCCTTCCACCAACTGAACCTCAAGTCTTGCCTCTCATCTCCACCAAGGTAAGAGTGGAAGATAATCCAGTTCATCTTGAACCCCAAACTCATGCAGATGCTACAGAGATTTCTTCTCAGGAAGCAGAGAGAACCAGCCCCCACCATAAGCCCCAAACTCATGCAGCGGTCACTGATCTTCCTTGTTCGAGACCAGAAAGAACCAACTCTTATTGCTTGTCCTTAGATCAACTGAGCACCCCTGAGGTGCAACGTGTAATTGTGGAACACATTGTCAAGAGCAGTGAAATCGTGTCTCAAGTACATTCCCCTTGCAAACTTAAAACCTTTTCAGGGAAAGTACCACACCCTACCTTTGAGGTCGACTATGATGCATGGCGCAGCAGCGTGGAATTTTGCCTGAATGATCCTTCGATATCTGAAGCTCAAGTCATGAGGAAGATTGTTGAAAGCCTCGCACCACCAGCTACAAACATTGTCAGATCCTTAGGCCCTCGGGCCTCCCCCAAAGCATACCTGAACCTTCTTGATTCAGCATACGCCACTGTGGAGGATGGCGATGAGCTTTTCGCTCGATTCTTGAATACACACCAAAATGCTTAGAGAAACCTTCCGATTACTTGCGGCGATTGCATAAGGCGTTGAGCTCTGTCATCAGTAGAGGAGGCCTTGCTCTCTGTGACTCTGACAAACAGCTTATCAGACAGTTCTGCCGTGGATGTTGGAACTCCACTTTGATAAACAATCTCCAGCTTGAACACCGTAAGAATGAGCCACCATCTTTTGCTGAGCTGCTGCTGCTTCTCCGCACGGAAGAGGACAAGCAGACTAATAAGGCCAGTAGGATGCAGCTGCACCTTGGAATCACAAAGACAAAGGTTCTATCAAATATGCAGACCACATGTATATCTTGTATGGAGGGATTTGACACCCTCACAGAGACTAATGACCCTACCGTTGCTGCAGCTGATCTCAGAAAACAGATTGTTGACCAGACTCAATTGGCAAAACTCAAAGCCAAAAGCACAAAGAAACCTAAAAAAAAGAAATCAAAGAGCAAAGAACAGGACCAAAAGGCTGAAGATGGGCAAGAAAAAGGGCAGCTTCTGCAGATCACTGCAAAGGCTTCAAAGCCTAAGCCTTGGTACTGTTTCAGGTGTGGGGAGGATGGTCATATTGCCTCCACCTGCAGTAATGAGCTAAATCCTGCACTTGTAGAGGCTAAGAAAAAGGCACTCAAGGAGAAACAGCGTGCTTGGGAGACGCAGTACAATTCTAAAGACCCACTTGATTTAAACTAAATCGGGCTTCTGTTAAGGGACAAACAGGAGCCAGAGATACAACACGTCCCATATCTACAAACCAGCGAAAAGTTGTATGTCATTCCCATGGAGTTGCAAGTAATGCTAGACTTCCAAAGCGGCTTGTAGGCAGTAAGTGCACAGCTAATGTAGTTGTGGAGGGCGTGGGGTATAATTGTCTACTTGACACAGGGTCGCAAGTCACAACAGTAGCCATGTCCTTCTACAAAGACCACTTGTCTGATCAGCCTATCAAACCCTTAAGTGACCTTCTTGAGGTGGAAGGAGCGAATGGTCAGGCTGTCCCATATTTGGGATATGTGCAAACCAGAATCAAGTTCCCTAAAGACATCCTTGAATCAGAGCCTGAAATTCCCACCTTGGCTTTGATTGTTCCCGATCTGCGCTCCAACTGTGATGTACCACTGTTAATTGGCACCAACACCCTGGATCCTTTGTATGACCAATATTGTGAGGAGCCCTTACCTCACCAATATTCACCATGCTATGGCTACCAGCAGGTCCTCAAGACCCTGAAGTTGAGGAAGAAACAGGCTGAGAATGGGAAAATTGGCCTAGTAAAACTCAGAGGTAGACAACAGGAAATTCTCCCAGCTAAACAGAAAGTGCAGCTGGAAGGCTTTGTGTGTGCCAACACAGTCAACACAGAAAACTGGGCATTACTGGAACAGCCATCTAGTTCGTCCTTGCTAGGTGGTGTGTTTGTAGACTGCTGTCTCATATCCTTGCCTGAGCATGGCTGTCACAAACTGCCCTTTCTACTCAGGAATGAAACCAAACATGACATAACGCTACCTACCAACTGCATCATTGCAGAGTTAGTTGCTGCAGATTCTGTAAACCAGAACACCCTGTCAGAGGATGGGGTTAGTCAGAAGTCTGCTGTTAACTGTGCTAGTCAACAGATGACCTCAGAGAAAAAACCTGATTTGAGCTTTGACTTTGGTTCCTCACCTCTCTCAGAGGAATGGAAGGAAAGTGTTACTCAAAAGTTGAATACCTTCTCAGATGTCTTTGCACATCATGATCTTGATTTTGGTCATTCAACTAAAACCCAGAATCACATCAAACTCAAAGATGAGACCCCGTTCAAACAGAGATCCCGTCCAATTCACCCGCATGACTTTGAGGCAGTCAAAAAGCATCTTCAAACTCTTCTTGGTGGAGGCATCATCCGGGAATCTGAGTCCTCGTTCTCATCACCAATCGTGGTAGTGAGAAAGAAGAATGGGGATGTGCGTCTTTGCGTAGATTACAGAAAGTTGAATCTGCAGACAATCAAAGATGCCTATGCGCTGCCAAATTTAGAAGAGTCCTTCTCAACTCTTGCTGGATCACAGTGGTTCTCTGTGATGGACTTAAAGTCTGGGTACTACCAAATCGAGATGAACAAAAGTGACAAGCCAAAAACGGCATTTGTGTGTCCTTTTGGATTCTATGAATTTAATCGTATGCCCCAGGGAGTAACAAACGCTCCAAGCACATTCCAACGGCTTATGGAGAAATGCATGAAGGACATAAACTTGAAAGAGGTTCTTGTTTTTTTAGACGATCTAATTGTGTTCTCAAGTACGTTGGAAGAGCATGAGACCAGACTCAGTCACGTACTCTGTCGTTTGAGAGAGTATGGACTTAAGCTGTCACCTGATAAGTGCAAGTTTTTCCAGACGTCCGTCCGCTACTTAGGGCATGTTGTGTCCAGAGATGGAGTGAGCACTGATCCTGAAAAGGTGCAAGCCTTAAAAACCTGGCCAAGACCCCAAACCTTGAAAGAACTCCAATCCTTTTTGGGATTCACTGGCTATTACCGACGTTTTCTAAAAGACTACTCCAAGATAGTCAAACCACTTACCAACCTCACTGCTGGTTACCCACCTCGACGGAAAGGACGTCAAACCAACCCAACTGATGGCAAGTACTTGAATCCCAGTGAGCCCTTCGCCGACCGTTGGAGTCCTGCCTGTCAGCAAGCCTTTGAAGACATAATTGACAAGTTGACATCCGCTCCAGTCCTTGGCTATGCAGATCCCAAATTACCGTATGTTCTTCATACAGATGCGAGCACAACCGGACTCGGAACTGCGTTATATCAAGAACAGGATGGGAAAATACGGGTAGTTGCTTATGCAAGCAGAAGCCTATTCTTTAGTGAATCAAGGTACCCAGCTCATAAGTTAGAGTTCTTAGCCCTCAAATGGGCAGTTACAGAGAAATTCCATGATTATCTGTACGGGAATTATTTCACAGTTGTCACAGACAATAACCCGATAACCTATGTACTCACAACAGCTAGGTTGGACGCAGCAAGCTACCGTTGGCTAGCAGCACTATCCACATTCTCGTTCAGTATCAAGTATCGAGTTGGAAGACAGAATATGGATGCTGATGGTCTATCCAGACGACCTCATAGCAGACTGGAAAATGACGCTGCATCACAGGAGGAAAGCCAACGCATCGACCAGTTTAGATCCCACTTACTGTCATCCATGAACAATCCTGAACTAGTCTCCACAGATGCTGTAAAAGCTACCTGCTTGAAAAACACAGTACACCAAGTTGAAGAATACTCACCTTCTTATGGTCTTGTGGAGTCTCTCGCTATGTCTGAAACAGCTGTTCCCACTGTTTTTGAGGAGGAAAGTCTTCATGACAGTCTGCTAACTGTACCAAAGTACAGTGAGTCTGACCTCATGCAGCTACAAAGAGAAGATCCTGTCATTAGCAAAATCATCAATTTGATGGAATCAGGAGAAAACTTGCCTGTTGATTTCAAAGCAGACTCCTCTGATCTACACCTGATTCTGAAAGAGATGAAACGTCTCGAGATGAGGAATGGTCTAGTATACCGCAAACGTCAATGTGATAAAGAGACCTGGTTTCAGCTTGTACTTCCAAAAGTACTACGACCAACAGTGCTTCAAAATCTCCATGAGGATATGGGGCATTTAGGTATTGAGCGAACTGTTGAGCTTGTTAGGTTGCGATTTTATTGGCCAAGAATGGCTGCAGACATTGAAAGAAAAGTGAAGACCTGCGAAAGATGTGTCTGTCGGAAAGCTCAGCCTGACAAGGCTGCTCCTTTAGTTAATATCCAGACTACCTGGCCAATGGAGTTAGTCTGTATGGATTTCCTTTCACTGGAGCCAGACAGCCGGAACACTAAGGACATCCTGGTCATTACTGACCACTTCACAAAGTATGCGGTAGCCATTCCAACAAAGGATCAGAAGGCCAGTACTGTAGCCAGGTGTGTGTGGGAGCAATTTCTTGTCCACTATGGTTTCCCTGAGCGGCTCCATAGCGACCAGGGAAGAGATTTCGAATCTCACACCATTAGAGAGCTATGTGCATTGGCAGGCATCCGTAAAGTCAGGACTAGCCCTTATCATCCCAGAGGAATTCCGGTGGAACGGTACAACCGCACCCTCCTTAGCATGCTGGGCACACTGAAAGATAAGGAGAAGACACGTTGGCGCGAGTATGTAAAACCTCTAACACACGCCTATAATTGTACGAAAAATGATGTCACAGGCTTCTCTCCATATGAACTGATGTTTGGGAGACAGCCAAGGCTAACCATAGACATAGCCTTTGGACTTCCTGTCACCAAAAATGAGCCACATTCACATTCTCAGTATGTGAGGAACCTGAAAACTCATCTCAAAGAAAGCTACCAGATTGCAGTGGAAAACAAAGCAGCGAAGAACAAAAAGAGATTTGATAAGGTTGTTCGTGAATCCAATCTTGATGTAGGAGATCGAGTCTTAGTTCGCAACCTTCGCCTCAGAAACAAACACAAATTAGCTGATCGATGGGAACCCACAATCTATGTTGTCACTAAGCGAATGGGAGAACTGCCAGTTTATACACTGAAACCAGAGAAAGGGGATGGACCACTTCGGACTCTACATAGGGACCTTTTGCTCCCTTGTGGCTTTCTTCCCGAAGCGGAGGAGGAGGGACCTATGGCTCCTAGTAAGCCAAGAAGACCACAGACGAGGCAGAGCCCTGCCCAACATGAGGACAATGACTCTGTTCAGGAGGATGATGATGAAGACTGTTACAGAATTAATAATCTTCAAAGTGCCACAGAGAGCCGAG
Organism: Anguilla anguilla; assembly: GCF_013347855.1. Taxonomy (NCBI): domain Eukaryota; kingdom Metazoa; phylum Chordata; class Actinopteri; order Anguilliformes; family Anguillidae; genus Anguilla; species Anguilla anguilla. Next base: position 24,059,300 of record NC_049210.1, on the reverse strand, counting down.
TTGTTAAAGTCTATGATGTACCAAGACAGAACCCAATCTCTGATAAAGTTACCCCTGGAGAACGCCCTGCCCAGTCTCTAGTAGCTCCATTCCATGGAAGCACAGTCTCCAAAGACCAAACAACACAGATTACCCATCAGTCTGATGAAGAGCTAGATTCAGCCCCTTGTGACTCCGCTGTAAGAGCTCAACAGGGTCACTCACCTGCAATTACTCTTCATGAACTAGAGTCTGTGACATCAAAAATGTATTTTTATACTAAAAGTGAAGGCTTATCTGCACCAGCCTTACCTGCTGAAGAAAAAGAAGTATACCTACCTGAAAAGGAATCTGAAAATCTACCTGAAAAGGAATCTGGAAACCTACCTGATGACTTACCTGAATCTTCCTTTGATCATCAGTCAAATGCACCTGAAAAGGAGAATGATTTACAATTAACGGGAGTGGAATCCCTGTGGAAGTATGGGTTTTCTTCATTCTTTTAATGTTTTTACATTTCTTCTTATTAAAGATTGTACTGATCAAGAATATATTTAAATGTATGTGATTATGGGATGATCTCTGAAGAACAATAGGTATTCTGTGTTATGTCTATTTGTAACTAAGGAAAGACAGTGGTCTCCTTGTACACTGATGCATACTACCTAGAGAATCTTTGAACCCCAGTTGCAGGAGGGAAAATTGTAAACATTTACTTAGTGGAATTTTGTAAGTAACTTCTGTTGGGAAACAGTCTTGTGCAGAAGACCTTTGAGTTGTAAGAGAAGAGAAAGGATACTGATCTAGAAAGAACTGATTTGCTATATCTAGTAAATGTATAGATTATATTCTATTAAAATGAATGAATGAAAATCAAAGTAATCACGGCAACAGTAATGATATAAACATAGTTTGTTAGAACATGGTGGTGTGTATATGAGTCAATATTTCAGTTGGATTACAGCATGTAGTGAATGCATGTAAAGTGCATGTACTTTGAAACTGGAAGATGGAACAATTGTTAACCATGAGGACAAATACTTGTTATTCAAGTCATGCATATACATTTCTCTGTAAGTGTGTGTAGTGAAATATCTGTCATTGATTAAAATGAAAGATTATATAATAGTTATTGTTAAACTAACTTATGAAACATATGTTTGACCTAGGCTGGGATTGGTTAGTTTAAAGGGAAGATACATCAGGGTAGCAGGAGATCTGGTTGTATAAAAAGGATGTAAAAAATGCGAGGAAGCTCTCTATGTATCTTTATGGTACTAGAGACCTCCCGTAGGCCTACGTACATGAAAAGGATTATTGATTAAAGAGAATAAAAAGGTTATTAGAAGAAATCATAAATTCTAGTCTTTATTCTTGCATCACCGACTCACCCACCGAACCTAAGAAGGGATTTTCCTCCACATCCCTCATCCGGTGTGGAGACTTAAATCCTCCATCAGTTGAGAAAAGTTCTGAACCTGTTGAAAAACGTCATGTGGAACAGGAAACAGATGAGGAGGATTTAACTGTCAAGGAACCCATAATGAGCACAACGAAGACAGGAAATCAAATTGTGAATGAAACAGAACTTTGAAGTCAGATCAATGAACTTAAAACAGAAACAACACCACAAACCTCTGAAGTACAGGCAGACCAACCTGTCTGAAGTTCACTCCGACACCGTGAACCATCACGAAGACTCCATTACCCTCAGTTAGGGAACCCCTTAGTCTCAGTAGTTACTTCGCTGTTTCAAGGGTTGAGTACAGCTTTTGTTAACTCCCTTAATGGTTGTGATGGGAATGATTGGTTAGCTACCCTACCAATGGAAGTCAAAGGGCCTATTGTAGAGCAGCCCTTAAAACATGCCACGTAACCCGTTAGAAAAATAGCAACGCTTTAAAAGAGTCCTGTAGCTTTAAGAAAGGGAGGCTCCCTATCTAACTTGTTAGGAGGACTTGTTTTGCATCCCTAATTAGTTTTATTGGCTGTAACAGGCAGTAATGTCTTAAGATTATTCTGGAAAATAGTTAGCCCCGCCCACCCCAGGGACTTGGTTGAGACCAAGCGGCCAAAACCAGACTTCGTTTTTGAAGCTCATTTCCTGGTGTTGTAGTTCCTGGTTGCTCACTAGCGCCACTACGGATGGCTCCAGTATAGGTGTTTCCATATCCGGTTTCCATGTAAGTCTACGGTACAAATGCGATCAAAATACAAAGTCAATAATTTTTTCTCACAAGAACAAATAGTCATAATAGGTGTATTTTATTCGTCTTATGACTGTCCATGGGTCGATTTCACGATTTATTGCGTCATTTGGGCACAGTGCCAATATTTGTTCTGGACCAATGAGGTACAGCTTTCGTCACTTCCGGATTACTGCGGAGGTCTGAGCTACAGTAGGGGCTACAGTCTATGGTCACTGGGGTGGGCGGTGGCGCCTCTTGGCCTTGACATTGCGGCTCCGGCCACGGTCCGCCTGTGCTAAGTCTGAAAATGCAGGCATCCCATTTCATGGTGATTTCATTATGGCGTGTGCTATTTACAGCTGCACTAGACGACCATAAAATAATCCTCCTCTTAAGTTTTTCGGTAGCCGAGTCATTTTTACTATTTCCTTTAGCCTACTTAACCAAATAATTTCTTGGCAGAAAGCGTAATCAGCTTGCTATATTTGGTAGTCCAGTAGTAGCCTATGCTAAAACAGTTTGCAACTTCGGCTACCAAGCCATTTGACTAGCTAGCTAACCTTAACCGGCAAACATTCAATCTGTCAGACGTGTTTGACGGCTTGTCAGTCGTGTACATTCCGTAAATGTCTACCTGGGCCATGCTTCACGCATGTGACAAAGCTACTATAATCTCGATTTTGGGATAAACACTTTTTCAGTTTCACGAAGCGAATTAAGAGTCTCAAGGTTCATTTGCTGAATATACAACACACGATGAAATCACACACACAGAATTTAACGAAATTAACCATCTTGGCATTTAGAAAGGAACATGTTTTTAGCATTTAAGAGACCGACAAGCTAGGCATTTAAGACAGTGGTTCTCAGAATCGGTTCTGGGGGCTCCTTGCGTATGTTGGCTTTTCTCCATTGGTTTTGATGATTTACAAGAAAAAAAATAAAAGCCTAATAATAATTAGAAATTCAATGTAGGCTACATTATTTTTGTCTTCATGCACCAGGTGGAAAACTTGCTGTACAAAGTGCGTTGTCATATTTACACGCCTGCAGATCTGTTGTTAAAATACTTGGTAGATTTGTTAATCACCGCTGACAGTGTTAACTTTTATTCGGTAGAAAGTGATTTGCGAACGATCGGTCAGCTAGCGTCACCCAGAAAGTGAACACCACAAACGGCGATGGAGTAGCTAGTAGCAGTTACTGGCTCATTAACTGACTGTGGCGAAAACCTACGACGATAACTTGCTCGGTTAACAGCAGATCTACCAGACAGTTATACGAAAATTAGCCTAGTCAAATCACCAGTAGCCTACACATCTCTGATTGATTGACCATCAGTGTAGTCAATGTTCTTCCCCTGTGGTTCATATTGCTAATGCGTGAGCTAACCACGGATAGCCTACCTAGCTCACTGGCAAGCTGATATGCTAGCTAAGCATATTCGTTTTGCTGAGAAACATAAATTGAAGATAACTGAACATAGCCTAATTGTATTTTTAATGTCATACATATAACGTGATTACATGACACAGTACAGTCACGGATGGAAATTGAACTCCGTAAACATCTGGTAATATATTTTAAAACATAATGGCAGACAGTTAGCTAGCCTCGTTCAGGTTGATGGGCTTTTCCGTACCGGACTGTCAATCAAATTGTAAAAATCACAAGACCACTTAACTCTATGGTTTTGGCTCCAAATCGAGAAAATGCCCGCGCCCGCCATTGAGCTTCAAAACGTGTTTTAGAGACCCACGGAGAGGCAATGGGTGACGTCACAGTAGCTTTGTCCATATTTTTTACAGTCTCTGGTTGAGACTGTTTGTCACACAGGAGAGTGCACAGCAAGAGGGGAGAACGGGAGAGAGAAAAAGTGATCAGAAACAGAAAATCATAATTGTTAATTTAAGCAGTAAACCTAAAGAGTAGCTCCTTAAATGACCCAGGGACCAAATATTTTCCAGATCGCACACTTCAATCTCTTTCCTTGGGATCTTGGTAAGTTAAATGTTAAAATTTGCTAAAGTATCGTAACTGTAGCAGCAACATGTGTGCTATTAACTCCATGTTTCCTTGAAAATAGCATTAGCCACACGTGGCGTTTAATATATTTCAGTTTTCACACTTCAGTTTCTTCCTTTGGGATCTCAGCGAGTTTAAATTTGAAATTTAGCTAAAGTATCGCCATTGTAGCAGCAACATGTGTGTTATTAACTCCGTGTTTCCTTGAAAATAGCATTAGCCACACGTGGTATGTATAGCTATTGAGTTTCTCTCATATAAAGTTGAATGTTGCTATTTGAAAGCGTGAATGGCATATGTGTATGAATGTGCTATGTAATATGTGTATGAATGTGCCATGCAATAACCTTGTGTTGATTTTAAGTAGGCTATAGCTCATTCAAGGTAGCTATTAGTTGAGCCTATGCACTTTTATGAAGTTAGCTAATGCAGTACTGTTAGAAACCATGCACTAGCACTTAGCAAGTGCGCTACAGTGGGGTATATGATGTAGCCATATCTTCTATTGTGCATGACAATGCAAGAGTTAGTTCACATGCATTTAAATGATTTTACAATCAACAAATGATTTACCTGATTGTTAAAGGTTTATTGCCATGTATTTGTATTGAGTTCATGGTTTAAAAATTATTTGCTATAGTTACATGGAAAATACCTTGATCATAATTCATGATAATGGTTAAAGAGTGATAGAATATTTGAAATAATGAAACTGTACAGTTGAACATTTATAAAGTGTACTATTTGGTTTATTAGTAACACCTTTACACTTTTGAGGTTACAATGATGCCTTAAAGAAAAAAACTAAGATTGAGAAAAGTATGCAGTTGTTATAATAGCCTGTTATCATACAGGCTGGGTTTTTGGATACCCGAAAAGAAACCTGTGAACCTAGGATTCTCTCCCTGACGAGGGAGATGGCGAGCCGACCAACTTGATCAACTTGATTCATCTTCATCCATTTGAGGAAGGACCCCCTGATACCCCTTGTTTCTCCCAACCCCACTCCGGTGTGGTAGGATTGTGACTGAGCAATTAAATTTTATTTGATACTTTATTTTTTGTGAAAAGGGTGCACCCAACCAACAAAACTGACTTGAAACTAACTAAATTGAACTTGACCAATTGAACTGAACCAGACTGAACAGAAGACATTCAGAACTTAATGGACAGTGAATACAGTTACAACACTCAGGACGTTGATATGAAAACAAATGAATGTGTTTGAATATGATAAGTGATATGTATCTTTAATACAGTTCTAACCATTTTGCACTTACTTTCTGGCTCCGGTTGTTCATTGTGTCCATCTCTTTATTCATAACCTCTCCTTACGAACCTAGCTTTAACCCAAAAATATTTACCTACTGTTAACTGACCCTTTAGGTGGGTTACAATGGCTTGCACTATTTGTAAATATGTGCTGTATTACATTCTGTGTGTTTGTAGGAATATTCACTAATATGCGCGCTTGTAAATTCCCACACTACGAACGATTGCTTCGCAAAATTATAGGCTACCTCTCTGCGTCTGGTTGTGTTTGTTTGGTTCTTTGTTTGTATATGATGTAACCATGTCACATTTCCTAAGTTTTGTTTTCATTAGTTAGTGGTTTGTCCCTTTTTTGTAAAGCACATTTAATTTTTACCTGTTGAAGGAAATGTGCTACATAAATAAAGTTTGATTTGATGTCACGTTTCCTAACAATTTTGTTTTTATCTTATTTACAGAGATGCTGATCAGGAAACACGACCTAGTTCACCACTAGCTAAAAGACCACGCAGGCGTTGCAAGAGTACACCAGTCTCATCTCTTCTTCCATGCATATAGTTTACTTCAATAAACGTTCTAAAATCAAAAGATGTCTTCGTTTCTGTCTTCTAAATGGCTCACTGAGTCTTTCTCTTAGTGGTGGGGAGGCATGCGGCCAGGTGTGAATAACCTACTTAGCTGGCAGGTCCTCCTACCCAATGCATATTCATTACAGAAAGGCCATTTGCCCTCCCATTCTCACCTGGTGTTGAAAAGTAGTAGTCACAACACTAACTTTTAGCAATTTATTTAATATTTCTCATTGGATTTGCTAAAATATTTTGTCATCTTTTGATACCCAAGACCCTAATGAACACATTTCAGTTATCCAAAAACTTAGATACTATTGTTTAGTGTGTTTTATTACAACATTCCTGTGCATGTTCAAAACTACTGTTTACAGTTTGTGTGATTTTAGAGCAATTTACAATCCACATATGATTATGACCTACTTACTGCTGCCATATTATTGTAGCTGAGTTTGTGCTGAAAACAGAGATATGAAACACTTTGGAATCACTGCATATAAAGTTGATGAAATTTACACAAATGTCAGAGCATGGCACAATCACCAGTGTGCCTCATTTTACCCTCAGACCCCAGAGGGTTAAGAGTGTTAGGGTGTGCACTACTAGCATGTGTTCCTATACATGAGTGTGTTCCTATCATCTCCTTCTGATATAAAGTGGTGGTGAGACTACCATTATTAAGTTTGATCCACATGTATAGAAAATGTACCTGCACAGTATCGTACTCTGCTGAAAATTTTAGATCTGGGCTCCCATTGTTCAGAAGCGTGGTAAAGTCCAGAAGATCTGCCTCGGTACCCGTCCATACACAAAATATATCATCAATGTATCGGAACCGTTTTATAATTTTAGCAGCAAATGGGTTTCTATTTTGGTTAAAAACAACATTATGCTTGAAAAAACCAACAAATAAATTAGCATAATTAGGGGCAAAGGCCCCCTAAAAAAGAAAAGAAATGATGTCTCATTAAAAACACGTTTTCAACGTACAAAAATGCCAAGTTACTCACACTTACAAAGCACTGTCTGTTAGTCATTCATTCAAACTGGCTAAATCTGGGCCTGCCATTAAAAATATTACTGTACTACAAACAATATAGGCTATCTTGCCTCAGAAATTAGCTAAATTCCAAAGTAATGCTACCCAAAGTCTCCTAAATTGTTTCAAGTCACTTGGCCCTAGGATGCCAGGGACAGGTTCAGCTTACTTTTAATTAGCCAGGCTGAAACAAATACAAAATATAAAACCATTGTTTGTCTATACATATAAATAAACATACGTACATATAGTGAAGTATCATGGATATATCATAATTACAATAAAAGCAAAAGCTAAAAACCGTGACAGGATTCACTCACTAGTGAACATGCTAATGATGAACAACTAGTATGCTAATTAAACAAACTGGATAAAATATGAAAACACATTATTATTACATTTCAGCATTTCAGCTAGGTTATTGACATAACATTCAAATGTTCATGGGTGCTTGTGTAACATTTCTCATCTGAAAAAAAAAAAGAAAACCAGTGAGCTGGGCAGGGGTATCAGCGGTACCTCCTTTTCTGTGTGCTTTGCACTTTGAGGAGAAGGATATGCTTGTGCACATGGTCACAAGTGTCTTAACCAAATTTGGTCCCATTGAGATTTGAGTAGGACTGGAGGAAAACTAAAACAAGGGACACATCGACTTCAAGGTGAGCTGAATTTCTGGAGTCTAAGAGGATGAAATTAGTGTTTTGGAGGGAGCCTGTGCTAAGACTCTAGACAATGTCTGGCGCCCACCTCCTGGTATGCCCGTTTCAAAAAGATTTTTGAGTGCCAAGTCAGTCTCGTAGTTGTCTATGATTCGCAGCAGAGATATAATCTCCTTTGTATGTGTTTGCATGGTATTTACTATGCATACAGCACCAGTGACATACACTGTTTTCTGCAAAGCTCTCAGTGTATCCCAGAATGGCATTGAGGCCCAAGTTGTTGCTGCATGCTTGAGCAACCCCAATTCTGACCTTACTTTGGAATTTGGGGTGTGAACTTCAATGCCATTGAGTTCCATGTCCTTCAACTCTTCAACAATGGGTTTCAGAATTGCATCAATTCTATAAGTCTTTATATCATCTGACTTGTAAACAGATGTCAGGAATAGGATACTCAAAGGAGTTCTGGTGGCAAATTCTTTTGTAAAATCCTGTTGTGCATCTCCCCTTCTCCTTTGCCAATGTAACATATTTTCAAATGTAAGGGATACAGAGGAAGTCTGTGAAATGCCCCTAACAGGGACTTGTTAAACTATACCTGACATTGAATCTCTTTTTTGAATGTACTAGCGGTTCTTCAATTAGCTTAATCAAGCACCCTGACTGGGCAAAGTATTGTATTTGTTTATAATCTGTCTGTAAGTCCTGAAATGGCACAGATGTTTTGGAATTCATGGTTTAAATATTATAGTTTTAGATTTTCGTTTTGGCCAGGTCTCTGCAGAACCAACATTGTTTCCCTATGCAATTTACCTACATTGTCAGAGGCAAGGTTAGAAATTTCCTGGACAACACAATTGATAGCCATAAATGTCATGAATTGGTTTTGCTTTTTGGGTTTGGCTAACACAGCTACTCTATCTGTAAGACATTCAGCGTCAAACTCATACGTTTTGCCATCATTATGTTCCACCTCATCTACAGTAAGCTACATAATGCGTGACAACAATGTATTTTTTCTTGATTTGGCTCTGTACTCCACTATTTTAGATTTGTAATCAAACAGTCCACATGTGGTTAAAGAGCAGAATCTCAGCTTTTATTGAAGGGTGTTTTGAAGAGTACCATAATGTTTGGAACATATTAACACTTTTTGTATATTGCCCCCCACCACACAATTTTACGGCACTATAATGTTTTGGTCAAATTACTTCACAGGTGTTTCTGAATAGTAAAGTGTGTTCACTTGCTTCCTCGGTGCAGGTATAAAAGAGCTTTCAGTATCTAGTCTTGATTCTAGGCCAGGGGTGCACAACTCCGGTCCTGGAGGGCCGATCTGTGTGCTAGTTTTTGTTTCAACCGATTACCATTTCTTACAGCTCTATAAACTACACTGCTTCATTCCTGTACTTGAGCACAGCACAATCTCTAGGATACACTTACAGTCTGCGACTGTAGCTGGTGCTTATACACATGTCAGATCAAGATATGATTGGGCTAATTAAATAAATGTTGCCAAATGTCCGCACAAAATCCTGAAATGGATTGGCCCTTGTTGTGCACCCTGTTCTAGGCTTTTGATTGCCTTTGGAGTCTGTTATTGATATTTGTCAACATGAGGACCAGAGTTGTGACCAAGTGAAGTCATGGAAGCCATCCATCCATCCATTATCTCCTGTTTGTGGTGGAATGAGAGCAACGAGTGTTTGAAAAAGTTTGTTACAGGATTGTATTGTGCTTTCAAGTGTATATTTGATATATTTGGGCTTTTTGTTTAAACAAAACACCGATATTACAAGTGTCGCAACACGAGCCAGTGATTGGAGCACCATGTTTATTCGGCTAATTCTACCTAATCAGCCAGATAAAACGTAAGTAATTTACGAGGTCTAATGGCTGTTTTCTGCCCTCCGGTATACCCTCTTTCTCAACCTCTCTCTCCCTCTTGGGCTGTCTCCTGCTCTGTGTGCGATATGTTTAGTTACTCCTTCTCCGCCGTTAACGATAACTTTACCTGTGATAAGTGTAGGTTAAATGCTAGGCTGACGGAGAAGATTGCTGAATTGGAAACTCACATCCGTACCTTACATGAAATTCGAGATAGTGAGAAGTAGAATCCTTCTCGGCTCCAGATGCACCAGTTAGTCTGTTTACAGTTAGCACCCCACCAGAGCCTTTGCAGCAAGGCGGGTGGATTACAGTTCGGGAACGTAGTCGAAAATTTAAGCCACCAGTGCTCCAACGTCCTATTCACGTTTCAAACAGGTTCTCCTCCTCAGCAACACACCAGCTGTGAAACCTGTTGAAAGAACTCTGGTAATTAGCGACTCTATTTTAAGAAACGTGAATTTAGCGACTCCAGCGACCGTAGCACAATGCATTCCCGGGGCTAGAGTGACCGACATCGAGGCAAATTTAAAAGTGCTGGCTAAGCCTAAACGTGAGTTTTCTAAAATTGTTATTCATGTCGGCGCTAACTATGTTCGGTTGAAGCAATTGGAGATCGCCAAAGATAATTTTAAATCGGTGTGTGAATTGGCGAAACAGATGTCTGAGTCAGTTATTCACTCTGGCTCCATTCCCTCTCGGTGTGGTGACGAAATCTACAGCAGATTGACATCACTAAATTGCTGGTTGTCTGATTGGTGCCCTGCAAATGGTGTTGGCTTTATAGACCACTGGAATAGAGGGTATGCATTAACGTCACATTCCCACCGGAATACGCCCCCTCAGTTGGGACTGAGTGGCAAAACATGCTGCCACATGGCTGCCTTTAGTGTAGGAAACTGCAAAACCGGGAGTAAAACAAACGATTATCTGCTTAAATTAAAGGCAGTTGGACTTGACAGTGATCCTTACAACTTACCAAAAAGCCAGTGGTCCATGGACATTCAACAAGAAATCGGAGCTATCTTTTTACAGACTGCCGAAAGCTAAAGAAAAGAGAAGCGATGCATCGCTGCAGTTCGCAGAAACAACTCAAATCCAGGCATCGAAACGTGGATTTGCGGTTGTTATTTTGTGTCAGGTATGTTGGATTTTTGGGTAAAATCATACCTTAATAATTTATATCCTTGGCTAGCTAATGCTATCTAACCATCCCCCCTTTGTTTGTAGAACACAAAGCTCATCATCATGGATGTTTTTTTAATAAATGCTGACAAAAACTTTACAGTTACACAGAATATAAATGAAAGATGCTAAATATTTCATTGATGAGTAGTAGCCTACATAACCTAAGGCATGATTTTACCCAAAAATCCAACATACCTGACACAAAATGACAACCGCAAATCCATGTTTCGGTGCCTGCATTCCATTGTTTCTATGAATTGCAGCGATCCATTTGCTTCTCTTTTCTTTAGCCTTCGGCAGTCTGTAAAAAAGATAGCTCCAATTTCTTGTTGAATCTATTTGTACAGTCAATCGCACAACAGCTCTTTCCCATTTTAGATGTGTTTTCTGTGTTTTCATGGCATTCAAGCTGAACGCTAACACTATCACTCAGTAGTCTTTCTGCCACTTAGTGGGTGTAACCGCAGTGACTTCCACCTACTGTGACGTCATGTGCATACCCTCTATACTTTCTGGGGGATGCGTGGTCTTTTGAAAAGAGATGGTATTCACCCCTCGTGGGAGGGTGCCGCTATTATCTCTAATAATTTATCATATAGTCTTAGAAATTCTGTGTCCTGACACACCAGAACCAAGGCCAGGCAGCAGACCTACGGTCTTACACAGATTTCTGCTTGTTCCCAAAAACTGCTGCCCAGGTTACATGCTATTGAGATAGTGTCTGTCCCTCAACCAAAATTAAGCCTTGCGAAGAAGCCTATTAGGGGTGTTTGTATGGCTAATCTGCAAAAAATCAGACCTTGTTATTCTACTAATAATGCGGCTGACCAAACTCGCTAAAAATTGGATTAATTAATGTCAGATCACTGGCCCCTAAGGCAACTCCTGTAAATGAATTAATTACTGATCACCAAGTTGAAATTTTATGTGTAACTGAAACTTAGCTTAAAACTGATGAATATGTTGCCTTAAATGAATCCACCCCTCCTGGCTACAGCTATACTCAGGTTCCCTGTCTGACGGGTTGTGGCGGTGGTGTTGCTGCTGTATATAATTCTAATCTTTTTGCTACTTTGAAATTCGGCTTCAAATGTAACTTTTTTCAAATGCTTGTTCTCAGTTTTGCACATCCGGACAAAAAAGCAGTCAGTTTTATCCTTGCAATTGTATACAGGCCACCAGGGCCATACAGTGGTTTTTTACTTGAGTTTGCTGATATCCTAGTAATTGTAGGGGACTTCAGTATTCACATGGATAGTGAAGGTGATCCTCTCAGATCAGCATTCTTGTCTATCATTGAATCTATTGGCTTCGATGAACATATACATCAGTCCACACATTCTCATAACCATACTCTTGATCTGGTCTTAACTTATACAGAAATAGCAAATATAGGATGCCTAAAAACCCTGTGCTATCAGACCATTATTTAATTACTTTCCAACTTTCACAAGTCTGTCATGTGTCACCAGATCCTTCATTCTACCTTAGCCATAAGCTTTCCTCCAGGACTGCAAATGCTTTTATTAATGAGCTCCCAGACTCAATTGATCAGCTGACAGACAACATAAATTACGTACTTTCCAGAACACTGGATACTATCACACCTCTTAAGAAGAGGAAAGTCTGCTATAAGACATTATCACCCTGGTACAATAACCGTACTTGTGCTCTCAAACAAGCTTCACGCCAACTTGAGCGCAAATAGTGTTCTACTAAATTGCAGGTATTCCTCCAGGACTGGAAAGACAGTCTACTAACTTATAAACATGCCCTCTCCACAGCACGTCCCTCATACTTCTCTACTTTAATAGATGAAAATAGAAACAATCCTAGGCACCTGTTTAACACTGTTGCCAGACTGACCAAGAATCAAGTTGATCCGTGTGTCAATATCATTTAGTAGCAATGACTTTATGAATTTCTTTGATGACAAAATTATAAAAATCAGGGACAAGATTCAAAGTTCTCCTACCACCCCTCATATAGGGTCTGCCCTTCCATCCGCTCAACACATGGATGCAGAATCTTCAGAAGAATCTTCAGAAAGACGGGTGGCCTATCTGAACTCTTTTGCTCCAATAGATCTCATGGAGTTTAATGGCATAGTTAATTCCTCAAAATCTTCTACTTGTCTTCTAGACCCTATCCCTACGAAGCTTTTCAAGGAGCTACTACCGATGATTGGAACACCAATGTTACATATTGTCAATGCATCTTTAGCATCTGGACACATACCACAGACTCTTAAACTTGCAGTCATCAAATCCCTTCTTAAGAAGCCAAACTTGGATGATGTGAATGACCTGTCTAACTACAGGGCCTTTCTCGAACCTCCCGTTCCTTTCTAAAATACTAGATAAGGCCATTATTTCAAAACAACATGGTTCATTTTTGCACTTCAATCATATATTGGAAGTTTTTTAATCTGGTTTTAGACCCTCTCACAGCACTGAAACAGCCCTGGTCAAAGTATTCAATTACCTACTTCTCGCTTCCGACAATGGCTGCATCTCTGTACGTGTGCTTTTAGACTTAAGTGCAGCATTTGACACAGTTGATCACCTCATCCTTCTGGATAGACTTGAAAATCTTGTAGGCCTCCTTGGACAGGCACTCTCTTGGTTCAGATCATACCTATCAGACCAATATCAATTTGTGCATTTCAATAATGATTCCTCTTATCAATCCAGGGTAGATATGGAGTACCACAAGGATCTGTGCTTGGGCCTTTGCTCTTCTCTCTTTATATGCTCCCCCTGGGACAAGTTATTCACAAACATGGCATTAATTTCTACTGCTATGCAGATGACACCCAGTTGTATTTCTCAGTTAAGCCTGATGAAGTTGTCCAGCTGTCAAAGATCAAAGCCTTGGTGTTACCTTTGATCTAGATCTTGCATTTGATATACATATTAAAAACATCTCTAGGGTTGCTTTTAATCACTTGAGAAACATCTCTAAAATTCAGAAAATACTGTCCTTATATGATGCAGAAAAGCTAGTTCATGCTTTTGTTACTTCAAGATTAGATAACTGCAATGCTCTTTTTGTCTGGATGTGCAAATTCCTCTCTGAAAGGGCTCCAGCTAATTCAAAATGCAGCAGCTTGTATTCTCAATAGAACAAGGAGATTTGAGCACATCAGCCCAGTGTTAGCATCGCTTCACTGGTGACCAGTTAAATTCCGAATAGACTATAAGATACTACTTCTTACCTTTAAAAAGCCTTACATGGGCTTGCCCCTTTGTACTTAAATGATTTTACTTCTTCCTCACGAACGCTGTGTTCACAGGGTGCAGGCCTGCTTGTTATTCCTAGAATAGCTAAAAGTACCATAGGTGGTGGAGCCTTCTCCTATCGTGCTCCTCTCCTGTGGAAAAAGTTGCCTGCCCATGTTCGGGGTGCAGACGCTATCACCTTATTTAAATCTAGGCTCAAAACGTATCTTTTTAGTCTCTCCTATATTTCAGGGGTAGGAGTGGGTGGCGGGCATAGCTATAGAGTCTCTGGTGGACTAAGCGGTTAGTGCTGTCACTGGATCATCATTGGTAGTGCTGTGTTAAGCTGAACCGGTCATGGTTTGGTGATGACTGTCTCAAGCCTGCCCTCATGGCTGTGTTGGCCCCTGCCTCTGTTTCCCTTAGCTATACTGCCATAGCCTTATTCTGCCAGGGTTTTCTTTATTGCACGCAGACACCTCTGTCTCTTCTGCTCTGCTTGCTAATCTACCATTTGAACCCCCTAACAATTATTATTATTTTTTTTTGTCTTCCTTGGCTCTGGGCACCTGTCCGGAACTCTATATAACTCTATAGCACCAAGCCTGTCCACCTGTCTGACCCTGCCATCTCTCTACTTGACCAGAGTCACCTTTGCTTAGACTTAATTAATACTGGATTGGTTGTTTATGTATTGTAAGCCATTTCCATAACAAACCGGTGCCTGCCCGTGGCAGATGGGTTCCCCCTCTGAGTCCGGTTCTGCTCAAGGTTTCTTCCTGTTATCAGTCAGGGAGTTTTTCCTTGCCACTGTTGCCCTAGGCTTACTCTTTGGGGGCCGGTTCTCTGTAAAGCTACTTTGTGACAAAGCTATACAAATAAAAATTGATTGATTAATTGATTATACCCTCTTATCCTGGGCAGGACTGTGGGAGGAAACCGGAGTACCTAGAGGAAACCCATGCAGACACGGGATAGACCATGCAAACTCAGAAAGGCTTTGAACCCAGGACCTTCTTGCTGTGAGGCAACAGTGCTACCAACTGCACCACCGTGCTGCCCTCAAGGAAGCCACGAGGCTGAGAAATAAAAAAAGCAGTCAGAGACATAGGCCAAACCTTAGGTTTATCAAAATCAACTATTTGGAACATCATTAAGAAGAAAAAGACCAGTGGTAAGCTCAGTAATAACCCTAGAGATAAAACTGTTTTCCAAATATTAGTTTAGAACATCATATTCCAGTTCCTTAGGCCCTATACTGTATTTTAGCAACATGTTTGGAGTGAAGCATTTTCAACTGTTACACAGAGTTTTTAGAGAACACACAACATAGGCTCCTGAAGCATATCCGCGTAGTCTCTCACAGATTTGTATTTTCCACCACTTGATGTAAATAAATTGCCTCCAATATTTTTATTGGGATACCAAATATATGTAGTACATGAGGATAATCAGTTTATGTAAAACAAAACAATGTAACTATTACTTCAAGGTAATTTTGACCATGTTGCAAAAATGCAGCATTGAGAGTCAGCCATGTGTATATTAGCAGGCTCACCATAACAGTATGCAAGAACTGATGTCTGGTAATGTTCCATGAGTTGTAGTGATTGTTATGCTTGTGTTATTATTGTCTTATCCCCCTCCCCTTACCCCCACCAGCATCACTCCCCTTCAAAATACAGAATGATTGTATTAGCCATGCATTTTACTTCAGTTGTATATTTTATGCTTGAGTCATTATTGTGTTCAGTAGTTGGAGGGTGACACATATTTGCCGCTGCAAAACATATATTTTCCCCAAACATTATGGAGCTCACTGTATGTCTGAACAATCTTCTCCTTGATTCAGTTGATCTTATGTGTTGTCTCTTAGGTGCATCTTTATGAGCATCAATTTCTCTTTCTGGATGTTCAGCAGAAGGAGTCTTTTGTAAGAATATAAATAACTGAATGTCCTGCAACAGCCATCCTGACAACACTGACCGTATGCTGACACTCTGTTCGGTGCTGCTTACAGATGCCTTTGTAGTCACAAAGTTTTTATTTTTATTTTATTTTTTTGCATTTAAAGCAGACATAATCCATCCTTGCCCAGCTTAAGTACTTACAGCTAAAATTGTTTGTGTTTCTTTTTAAATTTGAGCCTGAGGCCTATCTTTGGAAGAGATATAGAATCCAAGTGTCTATATCCTTATCATAAAAAAGTGGGGATGGGGAGGGGGGGCTGAACAGTGCAGTGGAAACATGGTGATGTTTGTGAGGCGGGGCTAATTCATTAGTCTGTCCATTTCATTGTATGAGCTTTATCATCCAGTGCCATCTTACCCTGGTCTGGTAGGCTCGAGCATGTGCCTTGTTTCTGAATGCACACGTTGATATCAACAGTGCAACACAGACTCAAACTTTTGTCTGTGTTGCAATATGAGTTGCCCTAAACACATGGGGGTGAAGTGACCTGTGTCATTTTAATTGGAAAACTTGAAACCATTTTTTTTTTCAAATTATTATCAAAAAAATATTGAATGTTGTGATAAATGTAAATGTACTGTAGAGTTTTGTAACACAGTCTCATGGACTGATATGATGAGTATTAACCTGTACTAAAGTGATGGAAAGAGGAAAGTATGGAGAGAAAAAAGGAACCGCTGATGATCCAAACATCTTATCTGCTCAGATCCAACCAAATGCCTCAAAACCCATTCGACAGCACTTCACCTTGCAGCAGGACAATGACCTCAAACACACTGCTACATCAACTAAGGAGGTTTTCAGGGCCGAAAAGTAGAATGTTCTTGAATGGCCTAGTCAACCATGCGTACTGAATCCAATGGAACATGCAATTGCTTGGACTGAAGGCAGTATGTCCCAGGAACAAGTTGAAGTACAGTCCAAGTGCAGTATCACCAGGTAAGATACCCAGTGTCTGGTAATGTCTATTGGCCGCAGACTTCAGGCAGAAATCAGATGCAAAGGATTTGCAACCAAGTACTAAACATGACGACTTCATCAGATAGTGTTAATTTGTCCTATTACTTTCGCTCCCCTAAAACGGGGGACTATTGTGGTGCCAGGAAGGAAACTGGGGTGCTGTCCACCAGAGGGCAGCCCCGGCCCTATGCACAGGCATGATTGCAGCTGTGAGACATTGTAATCACTACAGCTGTGGCCCATTACCTAATTATTGGGCCTAATAAAAAGGGCCTGATTGTCAGGCCTTGAAGTGTGGTTTTTGGAATGTGTGGCCGTGCATGGGGACTTTGCTGCATTTGGTTCCCTTTGAGATTTTGTATCTTTGCCTGCCTTTTCAGAAGGTTTTGGTTGCCAGGTTGGTCCTGTTTTATTATGCCTTGGAGATGGCGCAGCCGTAGCCAGAGGCATTATGTTTTCGGGTTGTCCGTCTGTCCGTCCCGATTCTCGTGAACGCGATATCTCAGGAACGCCTTAAGGGACTTTCTTCAAATTTGGCACAAACGTCAACTTGGACTCTGATTAGATTTCGGTGGTCAAAGGTCAAGGTCTCTGTGACCTCACAAAACACGTTTTTGCCTTGAGGGAATACAAAACACGTTTTTGGCGTGAGGGAATTTCTTCACATTTGGCACACATGTCCACTTGGACTCAAGGATGAACTGATTAGATTTTGGTGGTCAAAGGTCAAGGTCACTGTGACCTAACAAAACACGCTTTTGACCATAACTCAAGAATTCATATGCTAATTATGACAAAGTTTCACACAAATGTCTAATAGGATAAAATGATGAAGTGATAACATTTCATATCCAAACTAGCTACTGGTTGACGGAGGCATGCAACCTCGAGGCGGTATTTCTGGTTTCTAATGATTTTTTGGTTTTTGTTCCTCGAGTAAATAAACTGCTCCAATCCTATTATTCTTTTTGTGTTTCTGTCTGTCCACCATGTGATACATTGGTTACCTTCAGCCCTGCATCACACTATGTTTAAAAAGAGCTGAAATTGGATCATCCGGTATGGATGTCAACACCCTTAGATGAAAACTGACAGAATGCACTTTAACGTCATATTAATTGTTTTATTTCAACTTCAATGTGCTGAGTACAGAGCCAAAACAACTAATATTGTGTCACTGTCCCAATACTTTTCTATGTAGCTGTATTATATACAGAAAATGCAACATGCCAGGCCAGTGATGTCACAAGTGTAGAAATGCAGTGTTCATTTCAGCTTCCAAGTAACTGTTTTTTATGAGAAACTAGACTTCAAGAAAACACAAAGTAAATATCCTTATGACAAATAATCACACAACCATTCAAAGAAACCTTTCACGATCTTTATAAATGTCTCACTTCACTTCAATCCAAGTGCCCTGAGCTATTATGAAATCTTTCAGTAGCCCATATTTACTTAACATATTTGCAATATTTTGAAATTCATATTTTTAGTCCAAAAGAAAGAAGTAATCAGCTATCCAGAACAAACCCAGACACTAGTCTCAACACATTGTTCTGATTTGTTTTCAGTGCCATCAGACATACGCACTCACACGAATGAATGAATGAATTAATATAGTTTATTTTGGTACAATAGAATTACCATCAGTGTATTTTTTTATTCTTAAACTTTCTGACCACTTCTAAAACATCGGTCTCACAAACTCCACCAAGGAACATTGAACTGATGTTGTCAAATGCAAAATCGAAATTATTGTCTTCATCTGTAGGAAGGTTAATTTCCTTTGCCAAATTTGGGCCTACATTAACAAAATAATCATTAAACTCATCAACGATTTCCTCTATATTTTCAATTATTGAATTACCACTTTTTACAAAATATGTTGGAAAATCCTTTTTACTACTATTTTTGATCATGTCATTAAACACATTCCAGATAGCCTTAATACTATTTTTATGATTTTGCAACAACTGATTATAATAATCTTTTTGTTGCAATCTCATAATAAATGTCAATCTGTTTTTGTATTTTTATACATGTCCTCCTTTTCCTTTTTTCGATGTTTTATAAATTCCCTATAGATTCTATTTTTCTTTTTACAAGCTTTTTACACGTCTGGGTGAAGGCATAATTAAAGGTAATGGCAAATGTACAGTCATCACAGAGCACGAAAACACTAGACTAAGCTTGGTCAAGTATTAACAAAAAACAAAAACAAAAAACAATGAATAAATACAATTTATTATACAATAAATAGATTAATAAATAAATAAACACAAGTGAATTCTGGTGATATCTGCAAAAGACATTTTTAGTGCTAGTAAAATGCCAATTGATGCCCAAGCACAATTCCCCACTGTTCACAAGTTATGACAGGGATTGTGCAATGAAATTTTACTCTTGAATCTTCTAGAAAAAGATATCCAGTCCATAAAGAGTCTATGAGATAAAAGAGCAAACATGATTAAAATAAAAAAGGGAGAAGAGTAAAGAGGAAAAATACTATCTTTGAAAAGCTGCAAAAGGAGGCTTTTTTTCCTTCCCATGTTGCCTTCAGCCACTCCAGAATGAATAAATAATCCATCTGATCATCCAACAAAGTTGGACTCTTTAAAGCAATGTTTTAGTAAGGGTGGCTTGGGATGGCGGGGGTGAGGGAATGGGAGAGGATGTGTGGAAGTAATAATCTAAATGAATGAGATTATGAATGTCTATGCAACAAAATCATTTTCAGCGTATTTTATTCCTATTTGGACAGAGACAGACATATCTCGGCCTAAGACTGGTGTCTTAGGCCGAAACATGTCTGTCTCTTTGTCCAAATAGGAATAAAATACGCTGAAAATGATTTTATTACATAGACATTCATAATTTATATCTCATTCATTAAGAGTGCAGGCTCCCGTCTTTCCTTTCTGTAATTATATTTGAGAAACCAACGCACCAAATTTATTTGTTATATCGTTTGTTAAACTTCTTTGAGCACATGGGTTGGTAATTCTTTTTTTTAGAAGTAATAATCTGAAATGTCTTTGTTTAAATGCTAGAAGTATAAAAAATACATTTTTGGAACTTGAGGCTACTATGAATAGTGGGGGCTATGACACAGCTTGGATTACAGAGATATGGCTTGGGGGGGAGAATGGGGATGAATATAATATAGAAGGGTACATACTCATTAGGAAGGATGGATCCGGTAGCTCTCTATGCAAAATAATATTTTAATGTGTGGAAAATTTCAGAAATTGACCAGCTCATGCCTAGTGAGAATATTTGGATAAGGCTTATAGGGGAACATGAAAAGGGCCGTAGCGTGTGTTACTGGCCACCAGCTTTAGACAGTAGTGTGAACTCAATGCTTTTTGGAAAAAAAAAAATATATATATATATATATATTATTATGGGTGACGTCAGTTTCCCTGCTATTAATTGGGAAATGATGATGACAGGACAAAGTGAAAAAGTGAGGAAGAATTTTTAGATTAGATTTCACACAGTATGTCAGTCAGCCTAAAAGAGGGAAATTCTGGATCTGGACAAAATTTGTAGCATAGAGGTAATTTAGCCACTTGGGACTAGTTTTATTTCAGACAAGCCAATTTCAGCAAGACGCAAAAAAATTTAAGTAACATTGCCTAGGTGAAACTTCTTAACTGCAAGACTGTGTATGAAAAGTGGGGCAGGTACAAAAGGGTTATTCTTGAGGCACCATTTAAATTTATTCCAAAGGTTAAAAAAAAAAGTAAGTTGAAGAAGTGCTCTCCCCAGTGGATGAACAAAGCCATACAGGAGAGTTTGAAAAAAACAAAACAAAAAAAAACCTATAAGATACGTAAAAATGACAGCACTGAGAGTAATAAGGCTGAAAATTGTAATATGAGTGTTAAGGTTAAAAAAGAACTATGGGAAGATGAGAAGCTCTTTGAAAGGCAAATTACCCAAGATGCAAAAAGTAATCCTAAACGTTTTTCTCAATACTGTAGTAGGAAAAGGAATGTCAAAAAGGATATCAGGTATGTCAGGAATGAAGAAGGAGCATTGCTTTTTAAGAATAAAGATATTGCTGATGCTTTAAATAGTTATTTTGTTGAGAGTTTTACTAGAGAAGAGGTTACTAATAGACTGGAAGACATATTCAGTACTCAGAGTGTCTTATCAGATATTGAAATAGAGCATAAAGAAGAACTGGATGAATTACTTCAACTAAAGACTAATAAGGCAGCAGGCCCTGATGGCAAATACCCAAGAGTACTAAAAGAGTTAGCTGAGATCATTTTTAAATCATTTTTAGACAGACCTTAGAAATTGTAGAAATACCTGAGGACTGGAGGCAAGGTAATATAATACCAATATATAAGAAAGGGGACCGTACTGATGTAGGAAACTAGAGGCCTGCCAGTCTATAATCACATGTAACATACTGGAATCTGTCATTAGAGACAAGTTGGAAGGGATAAGGGATAGCCTGCATGGTGGATGGAAACCTGGGAAATTAAATTTAATATAGCCAAATGTAAAGTTTTGCATGTGGGAAATAAAAACATTAGGCAAGATTACTTTATGGGAGGAACAAAATTGGAATGTTCTCAGGGAGTAATAGTTGATCAAAGCCTTTCAGGTTCTAGGCACTGTGCTGTACCAGTAAAAAAAAAAAAAAAAAAAAGGTCAACAGGATGCTGGGATATATAGCCAAAAGTATTGAGTATAAATCCAAAGAAGTTGTACTGATCTTATACAATACATTTGTTAGGCCACAGTGCCACAAGAGTATTGTTAGCAGTTCTGGGGACCGTACTACAAAAAACATATAGAGGCTCTGGAAAAGGTTCAAAGAAGAGCGACCAAATTGATTCCTAGAATGAAAGATAAAAGCTACGAGGGAAGACTTAAGATGCTTAACCTCTTCAAGCTTAGTACAAAGTGATTTGATTGAGGCTTTTCAATTCATAGAGGGGATCAACAAAGTGAACTACAAGAGATTTGTCAGGTTGAGTTCTGTTTGTAGAATGAAGGGACATAAATGGAAATAAGAATGAGGTAAATTCCATGCAGACATTAAAAATAATTTTTTCATGCCGACAGTAGTCCATGTGTGGAATAGCCTGCCAGGTCATTAGAGGCTGAAACTCTGGGGATTGTCAAGACTAGGCTTGATACGGTGTTAGATACTAGTCTGTAGGCAATCAGTGCACTAATTTAGTCAGGAAAATGGCAAGCATTGTTGGGCTGAATGGCCTGTTCCTATCGTTATGTTATGTTATGTTATGTTAACATTTCTGATCTGTTTCTTAATGACAATGTATAAAGCACATTTTTCGCATAGTTGTTATTCTTTGAAACCTGCTTCATATTTCATGTTTTAATCATCCAAGGCTATATTTTATCTATTGTTCTTTTATACAGCTGGATATTTTCTAAAGCTTTGCAGAGTAGTTGACTTGTTCAACTGTTCTCTCACAACCTGGCCCTGCAAACATTACATGACATTACATTACAGGCATTTAGCAGACACTTTTATCCAGAGCAACCTTTTTACATAGCATTTACATTCCATCCATTTATACAGCTGGATATATACTGAAGCAATGCAGGTTAAGTACCATACTCAAGGGTACAATGGCAGTGTCCTACCCGGGAATCAAACCTGTGACCTGCAAACCTTTAGCCATCTTGTGCTGGTGTAATTTACAACAGGGTTCGTACGGTCATGAAAAACCTGGAAAAGTCATTGAAATTTAAAATGCAATTTCCAGGATCTAGAAAAGTTATGGAAAATAATATTTTTTGAAAAGTTTTGGAAAAGTAATGGAAATATAGCTAAAGTTGCATAAAAAACAATTGCTAATTAATCCAATCATAAAAATAGTATGTATAGTAATAAAACGTAAATTGGCACGTAACCTTTGAGGTATTTTGGTGTTGTGAGAAGTTAATTCGGTCTGGCTCAGTCTGTTTACAGGCACGCCCAACAGGCACGCTTCTGCCAATGTAGCAGTTAGTAAACGTAGGCCCTACTGTGCCAACAATATGCCAGGGAAGTGCAGCTTCAATAATATATCAGGGCTCGAAACAAGCGGCCAAAACCAGACTTTTTTTTTTTTTTTTTTTGAAGCTCATTTCCTGGTGTTGTAGTTCCTGGTTGCTCACTAGCGCCACTACAGATGGCTCCAGTATAGGTGTTTTCATATCCGGTTTCCATGTAAGTCTACGGTACAAATGCGATCAAAATACAAAGTCAATAATTTTTTCTCACAAGAACAAATAGTCATAATAGGTGTATTTTATTCGTCTTATGACTGTCCATGGGTCGATTTCATGATTTATTACGTCATTTGGGCACAGTGCCAATATTTGTTCTGGACCAATGAGGTACATCTTGCGTCACTTCCGGATTACTGCAGAGGACTGAGCAACAGTAGGGGCTACAATCTGTGGTCACTGGGGTGGGAGGTGGCGTCTCTTGGCCTTGACATTGGGGCTCCGACCATGGTCCACCTGTGCGAAGTCAGAAAATGCAGGCATCCCATTTTGTAGTGGTTTCATTATAGCGTGTGCTATTTACAGCTGCACTAGACGACCATAAAATAATCCTCCTCTGAAGTTTTGCGGTAGCCGTGTCATTTTTACTATTTCCTTTAGCCCACTTAACCAAATTAGTTGGCAGAAAGCGTAATCAGCTAACGCTTATTTGCTATATGTGGTAGTCCAGTAGCCTATGCTAAAACAGTTCGCAACTTCGGCTACCAAGCCATTTGACTAGCTAGCTAAACCTAACCGGCAAATATTCCATCTGTCAAACGTGTTTGACGGCTTGTCAGTCGTGTACATTCCGTAAATGTCTACCTGGGCTAGGCTGCACGAATGTGACAAAGCTAGAAGCTAGCAAGAAAATAATAATAATTAGAAATTCAATGTACATTATTTTTGTCTTTATGCAACAGGTGGAAAACTTGCTCTTCAAAGTGCGTTGTCATATTTACACGCCTGTAGATCAGTTATTAAAATACTTGGTAGATTTGTTAATCACCGCTGACAGTGTTAATTTTTATTCGGTAAAAAGTGACTTGCGAACGATCGGTCAGCTAGCGTCACCCAGCAAGTAAACACCACAAACGGCGATGGAGTAGTAGCAGTAATGGCTCATTAACTGACTGGCGAAAACCTACGACGATAACTTGCTTGGTTAACAGCAGGTCTACCAGACAGTTATATGAAAATTAGCCTAGTCAAATCACTAGTAGTCTACACATCTCTGATTGATTGACCATCAGTGCAGTCGATGTTCTTCCCCTGTAGTTCATATTGCTAATGCGTGAGCTAACCACGGATAGCTTACCTAGCTCACTGGCAAGCTGATATGCTAGCTAAGCATATTCGTTTTGCCGAGAAACATAAATTGAAGATAACTGAACATAATTGTATTATTAATGTCATACATATAACGTGATTACATGACACAGTACAGTCACGGATGGAAATTAAACTCGGTAAACATTTGATCATATATTTTAAAACATAACGGCAGACAGTCAGCTAGCCTCAAGTTCGTTCTGCAATCGTTCGTTCAGGTTTATGGGCTTTTCCGCACCGGACTGTCAATCACATTGTAAAAATCACAAGACCGCTTAACTCTATGGTTTTGGCTCCAAATCGAGAACATGGCCGCGCCTGCCATTGAGCTTCAAAACGTGTTTTACAGACCCACGGAGAGGCAATGGGTGACGTCACAGTAGCTTTGTCCATATTTTTTACACTCTGGCTCGAAATTAACTTTTTTACTTAGTAGCACTGGTGCTCCCAATTTAAAAAAGTTAGGACCACCCACCAAAATGTAAGAAGCACTAACAATATATGCAATAGATTTGTTATTGATAAAACACGACAATATAACAGTACGGTTTACACGTAACAGTTAAACTGTCACGCCTAAAATGTCGACTCTTCAAGGAATTGCGTGTTATGCATTCAAACGACAAAGCGCTTCTCGTCACATTAATACCGCTAATTGAATCAACTGCCAGTAAACTGCATCGGAGAAATTAGCTGTTTCAACCGGGGCGCTACACAAAACACTACGTTAATGTTTCACAAAAAAAAAAAATGCCGTAATCGTTCGCTTCAACTTTTCAGCTTTCGATAACGCTAAGACTTTTGTCTTCAGGTAACATAAGTAAACGCATTAGCTCTCTGTGTCGCGTGACAGTGGAGTGCTACAAAAGGGAGTGATTGAAGGCTAATATTAACCAATTTAAAATCAGCATTAAAGGTAAGAATGTCAAGCTCACGATTGGTTAGAAGGGTCACCGTCAGCTCACAAGGCACATTGAGTGTACTAACTAGCGAATGTACAGAGGAAGAGACCTTCGACTGAAAAAAGAAAAAAAAAAGGTTGAACCAGAACAATTATTTGCACTCGCACAAATGCTCCCAATTATATTTCAAAGTCGCACAGATTAAATTTCGGGAGCATATGCGAGCATATGAAATTTCGAGCCCTGTTTGAGACATTGACAAAAATGTTAAACTATTCGAATTAAAATATGAAAGAATGTATCTAAGTGTGTCTGTCTGGTGTTTATTTGTTTTAGAGAGGCACCATATGTTTCAGATGCAGACCTAATTTTACTCTGTGTTACAATAAATAATTTTAAATCGTCCCGCTGAGATAAAGTCATTTGTTTTGGTCATGGAAATTCAGTTAAAGGTTGTGGAGAAGTCATGGAAAAGTCATTGAAAATCATTGGTGAAAAGGTGTATGAACCCTGTTACAAGTGCAAACTGCAGTGCAAGTAGGGAATTGTCCAGCAGAGGGATATATATGACCTTTATCTTAGCTGTTCGAAACCAAACACCTTGGTAGATTCTGTAATTAGGCATTCAGCAGACACACACAGCTTACATTTGTTGTATTCAATCTATTCAAGTACTTCATTCAAGATTACAACTGCAATACCCCACCTGGGGTTAAAACTTACAATGTTGGATTTGCAAACTCAGTTGCATAACCATTATGCTCTCTGTTTACATTAATCACCTTGCCCTCAAATTAGTCAAATTATAAGTTCCATCAGAAGAATCTTGAGTTTCAGAAATGTAATTTATGACAGGAACTATTTTACAGGATCAATAAAAAGAGGAAATACTCCACACAAAGATTTGTGAGGGTGTAAGAAACCCCTCAGATACACCAAACAGCATTGGGGTTACCAACTGTAAGAAGCCAGAACTTATCATTTTGAGGTCAGGTCACTAACTGTGAGAAACACATCCATCAAACCAACCAGTGGAAATATCTGAGTGGGGACGGAATGCATGTAATCTTACCTGGTACTACTGGAACAGGCTTTATTTAATGTTATCTCAATTATCTGAATCCAAAATGTTTTAACCTTTCCTCTATGCTAACAGTTATGCATAGACGGAGGAGTCTACTGTCCGCCAGTAGTATGGCTCTATACGGATCACTATCTATCTTGGTAGACACGTATGTGCCACTGGCTTATGTAGCCCGCAATCCTGCATAAATGTCCTGCTATGACTTGAGTGTACAGGCTAGTGACTACAGTGTGCAGATATCCTACATCAGAGTTTTTATGTGTATGTTAGGACCTTTAAACTGCTAGGTGTACAGTGGTAAGAGTCAAAGAGGAATGCCAGGTTAAAGTGAATGCAATTTATTGTACAGTATGTTAATAATGACAGTATACAGCGGTGCAAAAGTGTTTGTGGATTGAATGGCTATATGAATATGTGTGGAAGACTGGTGTTGACGAGTCTCCCCGAACCATTGAACATTTCCCCTTATATACTCAAAGATCCAAGCAAAACACCAAGTCATCCAACAAAGACACAAGCATGACAAAACAGTACAGGGCTGCGCTATGTGCGTCGTACAGTATACCTTAAGGTCTTCCTTTAGGTCTCGAGCTGTTTCCCAGCACCTCAGGGTGGTCTGAGGCACTCGTAAACTGTCCCTTAGCGATGCGCTCCGCTCATCCTGTCACAGTTTTAGCCTTATTATGCCAACATTTTGCTTTTCAAATCGACAGTTGTACTACAGTGCGCATCTAGTAGCACATCTGCATGCGAGTGCCAAAAGTACTTTTGTCCGCATGCTATCCAGCCAAAGGAGCAGAAGGGTTATGTTATGTTATTGTTCATGGTTCTGGAAACCAAAGTCTTAGTATAAAATTGCCCGTTGTCCTTGCACCCTGGTAAAGAATTGTTGGTGGTTCAGCCACAGAATTAACTAACTGTAATCTGTGACAGTGAAACTGGCCCTGAGTGTATTTTCACACAGCACTTAAGAAGCCACGAAAGATAGAAATAACAATTTTAAATGAGATTTTTTGCAACATTGCCCATTCTTACAGTGTGGTGAAAGTCAGTCACCAAAGTATGGTGATCTGAATTTAGTATCTGCTGCTCTCTTTCGCTCGTGCTCATGCTTCTGCATCATGCTGTTTGGTGTGAGTGACTCTTGTGGGTGCATTTATAAAGTGCTGTGTCAGAGCTGAACTCCAATGAAGGGTTATCTGATCATGATGGAGGAGGACGGGGATGGACAGAGGCAGCTGCAGGGATCAGGGTGTGTGTTTAGCCTGCTCAGAGCCCTCCCAACTTAGACGCTGTGCCAACGTCCTGCCTACAGTCTCTGCTAATGGTGACCTATCGGGCCAGAAGCACCCAACCATCTGCCACACCCTGAGAGATACCTGCAACACCTGAGAGAGACCTGCAACACCCTAAGAGAGATCTACAGCATTCTGAGAGAGACCTGCAACACCTAAGGGAGATCTGCAGAACCCAAAGAGATATCTGCAACACCCTGAGAGAGACCTGCAGCACCCTGAGAGAGACCTGTAACATCCTGAGGGAGACTTGCAGTACCCTAAGAAAGACCTGCAGCATCCTAAGAGAGACCTGCAGCACCCTGAGAGAAACCTGCAACACCTGAGATAGACCTGCAGAACCCATAGAGATACCTACAACACCCTGAGAGAGACCTGCAGCACTCAGAGAGAGACCTACAGCACCCTGAGAGAGACCTGCAGGACTCAAAGAGAGACCTGAAGCACCCTGAGATAGACCTGCAACACCCTGAGAGAGACCTGCAGCACGCAGAGAGAGACCTGAAACACCTGAGATAGACCTGCAGAACCCATAGAGATACCTACAACACCCTGAGAGAGACCTGCAGCACCCAGAGAGAGACTTGCAGCACCCAGAGAGAGACCTGCAACACCCTGAGAGAGATCTGTAGCACCTTGACAGAAACCTGCAGCACTTTAAGAAAAGCCTGTCAAACCCTGACTGTGCTGTACCAGTGTAGACCAGGAGTCCCATGGGAAATTATAGCACCAACCAGGTTTCAGTCAGCTGGATGACACCTGTAGAAGCTTGTGGAGCTTGTTGAGTGGTAAAGAAGCAGTTAGCCAACTTCAAACCTTTTGAGCATAAACTCAATACAGGAATCTCATTCATCATACACAATACATACCTGTTACTGGAGCTACATACTACATTACATATTACATACATTTTGTAGTTGTCCAATGACCATGATATGCACTTTTGTACGTCGCTTTGGATAAAAGCGTTTGCTAAATAAATGTAATGTCATGTACATGCCCAATACATGATCTGTACACACTATGTGTACATATTACACAAAAAGTATAGGAAACACACTCTTTACACATTACATATACACAGAGAATGAGAGCATCACTGGCCATAATAATTGCATTTTTTATTAATTTATCTAAAGTCAAATTAATCGGAAGTCATTCTCTAAAACGTGAGAAATGTTGACGTTTGTTGCTTTGTGATGATCGATGATTTACATAAAATGTAGATTAATTTTGTTCATAAGGCAGAGGTGAGGAAGCCAGTCTTTTTGAAAAAGCATCAAAATGGTTTTTATGACAATACTCATGACCATAAAGTAAAATATCCAGGGGTTTTGACATGACACAGAAAATCTCACAAAAGCACATTAACTGACATTGTCGGGACCAAATCTTGAAAAAGTCTTGAAAAATGTTTGTTGGTTTCAATCCTTTGAAAAACAGGAAATACAAGGCCATCCTATCAGCAATGCAGGTTGAACAGTATTACACGGTGCACACTTACAGCACTATAAAAGGATAGAGGGAGATTACACGTTGTGCACTTGAAAGCACTTTAATTGGGCAAACCTTTTACTCAGTACATAATGAGGGTGATTCATAGGGACAGAGGTTATTACACATAGTGTAGAAAGGGACATATGCTATGCAGTGCACACTGACAGCAAACGGGATAGATAATTACTCAGTGAGTAGTGTGAGCACTTCATTGGGACAGACGTTATTGCACACAGTGTAGACAGGGACACAGGTTGCACAGTGCACACTGACAGCCCTTCTGGATGAGTGAGACAGGAGGAACTATTGAGGGAAGAATGTGTGCTGGAGTAGAGAGGCAGAGCTGATGAAGGAATAATTCAAGCAAGCACAGCAGCGAGTGGGGAAGCAGAGCAGTAATCTGACCACACTTCTGCTGGGTTATCTGGCCCTGCCCCCACACACTGAGAGCCAAGGCTGCTCCTGAAAATATATCTGCTTAACTTCACCATGACCTTTGAACTTTTACTATTCCATCTGGAGCTGGAAGCTCATTTAAGATTTGAAGTCTTTAAATTTGAAGTCAACATTTGCCCCAGGTTTGACCTTTGCATAGACAAAATGAAGATTGGAGGAAGACCAAGGTTGTAGATTCTCTTATACTCTTCTACCAAGTTTCAGTTTTACTGCTAAATGTACACAAGAAGGGTGAACATGCATGTCTTTCCCAATACTGAAACATTAAATACAGGTATTACCCCCATGGATGCTCAACACACCGCATTTAAATAGGTACTATATGTGGCAACAGACCTGCATAGATATGAACACACGCGCACACACTAATCACAAAATCCCATAATCCATCCCTGAACCAAAGTGTATACTAGAGACATGATCCCCAGCAGACAACACTTTTTTATCTGATTCACTGCTGTCTGCTTTATTGCTGTATTGCTCCTAAATGTTGAAAAAAAGCTTTCTATTCAAATGTGTCTGTTCTCATGTTAAGCTAGTAAAAGTGAGCTTCCGCTCTGTCATACAGTAACTCAGACTGGAGAACTACTAAACCATTCCACAACTGTTAAAGAAAAACCATTTTAAAAGAATCTGGTTTGAAAAGACTTTTATTGAAATATTTCATATTGTCCATAGATTAAAGTTCCAAGCACTTGCATTATTATTTTAGAAACAAAATCATGCATATTTTAAAATCTGGACTTAAAACATGAAGCTTATATAACAGTCAAATAACAGTCTATTTTATTAAAACAGCTCAGGGTGAGCAAGTTCCATGACTATCCTGCTTAAACCAGGATATCTAGGCAGGGACCATTTTCAAACAATGATCAAGGAACAAAATACAGGAGGGATGGTGCAGGAGACAAATTGAGACAAAGAGAAAGGAGAGCAGAATGAAGGCCCCTGTGAGAGCATAGACCTGGCACAGTCTCGTCAATCACTCTCAATCCATCTTCCACCCTCCATCCTTTAGTCTACCCTCATCTCTCATCCTCCTAAATCACCTCATTCTACATGACTCGGGTACTTAGATTAATCCTTTCTTTGTTCTTTCTTCTGTCTCATTCACACATGCACACACACGCAAGCACACACACACATGGACAACTCTATCTTTTGGTGCCAGTTTCAAAATTACTTTCATTGCACAATTTTCATTAAGCAAATTTGAGATTACAAGGAAGAAAGAATGAGGATTTTATCTTTGACTCAATTAACAGATGCTCATGCTGCCCTGCCTCACTCAAGGATACATTCCAGCCTTTGTGTCCCCCAATGTTCTGGAGTGAAATAAATTATATTTTAATAGACAAATAAAGATTTAAAGGCAGACGTTGGGTCTTTAAGTGGCTCTGTTAAAAAAAAAGCAGTTCACCACCAGCACAAACCAGGGTTGGATTGCAGGTTTGAGCTTTGGGTGTCAACAACAGACTATAACATGAACTTCCATAGAGGAAGGCCTTTGCAGTGTCTTTTCAGGAAAGTGCTTAGTTTAAGTCTGCGAGGGTTCCTCATATTACTGCTGAATTACCTTTTCCCAACAACAAGCAATGTGCCCACAGGCAACCAGCTATCATTAGTGACATATAAAGCTCCTCAAATTGATCCTAGCTCTCCTGCAGCTCCCTTTGGCCTGTTAGCTAAAATAGTCACTGACTCTCAAGTGAATACATTTAAGGAATACATATGCGTGTCCTGCAGTGCTCCTTTGACAGGTGGTGTAGACTTGAGAAGCACAATTGATAATTCCAAATTGTGGAAAAAAAAGTAAAAAAATGAGACATAAATGTATTCAGACATGCAGCATGCGTGTATTTTTTCTTTTTTACTACATCCAATTTTATTTGAATAAACGAATGCTCCGCTATAATTGTAGGCCCATTCCATCGCTGTAGTCTTCTGTCAATCCAAGAGTGTGAGGACCTGCCCAGACGGCTTCACATACATAAAGTTATCTGGCTGCCTCTTGTTCATTGTGATCCTCCAGCTAAGCTGCTGCAGTTAATACACTGGAGGACTGCACATATTAAGCAGCTGGCCATAGGTGCTAAACTGACCAGAGGAGTTGCTATTGAGCATGCAGCCAGGGACTTATCCGTTAATTTGCTAACTGAATCTCTTCCTATCTGGGAAGGACTCCCAGTTAATACTTGTTTGACTTGGATTCTACTCAGACCACAGGGCACACCACTGTGAAAGAGACAAGTGTCTTTTAATTGTCTTTGTCAAATACACACTAAGACATCTGTCATCATTTGGATGATTTGGTTTACACTAAACACAAATGTTTCATGAAAGACATTACACAATGATGAAATGTTAACTTTGAAGTAATCAGTCTGGTGCAGAACATCTTGGTAATTTATATTGTACACACAACCTCGTAGATCTGGAGATGTCTTAGATGTTGATTGGGATTCTACATACTCTATTTCACTTGCTATGGTGAGATTCCTTAATGGACATAATGACAAAGAATCATAAGCTGCTAGTAAGGTAGTCTAGCAATTAGTGGAGACAGAGCTGACATAATTGTCCCAAATGTTTCAAATTTTTACAAATAATAAGCTTACCAATTGACCTGTACACACACGTGCAAATATACATTTCCACTCTTATTTTGATGAGAAAGATCACGCAAATGATACTGGTTGAGTCACTATACAGTCATGGTTCGGCAAATAGCCTTCTAACGAAAATTCTAATAAAGATATTTATGTTCCTCATTGCCATAGAATGTGGTGATATCCTTGATATTCTGGGGAGAAGCAGACAATTTTCTGGATTGGTTTTACACTTCAGATGGTGTTTTTGAAGACAACAGTAGTAATGCAATGCAGGTAATAGCCAGAAGGGGCACTGCAGGGGCACAGATCAAAGGCACCAGACTCAAACTAGAAGAAGGATAAGGCCTCATTTGAACTCCTTCAGGTTTTCTGGGCCCAAAAGAAAACCTGTTCAGTTGAACTAATCAGGGGTCGATCCCTTAACTGTCTTCCAGCAAAACGTATAAGGATAAAGATATATTAAAACTATACTATGTTTTAAACATGTTTTACCTGAGACTCCAGTCACTCAAAAAGACTGATTGGTTGTTGTCTTCAAGTTAAACAGCCGTGCAGACTCTAAACATGGAAACCACTTCTGAGATTAATAAATTGCTTTTTTTTAAAAACAAAAAAACACCTGAAATGTCTGCATAAAAGGCTTTCATTCAAAAGACAAAATTACTTTAACAAGCTATTACTTGAAAGCACAAAAACACAGCCCAATACAAAATTGATCAAAAAACTTTTGTTGTACACATTTGTTGAGTGATGACATTCATGTCTTCTTTTCAGAGAAAATTCCATCCATTCAGAAATTCAGCTGTGACTTCTGCATTCGGAACAAACCACAGTTCAACATTTCAGATTCAGTTTCAAAATTTCATCTCTTTCTGCTAGAAATACACAAATTCTATACAGTAAAAAGAGACATGACAAAAATGAACAAAGAACAGAATGTTAAATAAAAAGAAAATGAAAATCGATTGCTTTCAGACATTAAAATGCCATGTTAAAAATGTTTGAAATGATTTTTGAATAAATAACTATGCTGAAATAGTAAAATCCCTGATCTGCTGTATAATTACTTTTCAATTTTTAAAAATTCCACTGATTATAAAAACGAGGACTCAAAAAAAGCTATTTTAGCTCTTAATTCAGAGTCAAATGACACTGTTCAACAGAAAATTCCCATTATTGCCACATGCACAACATATCTTATAATAAGAACAATGACAAAACTTGCATGTTAAATTTCTATAAAAGTAGCCAGAGTGAGCCATCTGTCAGCCTAGCAGCATTGTCCTTCCTGGTTAAAATTTGTGCCAACATTCAGGAAAAGTGTTTCATCCAGCACAGACAGACCAAAATGTTTTTTTAAAGTGCAGATGTGTACTCTTTTGTTTAAAATTGAACTGAATAAAAAGGTATGAAGACAAAGACAGTCAGTGTCAGAGAGGTACAAATAAAGCAAGAACAGTAAATGGAACAGGAAAAGGAAGTACAACAGGTATAGGATTTAGCGTTCACACTGGATGAAGGGCATAGGAATGACAAGTAACAGGAAAAGGAAATTAAGCAGGTGTGGGAAGTGGATTAGGAACAGGAAGTAGAGCATAGCGGAAGTGAGAGTGGTGAGAAGAGAAAGACCAGGAAGGGCAGTAAGGACAGGGTGAGCAGTTCTAATAGAAGTTACTCCAACTGAGTGTTCCGATGGAGATGAGAGTCTGGCATGTGCTGGAAGGAAGCCAGACCATTTCCACCAGGCTGTAGTGGAGGAAACCCAGGGCGAAGCCACAGCCGACGTCGCTCAGGTGGTGTCGGCCCAGGAGAATGCGAGACATGCCCACTAGGAAGGCCCACATCACCAGCAAGATACGCAGAGGCACAGCCAGCACCAGGTGTGCCAGCAGAAACTTGGACACCATGGCAGCGCGGCTGGCGTGGGCTGCTGGGAAAGAATAAACGTCCATGGCCAGGTAATCCAGGAAGCTGGGGTTCATCTCCCATGGTCCTTTGCGTTTCACCAGCTTCTGTACACCAGCCACGGTCATTACATCCAGCACAAGGGCTAAACAGGACAGAGGGAGAGAGAACGAGAGCGACTGATCTATCAGTAGTGGTGGGGATATGGCCTAAAATTAATATCACAATATTTTGCAATGTTATCGTGATTACGATATGCTATCATGACACAGTTTTTAAAATTTGGAATCATTTGGATACCATACGATTATATAAAAGACATGACTCGATATACTCAATAATATTTTTTATTGTGCAATTTTGTAAATCCAGCACCAAGGCTAAAATAACATGGTTTTTTTATTCAACCAAATTTGTTTTTAAAATTGCTAAAAGTTATACAAAGTGATAAGTATAAAATAATATATGTTCTTTTCAACATTTCAGTGTTTTTTGCTACTGATTTTTCAGTTCAAATATGTCCTTTCTGCAATGAATTTACAACTCTAAACTCATAACTTTCTCAGAGTTGTCAACAAGTCTGCATGTAGTTCACCTACACTCTTCAAAGGTTACATGCAAGAAACACCAGTCTATTTGCAGTTTCAGGTTTGAGTGCTCACCACATTACAGCCTGGACTGAAAGTCCTCTCTGATGGAAAACCTGTGGCGGGGATATACAGGTATTTCTTGGCTAGACTCCTTACATGTGTTGCAGTAGCAGGCATTTTTACATGAAGCACCGACTTTAACCCCTTAGCGCACAAGCCAAATCTTGCCAACCCTTGCCCATTTAGGGGGTACCCTATTTAAAGCTTAAAAAAATGGCTTAAATGAAGCTAGACATTTACCAATTTACAATACTAATGCGGATTAGTTTATATTCATAATTTTGGAATAAATAAAGTGCCACAAATGCAATTGTTTTGACAAAAAATCAAAAATGAATTTGCACTTTTTAAGTTTTCAATGAAATACTGAGAGATTGTATATATACAGCAGGTTAAACTATACATGTGCTAGATCAAAAACTTCTTGACCACAAGTTCATAAAATCTAAGGGTGGATATGCAGAACTACTATAGATGTATGAAGCAAAAACTAAGCAGTGTACCCAGCGTCTCCAAATCTATCCAAAATGTCTAAATTATGCATTGCTGTAAATCACAACATATCCACGTATTTCACTACAAATCAACTGTTTTGACTCAAGAAAATCACTGTTGCATAATTTTCAAGTGGGAATTACAAACTTTCAGTCAGTACAGTGGTCTAAAATATCTAGGGGTCCAGAAACATATCCAAAATCTCTCCAAAATTGAATAAAATGCTTTTTGTCCATTATAAAGCATATAAATGAGCCCCTTATGAAGGTTTAAGATAAAACATTGCTATCAAATTTTAAAAAATAATGCAAAAATATTGTCACACAATGCGGTACAGTACCTAAATGTGTAATAATTAACTTGTGTGTATTTCTATACTCTGTACTCTCGTATGTTTTCTTGTATGTATGGGGATGGGACAACATGAAAACAATTTTCAACCGTCCACCACGTTTTGGCAATGTTCCAACTCTCAGGTCATCACTGTTGCATGCTTCACAAAACCTATTACACTACCATCTAACGCTTACATTACAGTGTGAAATATCCACATTATATAACACCACTAACCTATTTAAAGATACTAAATTTCAAAAATAACGTATATAACCAAAATATTTTGAGCAGTAATACTTACATAGCAATGATGAAATCTCATCTATGTTCAGTAGATGGAGACAAAGACAGTATCAATGACACTGTTCTATTCGCTTCTGTTTTGCTCCAGAAAACAATGTCAGCTAGGTCTATCAGCAAACATATGGCCTAGCTATGTCCAGAAGTCCTCTAATAATAATAGTATTTTCCAAGAAATTACGAAATATCGTTGACCACGTTTCGTTAGGTGCAGCGTCTTTTACTGCTACCACAGAGTGCGTAAGTAAATGCGATGCTAAGAATATTTTCTGTTACGTTGACCTATAAAACGCTATTCCGAAAACAGAATTAGACATGTTATACATCGTTAGAAAGCTTATACTCTCTCCTACTGAATAAATGAATTGTCAATCAAGCCAGACTGTACTAAAAAGGACGACGACGCCGTAAACAACAGGTGTGGTATTATGCACAGCTATTTTGGAAGATCCCCATGCGTCACAAATGCGCGTATATTTCCCAAACGGATTGTCCAAGACAATATATGACCACGCAGTCTCAAAAGGGACATCTCTACACGTAAAACCAACAGTAAGGTTGTATATTTATTCAATATTTAGTCCCAGATATTGACCGTAAAATGACATAGTATCATTTTAAAAAACTTTTTCTCGTTTATTTCGTTATTCAGTGAGCAGCGTTTTCACTGCTGTATAGGCATATCTTAGGGCTATTGTCGGGGTTATCTTGTTGCTATGATGGAATATGATTTTTTATGATATTTTTATGAATGCTAAGATAGACAATATTGTCCATTATGTCAAGGGTGGGGGGTGTTTTGTAGATGAGACTGCAGGGAGGGGGTGCGTGCTAAATGAAAGACCAGAGCGATAATGGTGGCGCTGCGAAACTCCGTTTTCAGCATAGTTGTCATGTATCGTCTACTAATTAAACTGAAACAATGCGTTTCTGTTTTTAACTCATACTTTGGTTGCAGTAGCACCGAATGTTTGAGTCGGCGTGCCGACCACTAGGGGCTTTGCACTAAGAGGTTAAATTATATTGTTATAACACAGGACTACAAGTTTGCTCATTTTTTCACAAATCCTTGTGGAATTGCCAAAGGATTTGTGACCTTGTATTATATTTTTCAATGGATAGCTGTCTGGATACTGTGCTTAAAATTTTTTATTTGGCAAAATGAATGCATGGGCCTATACAGCCTGAATGTTGAACTGAATAACTGAATGTTTTCAATACCTTGCTTGATTGGTGTATGTGTAAGATAACTGTCAACACTCATTATCTGTTTTAGTTTAATGTTATAGGTGACTTCCCACATTGTATTTATTGATAGCGCTAGTCAACTAGCTAACATTTGATTATGTTAGCTTGCTAGCTAGGATTAGCAGGAACCTGAATATTTCTTGCTCACCTGACACGCTCAAATAGGCCAATACAATGGCAAACAAAACACTGATTCCCAGGCTTAATTTTTTACTCTGGCCCTGTGTTTTAAGTACACATGCAACCACAAAAGTATTACAGAAAACTGTCACAATACCCACAATATGGTAAAATCCAAATAGTGGCAATGTGTCAGTATTCACATTAATATCAGCATGCTACCTCCGATTAAGGCCACCAACCACCCTCTACTGTCTTCTACTCTATATTCCAGACCTTACTACGATCAGGCATAGTCTTCCTTCTCTCAGTGGAACAATACTGCATCTCATCCACCTGTATACTACTCAGCCCTCCACCATCTCCACACAACCAAAAGTTAGAAAATGCCTCTTCAGTCCTGAAGCAGGGTCTTCAAAACGTGAGATTGTTAGACAAGTCACATGAAATCAATGACTTGATTACTTCTACTGAACTTGATCTTCTTATTCTGAGAAAGATCTGGCTGTATAAAAAAGACTCTCTTTCACTAAATGAGGCCACCCCTTTCTAATTTCATAAGCACAGACATGGGTCGTGGAAGTGGAGTGACCATCATCCATGCTAGCAGCCATAAATGCAAAATGTGTGTTTTGGTCATTGTGTCTCTTGAATCTTTTATTTTCTTTTAATAGGACGCTACCTGTTTTCTGTGTGCTAATCTAACGTCCCCCAAAAGTCATTAAGAATTTAATCTCATAATTATTCTTGATCACAGAAAAATATATTAAAGGCTTATTATTTTTTTGCAATTTTAATATTCATATATCTTTCCAGGTAAATCTCTAGATAACAAATTAATTAATTAATTTGTTTAATTTAACTTGATCCCGCAATGCAATAGGTCCTATCCATAAATATGGACACACTCTTGACCATTTATTGACCTGGTTTTACTATAAACAACCCAGAGATTATGAATATAACAGTCTCTGATCATTTTGAAATTGTTTTTGACTTTTCCTGTTTCTCTCCCACACATACCACATCTAATTTCATTCTAACCTCTTCAATCAACTCTACCACAGCTAGTCAATTTGAACTTGTCTTCAATCAACAGTGTTCTGATTAGGCCATTGGTGGTATACCGGAGAGTTATAACACATTTTGCCTTTCTACCCAAAATAAAATGTCTCCTTTTCAAAAATAAAAGAAAGCTCTCACCTAAAGGTTCTCCATGGCTAAATGAGCACACCTGAATTATTAAAATAGAATGTTGTAAAGACAAAAGACAATGGAAGAAGACTAAACGTAATGTCTTTTATGTGCACATGAAATAACTGATGGCTGAATTTAATTGCTAGAGAAAGTTATTTCTTTCATTTAATCTCTGGGAGCTCTCATAACCCTAGAGCTTTAACAAAATTGATATACTAGTTAAGGCTCCTATAATATCAAGTAATATCAGGCCCTTTGCCAGAAACCTAGGAATAATTTTTGATTCCAATTTAAACCTTTCCTGTATGTGTTACTATAAAATGTGCTCAACACTTTTCTGGGTGTGGCGCTTTTCTGTGTGGGGATGGGTGGGTATAGCCTGTGGTTTGGGATCATATTTTACCGGAATGTTTGTTGCTGGCTAGCTAGTCAAGAAGCTCAGATACAGCAAAACAAAATCATATTATGACAGGACTCATTCAAGAATGTCTAACTCATTCTACAGCTAACCTTGGAATTTCTTTTCCTTGATGGCGTCAGCTGACGTTCACCAAGTAGATGAAAAGCAATGCAAAGTTGGTTTGTTTTCTGTTGGACCTGTAAGTAACATTGCCTGTAGTGTGAAAAACAACAAGGACTCTCAAGGGTCTGAAATTTTCTAAATAAAAGTTGCAATAATAAAACCACTATTACGTTTGACATAATGGAATTAATTAAGCTATACAAAATCAGCCATTGTACTATTGTTCACGGTCATTTCACAGTACTTACCTCTAGCTATCCAGCTAGCCATATTAGGTGGGGTACTCAAGAGTGAGTGGATGGGGTTGAAGATGGAGGAGGAGACCTTTTGATTGTAAACACAGGACTACAGCTACTACTAAGGCTAAAAAGAATCCAGCAATTTTAAGCAGTAAATCACTAGCTTGTCTGCACTTGATCCAAAATACAGCTGCTAGACTCTGGCAATAAGCAAAGAGATCATATCACTCCTGTTTTAGCCTGCTTGCACTGGCTTCCAAAATTATTTTAGAATTGATTTTAAAATTTTAAAATCAAGACAGTTAATGGCCTAGCCCCTATCTACAATTCTGAACTGTAGTACAGGGGCGTATGCTTAGATCATTAGACAAAGCTCTGCTCTCAGTTCCAAAGTCTAGGCTGGTAGCGGAGACTGGGCTTTTGCCATCAAGGTACCTAAATGTTGGAATGACCTGCCTTTCGTATGTAATTCCAACATGTATCACTGGATATGGATGTAAATACCCTTACATTAAAGCTCCCAGTCGGCACTTTAACTTCATGTTCATTGTTACATTTTACATCTAATGTGATGGAGCACAGAGCCAAGAAAAAAATTGTGTCACTGTCAAATCATCTATAGACTGCATTGTATGTATGCCAAGTCCCTTTCCTTTTGAAGCAGAGTAAGGGCTGTATGATGACATGAAGCTAGCAATGAACCCCTTTAAATACAGTCAAGCAACACTTCCTGAAAGTCAGCTCCTAAGTATTGCCAAAAATGTTTTTAAAATTCTGCAGGC
Organism: Anguilla anguilla; assembly: GCF_013347855.1. Taxonomy (NCBI): domain Eukaryota; kingdom Metazoa; phylum Chordata; class Actinopteri; order Anguilliformes; family Anguillidae; genus Anguilla; species Anguilla anguilla. The sequence goes on along the minus strand of NC_049210.1, from coordinate 24,019,347 downwards.
AGTCCATCTATTCCAGGTGCTTAGCCTGAACCCAGCTGTCCTACTGTTGTTAGCTACTCCTGATCTCAGTCTCTAAGGCCTGAAACATACCCTACACAGGGTTTCCCCCAGAAAAGTTGTTAGGCCCAGTGGCAAGTATCTTTTGACAGGGGTCCGGCATGGGCCAGCGACAGACCGATGGCAGGATTAAGGTAGGGCCCTATAGTTTCTGTGATAACAGAATCACGGACGGAATCGTGGAATTGAGAATTTAAAAAAGCTATAACACAGATTCCATACTACCCTACATTAAATCAGTGCTAAAAGCTGACTGGAGATTTCAAAATATGACTACGTAATGTGAATGTTGTTATAAATAAGTCATTTATTCAACACACATTTAAAAAAATCAACAACTATTTACAGCATAGCAGAGTCTTACAAAGAATCTGACAACAATGTACAGTCTTGGAATGCTGTGTTTTCAACAACAACAAAATAAATTAAATTAAATTAAATTAAATAATATCAAAGTTTTTGCACTCTAAAAAAAACTTGAAAAAAGCCCTGATTGGGTACTGAATCTTACAACAAGCCTTGGAATGCTGGGCACATTTAAATAGGCATGGGAATCAAGAACCGGTTCCAAGTTGTCCTATTCATTGAAATCGTATGCCTCCGAGCTTATCGATTCCGCTTATCGAAGCCAGCACGTTTTTACGACAACTGCGCATTGCAAAACAATGACGTAACGCGTTGGGGGAGGCACCAGAGACTGTAAAAAATATGGACAAAGCAAGCGGCCAAAACCAGACTTCGTTTTTGAAGCTCATTTCCTGGTGTTGTAGTTCCTGGTTGCTCACTAGCGCCACTACGGATGGCTCCAGTATAGGTGTTTTCATATCCGGTTTCCATGTAAGTCTACGGTACAAATGCGATCAAAATACAAAGTCAATAATTTTTTCTCACAAGAACAAATAGTCATAATAGGTGTATTTTATTCGTCTTATGACTGTCCATGGGTCGATTTCATGATTTAGTGCGTCATTTGGGCACAGTGCCAATATTTGTTCTGGACCAATGAGGTACAGCTTGCGTCACTTCCGGATTACTGCAGAGGACTGAGCTACAGTAGGGGCTACAATCTGTGGTCACTGGGGTGGGAGGTGGCGTCTCTTGGCCTTGACATTGCTGCTCCGACCACGGTCCACCTGGGCGAAGTCAGAAAATGCAGGCATCCCATTTTGTAGTGGTTTCATTATAGCGTGTGCTATTTACAGCTGCACTAGACGACCATAAAATAATCCTGCTCTGAAGTTTTGCGGTAGCCGAGTCATTTTTACTATTTCCTTTAGCCCACTTAACCAAATAATTAGTTGGCAGAAAGCGTAATCAGCTAACGCTTATTTGCTATATGTGGTAGTCCAGTAGCCTATGCTAAAACAGTTCGCAACTTCGGCTACCTAGCCATTTGACTAGCTAGCTAACCCTAACAGGCAAATATTCCATCTGTCAAACGTGTTTGACGGCTTGTCAGTCGTGTACATTCCGTAAATGTCTACCTGGGCTAGGCTGCACGAATGTGACAAAGCTAGAAGCTAGCAAGAAAATAATAATAATTAGAAATTCAATGTAGTCTGAAATTCAACGGAGAGTCAGTGGGTGACGTCACAGTAGCTTTGTCCCAGAGACTGTAAAAAATATGGACAAAGCTACTGTGACGTCACCCATTGCCTCTCCGTGGGTCTGTAAAACACGTTTTGAAGCTCAATGGCGGGCGCGGCCATGTTCTCGATTTGGAGTCAAAACCATAGAGTTAAGCGGTCTTGTGATTTTTACAATGTGATTGACAGTCCGGTGCGGAAAAGCCCATCAACCTGAACGAACGATTGCAGAACGAACTTGAGGCTAGCTGACTGTCTGCCGTTATGTTTTGAAATATATTATCACATGTTTACGGAGTTTAATTTCCATCCGTGACTGTACTGTGTCATGTAATCACGTTATATGTATGGCATTAATAATACAATTATGTTCAGTTATCTTCAATTTATGTTTCTCAGCAAAACGAATATGCTTAGCTAGCGTATCAGCTTGCCAGTGAGCTAGGTAGGCTATCCGTGGTTAGCTCACGCATTAGCAATATGAACCACAGGGGAAGAACATCGACCACACTGATGATGGTCAATCAATCAGAGATGTGTAGGCTACTGGTGATTTGACTAGGCTCATTTTCGTATAGCTGTCTGGTAGACCTGCTGTTAACCGAGCAAGTTATCGTCGTAGGTTTTCGCCACAGTCAGTTAATGAGCCATTACTGCTACTACTCCATCGCCGTTTGTGGTGTTACTTGCTGGGTGACGCTAGCTGACCGATCGTTCGCAAGTCACTTTCTACCGAATAAAAATTAACACTGTCAGCGGTGATTAACAAATCTACCGAGTATTTTAATAACTGATCTACAGGCGTGTAAATATGACAACGCACTTTGAAGAGCAAGTTTTCCACCTGTTGCATAAAGACAAAAATAATGTAGCCTACATTGAATTTCTAATTATTATTAGACTTTTATTTTTATTATCAAAACCAATGGAGAAAAGCCAATATACGCAAGGAGCCCCCAGGACCGATTCTGAGAACCACTGTCTTAAATGCTCTTGTCGGTCTCTTAAATGCTAAAAACATTTTCCTTTCTAAATGCCAGTCTTACAAAGATGGTTAATTTCGTTAAATTCTGTGTGTGTGATTTCATTGTGTGTTGTATGCTATTCAGCAAATAAACCTTAAGACTCTTAATTCGCTTCGTGAAACTGAAAATTTTGCAGTGTTTATCCCAAAATCGGGATTATAGTAGCTTTGTCACATGCGTGAACCACGGCCCAGGTAGACATTTACAAAATGTACACGACTGACAAGCCGTCAACCACGTTTGACAGATTGAATATTTGCAGCTTAGGGTTAGCTAGCTAGTCAAATGGCTTGCTAGCCGAAGTTGCGAACTGTTTTAGCATAGGCTACTGGACTACCAAATATAGCAAGCTGATTACGCTTTCTGCCAACTAATTATTTGGTTAAGTAGGCTAAAGGAAATAGTAAAAATGACTCGGCTACCGAAAAACTTCAGAGGAGGATTATTTTATGGTCGTCTAGTGCAGCTGTAAATAGCACACGCCATAATGAAATCACTACGAAATGGGATGCCTGCATTTTCTGACTTTGCACAGGTGGACCGTGGTCGGAGCTGCAATGTTAAGGCCAAGAGGCGCCACCTCCCACCCCAGTGACCATAGACTGTAGCCCTTACTGTAGCTTAGTCCTCCGCAGTAATCAGAAAGTGATGCAAACTGTACCTCATTGGTCCACAACAAATATTATAACAGTGCCCAAATGACACAATAAATCATGAAATCAGTCATAAGACGAATAAAATACACATATTGTGACTATTTGTTCTTATGAGAAAAAATTACTGACTTTGTATTTTGACTGCATTTGTACCGTAGACTTACATGGAAACCGGATATGAAAACACCTATACTGGAGCCAACCGTAGTGGCGCTAGTGAGCAACCAGGAACAACAAGACCAGGAAATGAGCTTCAAAAACAAAGTCTGGTTTTGGCCGCTTGGGAGGCTCGCACACAGGCAGCCTCTCTCAGGTGTTTGTTTTGGACGGCAGCTGTCGCAAAAAATTTGATTCGGGCTGCCAGCCTTGATACATTCTGTTGCGATAAAGATTCTAAGATAACTAGGACGGAGTGTAGCACAGTGGGTAAGGGACTGGACTTGTAACCGAAAGGTCGCAGGTTTGATTCCCGGGTGGGACACTGCCGTTGTACCCTTGAGCAAGGTACTTAACCGAAATTGCTTCAGTATATATCCAGTATAAATGGATACAATGTAAAAATGCTATGTAAAAGTTGTGTAAGTCGCTCTGGATAAGAGCGTCTGCTAAATGCCTGTAATGTAACTCAGCAATTTTTCTGGATTAACTGGTTATTTTCTAGCCTGAAATGCTATCGTATTACTAAATGGCTACACACGTCATGTAACGAGCAAATAGTTGGCTATCTCCTTGGATATGAAGTAAATGTTTTTACCAATAAATAATAATAATAAATGCGATTTTATCTATGGAAATAGCTATACAAAAAGGCAAAATAAATGTTGTGGTTGCGATTGCCGTCGTAGATGTCAGAAGGAAATGGACAAAAAAAGTTTGCTCTCTTTGTAGTGGTTTGGGCTGGAACGGAGCTGGCGGGATATGCACAACACTGCCTACTGATTGGATACTGAATCTTACAACAATGTACAGCCTTGGAATGCTGGGCACATTTCATCAACAACAAAATATCTATGTATCAGTGTTACTGACTGTTTGGCTAGCTAGCTAAGTTAGCTAAATGACCATGTTGTCGTGCACATCAATGTCATCAAGCTAACATTATTAATAAACAAGTGAAGTCGTTATTTCAATGGCGATTAATGAGTCATGTAATGTTACCATGTATCAAACGTTACATTTATGCTATTAGTTTAATGTTACCTACACGCTGCTTAAGTTAATATAAAAACAATGTACTTACTGACGAGATGAAGTGATAACGCAGTTTGTAACGAGGTTAGCCTACTAAATAAGAAATGGTGGCTTGCTAGGTAACATTAGCTTGTGATAGTTGGAAGCGTCAAGTGCTGAACGTCACTCTATGCACAATGAGGGTAAAGAACACTGATCTCCGACCTGCTGTTTTCCTATGTGCGTTCACGTTTTAACCAACAGATGTCACTGGGGAGCTTTCCAACCGAGTCGCCCCACTGTAACTGTAGTTTAAAAAACATATTAAAAATACATTTAAAAAAATAATAAATTCCCCGATGCTTAGGCCCGGCGGGGGGTCAACTTAGGCCCGGCGGGCCGCTGGCGGAAACCCTGCTACATAAGTATGCGAATGCAGACATATCACGCTACATAAAGCCAATTTCATGCATCGTTGCGTTTCTAAAATGTGTCACCTGAAATTCTTAATGCAACGCAAGCGCGAGCTGTAGTTTCAAGTATCGCATCAAGTGGCATTATAGCAGATAACAAGATGAAGCTGTCTTCTTTGATTTCTGCTTTTTTCCACTTACAGTCAGGTCCATACATATTTGGATATTGACAAAGTTATTGTTATTTTAGCTGTCTACCACAGCATATTGGAGTTGAAATTAAATAATAAATATGAGCTGCAGACCTTCAGCTTTAATTTGAAGGTATTTACATCCAAATCGGGTGAACGGTGTAGGAATTACAGCACTTTTTATATGTGCCCCCCCCCCCCCCCCCCCCCCCCCCCCCCCCTTTTTAAGGGACCAAAGGTAATTGGACAATTGGCTGCTCAGCTGTTCCATGGCCAGGTGTGTGTTATTCCCTCATTATTTCATTTACAAGTAAGCAGATAAAAGGTCTAGAATTGATTTCAAGTGTGGCATTTGCATTTGGAATCTGTTGCTGTTAACTCTCAATATGAAGTCCAATGAGCTGTCACTGTCAGTGAAGCAAGCCATCATTAGGCTGAAAAAAAACTAAAAACCCATCAGAGAAATAGCAAAAACATTAGGTGTGGCCAAATCAACTATTTGGTACATTCTTAAAAAAAAGAACGCACGCACTGGTGAGCTCAAGAACACCAAAAGGCCAGGAAGACCACGGAAAGCAACTGTGGTGGATGACAGAAGAATACTTTCCCTGGTGAAGAAAACCCCCTTCACAACAGTTTGCCAGATCAAGAACACCCTCCAGGAGGTAGGCGAATCTATGTCAAAGTCAACAATCAAGAGAAGACTTCACCAGAGTAAATACAGAGGGTTTACCACAAGATGTAAACCATTGGTAAGCCTCAAAAACAGGAAGACCACATTAGAGTTTGCCAAAAAACATCTAAAAAAGCCTGTACAGTTCTGGAACAACATCCTATGGACAGATGAGACAAAGGTCAACTTGTACCAGAATGATGGGAAGAGAAGAGTATGGAGAAGGGAAGGAACTGCTCATTATCCAAAGTATACCACCCCATCTGTGAAGCATCGTGGAGTTAGTGTTATGGCGTGGGAATATATGGCTGCCACTGGAACTAGTTCCCTTGTATTTATTGATGATGTGACTGCTGACTAAAGCAGCAGGATGGATTATGTAGTGTATATGGCTATATTATCTGCTCAGATTCAGCCAAATGCTTCAAAACTCATTGGGCAGTGCTTCACAGTGCAGATGGACAATGACCTGAAGCATACTGCGAAAGCAACCCAAGACTTTTTTAAGGCAAAGAAGTGGAATGTTCTGCAATGGCCAAGTCAATCACCTGAACTGAATCCAATTGAGCATGAATTTCACTTTCTGAAGGCAAAAATGAAGGCAAAATGCCTCCAAGAACAGGCAAAAACTGAAGACAGCTGCAGTAGAGGCCTGGCAGAGCATCACCAGGGAAGAAACCCAGCGTCTGGTGATGAGTATGGGTTCAAGACTCCAGGCAGTCATTGACTGCAAAGGATTTGCAACCAAGTATTAAAAACGACAATTTAATTTATTATTATGTTAGCTTGTCCAATTACTTTTGAGCCCCTAAAATTGGGGGGGGGGGCTATGTATAAAAATGGTTGTAATTCCTACATTGTTCATACAATATTTTTGACAAAACCCTTAAATTACAGTTGAAAGTCTACACTTAGATCACATCTTGATTGTTTCATTTCAAATCCATTGTGGTGGCGTACAGAGCCAAAATGATGAACACCAAAAAATACTTGGAAGCTGGACGCTGACTGTATCTTTCACAACTGTCCTTGATCGCCCCTTTGAGGACTCAGTTTTATTACCTCCACATGAACATAAGGCACATCGAGTATGTACAACCAGGATGTGTGTTTGCAGTGCGTTGACCTGGCTTTATCATTTGAGTTTGCAGGGCACTGTATGTTTCTGGCCTAAGGCATGTCGTTCTCCACTAAGGCAGTCTCTGAAGAAGTTCTGCAGCACTCTTTATTATATTTCTCCCCTCTACAGAGTACAGTATAGAAACCCACTACATGTCTCCTCATGTCTGTGGTCAGCCTCCTATTTGGAAGGTGAAGACATCTTCATCTGGTTGCTCCAAGCCATTGATTTTGCCAAATTAAAGCAAAATTAATGTGGTGCATCCACATATTTAAATTTAAGAAAATTGAGCTCTGAGCATAGCCCCCTTTACTTGCTATTGGAAAAAACAGTCCAGATCATGCATTTCATCTCACAGCAGTTCTCTATCATCAAGGTTGCTATGACTAACCAAACTGCTTTCAGTGTTAGTAATATATTTTTGCTGACAATAGACACAAATCTGTGCCTTTGTCACCTCCCACCATTGGCTCAAAGAGACAAACTCCCACTTTTTAGCTCTCCAAAGATCCAAAAAACACACAAATGTTTCTACTAAAATCATTGTCCTGCAGGACTTTGGTATTAAAACCCCCGTAGGATTGTGGTTTCATTGAAGGGGAGAGACATAACTCAATGGTAGTCAAATGATCTATAAAACCAACAAGATAGCCTATATAAAACTATTTGATAATCTTGCACTAAAAGCCTGTGAAAGATAAAACCTGTGTAACTTTGCTGCACTCACCCTATTATTCAACACCTTTACCCAAGTATATTGACTTAGAGCTGGATGTTTAACCTCCCAAGCAGCAATTGCCTCCAGCTGAGGTATTACCCCAGATAAAGTAAGTAGATGACTGAAGGTGTGGTACTTCACTTGTCCTGTCTAAGTTAAATTCGACAGTGCAGTTCCATTCCCCTCTTATTACAATACAATAATAAATAATAAATTAGTCCCATAGCTTAGTTACCCTTCCACCATACGCCCCAAACAACATCATTATTAAAATTACTAAATAAATGGGTTTCTTGCAATAAACTACATCTAATATTTTTTGCCCACACACTAAAACTAGAAACTACAGCCCTCTACTGGCTATCCATTCCACCATTGATGTTTAAAGAGCCCACCTTTAGACCTTGCACATATCGGCTTAAGATAGGAAAAAGGGGGGAAATCAGTTGGAAATAGTAGGAGAGAATACACCCTGTGATGCATGATCATTATTAATATGTATTATTGATATTTATTTGCTTTCTTTGTTCTCTGGTTTTCAACAGTCTTCCCTTTCTTAGACATGGCTCCTTTTCCCAAAGCAGTGACAGGCTTTCTCAGCTTAAAGCATTTCTTTTTATTTAATAAATCAAGACCTACCAGCTTCTGCATTCTGCATGTTCCTGTTGAAACTGATATAATGAACTTTGCAGTGTCAGACGCCACCCCTACAAAAACCCTACACAAACAATCAAACCAAAACTTGCTACAAACAGTCAGATAGACAGAATTAGGCTACAAGTCAACTACACAACTAATACAATTATGCAGTAGTAAACCGATATAAGAAAGAAAGGAAAAAAAACTCTTAGCCAATCACAGGAAGGACAGATAGAAGGAAAACAAATGAGGAAAGTAGAAACTCAATAGAATCCAAATTTCGCCCCACACACATTCGCTCCACACCATGCTCTCACCCATGCTCCCAGCATGCACCACGCAGATAGAAAGAAAGATAGTCCCATGTGTCTACCAGTCAGAGATAGAATAGCTCCGATCCTCTATTATATTCCCCCATCCACTGACCCGCAAACCTCACAGCATCCCAACCGCCCCTCCACACCCCCAAGAAAAAATAAACAAAAAACCCAACAGGTCACAGGGCTTATAGAATGTCAGAGGAAGGTTTCTAATTCTAAAATAAAGATTTTAGGCCATTGTTTGTGGACAAAATGCATCTCCCTTTTACTTTGTCAGTGCAATGTACTGGAGATACAAAGAGAGAGGCTGTATTTGCTTTTGGTCTTTCTATACCAATGAGGCCCAGATTATAACCAATTAGCAGCCAGATGCATTTAATGTATCTGTGCCATAGCAACCTTGGAAAAGAGTGGCTACAACATAGGCTAAATGAATCGAGATAAATTATATCACAGTTACTCCATTACACCTGACTTAATAGATTCGAACTGAACCTGTTCAATCAAATTATATGCAAGTTCTTCCCTGACAACCGCCTACATCATACAGTAGCTGAGTTTAAAAAAGCCTGAGTATGAAAAGGGCAAATTTTAAACTAAATTAGTAAATTAAAAAAGTGAAATGTGAGGCAGGGTACTTGATGAGAACCCATTTCATAACTGACTTATCTCCTGTGCTGAAGAGTTTAGAATATTTTAATAAGGGAAGCACTGTAACAGGGATCTGAAATGTGTTTTAAATCATGGCTCCAGCCAGCAGCACCACACAACAGATACAATTAGCTAGCTGAGCTAAAGACTGAGGTCCCCAGCAAAGGGAACTAATCATACTCTTAGTGCTTCTCAAGCAGGTGATGTCACAGTCCGCAGTGGACACTCACAGGCTAATTCACATCTATGAAAACTGCTATATTCTCTCCCTTAAAAGTCCCACGGGGCAACAACAAGAGATACACAAGATACAATTAGCTCTATGAGATAAAGACCAAGGTCCCCAGCCAAGGGTATCCTGGCGTAATACTGTTTCAAGAGGGGTGACATCACATTCTGTAGTGAAAGCTCATGTGCTAAATTGCACCTCTTAAGTACTCTACACCTGCTGGAACCCATAGCCCATGTCTGTAGCACAGCCACTGGTACTACATACTTTCAAAGTATGTGTCTAAAGGTAATACTAAGGTGGAAGATGTAGGTCTGGAACATAACCTCTCAGGCTGGGGCTGGACCTCAGAATTCACAGCATTTTGCACCGCTGGTCACTACTACCACTGGAGCTGTGGTTCTGAATGCCAGATCAGCGCTGGTCCAGTGGTTCTATATACTCAGGGGTAACTCAGGTGGGGGTGAGATAGAGCTCATTGCTAACCTCAGGCCTCACTGCCCTGTAAACCACATCTACATCATGATGCAGCCTCTGCAGTAAGCCTAAATTTAACATGATCTTCCTTTATCTCACATTTTAGAAGGTATATTGTGTAATATGAAATAATTGCACAGGGACATTAATCTCACTCTGATTGGCAGAACCGAGAAACTGATCCTTGGACTACACCTGTGTTCCCACAAAATGAGAGGAGAGGAGAGCGGATGTGGGGAAAAGTGAGGGCTGTGTGGTGTGATGTCACTATATAATGATACACAGTATAGCAACTAAGGCAAGAATACCTATGGGCTGTTGGCACTCAAGATCTTTGGTGCATCCAAATAGTTCTTCCTCAGTCCTCCAGAAGTGTCTAAGAAAATTGAGGCTGAAGGGCTCACCCATTTGGAAGGAACAAGCAAAGAGAACATACTGATTTGTAATTAAATGGGGCCAGGATTAAGGGGGTTGTCACATCTGGGGCTTGCACGGGGTTCCCCAAAATGAGGACATAAAATGAGGTGAGTGAAAACCACCTTTGGGACAGAGCATCTTCCTCTCACACGTCTATGTGACTTTCTGTTCTCATAATGGAAGAGGTTGGGAGCCAGAAATCTACCCTTCTGGACATCCTATAGGCTACCATAGTTGCCTGACACAAAGCCTGGGAAACAGAGAGTGTCACTCCTTTAACTGGTATCCCAGGCATGTTCCAAAATATCCATCTACCATAAGGATTGCAATTATATAGGCCTATGCCCTTTCCAAGTTACTGTCCAGGTCACAATTTCATCCTTGGGGATAAACATTTCACGACTAGTCTGATGGGTAATCTTCTTTTAATCTGTCACAGCAACGTCATTTAAACAGCAGAATGCGTATACAAAAATCTTGATTCTAACCTGCAACTCCTAAAATACAATCTCTTGATATCGGCGAACGCCTGTAAAAGAGCTCACGCACTCGAAAACCCATGAAGTTTCACACACAACAGAAATGCAATCCTGAGAATGAAACACTACTTTTACATTTATGGACCACATTGTACTCTGCCTGATATATTTGATTTTGACTGTAACTTCGCCATTGATACCCAAGGATGAATAGGCCTACTACAACAAGAAACGGAGTTGGATGGCGCGTCTAAAATCCTACCGCTCACTAGAACAGCCAGATGAACACGACTGGAACGGAGACACATTGCAACAAATCAAATCGGTTTGGTGGTAAACTGAGATTCAATCGCTGGCAAATACACTGCGAATTACCTATATTTTAATCATAGACGAGACGAATGAGATTGGGACAGCAGAGTAAAATAAGCCAACTACCGAGCCGCCAGACACACGGTACGGGACGGACCTAGTGAGAGGACGACAAACAACTGTAGCTTACATCTCTTCACATGAAACACACTGGTGTTCAGTCACTCGTTATAGGCTAATCTATTTCGGTACCAGCTCTTGCTATCAGATTTTCAAAAATAACGAATTATAATACGTGTATGCACTGTTGTTCCGTGTGGAGTATTTACCCAACATCAGATTGATCAAAACCTCTTGTCCTGCCAACGTGTTGCTCCTTGTGAGACACACAAGTGTGCCACAGATCCAGGGAATGCCGTGCCCGGTAAATGCGAGCAGGTTGACCATGGAGCGGATGTTTCCCCAAGAAGACGTGGTGTGAGCGCAAACCCCAAGACGCTTGGACATGCAGATGTCAATAGCTAAAAGGGAGTTAATCGCTATTCCCTTGAAGGAAGGGTTTAGCTGCATGCAGTCTTCCTCAGGTAATTTCGTGGATTCTCTTCGACCATCCTGTTCTTGCTCGGCTGGCTGGTGTTGGCTTTGCTGGTGCTTCATGGGCCGCCGCGCAGCGCTGGTATTGGTCCTGATGGGCTGGTTCAGAGACATGAATTCGGGTCTGTTCAGGACGTTGTTCCGATCCCTTGTCCTCGATCTACTTTGATTTGCAGGCATTCTGATTTTCCGCTTCCCTGTCTTTTAAAAATACCCTTTCGGTATATTTATAACTTTACTTTCGCAAGGCCTACTATAGAAAGACGTTCAAGGTTTATATGCGGATACGGTTTTCGCCCTGTACCCGCTGCCGTGCAGCCTCAACTTCTCCAGCTATATTTAGCATAACACAGTGGGCTAACAGGGCGGAACACATGCCAATACTGTTTATTCTGCGCTCCACTAGCAGCAGGGGTCTGGCCGAACGAGTGACAGCTGCGCTAGCCAATCAGACAATGGTCAGTCTTGGGAAAAATAAAAACAATCTAGGATTTAGATTTTGACAGTGAAGTGACATGGCTTCCAATGTACGAAGGATATTTAAAGACCCGCCGAATAGCATGTTGGGAAGTGTATTGCCTCCTTCCTTGTCGCAGCATTGCAGTTTAAACGATTTCATGTAGGCTATCCTAAGCCGATATGTATTTAACTGTACTAAATGTAGGTCGATGTACTAAACTGTCAAAATTACTGTATCTAAATTAATTTCGATGCGAGTTGCAAAATTCTCACAAGGTTACAAAAACTGTTTTATCTAAGACCAGCTAGTTCAGTTTATCGACCCAGTTCGAAATGCGGCTCTGTTCTATTCCTGTCATGCGCTGAATTTGATGGAAAACAGCTGTGTGCATTTCTATATTTATGCATCCTGATCAGAAGCATTCACTCACCCTTATAAACGTACATTGATCAAAGTGTTGATGTACCTAAAGGGCAATGCAGAGTCTTTCACCTCAGCAAATCCTACATCCAAATTTGCTCCCTCCCCCTCCCCTAGATTTTTTTCATTCGCTATTCCAGCTGGGAGTTCTCCATGGTGCTTGAAGGAAACACTGCGTTCCGCAAGGCGAATCAGTATTTTGGCTTTGGCTACGTTAACACACTTTACAGTGGCAGTAATTGATCGATTAATACGTAGCATACATTCACTAATTTCCATGGACAGTGGTATGCAGCCTACACCACTCTCAAACCAAGTAAACGAACAAAAGTGAACATATGGATTGACGAAAAAGTGAATGTCAGTCCGTTACAACTGTAACAATTCAGTTCACTGGTGCTATTTCTGCGGCTTAAACCGGAACATGATTTGGCCTATTTGTCGAATTGAAGAATAGCATACATGTGACGTCTTTCAGTGGGGAAAATAAGTTGTTTCATCAGGCAAGGATTAGCCAAATACCCTGTTGTACGGTAGGCTACATGCTCGCATTTGCTGTTTAAGAGTTTATATCATTGGAATCAGCTAAACAAATCTTTAAACTAGCATCAAACACGTGAAAATACCACCATTTTAATGATATTAATCATTAACGGAACAGAAGGAATTCTGCAGCTGGAACCTGGATGCTGACACTACACTTCCCGTGATGCTGAGAACGGGGACAGGAAGTGTCGTTTGAAAGCTGCACGGATAAAACAGACGCAGAAGCTGGGATAGAGAGTTACATGAGATGGGAACCTGCAGTGGTTGCGGTGGGACAGTTGGGGATGAAACACTCAGGAGATTTATGTCCGAAACATCGCACTGGACAAGAACCGAGAAGGCTTCCCGGCCGGCATAATTTACGTTTAAATTTAACAATAAAAACCTTTCTGTAGCCTATGTATGATTCCTTAATGGCCGAAGAAAGGGACGCTAAGGAGAGTTTCGACTGGGTATCATTTGGGTTTTTTGTGTACACTGTCCGTGAAACAAATTTACCCTGATGACACATCAACCGGACTATAAAGTGCAAAACAGGACAAGGAGTTTAATCATAACGTCGCCTTTGAGAACCACAGGATGATAACGAAGGAAATGCTCCTCAGGAGCGTGCATTTGGATAGGTCAGTCATTTATAGCCTGCCTTTAATCCTGTCAGTTCTATTTAAACGCGGGCTTGTGTAACCGGCAGGTGGTAGACTATGTCTCATTTATTTATTTACAAACGGATGCGTGTGAAGATTTTTATTTATTATTATTCTCAGTTTGAGTCACTACTAGATCAGATGTTTTAGTTTGTACTCTTTCTCAGTTTGCAAGAAACTGAACGGTTATACAGACTAGTCATTCAGTACTCATGGATGTAGCTCGGAAAGGAACATGTTCGTGCCATCACACAACAATTATAGCCTATTATTACATTTTGAGAAAATGAAATATTTTAAAATAGCCTACAGTCAGACAACATCGATAACAGCAAGAACCGAAGTGTGTGTCACCTTGGACGTCAATGTCTAAAGACTGCAATTAAATGGATGGGGAAAGGTGTATTTCGAACAAAAATGCATGGGCTTTATAAAAAAACAAAACAAAAAAAAAAAAAAACAAAAGAAAACAAAAACAAATCAAAGACCAGAAAATATCGTTTCAAACGTCCCACATAATGCATGGAGGAAGATTTAATCACAGACCCGAAACAGTCCAATATTACAATCTTTTGTCTGTGCCAAACCGGAAAAATTGACAATATACTGGCATAATTTTAAATAAGATGCTTTATTTAAGTGCTATAAAAATACAACCCGTTTCGTTATGCTGAGTGGATTATTCTTTTGGATTAGGCTATATAGACCGGTGCCCATTTCAAACTGTAGCAAGAAATCTGAAACTCAGCGTCCATAGGAAAATAACCAATAAGACCTTCTTGTGTGTGATTTCACGGCGTACATTCACATAAATCCATGTGTCCTTATCTTGGGGACGCCTGTGTGTACTTGTGGAACATTTTTATCTTTCGTGCAATGGGCTGCCTTCAGAGCATTCGGTGTAAACCCAAGAGTTTCCGTGAGAGTCTAATCGTCCTCGATGTGAACGCTTCAATCGACTCTAACCGCACCAGTATCGACGAATCCTCGAATGTGGTTCTTAGATACCGGACCCCGCACTTCAGAGCCTCTGCGCGAGTATTTGTGCCACGCGTGTCGGTAAAAGAGACCTGGACCATAGGCTGGATTCAAGCGTGCAATCACATGGAGTTTCACAACATGTATGGAAATAATGGCGTGTAAGTATAAAGTGTTATTATATGTTGTATTGTCTATCAACTTCTAATCTCTCTAGCGGACATACAGTAACATTGTGTATGTATGGTAATAGTTGGACCAATCCGTGTAACGCAGAGATTGCACATTAAGATCCTGCGTCGGTCAGGGACGTTAATTTGTGCAAAATATTGAATCTGAACACTTTCTTTTGCTTTAGAATGAAATATTCAGTTTTATAAGTGGCTAGTATTTTAAATGTAATCTTTACAATAATGTTATGTACAATAAATAACACAGAGCAAGCCCGTGGGACCATATCTAACGGCAAAATGTTTCATGTCAGCCTAAATGACTCTTGTTTGCAGTCTTGCTCCACAGTGGTGGGAAATAAGTACCAACAGCACAGAGATTCTTGGCCAAGATACAGCTGAGTGATAGTCAATGTTAGATAATAGCCAATGCTTGATTAGTGGTCTTGAGAGTTATACTGGGCATATTTCTGAGCCAACTGGTGATTGAAGGTGATCTAAGTTTACATCCAGTTATTGCATTTAATTTAAATAATCTAATTTGGAGACAATATAACCCTATTTGTTGAGCTTTTCAAACCTTGCTGCGTGGCACCATCCAGCATCTGGCCTCCGAATTAATTAGATGGACTGAATTTAAAAATATTCCATATTAGGCATCACTTATTTAGAACCATTCTTTGATACTTATAATAAGGTCTAGAGATGTATTTGTTGCAAAGGGGAGAGAAGTAATGGGTTTACAATTATATAAAATTCAAATAATGGCTTTCAATTATTTATATTTATTTGAGCCCCCTGTATAAAGTACAGTATAGTACCACTGAAAGGTATTCAGCTTCAGTGATTAAGAGTAAATATAACCAAACTGTTCAACAAAGTAATTGAGCGCTCTTGTGAAGTGAAGCATCACGGCTAAAACAATGTTGTCTATTGATATAGTTGCACCATACCTGTTGTAGAAGCCAAATTTAAAAATGGATAAATACATGTGTTATATTTACATAATTATTAGCAATATTTAAATATTTATTTTGTATAATTTGAACTGTAGTATTTTCAGTAATTTTAACTATTTGTACTGTATGTACACAGATTATTTACACCGAGTTTAATAGAGAGAAATTGGTTACCGTTTCTTTAAGAGAGGATGCTATTCAAACAGACGTGAGCTTCCGTAGTTTAGTCTTAGATTATGGCTATGGAGTCTTGCTGTTTTTTGACTGTGTCAAAATTTTAATTTCCATGAAGTCTTGGAGTTAGTTAAGTACCTTGAACAAGGGACACCCGTCAACCTTAAGCTCATGCTCGCATGCATTGGAACCTACGTCTTTTTTTTACCCTAAGAACCATCAAGAGTGTTCGCGCACCTCAGTGTGCAAGAAAGAAGAACTATTGCCTCTCCAGGTGCTATTGGTTCTTGTATTTCATACAGGAATACAGCCAGATATATTTTGGTCAGGTATGTTTTTTGTGTGCATGTTCTCCTCGTGTCCGTGTGGGTTTCCTCTGGGTTCTTTGGTTTCCTCCCACAGTCCAAAAGACATGCAGGTAGGCTAATTGGATACTCTAAATTGCCCATAGGTATGAGTGTGTGAGTGAATGGTGAGTAAATGGTGTGTGTGACCTGTGATAGATTTGCAGCCTGTCCAGGGTGTATTCCTGCCTCTCGCCCAATGCATGCTGGGACAAGCTCCAGCACCTGCCCAGGATAAGCGGGTATTGATAATGGATGGATGGATGTTTTTTTGTGCTTGTAACTTCCCTACAAACTGAATTAAAACATGATATTTTAACTGCTACTCGTTATTCTGAAACATACCTCTGAAACCCAATCAGATTTAGAAATCCCATATTTTGTGATCCAGGATCAGGCAACTCAGCCAGATTTTGTCCTGGTATTTCAAAGAAATTCAGGATAGGATCACCCTGATCCAGATTCAGACTTTTCAAGATTACCAGATCCTGATTATCAGTGCTTTAAAGCACTGGAACATTACTGAAAAAGATTACGATTTTCTAACCTTCAAATTATATATAATATTCGGGGGGCTTTCAAGGTGCAATATGTAACTTTTTGAGTGTCAATTTTTATGGCCCTACAAATGTAAACAACCTTTTCTTTTTCTTATGGGATTTCAGATTTCCCTGATCGGATCTGATTGAGATAAAAAGTTTTGAACTCCTGGGCCCTGGTGATTGAGCTGATAGGTGGCATTGCTTGTATGCCAGATGACCTGAAAAACAGGTTGCTGTCCCACACACCAGGACCATCACTGCCTTTAAAGTAGTTGATTATTGTCTGGTTTAATCTTGCTTCACTATCAGTTTGCTTTGTGCAGGTTAGAGAATGTCAATAGGCCCATAGCCTACTAAGACAACACATTCAGATTTTCTTTAATTTCCTAGAGAGACTGTAATATTCAATATAGTAAAAATATTAATGGAGTAGATAAAGTGTACATATAAACACCTCCCAGACATTTAAAGAAATAAAAACGAGCAAATAAATAATGTGCAAGATTCAATAATGTTCCAACATCAACCCCCCCCTTTCTTCATTATTCTGTGCTTTGGATCAGGGTTATGCCAAATGTACTTTTAAAGAGAGCACTGTAGATGAAGCACAGGCACTTGTTTAATGCCCTCACATTTACCAGAATGTTGTATAAACTGAGCCACATAGTAATAACTAGGTGTTGCTTATGCATCAGTAAACCAGGTTGACCTAAGCTCACCTTTCTGCCCTAAGAAGACTGCAGATGAGAACTCCCAGTAATAGCTAAGGACATGGCCCATATTTACCTTGCCACAATTTGTGCTAAAAGCCTCAGCCTTTACTTACAGACCTGAATGGGTTTTTAATAAGCAAATAAATAAATAAATAAACTGTTGACAGAAATAAATTAGTATTTATCCAGTTGCTTTTCTAATCATGGACTTTAATGAAGCAGCATTCAATGAAAAATATGTTTGGTAGTGGAGTACCAAACTCCTGTGAATGTTTGGAAATTTTTCTAAGGTTAGAATTGTTTTTCTTTTATTCTATTTTACTGTAAAAACACACACAAAAGTCTGCACCAAGATTTCACCGAAGGGACACAAGCTAAGGGGATGGAAAAAAGTAATGTTTCATTTTGTCCCTTAGCCTGATCACTCAAAAAATCTTTCAACTCATGAAGCAACAGGAAATGTAAAAGTAGTATTCTAATGGTAGATTAGTGTTGCTGTGATGTCTGCTCATTGCACTTGTTTGAAAACCTGAAAGTTTTTGGCTTTGACCCCTTTCCTTTCAAACAAGCTTAATTGTTAAAATACTGAACTGCCAACTGCTCTCAACTCATTTTAGCCTTCTTTGGATTCTTTGGGTCCTGTGTTAAAGGGGAATTGCACTTTCAAACACTTATGGGATTATTTTGTTTATATTGTCCTTCTAATAAATGTGTCGACCTTCATTTTTCGATTAGTTATTTCGTTTTAAATGTCTAACGTTAGAAACAAGGACCTATTTTTTGTTTAGCGCAAGTTCACATAGGAGTACAGTTTCAGTTTTTTTCTTCTTCTTCAAAGAAAAGCATAGCTTTGAAGTCGTACAATGATATGCTGCCTAGGTCTACTTCCTAAATTTGTAAAGGTAAGCAACAAAACATTGTAAAATATGAACAAAACAAAATAACTAATCAAAAAATGAAGGTCAACACATTCATTAGAAGAAAATTAGAAATAAAATAAGTCCATGTGTTTTAAAGTGTAATTCCCCTTTAAGAGATTGCAAAAACTGCTCAAAACAAGATGCTTTCAATGGACATGAGTGTGTATCTATGTGTGTGGATGTTGGTTTGTATATGTCTGCATGTACAGTATGTATGCTTTAGTGTGTGTGTACTGTATGTGTGTGTGTGTATGTGGTTGAGGGTGGGGTAAGGGTGGGGTTAAGGGTGTAAGTGCTGACATTTTGTTCAGTTTAAAGCTATTTGAATTACTGTGCAGACAGAGGGAAATGTGTGGAAACCATAACAAAGCCCAATAAAGTGGACTGGAGTGTAGTGAAGTGAAATGAAGTGACACATCTCCCTGTCATATAGGGGTCTCATTTCCCATGATGCCTTCATGCCTCCAAAAATCTACTGTATTGTACACATATATGAACTAATCAGCTAGTATGGACAGGCATGTTTCTATGCCATACGAATCATTTCAGTGCTACAGAGAGTATTGCTCACTGTTGTTGTCATGTGATCCTTTTTTTCTTATAGAAATTAAAGGAAACCAAGCAGAAATGGCAGATGATGTCAATTGATATAACACAGAAAAAGCATCTAGCCAAATTTAATGACCCCATCATCATCAAAATTCTGCCACAAATTAGCCTGCTGATTGAATCTTCAGCTTAATAGCTTTTTGTTCTTAAAAAACATCCTTATTTTAGGAGACATGCGCATGTTAGGAGAGAGGGGAGTAGGGGGTAATATATGGGCCACTGTCCAGACAATGCATCTGACTGTGGGGACACAGATCCAGAGGCCCAGCCCTAAGGAATTGGGTGAGTGTGGACAAATGGATATGGCTTCTGTTTATGGTCACGTTTCCAGGGATTGTTTCCTCTGTTGCAGAAACCAGGACATCACCCCCCTGCCTCCAGGGCCTGGTGACAGGAAGAACCAAAAAAGCTTATAAATGCTTGACATCTTCTTGCCTCTATCCACTGTTCTAATGATTAAATATTTTTCACTTGTGAATTTTGTTTGGGAAACATTTCTGCTCACGGCAGAGAACATGTTGGCCAGAGTAGGTGGATTAGTTTCCCTAACAGCTGAGCTCAGTGTTATGCCATTTATTTAATCAGCAAATGGAGCAGAGTGGATCTGCAGGGCTTTATGAAGCCCTGCTCTGGAACTCTTTTAACACATTTTAGATATCCTGCGCCTTCACAAAGGGGAAAGCTCCAAAAAGAAACACTCATGCACATATACAGTACATACACGAACGCACACACACACACTCCTACAAGTACAGGCACACATGCACATATACTCACAAATATGCACACATACCCTCATGCACACAGTGTGTATATATGAAGTATTTGCATTTGATATACAATTTTGTAGAAAGGTTTTGTATTTTAAATATTGAAATACAGTACTCAAAAATGAAATATTCTACCAGGATTTTTGCTGTGGAATCATTTTGTGTTAGCATGTTGATTAGATTTGCTTTTACTGCCAGTTTAGGTCACATTATAAAGTATGTATACATTTATTTTTATGTCTGCCATCAAGTGATAAGTCGTATTTTTTTGTGCATGGTTTCATATTGTTTACACAGCATGCAGTATAACAAGAAACTCATGCTTATGAAGGTGTTATACAGTGCTGGAATTGACCAAAATATATATGCTTGAATGATGCATTTGGTTAAAATATGGGTCACAAATATTCACATCCATGTTCAGTGCATTGTGTTACATTTTTAGAAGGTGCTTTTATCCAAAATTTTAAGCAGGTACTAGAGTTTAGGTATGCAAGTAGCCTATCCAACACATATACATCTTCGGGGGACTTTGTTATATAGTATATATAGTACAGTATATAGTATATCTCAATGGGCATTACACTGCAGATGATTTTGAGAATGTATACAACTGCCAAAATTGGCTAGTAAGTAGGGGCTTAATCTTTCAATCAATCAATCAAACAAACTTTATTCAAATAGCACTGTTCATACAAGTAAATTCAGTTCAATGTGCATCCCATACAAATGCTAATGTGATTGACAAGAAACAATGTTAAACGAGAAGTGCGTACCAAAACTTAAGATACAATTTGAGATAAAAATGCTAAAATAAATAAAATAAAATAAAATAAATGGTTCATGGTGCAGTAGGCTATTACACTGTTCACCAGTTAACATTTTGTTTGAATATGGACCAATCTGTTATAATCAGAAGTAACCAGAGTTATTTCTAGACATTTAGTCTGCAAAAATTGTCAGGTTAACTCCTGCATGATAAAATACCCTTCAGGAGTCAGTTGTTTCTAAAACAGGTTATGGTTTTGTAGGCTAGACATGGTGGGCTACATTCATGGATCAGTAAGAAAAGACAGCCAATGAATCTTTGTGGGTCATCAGAAGAAATCATGAGCACATCAGTTTTGTTTTTAATGATAGCTAATCCAATACCACTGTAGTACATGAAGAGTAAGAGTTAAGTATTGACTGAACTCTTCTTGTCCATACTGCTAACCGCTGAAAACTTTAAAATGTAAATAATCTGGCTAACCAGGGCTACATTTAAAATGTACAGATTGCAATTACTCCGATGAAATCACGTGTTGCCAAAATTGTGCTATAGAGAGCAGGGATATTAGATTCAAAGTCAGATGTATAATGTAGATGTATAATTCAAGTGTATACTTCCAAAGTACATTATGTCTTTGTTGATAAAACTACCTTTTCCATTTCCAAACGTGTATAGAAAATTAGCTTTATTTTGCAGTTATATAACTGAGTTACTCAAATAAATAAATGAATAAAAAATAAATAAATAGGCTTGTAAAATAAGCAAATTATTATTTTTGCGTTCTCAGCATGTGACAAGCAAATGACAAGGCAAGTGGGACATTGGCATAAATGTATTTCCCTGTTCAACCTTGATAAAATCATAGAATCATATTAATAATATTAATAATAACACATAAAATAAAAATATTATTGGCAGCCTACTTTGAAAAAGAGGTTTGGGGAAATTATTGCCTATTTGAACTCAAACTGTTTTGTCTTTAGTGTTTGCTTA
This sequence comes from Anguilla anguilla, assembly GCF_013347855.1. Classification (NCBI taxonomy): domain Eukaryota; kingdom Metazoa; phylum Chordata; class Actinopteri; order Anguilliformes; family Anguillidae; genus Anguilla; species Anguilla anguilla. The sequence continues at coordinate 23,997,606 of NC_049210.1, read as the reverse complement.
AATCGAATTAGAAAAACTGCAGTGGCAAAGTGTTTAAGTAAGATTTTCTGTAGTTTTACAGCGCATACAAAATGCAGATTAATATCTTCTACCCAAGATAGCAGGCGCGTATAGACAACAACAATGATATTGTCCTGACTGCCGTACACCAGCAGATGCCAATATGGAGCTGAAGGTTCAAGCGGCTCATAGTGTTCGATTCGACGGTCCTTAACCTGCATTGCTTCAGTATATATCCAGCTGTATGATTGGATACAATGTAAAAGTTGTGTAAGTTGCTCTGGATAAGAGCATCTGCTAAATGCCTGTAATGTTATGTAATAACACTGAATCTGTTTGAATCAATTTATTCAAATGTTCCATTGTGTCAAACCTGAGTCATTTCCCAGCTCACTATGTGTGCTACCTCATTTGTATACCAAAGTGAAATTCTACCCATTGTAAATCACAGATTACATCATCAGTCTCTACACTGTCAGTCAAACACTGTGATGCACTATAAATAACAGCTGTTAACTTGCCAGTGCGATTAGTGCCCAGCTAAAGGCTTTGCTGTGGATGTGGTCAGTGTAGCTGACAGTAGTCAATCAGGACATGGGCAGGAGAACATGGACTTTCAGAAACAAAAGCAGAGCACTGAGTGAAGTGTGCATGTGTTGGGCTGGACATCATGAAACTTGCTCTGCCAAGACCTATTAAAAAAAATAAAACAACAGACAAGAGGACGGATGTCCATGTCACTATTGTAAGGCTGTGGGTAAGTGATTCATTTTTTCCGTGTTTCTGTTGTGTGAGCAAATATATGAAAACAGCCAGTCGACACAAGGATTCAACCTATAACTTATTTATTCCTTGGAAAAATACAGATGGCTATTACTGCCATTTTCTATACAGCATCGTTTATCAATTGCTCTTAAAAACTGTCTGGACAGCTAGTTATCTTCCCTCCATCTCAAAATGTCTGTCCAACTACTCTCTGTCTCCGTGCCTTATTCTCCCTTTCTTTTTCCTCTTCTTCCCACTTTGCACCACCCCCTCTCTCTATACTTACGGAAGCCTTCCAAGCCCAGAAAGTATATAAATGGGTACAGCAATTCAATCTCACATCTCACACTTTCTTTTAAGCTAGTGACATGCCCATCCGTCCTCTTGTCTGTTGGTGGGGAAAAAAGGTGTGCTGCATAAAAATCCCAAAAAGAGGCTGCACACACAGAATTTTGCTCCTCTTCTTTAATTTGAGGGTGCACTACAATGGCTTTTTCATGTCAGGATAATTCTGCTATTAATTATTGAAGTAGGTCAATCATTGTGATCTGCAATTTGTAAAAGCATCAGCTACAGCTGCAGACTGCAAGTGCATTCTAAAGATTTTATTGTGCTCAAGCACAGAAGTGAACTAGTATGGCTTATAGAGCTGTCAAAAAACTAAAACTAAGGTTAGAAGAAACACAGCACGCACCCTCCAGGATCAGAGTGTGCACCCCATTTTTAATTCATGCCAAACCAAACAACATTCAGACCTGAAAGATCTTTATTAGGTGTGACATTTTGTTTGGTTTGGCATGAATGAAAAGAAGTGTAGCATATTTCTGTGTGTAGAGCCTTTTTTAGATTTGGATTCTGCAGGCCACACACATATTCACAGAGGTGCTTACCTCCTTTCTTTTTATTTGAGCTTTTCCGAATATTCATATGCTGACAGTTAACTGCACCGATAATGCTTGTGTGTATAAGATGGCTGTTGGTAAATACCCCATCTGTCGTCTGCTATGTGGGTGCAGACTGATGCTGCAGTGTTCTCAGAGAGAGGTCACCTTTCTTGTCCTGCAGCATGTGAATCGATGCAGAGAGGAAGGGCGCACAGGCTGCTCTGGTGTTGTATTGCTGCTTTTGTTTGAAGCGGCAGAGATGTCTTTGAGCCAACCCACCTGCAGCCGCTGTGTGGTGAACCTCCTCCCTGGAGACACAGCAGCTAGTGTGCACTCATGCATCTCTACGCAGATTTTACGCAGATAGATTTTATTCCGTCATGCACCTACCTCTTTAAGACTTTATCCAGTCACGTAGTGACGAATGGGGCAAAACCTCACAGGGTAAAATGTAAAATGACTTTTTAGGCAGATGCATTGAGCTTGAATGACATATTTCCGGTTAAACACGCAGAATTTCCATCCCCTTTTCTCTAACAAATGGCAGAGAGTTCAAAGTCTGTTTTGGCTATATGCTCGTGAATTTTTTTACGTGAAGTGTTTTTCAGCTACTGTATTGTGTGTGTGTAATCCAATGTCAAGTAATCCAAATGTGTGTTGCTGGGATTGCTAGCCGGGCAAAAGTGCAGACACCCCCCATGTGAGGTTAAACCGAACAGGGTTGTTAGCCTGGTGTCAGTGGAATATTAATGAACTAATTGAATGGGTTTGTTCAACTCAGACTGGATCTTTGTACATACAGTATATTTAACTCAACTTTAACTTTAGGACATCGACTGATACTGTTTGGATTGAACAGACTTTAGAAGGGAATCAGGGTTGTACAGTTTTGTGATAGATTGCCAATGATATAGGTCCCCACGAAAAGAATATTAATATAATCAAAAAATAAATTAAAGACACTTTGTATCATACAACATGGAATTGTATTGAATTGCCTTACTTTGTGTGAACTTTTAAAGCTATTAAGACTGTTAGGTGTACCCCACGCCGTGTTAGTTTTTACCCCAACCTTGGGGTTAAATGTAACATTTCACTCAATGTATTTTCAGACAGATTGCTAGTGAATGGTATGTCCCAGAAATTGTCATTGTGGTGTGTAATCATAGCCAAGGGATGTAGGTTGTTTGAATCAAAAAATGATTAATCTATCTCTAGTAGTGTTATCAGAATTGAGCCAAATATGAAAACTGTTAGTTATTTCCCCGCTCTCCCCCACCTCTTGCTGATTCTACGTAGTCATGCACCTCCAGCAAATTTTACACCAGGGAATACACAAATCTGGTCCTCAAGGCCCGTTGTACTGGTGGTTTTCATTCTTACCCTCTGATCAGGGCAGGTTTAAACTTGAGAAAAAAGGTGAGTTAAAGCTCTAGCCAGTCAGTGACAGTAATTGATCAATAAGCTATCAGGCATAAAAGCAAACCAGCAGGGCCAAATTTGAGTATCCCTGTTCGACACAGTCATGCACCTCCTGCAAATTCTACATAGTTATGCACAACCTGCACATTGCACTGTACTGAGAAGCTGAGTGCTTGAGTTCTGGTTCCCTTGTTTTCCTCTGAAGGTCGAGCTGGGAGCTGCCAGACCTCAGGGATGGCAAAATCCAGGCCATCAGTGACTCAGATGGCGTGAACTACCCCTGGTACGGCAACACCACAGAGACCTGCACCATCGTGGGGCCCACCAGGAGGGACACCAAGTTCACGGTGAGCATGAATGACAATTTCTACCCCAGCGTGACGTGGGGCGTGCCCATCAGCGACAGCAACCTGCCCCTCCTCACTGGCATTCGCCGAGACCAGAGCTTCACCACCTGGCTGGTGGCCATCAACCAGGCGACCGGCGAGACGCTGGTGTTGCAAACCATCCGCTGGCGGATGCAGCTATGCATCCACATAGACCCGGACAAGCCACTGGGCGAGAGGTCCAGTCTGGTGGAGCCCACGGCCCAGGAGCAGCCCCAGATCCTGCCCAGGAACGAGCCAATCCCAGCCAACGCCCTGGTCAAACCCAATGCCAACGATGCCCAGGTTCTCATGTGGAGGCCGTATAACAGAGATCCCATACTGGTCATCCCACCCAAATACTGACCTTTGACTTCTGCTCCCACTCCCGTCCACCATCTTACCTCTACCAGGGTTTGTTCGGGTGCTTTTACAGACCTTTTTTTTTTAGAGAGGCTATGAAATACCAGGACACTGGAGGTTAAAGTAACAGTGGAATCAATCATTTCAACCATTCTACCTTTAAACGGGCATCACTGTGCTAAATTAAGTCATTGCAAAAAAAATTTTCTTTTTTTGCTTTGTTTTTGTGGAACATTGCATCTGTTGGACACTGGATCACAGATTGTCATGTACATATAGAGATATCTTATGAGTATTTATGGGCTGGAGGGAGATATTTTTCTTGAAAAGATGTTATGGTTGGGAATCATTTTTACTCAGTATTTGGAAACATAGAATAATGAAAAAAAATACATATGGGAATAAGCAATATTTATTTATTTATTTATTTATATTATTTATTTATTTATTTATTTATTTTTACAAGCAAGACATTTGTTCATGCAGCCTTACATTTACATTATGTTTTATTGACATTTTTGCCTTAAATTTTGTGCAGCTCTGCAACCCTCTCTAACTGATCTGGAAGGGGAAGCTATTTTGATGGAGGTGAGGTGACAAAGGTGATGAAGCATGGCGCATGGGTGATAGATGAGGACATGAACACAATGGAATACTTTTATATAATTTCCAGCAAATAATTTGCTGTGCAGATCAACTTATCTTTAGCTTACACTCATTTAATATATCATTTATCATTGATGGAAATCAGACTCAGCCTAGGGTTGCCTCCTAGAATTGAACCCACCTTCCCCTAGGTTACAGTCCCTGCTACTGCACTCAGCCACAATATTCAGGGTGAGGCCAGAAGTTAGGGGTCAATTCATGTGACCCTGTCCAAAATATACTGACCAATCAGCAGTGTGCCAGCACTCAGTTTCCTTAAAGGACAATCTTGTTGATCTATCCACTGTTGGAAGGTTTAAAATGTTTAAAGTTGTAGTTCTCTGGGTATTTATTTTCTAGACCCTGCATCCAGAACACTCCTCTGTGTTACCCACAGTTCCTTACACTCTTTTTGATTGTATTAGATGTGGATTGGACTTCAGTAAGTAGTGCTCATGGGATGACTGGGTTTTGCAATAACCAACTTTTTCATCATTGGAATAATAAATGTCACATCGACCTTTCCTTAGCATTCTCTTATTTATGACTTATGAGTGTGATGCATGATGCTGGTGTATGCTGTTATAGATTGTATCATTAAACATGGATCATTTCATGAGACAAAAGGATAATCCATATTAAACTTTGGAGAAGTTTCAATAAAATGTTAGCTAGCTTACTAGGTATGTTAACCTGCAATATGCTATCTAAACACTAGCATGAGCAGCAAGCTATCATTCAAACTAACCACTGAAGGTATGTAAGTGTTACCTATTTGTCATAAATCTGCCCTTCATGTCTCATTGGGCTTAGCTGTCACTTGCCCGGGAGAAGAAGCTTTCTCCCACTGCATGGTGTAGTATTAGGCCCCACAAATTTTGTGGCTGTTGGTCACAAAAGCAGCTGCATGTTGTAACTGTCATTCATGCTCTTATAGTTCCTTGTCAGTGTACTCATGCTCAAAACGATAATATCTAGCATTCTCATCACAATCATACATTACATCCCATTCTTTAAAGGAACTGCTATCAACGCCATGTTTCAGAAATAATGAATTCGAAATAATGATAACACACTAATTGGCTCGTCAAGTATAGTCTTGTACAGTTGTTCTCTTGAGTGGTGGAGGAGGAGGGGGTGAGGGTGGGATGAGATTGGGGTTGGGGGGGTGTGGGAGGCAGGTGAATATGTCTGAAGACAAAAAAAATTGAATTTGTTCTATAATCTCAAAAGATTCAGGTAGGGGAATTACATTCTCTGGAACAAATTGAGAATGAGCGTGGCTGCTCTGGTGATGTGTATCTCAGGCAGATTTTTCTGGGATGGAAGATATTAAAAAGTTATTTATGTTGTTTCTGTTGATATTTCTGACATTATTATTTTATTGGAGAAACCAATTTACCCTCAAAAATGAATTTCTGGGTGAAGTTTAGTGTTCTTTGTCCATTACTCACCACTGCTCTCAAATCATATTCACGGTAGAATGTACTCTTTGTTGGTGTGAGGTGTGGGATCAACTGTATAACTCCCCTGCCCCCCTTCTCACAAACACACTCACATAATGCTCTACCTCCTCAATATCAGCAGCTTTTAAGAGGAACAGCAGCACCAGCACCCAATCAATACAATTATTAATAAGCAATGATGAAAACCAGCGGTGTAGAGAGATGGAGGGGGATTTAATAAGTGCAGAAGAATGGCACTCCCCAGGGGGTATTCCCGCGTCAGTGATTCTGCTGCCGAGTGCAAGCACAAGCAGTTCAGTCATTCTGCTGACTGCAGCTCTGCAAACCGTGGGAAGGTTCAGCAGCAACTGTGCAAAACTGGCAGACATAAACAGACATGCACATACAGATGGATGCATACAGACAGACAGAGATGCATACAGAATCTGACAGGCTCATAGCCCAAAGACTGACAGAGAGAAATGAGAAAAACGACTGTTTGCACTGTAATAATGTCCTTTGTATTGCTAATTAAGCAGAGCTTGTACTGGGCATGTGTATGTGTGTGTATGTGTGAACATGCACACAACTGATAAGCCATGTGACATTTGACCATGACATTTGACAAATACCCCAGTCTTTTCAGCGCCCATACAGATTTTTCTCTCTCTCTCTCTCTCCCTCTCTCTTCCAAACTCAGGGCTGACTTCACCACCCAGGCACAAAGCAAACATGAGTATCCATTAACTGAACACTCTGCAATTTATAATTTTATTATTTCAGAAATATTATTTAAAGGTGAAGCCTGCTCAACCATTGATCTGTTTTGTTATGTGAATTGTTTTCTTTAAATGTGGTAATCATGTTGGACTGCTCTGCCTGCAAATCTCAATGTCTCTGTTACCACTGCAGTTCCATTTATAGTGGTGTGGTCTATATTTAAACTGGACCCCATGGCATAGGCTGTTGTTGGTAGCACCAGCCTGCAGTAAACTGTGGCCTTTGCAGGAGTTTGTGTCTGCACAACAACCTGCCTCATGTCTTAGAAAGAACACAGTCATCCCCCAACACAATGCAGCACAAAGAACACAGTGCCCATGCACGCAGCAAAAACCTACAGTCAAGTTCTACATACACAAAACTAAACTTGTACTCACACTCACGTTCACACGCTGCATAGTCTGATTTACAAAATATGCAAAAAAGGGAGTTGCAAGCCATGTCATATTTATTTCTTTGTTGTTTCTTATTGTTTTGATTTCAGGGAAGTTACTTGTTCTACTATTTTGAAATCCTGCAGTATTATTAACATTTTTTCCTTGACATTGAAACTTGAAAGTGTAGCTTCACTGGCAATTATTTTAAACTGTGGAAATTCAAATTCAATGGCAAAAACACCAGACAATAAAAACAGATTTTTTAAATGAATAAAAACTGGTGAAAAAACATGTATATGGGAGTTTTGTTTTGTGTTTGAACCCTATCTGCCCAAGTACTTTTTGCTTGTTTTGCATTACCCTTAAATAAGGCCTTATTATTTTGTTGAAACATATAGCAGAGAAATGGTTGATGGCAGTGTGTGTACTGTCAAGACTAAAGTATCAAAACCTAAGAAAGTGTGTAAAGCCGCGTTTCCACCGCAGGAACTATACCCCGGAACTAGGAACTTTTTGAGGAACTCAGTGCGTTTCCACCGCAGGAACTAGGGTCTAAATTTAGTTCTGGGGGCTTTGTTTTACCCCCCAAAACGTTCCTGCTCGGGGGGTAGTACTTTCCGAAAGCACAGGAACCTTTTGGGTGGAGCTTGCAGCGCTGAACATTTCTGATTGGTTGAGTACTCGTGGCATTTGTGTTGTATTTATTTTCCGCCATTACCCGCCATGTTTGAAAATATGCAGCGGCAAACCAATTTATTTTCATAATAACTTCAAATCAAACTTGTATGTTATGCGGCGCAGTTGCCTACTTTTGGTTATAGCCTGTCAACGTCTTGGAATTATAACGTGTGCTCTTCTGTTCTTTTCTTGCTTTAGTATTCGTTTTATAAAATGCTAAGCATTCGTGCTGGGACAGCATATTACGTAGGCTACCAAAACATTCAAACGGATTAATTCGGCTGCTGAATATTTTCTTCCGGATTTTCTTTGTTAGCCCGTTGTAATTGACTCAAAACGTTTGATACAGTTATGTGAGGTATGCGGTAGTTCTGCATAATTAACATTGGTGATACAGTACAAGCAAACTGAAAATCACCTTCCGCACTTTTTATCCGGGTAAAATAATAGGTTAATTCTAGTAATCTTCCCTTTAGCTTTTTCAGACTGCCGTAATTTTACTCAATTTTACTGCCATTTTTCAATTCCACGAAAAGACCAGGAAGACTATGGACTCATTTATGGTGCATGGTTCGCATCTGGAGGGCACACTTCGCTGCTTGGCTAGCAGTAACTTCGAAGGAAAGCAAACGGTGGCTGTACCACTACTAATTTACATTTTCACGCAAGTCCGAGTTTTCGTTCTATTCTTGTCATTTTGCGATTAGCCTATATGGAATTGACGACGAGAAAGTAATAAAACAGCAAATTGTTTACAACGTGTGCATGTTTTCTGCTGTTAATGAATGTGTTTGAGAGGATATATGAAAATCAATAAATACAAAAGTAACCATATATAGTCATTGTTGGTAACCCGTTGTATATAAGTGGAATAAACCCCTCCGGGCTGTCCCGGTTATTAGAAAATAATGTAGGCTACTTCGGTGGTAGTATGGGGTTACAGAAGAAATCATATGACAGATGGACCGAAGACAACGTCAGTGGGCTAATTTGCCTAATCTTCGCGGTACTTTAGACCCCGGGGGAAACGCAGACAACCATTGGCTGAAGGAACCTTTTAGTTCCTGGTAAAGTAGTTCCTGGGACTGAAAGTTCCGGGTAATTTTGGTGGAAACGCGGCTTAAGTATTCATGGTACCTGTATAATGTATAGAAAAATGTTTTTTAAAAAAAAGAAAAACCTAAAACTAAAACAAACATAATGTGCCTTATAATCTACGTGCTGTACTCTTGATTTCACAAAATGCACATCAGTTGTGGCAAACTTATTGTACACAGTTCATCTCCAGCATGTTAACCACCACTGGAAAAACAATGTGCACCCTCAACAAAGGTTTCTAATGACCTTTTGACCAGTGAAAAACTTTTTCCTTTGAGCATCAGCCATAATCAGTTTGGGTGACAGTGTTTTATCAGTCAGTATTAAACTGCCTTCAAAGACTGCCGTAGCTTTACATGCAACCATTTAAATGGCCTGCACAGCAGGTCTGCTGCCCCCTGCTGTGCTGGCTGATGAAAGTCCAGCTACTGAAAGTATACATAAACGCAAACAAGGGCTCATTTGAAACCACAGGCATGCATATTTCAACAATAGACTGACAGACTGATGTGTATCATAAATCTACCGAAATCTACTTTTTGTCTCTCAAATTGAAAACTTTTATTAGGGACTAACTATGGTAAATATGTCTGATAGGAAAACACATTATGTGACAGGGCATCTCTTTTTAAGGATAATGAACATTATACAGTTCTTGAAAAGCCCCAGTTGGTTTCCTATTATAATGGCCTCATTATAGTTCCTAAATCAGCAAATAATACTGCGTGTCACCATATCAGAATGCTGTAGGAACTGTATGGTGATACTCCCTAGTTGCTGTTACTGCCATGCGAGGTCATGTTGTCTTAGCAGTATTCTAGTGATATATTTATTGTCAAACATGGATCTACTGTATTATGTTTCCACCAAACTAGACCTAACCCAAGTGAAAGAAATAGTAATAGCTAAACATCTGAATTGAGCAGCGTAGAAGTTTTTTATTTTATTTTCTATGTCTATATCAGTAAAAATGTCTGGTGTGTAACTCCTGCTTTCCTTTAAAATTCTGAAAATAATACTGTGTCATTATTTACCCGCTTTTAAGTTTCTATTTGGCACTTTGCACTTTGGACACAACAGCAGTGCTCCCCATCATGACCATGCCCAGACCATGCCCAGAACCTCCCTAGGGCTGTGAACCTTCAACGTCCTGGTGGAAAGCACAGTGATAGTATCCCTGAGAGCTGTGGCTCTCTGCATCAGCCTGGTCCAGATCAGAGTCTCTTTATAGCCTACCATGGGCCCCCTAGTCCATTCACAGCATTCCTGGGCTATAGCAGTGGAGCTATTTACAGCACGTCTCTGTGTGGTGCATATGTGTTAGTGTGTATGTGTCAGTGTGAGTTTGAGCGTTTGCCTGTATCTGTGCATGTGTATGTGCATCTGTCCTATAACACAGTGATATTACTGGATCTCCGAAAGGCCAGGCCCCTTCGTAAGGTACCACACTGCAGCAATGCCCTTCCTGGTGATGTCCCCCTGCCTGACAGGCATGGATGCCAGTTTATCTTTATTTTTAACTGTAACGTAAAAGGTTCAACATGCAAGGGTGCAAAAGTATGAAAATCAAGTTTGAATGGTCTCCCTGCATCAGTTTTATTATTCTTGTGTTGCACCAGAATAATACCTCCAAAAAATGTGCTTCCTGAGACATAAGCTTCATTCCAATCTTTCTGCTTAAGTTAGAACTGATAAATTCTTAAAGAACACAGGAGGCCTGGCCTGGTGCTCATGAAAGATATATTGCCAATGGAAACTATGAATAAAAACATTTATTTTGAGCAATCTTAGGTTCCCTCCAGCCAAAGAGGACAAAACAGGGCTCAGTATACAATATATTTGCCTGCTGTCAGAAATATCCCACAATCCCTTGCTGAAAGGCCAGATAAAGAGACAAACCAAATGGACATTCTTTGTCTTACTTGACTTAGGATGCTTTCTGTTTTCCTACCTGTGAGAAACTGAGGGACAGCTCTCACATGTCAGGAACATGCTGAGACATTACAGACTCATTGGGGCAGTGAGACATTAAATAGAGCCCAGGTCACATCAAGGTAATCTGTTTCTCTACAAAAAAAAAACATTACACAATGCACATCACATACATGTTAGCTGATTCTAGACCAGATGTGGGTAACTTCATTGAAGGCAGGCCATTGTGTAAGCAGGTTATCCAGGTCCAATTATCAATGATGAAATAGCTAATAAGGTGTATGTACTAATTACAGTTCACTTGAAGACCACGATAAAATATTTTGCAGTCGGGCACAAGAATAAGTATTCTGCTGTAATTGATGAGCTAATTAAAAAAAATAGCTGAGTGTCCAGTCATGAAAAGGCCACCAGGCAGACCTCTGGGACCTTGAAGCTCATTTTATTGAATCAAAAAATTGCATGTAGTATGACAAACCATTTTGACGTGTGACAAACTCTGTATGGTCTTCATTATAGAATCTGTTCCCAGAATGTATACCCAACATCTAATCAGTGACCTGACAGCATATCATCCTCTCTCAGAGAATTACTTTGCTTTATAAAATAAAAGTACCCAATATGAATTGCATACTCACAGAGAACCCCTGTCCCACAATTTCTCAACAGATCCATAAAATAAATATCAATATTTTTCCTGAGTGGAAATCACATACAACATGTTGTCTCTGTATTTTATTATCAATTAATAAAGTTAATACCTGTATGTTGATTTAAGCTTGAAGCCCCTTGGGTGTTTTGACCCCCATAGGAGGTCATAAAGCCTGTGATGACATCATGAGCGGAGGGTTATTCTGGCCTCTTTTCTTGGGTCACACAATACAGCCCCAACATTCTGACATGCCTGACATTTTACTGTCGGCTCGCTGCAGAGCCAGAGATATGGGATTCAAGGATCCCCTTCTTTCAAAACCTAGATTGTATGCATTTCTGAACGATGGAGGGGCCACGCACCATGTGTTGCTGAATGCCTCCGATGGCTCTCATTAAAACATTCTTCCCTCACTGAATGCTGATACTAGTTCCTTCTCCACCCCCTTTTTCTAATTACTAGCCTCCAAAGAATTATTCAGCTATTGGCTTTAAAGTAAGAGCCTCAGCAGTACTGGTTAATGTTATTCAACAACATTTATTTCTAATGATAGAGCTCTCGATAACCAGCACTTGTTCCATATCACTCATTTAATTCAACACCAGCTTCCAGCCTTATAAACAACTGAACTTATTTACTGTTGCATTTTCAAAGGCAAATCAAATTCTCTCCTTTTTCTTAAAATAGCTTCAGGCTATCCTCCAATGCCAATATTGTGGAGAAAGAACCAATAAGTGCACCCAGAAGGCATTTCACTCTGTCAATACTGACATTTAAAAAAAACAAGACCAAAAAAAATGACAGAATTCACTCAATATGATCAATGTGTTAAATATTGCACTTGCAGAAAGAGAGTTTCTCACAGCGGCAGAATGTACATTCTGATATCTGATCAATCCTTTAATTAAACAGGACAGCTTCTTCCATTTTTCCTGTGTGAGACATCTGTGTATCAATTATCATCTAACAAACATTTAGTTTTATCTCTGTGGTGGAGTGGGCGTGGTTTGAGCGTCGGCTGCAGAGAGAGAGAGAGTGAGAGGAGCGGCTCTCGGACCCTTCGTCACAACTGTCAGCTGGAGGTAATCAGCGCCGATAATTGTTAATTGTTTAATTGCGCTGATTGCCTCTGATTGCTTTCAACAGTGAGCCTGGGGTTTTTAAAAGCACGACCGGAAGCCGGAGGGAGAGAGAGAAGCGCCGGCGAGAAGACGGCGAGAAAAAGCGCTGTGATTTACTGTAACCGAGAAAAAGCCACGGGCTTTAAATAAAATAGCACGCAAGTGCTACGAACTGGAAACAGTGTCTCCCGTGAGTGTGTTTGGGTTAGGAGGGGTGGCACTCATTTGCCACAGTGGTGGCCCGTGCGAGGGAGGCTCGAATTAAACACACTGCACAAAGGAGAAAAAAATGGAACACAGCCAGGAGCAGGGGGAACCGGCACAGCCAGTGGTAGCACTTGCGAGGATGCTGGAGGGGATGGCAGCAATGCAAGAGAGGCAGGCGGTGATGCACGCCGAGCAACTTGAGGCTCTGCGAGCACAGACATCCCTGCAGACGCAGGCTCTACTGCAGCTGGCTGCTGCGGGAGAAACTAGCTCCCGCGAGCGACAGAACAAACCCCCCGTAGCTCTTCACTTGCCTAAGATGACCCCGGAGGACGATGCTGAGGCATTCCTGGAGGGGTTTGAAGTGGCAGCGAAGGCGAGTCAATGGCCGGAGGAGGAGTGGGTCGTCCGCCTCCTGCCCCTCTTGACTGGGGAAGCCCAACAGGCGGCGCACAGCTTACCCCCCACCGCGCGGGCTGTCTACCTAAACCTAAAGAAGGCGGTCCTGGACCGCCTGGGGTACAGCCCGGAAGAGCACCGGCGGCGGTTCCGACAGACGGCTCTGGCAGGAGAGGACCGGCCATTCGCCTACGCCCAGAGACTGCTGGATATGGCCCGACGGTGGCTCCGACCGGAACTCCGGTCAGCCGACGGAGTGGTAGAGCTGGTGACACTGGAACGGTTTATCGATGGCCTCCCGGGGGAGACAGCGAACTGGGTGAGGTGCCATCGACCGACCGGGTTGGCGGCCACCGTCACCCTGGCGGAGGACCACCTGGCGCTCTACCCCCGCGGCCAGTCACAGCACCAGCAGCAGCAGCAGCAGCAGCAAGGACGGGCAGACACGGCTCTGCGCCGGAGAGCCCCTCCTCGTTCCCTTCCTCCCCCCCTTCCTTCCTCCCTTCCCCGTGCCCAAACCCCCTCCTTTTCCCGTAACAACCCTTTTTTTCCTGTTTCCCCAGCCCCAGGCTCAGTGGCGGCGGGGTTCGAACCACAGAGAGCTCAGACGCCCGGACCGGGGTGTTGGCGGTGCGGACAACCGGGTCACCTGCGCCGAGAGTGCCCGCTCATGGAGGTGGGGCAGGTGGTTCGTGTTGTCGGCCCGCCCACCTCCGCTCCCGACCCAGACGGAGCGTACTGTATTCCGGTAAGGATTCAAGGGAGTGAACACCAGGCGCTGTTGGACTCAGGGGCTATGCAGACCATGATTCGACAAAGCCTTGTTCGACCCGAGGCGTTGTTAGAAGCATCAAGGGTATCTATAAGGTGTGTGCATGGGGATCTACACGAGTATCCTATTGTCTCAGTGGAAATTCGGTGTCAAGGGAAAAAGCATAAAATAAAGGCTGCGGTTAGCTCCCGCCTCTCGCACACTCTGATTTTAGGCACTGATTGGCCGGGGTTTCGCCAGGCAGCTGGTAAGGTAGGGGGGGTGCGTTCACGACGGGTAGGGCTGTGTGATGTGTGTGCTGCTGTCAGCGGTGACGCGGGGTCGTCCGACGCGGCAGAGGGGGAGCCGGCACCAGTGGAGCCTCCGGGGGAGACTCCGCAGGTACCGGTGTTTCGCCCCATGGAGGATTTCCCACTCGAGCAGTCTCGTGATGACACCCTACGCTTTGCCTTTGACCGTGTGATGTCCATTGATGGTCAACAGGTGCGCCCTGATGCAACACTCACTCACCCGTATTTTGTAATAATTCGGGATAGGTTATACAGAGTGTGTCGTGACACTCAGACTAACGAGGAAATCACCCAATTGCTGGTGCCTAAAAGCTCTCGGGAAATGGTTTTTCAGACGGCTCATTTTAACCCCATGGCTGGTCATTTAGGGTATGAGAAAACACTGAACCGGATAATGGCCCACTTCTATTGGCCGGGCATTTGGGCCGACGTGCGTCGGTGGTGTGCGTCGTGCCCTGAATGCCAACTCGTAAATTCCCCGGCTATACCAAAAGCGCCGTTGCGCCCCCTTCCGCTAATGGAGGTCCCTTTTGAGAGAGTGGGGATGGACCTCATCGGGCCGTTTGATCGGAGCACGCAGGGATACCGTTTCGTGTTAGTTCTGGTGGATTATGCGACAAGGTATCCCGAAGCAGTTCCTTTGCGCAGCATTTCGGCAAAAAGTGTTGCGCAGGCATTGTTTCAAATAATCTCCCGAGTCGGAATCCCGAAAGAGATTCTGACTGACCAGGGCACCCAGTTTATGTCACGCACACTACGCGAACTGTACGGGTTATTGGGCATTCGTTCTATTAGAACTAGCGTGTACCATCCCCAAACGGATGGGCTGGTTGAGCGTTTTAATAGAACGTTGAAGTCTATGATCCGGAAGTTCGTTCATGAGGATAGCCGTAATTGGGATAAGTGGTTATCTCCTCTGGTGTTTGCAGTGCGGGAGGTTCCCCAGGCCTCCACGGGATTTTCTCCCTTTGAACTACTGTTCGGTAGGAAACCCCGGGGGATATTGGACCTAGTTAAAGAAAACTGGGAGGAGGGTCCGAGTCCTAGTAAAAATGAATTACAATACGTGCTGGACCTGCGAGCAAAACTCCATACACTGGGTAAGTTGTCACGGGAGAATTTGCTCGAGGCGCAGGCACGTCAGCAACAGCACTATAACAGAGGAGCTAAACTACGGCAATTTTCACCGGGAGATAAAGTTCTTGTGTTACTCCCTACCTCTAGTTCTAAATTACTCGCCAAGTGGCAAGGGCCCTTTACGGTCACACGGCGAGTGGGGGAGGTTGACTATGAGGTAGAGCGTACTGATAGAGAGGGGGCAAAACAGATTTATCACCTCAATCTCCTGAAAGCGTGGAAGGAGGTAGTGGCTGTCTCTCTGGTTACGGTGGATAAGGAGAGAGATGAGCTGGGTCCGGAGGTACCAAATTCATCCAATCAGATCTCAACCCTTTCAGATGACCATCTCTCACCGAATCAGAGAACAGACCTTGCCTTGTTGCAAAAGCGTTTTGCTGATGTGTTTTCTCCCATACCAGGACGCACGCACCTCATACACCACCATATAGAGACTTCCCCGGGGGTGACGGTGCGGACCCGCCCCTATAGATTGCCGGAACACAAAAAGAAATTGGTTCAGGCAGAGATAAAGGCAATGCTAGAGCTGGGGGTGATAGAGGAATCCCACAGTCCCTGGAGTAGCCCCATCGTGCTGGTAGGTAAGCCTGATGGGTCTATTCGCTTCTGTGTGGATTATAGAAAGGTAAATGAAGTGTCACGGTTTGATGCTTATCCAATGCCTCGGGTCGACGAGCTCTTGGAACGGCTTGGCACGGCTCGATTTTTTTCGACGCTGGATTTAACCAAGGGTTACTGGCAGATTCCCTTATCTGCCAAATCTAAGGAAAAAACGGCTTTCTCCGCTCCGGATGGTTTGTACCAATTCAGGACACTTCCGTTTGGGTTATTCGGGGCCCCTGCCACCTTCCAGCGCCTAATGGATCGGGTATTGCGTCCGCATGCTGGTTATGCTGCTGCCTATCTGGATGATGTCATCATCCATAGCAACAGCTGGGAGCAGCATTTGCAGCATGTGGGGGCAGTGCTCGAGTCATTAAGGCAGGCAGGGCTCACGGCTAACCCAAAGAAGTGTGCTATTGGCCGAGCGGAGGTACGGTATTTGGGGTACCACTTGGGAAGTGGACAGGTGCGGCCTCTAGTGGACAAAACCGCTGCGATTGCAGCCTGTCCCCGACCCAAGTCAAAAAAAGAGGTAAGGAGGTTCTTGGGGCTGGCCGGCTATTACAGAAGGTTCATCCCGGAATTTTCTGAGCTAACCAGCCCCCTAACTGACTTAACCCGAAAAGGTGCCTCAGATCCGGTCCAGTGGACGGAGCCGTGCCAGCGGGCGTTTGAGAGGGTAAAAGAAGCTCTCTGTGGGGAGCCGCTCTTGTTCACACTTAACTTCTCTCTCCCTTTTGTTTTGCAGACCGACGCGTCGGACAGAGGGCTGGGGGCGGTTTTGACCCAGCAGGTGGAGGGAGTCGACCGCCCCGTGCTGTACATTAGCCGAAAACTATCACAACGGGAGGCGAAGTACAGCACGGTGGAAAAAGAGTGCCTCGCCATTCGGTGGGCGGTCGGAGCCCTCCGGTATTACCTTCTGGGTCGCCCATTCACCCTCTGTTCGGACCATGCCCCCCTCCAATGGCTCCACCGCATGAAGGATACCAACGCCCGGATCACTCGGTGGTATCTGGCTTTGCAGCCTTTTAACTTCAAGGTGATCCATAGACCGGGTGCACGGATGGTCGTGGCGGACTTCCTCTCTCGCCCCCAGGAGGAGGGGGGGGGGGGGGGGGTTGGTCATCGGCCGGATGGCTCCCCGGCCTAAGTCGGGCGGTGGGGGTATGTGGTGGAGTGGGCGTGGTTTGAGCGTCGGCTGCAGAGAGAGAGAGAGTGAGAGGAGCGGCTCTCGGACCCTTCGTCACAACTGTCAGCTGGAGGTAATCAGCGCCGATAATTGTTAATTGTTTAATTGCGCTGATTGCCTCTGATTGCTTTCAACAGTGAGCCTGGGGTTTTTAAAAGCACGACCGGAAGCCGGAGGGAGAGAGAGAAGCGCCGGAGAGAAGACGGCGAGAAAAAGCGCTGTGATTTACTGTAACCGAGAAAAAGCCACGGGCTTTAAATAAAATAGCACGCAAGTGCTACGAACTGGAAACAGTGTCTCCCGTGAGTGTGTTTGGGTTAGGAGGGGTGGCACTCATTTGCCACAATCTCATTCCACATATCCTGTTTTTAAATGAGCTCAGGGCAACATGAGGAAGATGACATACTCAATTACAGGCTTACTGGCAAAATCTCCACAGGAAGGAATTTTGGTTTTCACCCCCTTTTTCAATAACAATGTGTGATTTCTAAATAAACAGGGTAAATATCAAATGCATCCCAGAGTGAAGCTCTGTTTTAAAGTAAAAGTAAAATTATATGATGCAAGCTATCGACCAGGAGGTTTTCTGGAAAACTTCAATAAAAAAGGAGAATCACATGTCTTAGTGTTAGCCTTTTCGGATATGATTGGACATCCCTGGTACAAGTCACTAAGAGAAACACTAAAATCGATATTAAAATCATTTTTTAAAAAGTAGGTCCCAGCAATAACATTCTATGTATTGAATAAGAGGAACATTGTCCAGATAGCCACAAGACTGATCTTTACACTGACCTGCAGGCAGCAGTGTAGTATGATGTGTAAGGAGTTAGTCTTGTAACCTAAAGGCCATAGGTTGGATTCCCAGGGTAAGGACACTGCTGTTGTACCCTTGAGCAAGATACTGAGCCTCCACTGATTTGCTATATATCCAGCTGTATAAAAGAGTGCTATGTAAAAAGTTATGTAAATTGCTCTGGATATGTGTGTCTGCTAAAATGCCTGTAATGCCTTTACTGAATATTCATTGTTTTTTTTTGTTTTGTTCCGTGAATACTATACCATTTTTTAATTAAACTGTAATTTTAAATGAGCTGCAGATTGTAAAATGCATCAATATTTTGATCCTTTTGTATATAGAGGTTAATTTGGATACACTCATACATGAATGTGATCCTCAGATTTATCTGACAATATGTAGTGATGATCTGAATTATAATGCACAACCTTCTATTGGTTAAACAAGATACCTACATTAAGATCAACACACCAGGTTGCCTGGTGATCTGTGTGATATGTTTTGAAATATTCGGTAAGATGAAATGTGGACCAAGCAGCTGGTATAATTCAATGACAGATTGGCCAAGCACCAAAGAGGGAGCCAAAATAGTGCCCTGATGTTTAAATCACGTGAAATTATACAATTAACCAAGACATTATGAAAGATCAGAAGCTCTCAGATGCTCAAAGTCTTAAAATGTATGCAGAAATACTATATCTGAATTCATAAGTTAATAACACTTACATTGTACCTATGGCCAGAGGCTTTATCAATGTTTAAACGCGTATAAATATGTGGCATCCTGCTAGCTTAGATTTGGGTCTATGCTGAAGAAGTGATGCCTTTTCATTCACAATTACAGGCCCATACGATCCGAATTGTCAGATAACATAAAAGCATGACGAGGGGATGGGGAGCAGGCTTATGGAAGAACAACAAGTCCAAAAAGAACTAAGAGCGTTCTAGGCACTCATATAGTAATCCAATGAGGAGAGCAGGAAAAGGGTAAAGTTAAAAAGCCTTTATTATAATGGCTAAATAAACTAAAAAGCCTAAATGTTTAGATCGAGAACCGATCTTCATCAGGGCATGCCCAGGCCCTAATTCAAGATAAGCACACTTTCTGAAATGCTGGTTACCAAATAAAGATGGCACATGCTGTGTTTGATATTTGAGAGCCCCTATTTGCCATCCCTTAACTGAACACATCGCAGTTAGGTTCTGCTTTAAATTATGGAAAGAAAAACTTTGTAGAATACATCTTGCGATGCACCTGGACACTAAGGCTGTCAAAAGTGCTATGAAATTGAGTTTGAATATTAGCTTTTGTAATTAGTTAGTGTTCAAATATATTCGAATATCATTTGCCTATAATTCACAAAAATAAGCTGCTTATTGTCGGGCGCAATATGCGCGTGACGCTCCCTCTAAACTGGCCTGCGCGTTATTTTCCACAAGCGGGCAGTAGAATAGAGGACATTGGTGAACTTTCATACTAGGTACTACACCTGGGGCCTCATTTATAAAATGTAATTTAGATCAACTGTGTGCCACATACGTAGAAAATTACGTCAGAGTGGTGATTAATAAAATTTTAACATGACTCAATTTGACCGTGGAAACTGTTGTGGCTCCAGGTCAGGTCCTCACTTAACGCACGCAAGTTCCTGTTATTGTGGTGTGAATGGACGACTAAGTGGCCACACCTATGAGAGGCGGAACTGGGAGCGCAATTGTAGGTGGTGGACTGCTTGGGTAGATTGACAACAGGTGTGAAGGAAGGAGGTAATAAAAAGGGGAGAGAAACTCTGGTCAGGGGAGCTGGGGAGCCGTGTCTCATTTTGTGGGTTTGCTCACTCTTAGTGGAGAGGGTGCGGTTCGCAGTTTTTATCGCTGCCGGCCGTGAAGACAGTCAGACAGGGGAGCTGTTCCAGCGCCAGGAGGGGAGGTTAGTTGCCTCCTTTAGGTAGCACGGGCTGGGGATTTAGGAGTGTATGCGCTCTTTCCGGTTCTCAGTTTTGTGTATCAGCGCTCGGCCCGCTGCCGCATGCTGTCCGCACTGCCGACCTCAACGAACGCTTGCCCCGGGGAGTCGGACGGTGCCAAAAACACAGACCCTGGGGGAGGGTCCCGCCAGCCGGGCTAGTTACGTTTTTAAGTTTTATTACTCTATGTTTAGTATTTATTATTGTGAATAGTCTTTCATTTTCTGTCATAGTCCTTTTGTGTATAGTGTTTAGGTTTGAAATAGGGCAGAGTGGGGAGGTTCAGTGGAGAGGAACTGTAAGGGGGCTAATTGTAAGGAATCCTGTTCTATACCTTTTTACTTTGTAGGCATGTAAAAGTGTTTAAAGGTGAGTGAAGTGTATTTGACTAATGTACTTCTCGGCCATCTATTTCACGTGTGCTGTGTGGAACAATAGCCTAGTTGTAGTGGAGTGGATTTGACCAGTGTACTTAGTCCTCTAGGTGAAGTGCTCTGTGGGGAGCTATAGCCTGTCTGTAGTGGGTGCACCTGGTGCATAAAATAGGGATTCCATGCTTTTTGTCCCTAGTGCAGCAACCTCATGGGACCTTCCAACCAAGCCCAATACATATGTATTTAAATGAGAATATTTAATAAAGATTGTATATTTTTTGTAACTGTCTGTTGTTGTGTGGTGGATGTTCTAAGGCCTCTGACCATACCTGTTCACAAAAGGTGGTGTCGGTGTTAAGCTACTCTGCTTACCCCAGGTATTTACCTTACCATAGTAAAAGGTTTATTACACTGGTGGGATTCGATCCTTAAAACAATAAAAATGTCTGAGGCCGAGAATCATCCTCCCCAACAGGCACAGAGCAGTAGTGACCATGGTGCCCCTCACAGCAGTGCAGGTATAAGTCAGCAGCCCAGCCCCTCTCATCGATTCTTAACTCCCCGTCCAGTTTTTATGCCAGAGACTTTTACTGGAATAGGATGAGACTGGTCTTATTGGGCAGAACAATTCGACTTGGCGGCTGATGTAAATAATTTGGATGACTCCCTTAGAGTCAAATTTATGTCTTTATTTCTTTCGGGTCGTGCTCGCGATATTTATAGTGGTATTCCGGTAGAAGCTAAAAGTAATTACGCTTCGCTAAAAGCAGCTATGACCAGACGCTTAGAGCCATGCGACAGCAATGACTGGATTCAGGCTACTTTTACAGGCAGGAGAAGGTTGCATAATGAAACTGCCTGTGAATTTGGTAATGCGTTGTGCTGACTTGTCACTAAGGCTTACCCCACAACTGATGTGCAGACTCAAGATCTGTTGGCTAGAGATCATTTTATTACCCATTTTGCAACTGGAGACTTTTGCATTAACCTTCGTACTGCAAAACCTGATACCCTAGAGGTCGCTATTAACAGAGTAATGTTGCCTTGGATGCCAAAATTAGAGGTTTCAGAGCACAAGCCAAAAAGTGATGAGCGAACAGAGGCTTTGCTAGGGGCAGTGGAGGGCCTAAGTCAGGAAGTCAAATCCCTACAGACTGCCATGCAGTCTCTCCATGTATTCCCTAGCAGGTATGTCCCCACTAATCCATCTATGACCACCGTAGACCACCGTGTACTTGCCCCTCCGGGCAGCTCGTCCTTGGGCCGCAGGGCTTGGGATTGTGGTGGAGGCTGCTAGGAATGTGGGTGTGACCGACATATATGACGGGATTGCCCTTACCTGCAGGGAAACTAGAGGGGGCGTGCACAGTGGGCCAAATGCCCGCCCCCTCATGTGAAACTCAGCATGTGGCCTCTACAAGTGGCAATGGCGGCTATGCCTACCTGGCTGCCAAAGTAGGTGGGTTAGAGTCCCTGGTGTTAATTGATAGTAGAGCTACCCTGTCAGTCATTCCCAAACAACTCTGGTTAACAATTACCAATGGGGGGTATGAATTAGCAGGGTATATGGGGAATGTGTCTGCTGCTAACGGGGAGGGCATGGGGATTGTGGGACAGTGGCAAACAGTGTGCCAATTTGACTCACTAGCTTTAGTGACAGAGTTCTTAGTGGCCGACGTGCCCTCCTGGGACCTTCTACTGGGCTATGACTTTCACTCAAAGTACGGGGCAGTGATTGATTTTAAAGAGAGGGTCTGTCGCATAATGGGAAAGCCCTTGCCCTTGTTAGTCCCCGAAGAATTTGATAAGCCTCAAACTGTGGTTGTTCAGTCTGACACTGTGGTTCCACCTCGTAGCGAAGCCATTATTCCCGGGGCAGTTACAAATCGAGTTGGTGAACATGTAGAGGGCATGCTGGAGCCCTCTTCATCTTACCCAGCGGTGGTAATGTTTTGGTGGCCCGTGTCCTCTGCCAGCTAAAAAAAGGGGCATTACCCATTCGGGTGATTAATGTTACTGATGAGGAAATTGTGCTTAAAAAGGGCATGAAAGTGGGTATGCTTCACACAGATGTTGAGGTGGAGAGCAAGGGGGAGGGTATCAAGGGGAGTAGGGAGGGCCCCGTTGAACCCTGGTCAGTGGATGCCCTTTGGGCACAGCTAGGTATGGAACAGAAGGGTTTCGGTGCTTCAGAGAGGTTGTCTATTCATGACCTGCTGTATAGACACGAGTCAGTTTTTAGTAGGGGGGACAGACTTGGGCAGGATCCATCTCACCTTACATCAAATACATACTGGGGAGGCCAAACCAGTTATGCTACCACCTAGACGTGTCCCACTCTATTTACAGCAAGAGGTGGCAGAGCACAAAAAACAAATGCAGAAGAATGACATAATTCGACCCTCATGTAGCCCTTGGGCAGCCCCTGTTGTCCTCGTGAGGAAATGTGATGGCAGCCTTCGTTTTTGCATAGATTATCGCAAGCTTAATGATCTCACTAGGAAGGATGCGTACCCCCTCCCTAGAATTGATGATGCCCTTGATAGTTTGAATAAAGCATGCTGGTTTTCTACCCTTGATCTAGCCAGCGGCTATTGGCAAGTCGAGGTAGATCCCCAGGATAGGCATAAGACTGCTTTTGTCACATGTCAAAATTTAATGTGTTGAGTTTTGGCCTGTGCATCTCCCCCAGTACATTTCAAAGGCTGATGGATGTGGTGCTGGCCGACTTACAGTGGACTACTTGTTTGGTCTATTTGGATGATATAATTGTACTTGGCCACACTTCCTCAGAGCACCTGGCACGCCTGGATGAAGTGCTGTTGAAGTTGCATCAGGCAGATCTCAAGGTTAAACCATCCAAGTGTAACCTGTTTTCCAGTCATGTGCAATACCTTGGTCATGTTATTTCAGCAGAGGGAGTTAGGGCAGACCCAGCCAAAGTGCAGTCAGTGCGAGAATGGCCAGTCCCTAAAAATCAGACCGAAGTGAGGAGCTTTGTGGGGTCAGCATCATATTATAGATGGTTTGTAAAAGGGTTTGCAGAGAGCGCACGCCCATTACATCAGCTGACAGAGAAGGGCAGACACTTCAAATGGACAGAGGCGTGTCAGTATGCATTTGACCAGCTGAAGGCTAACTTAATGTCTGCCCCTGTGTTAGCTTATCCTGATCCCAACAAGCCATTTATTTTGGACACTGATGCTAATGATGCGGGAATTGGTGCTGTGTTGTCACAGGAAGACGAGGGCTTGGAACGTGTTATAGCATATGCAAGCAGGGTCTTGACAAAGCAGGAGTGGAAGTATGCTGCTACAACAAAAGAGTTTTTGAGTATGGTGACGTTCACCAAATATTTCAAGCATTACCTGTTAGGGAAGGAATTCATTCTCAGGACGGAATCATAATTCCCTGCGGTGGCTCCATCATTTTCAGGGTTTGGAGGGTCAGGTAGAACAACTGGCCAATTTTCAATACACCATTGTCATGGTCCGGTTTTCCTGTCTGTGTTTCCCTTGTTGGGCCGCCAGATGGCGTCACTTCTGTTTTGTGTCCTGCTCCCCCCCTGTTAATTGTATGATTGTTTCATTGTCTCGTTATCCCATCATTGTTCCCACCTGTGTCTTATCCCCTCCTTTTGGTTTGATTGCTTTTTGAGTTCACCTGTGTCTTGTTACCCCTGTCTATTTAAGTTCTCTGTTCCCTTGACTCGGGTGCTGGTTCCTTGTGTTTGTTGCCGATGAATGTTCAGACCATTTATACCTGCCTGCGTTTTTTTTTTACCTGTTTGTGTTTGTTCCCGAGTTGTGTTTGTTCCCTGACTTCCATGTACCTGCCTGCTTGTGTTTGTTCCCTGACTTCCATGTACCTGCCTACTTGTGTTTGTTCCCTGACTTCCATGCACCTGCCTGCTTGTGTTTGTTCCCTGACTTCCATGTACCTGCCTGCTTGTGTTTGTTCCCTGACTTCCATGTACCTGCCTGCTTGTGTTTGTTCCCTGACTTCCATGTACCTGCCTGCTTGTGTTTGTTCCCTGACTTCCATGTACCTGCCTGCTTGAGTTTTGTTCCTGACTTGTTTTGTTCCTGACTTGTTTTGTTCCCGACTTGTTTTGTTCCCGACTTGTTTTGTTCCCGACTTGTTTTGTTCCCGACTTGTTTTGTTCCCGACTTGTTTTGTTCCCGACTTGTTTTGTTCCCGACTTGTTGATTTGCCCTTGTGTTCTGCCTGCCTGCGTTCTGCCCTGACCGTGTTCTGCCCTGCCTGTGTTTGAGTTCCTCTTGTTTTCTGTTTTATTTAGAGATTTTTTGAGTTCGTGTTTTTTCCCTTTGTGGCCTTGTCTGTTCCCTGCTTGTTTGCCTGTCTATAGTAAAGTCTTTGTTCCCCTCCCATTTTGGATTTGTGTTTTTTTTTTTCCCTCTGCGTTTGGGTCCCCCCCTACCCGTGCCGTGACAACCATTGTGCATAGACTAGGAAAATCCCATGGTAATGCGGATGCCCTCTCTAGATTGCTGGCGTTTATAGCAGATGCCGTAGCCATGAGTACATCTGGTGTCCACACTGCCCAGCAACCAGTGAAAAATTCTGTCATAGGAGCAGTACGGGAGGGAGGGCAGCCTTCACAGTCAGACCGGACAGGGGATTGTATCGATGAGAGAGCCCACGCTCAAAAAGAAGATGTGGAGATACAGCAGATAGTTGAGTTAAAGAGAGGACAGCAAGGACAACAGGTAGAAGTGCCCAGTAACCCTGCCTTACAAAAATATGCCCCTGTATGGGCTCAGTAACAGGTGCAGGGCCCAAGGTTAGTGCGAGTGCCCCCAGCCTATTCAGATGCTGCCTCTCAGGTCCAGGTAGTTCTCCCACAGGTTCTGGTCCCCAAAGTGTTAGCCCAGCTGCATAACACAGTGATGGGGGGGTCATCTAGGAGTGCAAAAATTGCAGGGGAAAATCAAAGATTTTTATTGCCCGGGATGGTTCAAAAATGTGAAACAGTGGTGCAAGGAGCGTGTGGACTGTGCCTTGCGCAAGACGCAGGGTCGGCCCCCGGCGCCCCCCTCCAGCAGTCATTTGTATCGAGGCCTTACAAGCGGGTGGCATTGGATGTGCTGGAGCCACTGCCTGCGACACACAAAAAAAATAAGTACATCTTTGTGGTGGGGTGGGCGTGGTTTGAGCGTCGGCTGCAGAGAGAGAGTGTGAGAGGAGCGGCTCTCGGATCCTTCGTCACAACTGTCAGCTGGAGGTAATCAGCGCCGATAATTGTTAATTGTTTAATTGCGCTGATTGCCTCTGATTGCTTTCAACAGTGAGCCTGGGGTTTTTTAAAAGCAAGACCGGAAGCCGGAGGAACGAGAGGAGCGCCGATGACAAGACGGCTACGAAACCGTGTTGTATTAAAGAATTGTCTGGAAAAGACGAGAGTTGAATAAAATAGCACGGAAGTGCTAATTACGAAAACGGTCAGTCTCCTGTGAGTGTGTTTTAACCAGGAGGGGTGGCACTCACTTGCCACAATCTTAGTGGTGGGGGATTACTTTTCTAAATGGACGGAGGCATATCCCCTCCCCAATCAGGAGGCCCACACCATTGCCAGCGTGTTGGCGAGGGAGTGGATCTGCCGGTTTGGGACCCCACGGAGCCTTCATTCCGATCAAGGCCGTAATTGAGTCCTACTTGTTTCAAGAATTGTGCCATCTGTTAAGCATTCATAAATCACGTACATCAGCTTACCATCCCCAGTCCGATGGCTTAATTGAAAGGTTCAATAGGACCCTGCTCTCTATGCTATCCTTGTTTGTGCAGGATAACCAGTTAAATTGGGATACACTGCTTCCATATGTCATGATGGCTTATCGGAGCAGTGTTCATGCAAGCACAGGGTTTACCCCCTACAAGGTGTTGTTTGGACGAGAAATGGTACTCCCTGTTGACATTATGCTCGATAAGTCAGCGAAAGGTTTTCCTCGGCAAGTGAATATGTTGGAAAAGTAGCTGAGACTCTCTCCACAGTGGTACAAGCAGTTAAAAAGCACCAAGCTAAAGCTTCAGGTCAGCAGAAGGCTGCATTTGACTTTCGGGCTAACCTCCAATATTATTTGGAGGGGGAGCTAGTCTGGGTCCGCAATAAAGCCAGGAACAGGGGGTTGTGTCCTAAGTTGCAGAGGCAGTATAAGGGCCCTTACCGAATAGTAGAGAGGGTCACAGAGGTGTTGTACCGAGTGGTACTAGTGGAGGGAGGGCCAGAGATTGTGTTGCACTTCAATAGGCTCAAACCTTTTCTTTCTCCCTGCCCAGAACTACCAGCCACCCGGGATGGAGAGGAGGTTGGTCCATCACGGCAGCCCACCAGACCTCAATGCCTGCCCAAGGTTAACTGGGGAGCCAGCTGGGGCCATTGGCGACAACAGGAATCTGCTACAGCATCCAGAGGAGGGGGTACCCAGGGGCCCATCCTGCGGCCACCAGATGCAAGAAGGAACCAGGCAATAGCTACACCCATGAGGGAAGTGGACCAAAGGGCCACAGATGATGCTGTGCAGGAGGAGGGGGGGCTGCAGAGTATGGAACGCCAATCTGCACCCCTTGCCCAGCAGGAGGATCCCAGGCAGAGTCCCTCAGAAGATGGAGATCCCCCTGGGGGGAGATGCCCAGTTCGGGAATGGAGGCCGCCTGTGTGGTCACGTGATTATAGCCTGACACAATAAAGACTGAAGGATGAGTCCTCTCCGCTAAGGAGGGGAAGAGTGTGTGTGGTAAGGTGGGCGTGGTTTTGCATTGGCTGCAGAGAGAGAGAGTGAGCGGGGCGGCTCTCGGACTCTGCGCCACAGCTGTTGGGGATTGCTAATCAGCACGGATGTTTAATTGTTTGATTGATTGACAATGTGCAGATTACCTCGACAGTGAGCCTGGGCGCTTAAAAGGCGGTCTACGGAGGCAGACGGGGGGCTGACTGGAGACGGAGGAAGTGCTGCAAGAACCTGCAGCACAGCTTTGTGTTTGTTACAAAACCGAAAGCCGCGTGGCAGCCACAAAATAAAAAGACGCATTCGCGTCCTGGAAATAATTCCCGTCTCTCTCTCGTCTGTTAAACCGAGCGGTGGCACTCAGCTTGCCACAGTGGTGGCGCGTACGGGGAGTAGAGAGAGAGAGAGTGAGGTAGATCAAGAATTCAGAGATGGATCCGAACCTGAACCGGACCGAGACGACGCAGCCTCTCGTAGTGCTGGCGTGGATGCTGGAAGGGATGGCACAGATGCAAGAGCGGCAGGCAGCCGTACACACAGAGCAGATGGAGGCTCTGCGTGCACAAGCCTCCCTCCAGACACAGGCGCTGCGACAGCTGACGGCTGCCGGGGAAGCAAGCTCCCGGGACCCGCCGTCTCGATCCCCTCTCCGGATCCACCTCCCCAAAATGACCGCAGAAGACGACATCCAGGCATTCGTCGAAAGTTTTGAGGTGGCAGCGGAGGTGTGCCAGTGGCCCCACGAGGAGTGGGTAGTACACCTCCTGCCCCTCTTAACTGGGGAAGCCCAACAGGCAGTGCATGGGCTACTGCCCGGCGCCCGGGCGGACTACTAGATCGTGAAGAGGGCGATTCTAGACCGCCTGGGCTGTAGCTCGGAGGATTACCGGCGTTCCGGACGGCAAACTTGGTGGCAGACGACCGTCCCTTCGCGTACGCTCAAAGACTAACGCATATGGCCCGGCGTTGGCTGCAACCGGAGATCCGGTCCGCCGGGGGCGTGGTGGAGCAGGTCATCCTGGAGCAGTTCCTGGACGGTTTGCCAGAGGGAACGGCCAATTGGGTGCGGTACCATCGCCCGACCAACCTAGAGGCTGAGGACCACCTAGCGCTATACCCCGGCACCCAGCAGCAAGCACGGCCAGAACCGGCACCCAGGAGGAGACCCCCTCCTCGTACTGGCCCCTCTCCGGTCCCCAGGGCTCTACCCCCTCCCTTCCCTCAAAATAATCCCCCCTCTTTTCCGATTACCTCTCCAGGTCCAGGCTCAGTGGCGGGGGGCTCCGGCTCGCAGAGGGCTCCTCAGATGCTCGGACCGGGGTGTTGGCGGTGCGGACAGCCGGGTCATCTGCGCCGCGACTGTCCACTTATGGAAGTGGGGTAGGTGGTCCGGGTGGTCGGGCCGCCCACTTCCGCTCCCGATCAGGAGGGAGCGTACTGCATCCCGGTAAGGGTGCAAGGGAGTGAACACGGGGAGCTGTTGGATTCGGGGGCTATGCAGTCCCTGATCAAGCAAAACCTGGTTCGAACCGAGGCATTGGTAAAGGCACCCTGGGTTTCCATTCGGTGTGTGCATGGAGATGTGCACAAGTATCCGGTAGTGCCCGTGGAAATTTGTTACCAGGGAAAAATGCATATCGTGAAGGCTGCGGTTAGCTCCCGGCTTTCGCATCCCCTAATCTTGGGTACTGACTGGGCGGGGTTTAGAGAGATCTCTAGAAACATGCTGGGGGTGCGATCACGATCGATAGGGAAGTGTGACGTGTGTGCTGCTGACAGTGGTGACGCAGGGCCGTCCGACACGGCCGGGGTGGGGAGGAACCCAGGCGAGCCTCAGGTTGAGACTCCCCGGGGTCCTGTGTTCCACCCTGCGGAGGATTTCCCACTCGAGCAGTCTCGGGACGACATACGCTTTGCCTATGACTAAGTGATGCGCATTGATGGTCAGCAGGTGCGCCCCGATGCAGTACTCTCCCACCCTTATTTTTCTATTATTAGGGACAGGTTGTATCGAGTGTGTCATGACACTCCGACTGGTGAGGAAACGACCCAGTTGTTGGTACCAAAAAAACCGCTGGGAAATGGTTTTCCAGGCGGCTCATTACAACCCCATGGCGGGACACTTAGGGTATGATAAATCACTACACCGAATAATGGCTCAGTTTTACTGGCCAGGCATTTAAGCGCACGTACGTCGGTGGTGTGTGTCTGTCCCGAATGTCAATTAGTGAACACCCCGGCCACCCAAAAAGCGCCTTTGCGCCCACTACCCTTAATAGAGGTCCCCTTTGATAGAATCGCTATGGACCTCATTGGGCCATTTGAACGGAGCACCCAGGGATACCGTTTCGTGTTGGTCTTGCTGGATTATGCGACCCGGTATCCCGAAGCAGTGCCGTTGCACAATATTTCAGCTAAGAGTGTTGCACAGGCTCTGTTTCAAATTATCTCCTGCGTCGGAATCCTGAAAGAGATTCTAACTGACATGGGCACTTCGTTTATGTCACGTACACTAAATGAGCTATACGGATTACTGGGCATTCGCTCTATTAGAACCAGTGTATACCATCCCCAAACAGGAGGAGGGGGGGCTGCAGAGTATGGAACGCCAATCTGCACCCCTTGCCCAGCAGGAGGATCCCAGGCAGAGTCCCTCAGAAGATGGAGATCCCCCTGGGGGGAGACGCCCAGTTCGGGAATGGAGGCCGCCTGTGTGGTCACGTGATTATAGCCTGACACAATAAAGACTGAAGGATGAGTCCTCTCCGCTAAGGAGGGGAAGAGTGTGTGTGGTAGGGTGGGCGTGGTTTTGCATTGGCTGCAGAGAGAGAGAGTGAGCGGGGCGGCTCTCGGACTCTGCGCCACAGCTGTTGGGGATTGCTAATCAGCACGGATGTTTAATTGTTTGATTGATTGACAATGTGCAGATTACCTCGACAGTGAGCCTGGGCGCTTAAAAGGCGGTCTACGGAGGCAGACGGGGGGCTGACTGGAGACGGAGGAAGTGCTGCAAGAACCTGCAGCACAGCTTTGTGTTTGTTACAAAACCGAAAGCCGCGTGGCAGCCACAAAATAAAAAGACGCATTCGCGTCCTGGAAATAATTCCCGTCTCTCTCTCGTCTGTTAAACCGAGCGGTGGCACTCAGCTTGCCACAGTGGTGGCGCGTACGGGGAGTGGAGAGAGAGAGAGTGAGGTAGATCAAGAATTCAGAGATGGATCCGAACCTGAACCGGACCGAGACGGCGCAGCCTCTCGTAGTGCTGGCGTGGATGCTGGAAGGGATGGCACAGATGCAAGAGCGGCAGGCAGCCGTACACACAGAGCAGATGGAGGCTCTGCGTGCACAAGCCTCCCTCCAGACACAGGCGCTGCGACAGCTGACGGCTGCCGGGGAAGCAAGCTCCCGGGACCCGCCGTCTCGATCCCCTCTCCGGATCCACCTCCCCAAAATGACCGCAGAAGACGACATCCAGGCATTCGTCGAAAGTTTTGAGGTGGCAGCGGAGGTGTGCCAGTGGCCCCACGAGGAGTGGGTAGTACACCTCCTGCCCCTCTTAACTGGGGAAGCCCAACAGGCAGTGCATGGGCTACTGCCCGGCGCCCGGGCGGACTACTAGATCGTGAAGAGGGCGATTCTAGACCGCCTGGGCTGCAGCTCGGAGGATTACCGGCGTTCCGGACGGCAAACTTGGTGGCAGACGACCGTCCCTTCGCGTACGCTCAAAGACTAACGCATATGGCCCGGCGTTGGCTGCAACCGGAGATCCGGTCCGCCGGGGGCGTGGTGGAGCAGGTCATCCTGGAGCAGTTCCTGGACGGTTTGCCAGAGGGAACGGCCAATTGGGTGCGGTACCATCGCCCGACCAACCTAGAGGCTGAGGACCACCTAGCGCTATACCCCGGCACCCAGCAGCAAGCACGGCCAGAACCGGCACCCAGGAGGAGACCCCCTCCTCGTACTGGCCCCTCTCCGGTCCCCAGGGCTCTACCCCCTCCCTTCCCTCAAAATAATCCCCCCTCTTTTCCGATTACCTCTCCAGGTCCAGGCTCAGTGGCGGGGGGCTCCGGCTCGCAGAGGGCTCCTCAGATGCTCGGACCGGGGTGTTGGCGGTGCGGACAGCCGGGTCATCTGCGCCGCGACTGTCCACTTATGGAAGTGGGGTAGGTGGTCCGGGTGGTCGGGCCGCCCACTTCCGCTCCCGATCAGGAGGGAGCGTACTGCATCCCGGTAAGGGTGCAAGGGAGTGAACACGGGGAGCTGTTGGATTCGGGGGCTATGCAGTCCCTGATCAAGCAAAACCTGGTTCGAACCGAGGCATTGGTAAAGGCACCCTGGGTTTCCATTCGGTGTGTGCATGGAGATGTGCACAAGTATCCGGTAGTGCCCGTGGAAATTTGTTACCAGGGAAAAATGCATATCGTGAAGGCTGCGGTTAGCTCCCGGCTTTCGCATCCCCTAATCTTGGGTACTGACTGGGCGGGGTTTAGAGAGATCTCTAGAAACATGCTGGGGGTGCGATCACAATCGATAGGGAAGTGTGACGTGTGTGCTGCTGACAGTGGTGACGCAGGGCCGTCCGACACGGCCGGGGTGGGGAGGAACCCAGGCGAGCCTCAGGTTGAGACTCCCCGGGGTCCTGTGTTCCACCCTGCGGAGGATTTCCCACTCGAGCAGTCTCGGGACGACATACGCTTTGCCTATGACTAAGTGATGCGCATTGATGGTCAGCAGGTGCGCCCCGATGCAGTACTCTCCCACCCTTATTTTTCTATTATTAGGGACAGGTTGTATCGAGTGTGTCATGACACTCCGACTGGTGAGGAAACGACCCAGTTGTTGGTACCAAAAAACCGCTGGGAAATGGTTTTCCAGGCGGCTCATTACAACCCCATGGCGGGACACTTAGGGTATGATAAATCACTACACCGAATAATGGCTCAGTTTTACTGGCCAGGCATTTAAGCGCACGTACGTCGGTGGTGTGTGTCTGTCCCGAATGTCAATTAGTGAACACCCCGGCCACCCAAAAAGCGCCTTTGCGCCCACTACCCTTAATAGAGGTCCCCTTTGATAGAATCGCTATGGACCTCATTGGGCCATTTGAACGGAGCACCCAGGGATACCGTTTCGTGTTGGTCTTGCTGGATTATGCGACCCGGTATCCCGAAGCAGTGCCGTTGCACAATATTTCAGCTAAGAGTGTTGCACAGGCTCTGTTTCAAATTATCTCCTGCGTCGGAATCCTGAAAGAGATTCTAACTGACATGGGCACTTCGTTTATGTCACGTACACTAAATGAGCTATACGGATTACTGGGCATTCGCTCTATTAGAACCAGTGTATACCATCCCCAAACAGGAGGAGGGGGGGCTGCAGAGTATGGAACGCCAATCTGCACCCCTTGCCCAGCAGGAGGATCCCAGGCAGAGTCCCTCAGAAGATGGAGATCCCCCTGGGGGGAGACGCCCAGTTCGGGAATGGAGGCCGCCTGTGTGGTCACGTGATTATAGCCTGACACAATAAAGACTGAAGGATGAGTCCTCTCCGCTAAGGAGGGGAAGAGTGTGTGTGGTAGGGTGGGCGTGGTTTTGCATTGGCTGCAGAGAGAGAGAGTGAGCGGGGCGGCTCTCGGACTCTGCGCCACAGCTGTTGGGGATTGCTAATCAGCACGGATGTTTAATTGTTTGATTGATTGACAATGTGCAGATTACCTCGACAGTGAGCCTGGGCGCTTAAAAGGCGGTCTACGGAGGCAGACGGGGGGCTGACTGGAGACGGAGGAAGTGCTGCAAGAACCTGCAGCACAGCTTTGTGTTTGTTACAAAACCGAAAGCCGCGTGGCAGCCACAAAATAAAAAGACGCATTCGCGTCCTGGAAATAATTCCCGTCTCTCTCTCGTCTGTTAAACCGAGCGGTGGCACTCAGCTTGCCACAGTGGTGGCGCGTACGGGGAGTGGAGAGAGAGAGAGTGAGGTAGATCAAGAATTCAGAGATGGATCCGAACCTGAACCGGACCGAGACGGCGCAGCCTCTCGTAGTGCTGGCGTGGATGCTGGAAGGGATGGCACAGATGCAAGAGCGGCAGGCAGCCGTACACACAGAGCAGATGGAGGCTCTGCGTGCACAAGCCTCCCTCCAGACACAGGCGCTGCGACAGCTGACGGCTGCCGGGGAAGCAAGCTCCCGGGACCCGCCGTCTCGATCCCCTCTCCGGATCCACCTCCCCAAAATGACCGCAGAAGACGACATCCAGGCATTCGTCGAAAGTTTTGAGGTGGCAGCGGAGGTGTGCCAGTGGCCCCACGAGGAGTGGGTAGTACACCTCCTGCCCCTCTTAACTGGGGAAGCCCAACAGGCAGTGCATGGGCTACTGCCCGGCGCCCGGGCGGACTACTAGATCGTGAAGAGGGCGATTCTAGACCGCCTGGGCTGCAGCTCGGAGGATTACCGGCGTTCCGGACGGCAAACTTGGTGGCAGACGACCGTCCCTTCGCGTACGCTCAAAGACTAACGCATATGGCCCGGCGTTGGCTGCAACCGGAGATCCGGTCCGCCGGGGGCGTGGTGGAGCAGGTCATCCTGGAGCAGTTCCTGGACGGTTTGCCAGAGGGAACGGCCAATTGGGTGCGGTACCATCGCCCGACCAACCTAGAGGCTGAGGACCACCTAGCGCTATACCCCGGCACCCAGCAGCAAGCACGGCCAGAACCGGCACCCAGGAGGAGACCCCCTCCTCGTACTGGCCCCTCTCCGGTCCCCAGGGCTCTACCCCCTCCCTTCCCTCAAAATAATCCCCCCTCTTTTCCGATTACCTCTCCAGGTCCAGGCTCAGTGGCGGGGGGCTCCGGCTCGCAGAGGGCTCCTCAGATGCTCGGACCGGGGTGTTGGCGGTGCGGACAGCCGGGTCATCTGCGCCGCGACTGTCCACTTATGGAAGTGGGGTAGGTGGTCCGGGTGGTCGGGCCGCCCACTTCCGCTCCCGATCAGGAGGGAGCGTACTGCATCCCGGTAAGGGTGCAAGGGAGTGAACACGGGGAGCTGTTGGATTCGGGGGCTATGCAGTCCCTGATCAAGCAAAACCTGGTTCGAACCGAGGCATTGGTAAAGGCACCCTGGGTTTCCATTCGGTGTGTGCATGGAGATGTGCACAAGTATCCGGTAGTGCCCGTGGAAATTTGTTACCAGGGAAAAATGCATATCGTGAAGGCTGCGGTTAGCTCCCGGCTTTCGCATCCCCTAATCTTGGGTACTGACTGGGCGGGGTTTAGAGAGATCTCTAGAAACATGCTGGGGGTGCGATCACAATCGATAGGGAAGTGTGACGTGTGTGCTGCTGACAGTGGTGACGCAGGGCCGTCCGACACGGCCGGGGTGGGGAGGAACCCAGGCGAGCCTCAGGTTGAGACTCCCCGGGGTCCTGTGTTCCACCCTGCGGAGGATTTCCCACTCGAGCAGTCTCGGGACGACATACGCTTTGCCTATGACTAAGTGATGCGCATTGATGGTCAGCAGGTGCGCCCCGATGCAGTACTCTCCCACCCTTATTTTTCTATTATTAGGGACAGGTTGTATCGAGTGTGTCATGACACTCCGACTGGTGAGGAAACGACCCAGTTGTTGGTACCAAAAAACCGCTGGGAAATGGTTTTCCAGGCGGCTCATTACAACCCCATGGCGGGACACTTAGGGTATGATAAATCACTACACCGAATAATGGCTCAGTTTTACTGGCCAGGCATTTAAGCGCACGTACGTCGGTGGTGTGTGTCTGTCCCGAATGTCAATTAGTGAACACCCCGGCCACCCAAAAAGCGCCTTTGCGCCCACTACCCTTAATAGAGGTCCCCTTTGATAGAATCGCTATGGACCTCATTGGGCCATTTGAACGGAGCACCCAGGGATACCGTTTCGTGTTGGTCTTGCTGGATTATGCGACCCGGTATCCCGAAGCAGTGCCGTTGCACAATATTTCAGCTAAGAGTGTTGCACAGGCTCTGTTTCAAATTATCTCCTGCGTCGGAATCCTGAAAGAGATTCTAACTGACATGGGCACTTCGTTTATGTCACGTACACTAAATGAGCTATACGGATTACTGGGCATTCGCTCTATTAGAACCAGTGTATACCATCCCCAAACAGGAGGAGGGGGGGCTGCAGAGTATGGAACGCCAATCTGCACCCCTTGCCCAGCAGGAGGATCCCAGGCAGAGTCCCTCAGAAGATGGAGATCCCCCTGGGGGGAGACGCCCAGTTCGGGAATGGAGGCCGCCTGTGTGGTCACGTGATTATAGCCTGACACAATAAAGACTGAAGGATGAGTCCTCTCCGCTAAGGAGGGGAAGAGTGTGTGTGGTAGGGTGGGCGTGGTTTTGCATTGGCTGCAGAGAGAGAGAGTGAGCGGGGCGGCTCTCGGACTCTGCGCCACAGCTGTTGGGGATTGCTAATCAGCACGGATGTTTAATTGTTTGATTGATTGACAATGTGCAGATTACCTCGACAGTGAGCCTGGGCGCTTAAAAGGCGGTCTACGGAGGCAGACGGGGGGCTGACTGGAGACGGAGGAAGTGCTGCAAGAACCTGCAGCACAGCTTTGTGTTTGTTACAAAACCGAAAGCCGCGTGGCAGCCACAAAATAAAAAGACGCATTCGCGTCCTGGAAATAATTCCCGTCTCTCTCTCGTCTGTTAAACCGAGCGGTGGCACTCAGCTTGCCACAGTGGTGGCGCGTACGGGGAGTGGAGAGAGAGAGAGTGAGGTAGATCAAGAATTCAGAGATGGATCCGAACCTGAACCGGACCGAGACGGCGCAGCCTCTCGTAGTGCTGGCGTGGATGCTGGAAGGGATGGCACAGATGCAAGAGCGGCAGGCAGCCGTACACACAGAGCAGATGGAGGCTCTGCGTGCACAAGCCTCCCTCCAGACACAGGCGCTGCGACAGCTGACGGCTGCCGGGGAAGCAAGCTCCCGGGACCCGCCGTCTCGATCCCCTCTCCGGATCCACCTCCCCAAAATGATCGCAGAAGACGACATCCAGGCATTCGTCGAAAGTTTTGAGGTGGCAGCGGAGGTGTGCCAGTGGCCCCACGAGGAGTGGGTAGTACACCTCCTGCCCCTCTTAACTGGGGAAGCCCAACAGGCAGTGCATGGGCTACTGCCCGGCGCCCGGGCGGACTACTAGATCGTGAAGAGGGCGATTCTAGACCGCCTGGGCTGCAGCTCGGAGGATTACCGGCGTTCCGGACGGCAAACTTGGTGGCAGACGACCGTCCCTTCGCGTACGCTCAAAGACTAACGCATATGGCCCGGCGTTGGCTGCAACCGGAGATCCGGTCCGCCGGGGGCGTGGTGGAGCAGGTCATCCTGGAGCAGTTCCTGGACGGTTTGCCAGAGGGAACGGCCAATTGGGTGCGGTACCATCGCCCGACCAACCTAGAGGCTGAGGACCACCTAGCGCTATACCCCGGCACCCAGCAGCAAGCACGGCCAGAACCGGCACCCAGGAGGAGACCCCCTCCTCGTACTGGCCCCTCTCCGGTCCCCAGGGCTCTACCCCCTCCCTTCCCTCAAAATAATCCCCCCTCTTTTCCGATTACCTCTCCAGGTCCAGGCTCAGTGGCGGGGGGCTCCGGCTCGCAGAGGGCTCCTCAGATGCTCGGACCGGGGTGTTGGCGGTGCGGACAGCTGGGTCATCTGCGCCGCGACTGTCCACTTATGGAAGTGGGGTAGGTGGTCCGGGTGGTCGGGCCGCCCACTTCCGCTCCCGATCAGGAGGGAGCGTACTGCATCCCGGTAAGGGTGCAAGGGAGTGAACACGGGGAGCTGTTGGATTCGGGGGCTATGCAGTCCCTGATCAAGCAAAACCTGGTTCGAACCGAGGCATTGGTAAAGGCACCCTGGGTTTCCATTCGGTGTGTGCATGGAGATGTGCACAAGTATCCGGTAGTGCCCGTGGAAATCTGTTACCAGGGAAAAATGCATATCGTGAAGGCTGCGGTTAGCTCCCGGCTTTCGCATCCCCTAATCTTGGGTACTGACTGGGCGGGGTTTAGAGAGATCTCTAGAAACATGCTGGGGGTGCGATCACGATCGATAGGGAAGTGTGACGTGTGTGCTGCTGACAGTGGTGACGCAGGGCCGTCCGACACGGCCGGGGCGGGGAGGAACCCAGGCGAGCCTCAGGTTGAGACTCCCCGGGGTCCTGTGTTCCACCCTGCGGAGGATTTCCCACTCGAGCAGTCTCGGGACGACATACGCTTTGCCTATGACTAAGTGATGCGCATTGATGGTCAGCAGGTGCGCCCCGATGCAGTACTCTCCCACCCTTATTTTTCTATTATTAGGGACAGGTTGTATCGAGTGTGTCATGACACTCCGACTGGTGAGGAAACGACCCAGTTGTTGGTACCAAAAAACCGCTGGGAAATGGTTTTCCAGGCGGCTCATTACAACCCCATGGCGGGACACTTAGGGTATGATAAATCACTACACCGAATAATGGCTCAGTTTTACTGGCCAGGCATTTAGGCGCACGTACGTCGGTGGTGTGTGTCTGTCCCGAATGTCAATTAGTGAACACCCCGGCCACCCAAAAAGCGCCTTTGCGCCCACTACCCTTAATAGAGGTCCCCTTTGATAGAATCGCTATGGACCTCATTGGGCCATTTGAACGGAGCACCCAGGGATACCGTTTCGTGTTGGTCTTGCTGGATTATGCGACCCGGTATCCCGAAGCAGTGCCGTTGCACAATATTTCAGCTAAGAGTGTTGCACAGGCTCTGTTTCAAATTATCTCCTGCGTCGGAATCCTGAAAGAGATTCTAACTGACATGGGCACTTCGTTTATGTCACGTACACTAAATGAGCTATACGGATTACTGGGCATTCGCTCTATTAGAACCAGTGTATACCATCCCCAAACAGAT
Source organism: Anguilla anguilla (assembly GCF_013347855.1). NCBI lineage: Eukaryota > Metazoa > Chordata > Actinopteri > Anguilliformes > Anguillidae > Anguilla > Anguilla anguilla. Next base: position 23,959,666 of record NC_049210.1, on the reverse strand, counting down.
GGGCTTGTGGAACGGTTTAATAGAACTCTGAAGTCCATGATTCGAAAGTTCATTCACGACGATAGCCGAAATTGGGATAAATGGTTAGTCCCTCTATTATTTGCAGTGCGGGAGGTTCCCCAGACCTCCACAGGATTTTCTCCCTTTGAGCTATTATTTGGTAGAAAACCTCGGGGAATATTGGGCCTAGTTAAAGAAAGCTGGGAGGATGGTCCAAGCCCCAGCAAAAATGAGGTGCAATACGTCATGGACCTGCGAGCAAAACTCCATACACTGGGTCGGTTGTCACGGGAGAATTTGCTCGAGGCTCAGGAACGTCAGCAGAGGCACTACAATAGAGGACGAAACTACGACAATTCTCGCCGGGAGATAAAGTCCTGGTGTTACTTCCAACCTCCAGTACAAAATTACTCGCCAAGTGGCAAGGGCCCTTCATGGTCACACAACGAGTTGGGGAGGTTGACTATGAGGTGGAGCGTGCTGATAGAGAGGGAGCGAAACAGATTTATCACCTCAATTTATTAAAAGCCTGGAACAAGGTGGTGGCTGTTTCTCTGGTAACGGTGGATCAGGAGAGGGACGAGCTGGGGCCGGAGGTATCAAATTCAACCAATCAGACCTCACCCCTTTCCGATAGCCACCTCTCGCCAAGGCAGAGAGCAGACCTCGCCCTGTTGCAAAAACGGTTTGCAGATGTGTTTTCTCCCCTACCAGGGCGCACTAACCTCATACACCATCATATCGACAGCCCCCCGGGAATGACGGTACGTTCCCGTCCCTATAGACTGCCGGAGCACAAAAAGAAATTGGTGCAGGCAGAAATAACGGTCATGCTGGAGTTGGGCGTAATAGAGGAGTCTCACAGTGCCTGGAATAGCCCCATCATGCTGGTAAGTAAGCCGGATGGCTCTATTCGGTTCTGTGTGGACTATAGGAAAGTGAATGCTGTGTCACGTTTTGATGCCAATCCTATGCCTAGGGTCGACGAACTCCTGGATTGGCTGGGCACGGCTCGTTTTTTCTCGACACTGGATTTGACTAAGGGCTATTAGCAGATTCCCTTGTCTGCAAAGTCCAAAGAGAAATCGGTTTTCTCCGCTCGGGACAGTTTGTACCAATTCCGAACACTTCCGTTTGGGTTGTTCGGGGCCCCAGCCACCTTCCAGCGCCTGATGGATCGGCTGCTGCGTCCGCATGCTGCGTATGCTGCTGCCTATCTGGATGACGTTATCATCCACAGTAGCAGCTGGGCACAGCATATGCGGCATGTGGAGGCGGTGCTCGAGTCTTTGAGGCAGGCGGGGCTCATGGCTAACCCAAAGAAGTGTGCGATTGGTCGAGCGGAGGTACGGTATTTGGGGTACCACTTGGGAAGTGGACAGGTGTGACCTCTAGTGGATAAAACCGTGGCAATTGCGACCTGTCCACGACCCAAGACGAAAAAAGAGGTGAGGAGGTTCTTGGGGTTGGCCAGCTACTATAGGCGGTTTATTCCGGCGTTTGCGCAGCTGACCAGCCCCTTGACTGATTTAACTCGCAAAGGTGCCTCAGATCCGGTCCAGTGGACGGAGCCGTGCCAGCGAGCGTTTGAGAGGGTAATGGAAGCCCTCTGTGGGGAGCCGCTCTTGTTCACCCCTAATTTCTCTCTTTCTTTTATCCTGCAGACCGATGCGTCGGACAGAGGGCTGGGGGCTGTTTTGACCCAGCAGGTGGAGGGAGTTGATCGCCCGGTGCTACATCAGCCGCAAACTATCCCAGCGGGAGGCGAGGTACAGCACGGTAGAAAAGGAGTGCCTCGCCATCCGGTGGGCGGTCGGGTCCCTGCGCTACTACCTGCTGGGTCGCCCATTCACCCTCTGTTTGGACCACGATCCCCTCCAATGGCTCCACCGCATGAAGGATACCAACCCGCGAATCACCCATTGGTATCTGGCTCTACAGCCCTTTAATTTCAAGGTGGTTCATAGGCTGGGGGCGCAGATGGTGGTGACGGACTTCCTCTCTCGCCCCAAAGGGGGGGGGGGGGGGTCGGTCATCGCCCAGATGGCTCCCCGGCCGAAGTCGGGCGGTGGAGGTATGTGGTAGGGTGGGCGTGGTTTTACGTTGGCTGCAGAGAGAGAGAGTGAGCGGGGCGGCTCTCGGACTCTGCGCCACAGCTGTTGGGGATTGCTAATCAGCACGGATGTTTAAATGTTTGATTGATTGACAATGTGCTGATTACCTCGACAGTGAGCCTGGGTGCTTAAACCTCAACAGTGAGCCTGCGGTCTACCGAGGTAGACGGGGGGCTGACTGGAGACGGAGGAAGTGCTGCAAGAACCTGCAGCACAGCTGTGAATGGGTCGGCTAAGTAGCCACACCTATGAAAGGCAGAACTGGGAGCGCAATTGTGGGTGGTGGACTACTTGGGTAGATTGATGGGAGAAATTGACAACAGGTGTGAAGGACAGAGGTAATAAAAAGGGGAGAGAAACTCTGGTCAGGGGAGCTGGGGAGCCGTGTCTCATTTTGTAGGTTCGCGCACTCTTAGCGGGGAGGGTGCGGTTCGCAGTTTTTATTGCTGCCGGCCGTGAAGACAGTCAGACAGGGGAGCTGTTCCAGCGCCAGGAGGGGAGGTTAGTTTCCTCCTTTAGGTAGCACGGGCTGGGGATTTAGGAGTGTATGCGCCCTTTCCGGTTTTCCAGTTTTGTGTATCAGCGCTCGGCCCGCTGCCGCATACTGTCCGCACTGCCGACCTCAACGAACGCTTGCGCCGGGGAGTTGGACGGTGCCAAAAACACAGACCCTGGGGGAGGGTCTCGCCAGCCGGGCGAGTTAAGTTTTTAAGTTTTATTACTCTATGTTTAGTATTTATTATTGTGAATAGTCTTGTTTCATTTTTTTGTCCTTGTCCTTTTGTTTATAGTGTTTAGGTTTGAAATAGGGCGGAGAGGGGCGGTTCAGTGGAGAGGAACTGTAAGGGGGATAATTGTAAGGAATCCTGTTCTATACCTTTTTGCTTTGTAGGCATGTAAAAGGCGAGTGAAGTGTATTTGGCTAATGTACTTCTCGGCCATCTATTTCACATGTGCTGTGTGGAACAATAGCCTAGTTGTAGTGGAGTGGATTTGACCAGTGTACTTAGTCCTCTAGGTGGAGTGCGCTGTGGGGAGCTATTGCCTGTTTGTAGTGGGGTGCACCTGGTGCATAAGATAGGGATTCCATGCTTTTTGTTCCTAGTGCAGCAACCCAACTGGGACCTTCTAACCAAGCCCAATACATATGTATTAAATGAGAATATTTAATATAGATTGTATATTTTTTGTAACTGCCTGTTGTTGTGTGGTGGGTGCCTCTGACACCGGACCATACCGGTTCACAAAAGGCAGTGGCAGTGTTAAGCTACTCTGCTTACCCCAGGTATTTACCTTACCATAGTAAAAGATTTATTACATTATAAATGAGCCCCCTGCAGTTTCTATAGCCCAATGCGCAAATGAATAAAGCACTTTCTCGTGGATGTAATTTGCCACAACTTGGCATTTATTAATCACAATAATAGAGAAATTATTGTTTATAGGAAATCCCTGTTTATTTCTTAACATAAAAACTATTCAAACAGCTAATACCTGTAGCCTGTTGCTCGTGGTATTTGAATATATCAGACCTGCTCTGCAAAGCTTGCACATAACTCTTTTCTTGTCCTTGACCTCGCCATTTATAGCTAAGAAGTCGAAAAATTCCCAAACAGGGCTTACCAGTTCGTGGGACCAACTCCTCCGATGCTGCTGCCATTTTCACCGTTAGTTTTCAATATTTTTGATGTGACTGAGGAAGTAACGTTAGCACAGGAAATGAACTTTGGGGGCATGTACATGATTCGCCGCATGAAATTAAAGCCTGTATATTTATGTTAATTACAAAACGCGGAATCAAAAACGCGGGATCCAAAACTAATATTCGAATGCTCAAATTTAGCTTCGAACTTTAAAAAAAAAAAAGATTTTCGAATATTTTTCGAACTTCAAATATTATTTGACAGCCCTACTGGACACATCATCAGTGATGTTACCTGGAGTCATTGGGTGTTTCGGGCCTTTCAACAATCAGACACCCTATTCCAGGCGACCCAGCCGGGATTGATCAAATCCTGGCTTGTGTCCAGGTAGCACTACTGAAACCACGGATCACCTCTCCGGATCCATAGCCACCTTGAGGCAACTTCGGCCGTCTCGGTGACTAACTTTATGGCCCTTCCCTTGCTGGCCCCTGTGATGCCTAGTATATTATAGGCCCTGCAGAGGGACTGTCCAGCAAACGCTCTGCATCCCACCTTGATGGGCTCACACTTCGCACGCCACCCGTTGTTCCAGTACTGCTCCATTAATCTGTATACTTCTCCCTCTTCCTCTCGTTGGCCTCCTCAATGCGATATGCCCATGGAATGGTGAGCTCCAACAGGACAACCTGCTTGGAGGCCTCAGAGAGCAGCACCATATCTGGCCTCAGCTTTGTCACAGCAACATTACCTGGGAACTTGAGTTGCTTCCCCTGGTCAACCATCAACTCCCAGTCTTATGCTGTTGCAAGCAGGCCAGTGGAGGTGGTCCTGGCAGCTGGTGTTGGCTTCTCTCCAGCCCTGACGAAAGCAATGGTCTTCTTCGCTGGGCGGAGGTGCTTACACTGGCTGATCCCGCTGCAGATGGTGTCTGCTATGGTCTTCAGGATCTGGTTGTAGCACCACCGGTAGCGCCCCTCACCCAGCAGCTGAGGATGTGCTCCAGGGTTCCTCTTTTGAGGCAGAGCGGGCATGCTGGTGACTCCACCTTTCCCGAGCAGAACAGGTTGGATGGGCTAGGTATAATGTCATAGACAGCCTAGGTCAAGAACTTGATACGCTGGGGCTCAGCTTTCCAAAGCTCTGCCCATGAGACCTTGCGCTCAACCGCTTGCTCCCATCTTGTCCAGGCTCTTGTCCAGGCTCCCTGCTGCTAACTATCCTGCTGGTTCGCTCCTACTCGAATGATGCCTTTACTTCCCTCTGGATCAGTGCCCTCCTATCCTTTCTCTGTGCCTTGTCGTAGCATGGTGTAGTGCTGCTACCAAGGCCAGCCCTTCCTCGAGTCACTTAACCAAGACTCAGCAACCTCCATAGCCTCTGCTGCTCTCCACTTCCATCCTGTCCTGACCTCAATGCCAGCCTGGGAGACCTTTGGGTCAGAAAACCTCCCTTGTTCAGCTCACCATGAACTCAGGTTCAGGCTGCTGATGGGGAGCTTCAGCTTGGTGATATTGACCATAATGACTTCAGAACTTCATTTATGAAACCCTCACCACAGCTCTTTGATCATAACATCATGGGCACAGAATCAGAAACATTTAAAAATGAATTTGTACTTCACCAAAAGGCCCAGAGGAAGCTGGTGAATTCTGAAAACGATATACACTGTGAGTTACACTTCCTCTATGAAGATATTTGTAGTCTACCACATGTCAAACTGGCTTAACAGAGCCTAGGTAACGCAATAAGACATTTCCTATTATACCAAGGATTTTTTTAACAGAATCTCACGCTGCAAAATAATAAGTAAAAAGGACCTGGCAAGATGTGCAGAAATGTTTGGTGGTGATCCTGGAACAGTGATTTATCTCTGCAATATGTCTCTGCCACTAGAATCACTTGCTACTTTTTGCTAAATGTTTTATTCTTAATTTTTTTTATTCCCTTCATTCTGTAGCAGGCATGTTTACAACAGCACTAGTGTCCATCCAACCTCCATAATCTGTACCTGCTTATCCTGGTCAGGGTCGTGGGGGGTGCTGGAGCCTATCCCAGTATGCATTGGCCGAGAGGCAGGAATACACCATGGAGAGGTCACCAATCTATCACAGACAGCAGTGGTGTGATGTTAGCATTACTTACATCTGCTGTCAGGATTCTGCCTTTTCTGTTTCTGTTTTTCCTTCTCTGGGACGCCTGCTGGTGGCACTTCAGTTTGTATTTCAGTTTGCTCCCTCTTTAGTTACCCCTGTGTTAATTGTATTATTGTTTTCAATCATTCTTTCATTGTTTCTGTTTCTGTTTGTGTCCTCCCCTCCCTCTTTGGTTTGATTGTTCTTTGAGTTCACCTGTGTCTTATTAGTTTCCCTGTCTATTTATATTCTCTGCTTCCCTGATTCGGGTGCTGGTTCCTTGTGTTTCTGACTGTGTTTCTGCCTCTGTGTGCGTATCTACCTGCTTGTGTTCTGCTAGTGTGTTCTGACCTGCCTGTGATCTGCCCCGACTGTTGTTTTCCTTCGCTATTTTTTTGAGTTTCTTTGCCTTTCGAGGATTTTCAAGTTCCCTTGCCCGTTTTTTTGTGTTTTGAGGTTTTTGAGTGTTTTTTTTTTTAAGTTTTTTTGCTTGTTTATCTGTTTTTTTTCAGTTTTTTGGCCTCATTTTGGTTTCTGGTTTTTTGTTACTTGTTATTAGTAAAGTCCTCGTTTGAAAATAACTTGAGTCTCCTGTGTTCACTCTGTGCTTGGGTCCAACCTGCCAAAACCATGACATCTACAGTATATCCCTAGTGGTGGTTTCATTATATGTACATTATGTGAGCCATCTTGGTGAAGGTCTACTAAATGCTTAAATTGCAAACTATTAGGTAAGTACAGCTCAAAAAGTAATGGAAGGCCATGTGTTTTGGAGAAAAAATCCAAACCACCTTATTCTAGGCCTATTATAGAATCCTACCCTTCTCTCTTGACAGCAAATTAAGATAGACAAGATTATTTAAGCAGTGCCATTAAGCTACCCAAGTCATGGGAGTCAGGTCTCCTGCAATCTGTGCCACTTGTTGCTCAGAATGTGAAAGTTAAAATAGAAAGCTATTTTTAACCAGGAGAGGATCAACTGTAGTACTTTTATCACCGGTCAAGTTTCTAAGAATGCATTGGGCAACTGCACTCACACATCCAAACATACAGTGTAAGACAGTATGGTCACTATCATCAAAATATGCAAGCTTTCATTATCTTATAAATGCATGCAGGAGTGTCCATGACAGTTAGACTAACACCTTTTTTGTTAAAATGGACATTTTGGTCTTTGTAGGCAGGTACATATAATTACATATAATGACATTGGTCAAACAACACCGGTGTTATGAGTGTTCAGAAGTTTCCATTTTCAGTTGGCTGGTATAGTGACACCATGAGGCCAAATGGTGTAAAATTCACATCTTCCCAAAACTGCAAGATTCTTCCACTGCGTAAAGTATTGTTAAAACCAAGCCAGGCAATTTTACCACTATTGTCAATAACACATTAGTACATTAGTCTCATTCTTTGTGTTTTGCAGGAGTGTAGAATGTAGTCATACAGACACATTATGCTTCATGTGAGCACCCTTTTGCTCATCATATATGCGGAAATACAGAGGTAAAAGCAAGGCCAAAACTGGAATATGCTAAATGCTAAAATTAAGGGTGATGTGCTTATACAATGCTTATACAATTTTTATAAGGTATTATATTAATATACTGATATAATTTGCTCCGTATAATTTCTTTCCATATTATATATTACATGAGTACTTTCCAATTTCCCCTAAAATTGTGTTCTGCAGCCATAATTTAATACTTTAGAATTATCTGTGGTTTCCTGTAACCATGTATTGCTGCCTTGACAACTTTGTCCTGCAAAGAAATTACAGGAGAGTCTACATTCCCTGGCCCCCCTCAAAGGATGGGTCTACTAGCAAATACTAATCTGGTGGTCACAAGGGAGTTTATATGAAGCTATCTTCATATAAACATGATGGAAAATATTTTTTTCTGTTGCAGTGCAAATGCATTAAAGCCTTTCAGTTCTATTCAATTCAATTTTATTTTATTATTCATGTCACTCTTTTAAGAAAGGTGTTCCTACAGAGATACAAAAACAAGAGATAGGAAAGCTTGGAAAAAGCAAGACTAAAAAAGTCAAGAAGTGATGTAAGAAGTGGGAAGAAAAAAACCACACAAACAGTGCTGAGAGAACACTCTCTGGTGGTAGAAAATCTTAGAAGGACTCTGTCTATCAAGAGAGAGCCCATGCTGCATCAGTTCGCCTGGTGCCCATCCATCCATTATCTTTCCCCACTTATCCTGTGCAGGTTGCAGGGGGTGCCTATCCCAGCATGCATTGGGTGAGGGGCAGGAATTCACTCTGGACACAAATAATTCAGTCACCATTCACTCACACCTATGGGCAATTTAGTCTCTAATTAACTTACCTGTATGTCTTTGGACTGTGGGAGGAAACTGGAGTACCCGGAGGAAACCCTACCCAGAAAGGCCTAGGCCGGATTAAAAACTGTGAGGCAACAGTGCTACCCACTGCACAACTGTACTGTCCCTGGCCTGGTGTCAGTTGGCAAAATTAAGTAAAATGGCAATAGGGGGTAAATCACATTGGGTGGGCAGATTAAAGCCTGAGATAATAAATTATTTGGCAAAACAGTGTAGTGGATATGATTATGCAAGTCAGAAGAGCAAGCTGATACATCTATGCCACAAAGTTGCACCATAACATGGATGGCATAAACTAGCAGAGTGTTGGGGCTGGAGCACTCTCAGCTCAAGGTGAAGGAAAGGGACAAAAACCGCAAAGAATTTACAGTGAAGTAAACATAAAGTTCTGAACCATTTAGAAGGGCATGTTACATAATTCAGATTCTGGTGTTTATAGTCTGTAGTATATTGCATCATTAATAATTCAGAGAATTAAAAAAATGGTAAACCATAGACTGACTGCAGTTGTGTATAAACCCTTGAACCTGGAGACAGCAGTTGCTCCCAAAAAAGCCGTTTTTAATTTAAAATATAAGAAAAATGTGTGCAAAAATAGCTGTTGCTGTCTGCAATGGTGAAGTTAAATTTGCAGATCTCTGTCCATGTTTACCAGCTGGAGCCATGGATTTTGTGTGGGATACAAGCTGTTGACAAACCAATACATTTACTGTAACTTTGCTTGGACAAAGGTCACTATAGCCTGTGTCTGAATATTGTATATTTGGCATTTTCTGCCACAGAGATGAATGTATGCAAATGGCACTACACATTATAAAATAGTCTATTATTACATGTATGTATTGGGAATTAAATTTGGTTAAAAATTCCACTGTATTCCACTAAAAAAGTCATAATTTTATGAATACACTGAGTGCTCTCAGTCCATCCCAACGTTTTTTAGTTTAGTTTTTTTTTTTTTTGGATGTTTTTGAATCCGTATTGTATGTGCCAGGTCTGATCTCACGGCTCACGTCAAAACTCAACTTGGAGGCATATTTGAAAAAACCTCACTTGGATGGATCAATAATGCTCAGACTTAGTAGAAAGTATTGGCATTCAGACTTTTGGGTGTAATGTAGCTTTAATGTGAGTTTGAGGAGTCAAAGGAATCCTATGCTGTTTATTCATGTTCAGGAGCTTTTTATCCCTGCTGACAACAGCCCTGGATTCTGCCGACTCCACACTAGCCTCACCTTCCCCCAGCCCCCAAATCCATGCTCTTCAGGGTGGTTTCCATGGAGACACTAACATTGTAAAAGTCTGAAAATGAACAGAAATATTAAAACCTGACTGGCTGTTCTTAATTTGTTATTTTCTTTTTTGACTTTGTATTCAGCAGATAACATTTTGTCGCTGTCTGGTTTTTAGAGAGATTATTTTTGTTAATGAAATGGGGGACTGCACTAGCAACTGGCTTGTCCTTTAAGGAACTATGAAATATTTTTCTGGCAGAATCAGGAAGTATTCAGACTAATACTGACAACCACTTGGCTGATGTGTCCTTAGCACCCCCTAATGGCAATATGTTGTATTATCTAGCCTTTTATTGATCTCATGATCTGACACCTCTATGGTGAGCAATTGTTGGTTGATTATTCTGTAGCAGATCTGATTTGTTCATTGGCAGATGAGTTTCAGTGTACCTACCAAATACTGTTGGTAATTTCATAGTACTGTTAAAGGGTAAAGCTATAAAAACACAAAAATCCATAAAACTATTCATCCACACAATGTCCCTGTGGCTTTCCCCAGCAGGAAATTTTATAAATGATTAAGGATAAATAACACATAAACACAAATGCTACAGCTATGCCACAGAGCACAAAAACCTGATTAAAAATATATAACCTTCATAAACACATGGAGTCTTGGCTTTTATTAATTGTATCCATGTTCACCATGACATCAGTGCTTGAATGGATTGTTGAGATATGATTGTAAACAATTTATTCTTGATTTCTTGATGCAGAACAATAGTAAGTTTTATATTAAGTTTACTATAAGTTTTATAGTGTGATCATGAGAGTTATGCTCCTAAGGATCAGAATCCTGCAGATGAGGTATTTCACAATTAATAAAAGAACCTGTGTGACTCATTAAATTATAAATGAGGGGAGTAATTCTTTGTGCTCCTGAAGTGTGACTGCCCTGTCAACTACCCCCCCCCCCCCCCCTCTCTCTCTCTCTCTCTCTGTTTTTCGATCAGTGGTACCCACATGTACCAACACCTGGTAATTCAGATCCCATCATAAGAGGAATGGTTTGGTTCATATTCTAATTCTGCTGTGGGTGCACTTTTGGACTCCCTCTGTTTCGGCCTGCACATGAAGTTTTCACACTACCTGGTGACCCACAGGACCCCGGAATGGGAGAAGCAGTATGTCCGTTATGGGGTGAGCTGATCATTGCATTTGTCTAGATTTCAGAGGCCTTTAAGTTTCATTTTGCAATAATGCTTTTCTAAATACAAGAGGAATTAATTTGACTGCAGGTACAAAATGAAGGGGTTTTGGTCTCAGTGATGAAAATAAACATTCACAAATTGAGAAAATTTAGGGGTCAGTTCATTTTATCTTCAGTTCATTTTATCTGTATGATCAGCTATTAAATGCTTAGATCATAAAGGTTTCAGTTACACTGAAAATTATAAAGGCTTAAATAGCAATGTAGTGGCTAAACAGGCTGTAATGTGAGAACAATTTATTTTATCTGTTAATTTACTTGAATTATAAAGCTGAAATTGATATTTTGCTTTTCTTCCAAGCTTGACAGAAATAGATGTATTTGTATTTCCTTTTCAGTCTCCGCCCCCTAGGTCACAGTCCCAATGTGCTGTACAACTGATCTGAGTACAGTCTCTGTTCCTACAGGCACTGAAGACCATGCTGTCTGCTGGAGAGAAAGGAGCACATTGGAATGAAGGTGAGAGACAGACATGATGAAGAACCTCAAGGAAACCAGAAAACAACCATCCACTGTGAGACACACACGCATGCACACACACGCACACACGCAAGCACGCATGCACGCACACACAGTATTCCAATGAATTTAATCACAATTTAAACGCACATCACACAGTCTCTCTTCCTTTTCGAGAATAATAAATGCCACCCAATATTTCACTTGAGGATTTAAGTTCTGGTTGCTGTTTAAGATGCTGGAGCTGGAATGCCTGAATATGATGGATATACTTGTATCTTGTAACCATAGAAAGTCTTTGTGCCTTCAGTGCAATCCGATGTTTCAGAAGCTGTGCCTTCATTTCTTTAAAATTGAGAACAGGGACCTTAAACACTGCAGTCATCCTCAGGGTGCAGTGGGGACACCAGAACACAGAAGACCTATTGTGTAAGCCTCTGTGACCTCGGTGAGGATTTTCATGAAGCAGGGAGTTATAACCCCCTGAGGGATGGACACAAAGGGGGATGGGCATGGTGAAGGAGTGGTGAAGAAACGGCCATTCAAATGCCCTGTGATACACTATTAGTCCTTTTGTAACACAACACTGCAGCTGCTGATATGAAATATTATCTGCCTGGGATGGGGAGTCTGGTTTAAATAAAGTCAGAATAGGGGATATGAATAATTGAATACATTATGGGTTGAAAGGAGTTTGTGTAGAGAGAAGAGGTGAAATATGCTGGGACTCCTACTGGTGCACAAAAACAAACCCCCGTCTGCTAATCCTCAGAAATCATCACCAAATTAATTATTTATTTTACTCTTTTTGTGATTCCAAACTTTGCTATGAAATAAGCAGCTACATATTATACCTGACAACCTCTAACCATAGGAAATAATGCAGCATGAATTAAAATGGTTGAATTAGAGCATCCTTTACTGTAAATATTGTATTAAATTAAGCATACAAAAGAAATATATAATTTAAGGCAAAGATCCTCATTTAAGAAAAGAATAATAGTTCAAGATGGGAGGCATAGCTGAACAAGATTCCAGTCCAGAGGGCCACATTGTCTACTGGTTTTCAGTGTGTTTCAGAAGCAGTGATTTATATGCTTTATTGTTCCTAATTGGCTAAAGAATCCAATTGACTTGTTCTCAAAACCTTAACTAGCTGCCAATTGAAAGGAATCCCACAGATAATATGGCCCTCCAGGACTTGAGTTGGACACCCGTGGTTTAGAAAATGAGCAATAATTAAGATGTGAGCCATAGTAAAATCTGGAAATCATTTTAGACATGAGTCATAGTTTAAGACATGGGGAATAATTGCACAGGTGAGTCATCATGTAAGACATGGCGAATAGTTCAAGATATCATAGTTCTTGACATGAGGAATTGTTTACAGGTAAGATGTAAGTTCCATCTTCAATCTATTGTCCATATTCGTTCAAGACATGAAAAGAAGTTTAAATACACCCAGCTGACAGATGCCTGATATTTTGCCAACAACAATTGGGGGGCGGGGGAGGGGGTAAGCGCAAGTCATCATTTTAGGGCAGAGACCGGAATCTCTCTGGATAGGAAATAAACAAAACCACAATGAAGATTGAATAGTTGTCTGGCGTATACACAACAAGAGAATAGACAGTGAAAGAACAGTGAAGATGATGACTGGCTCCAAGTCCAGTTCTGAACATAATCTGCAGTTAGCACTGGTTATCAAGTGCAGTCTTGTATGTAATGTAGAATAAAAAGAAGCAGAGAAATCACAGGCGTTCCATGTGGATTAAACGAAGATTGCTACACCAGCCTTTTCTCATTGTCTTCCACTTCTGCCCCATACAATTTTACCCACGTAAAAACTACACTGCATGCTGATTGCCCTGAAGTGCTGTCCAATGGGGACCCGATTTATTTGTTGAATCAGGACACTGTGTCCAGAGGGTTGGCCCTTGCTTTCTGCAAGGGCCAACCACAGCCGACGACACGCATACACCAGGCAGACTGTACCCCAATGTTCGGCCCCTGCTGTCTATTCCTGGTATAAGACATAAGACATGCTTATGGTGTATGTGCAGCTCTATTTGTCATTGTTCCCTCAGGACAGAAACAGAGACAGAGTCCGGTGATTTGCCTCATTATACATGTTGTTCATTCATCCCTCCGCATTAAATACTGCCAGGCAGTTTTTGGAAAAATAAATCCAATGTTTGATAAAAGACTCTCCATGTTTGGCAAAAAAACTTTTCTAATTCAATTGCAATTCTATTTTTACAAAAGACATTGGACATTCACAAAACCTTAAAAATTATTCTTACTTTTGTTCTTTAAAATGTACCTATGAAAAAAAAATGAGATTCATGACATGTGCAGACCATTGTTTTTGTGCATATCCCATGTGTATGAAATGATGAATGGCTGGCTGTTTGTAAATCTTATGCACAGTCCTGTTCATGTGATTTGCATAAGGAAACAGCCATGAATTAATACAGGAAAGAAAAGAATATTGTTCCAATCACCTTAATATGCACTTTTGTACATCGATTTGGATAAAAGTGTCTTCTAAATAAATGTAACCTAATGTAAAAAAAAAATTGAATGCTGAATGTTCTTAAAAATGTTTTTACACGCAGTTTACAATGAAATGTGATTGTGCTCATGTATGTGAATAATCAATACATATTTATAAGATTCACAAGAAAAGCAGTCCGTTGGTAGAGGTACACAGAACTCATGTGCAGGAGTCAGAGACGCTGTCTGTGAGTCGTGTTCCTGTTGGGGCTGAGTTCGTTTTTCTGCCATCACCCTGGGCTGGACCTCTGGGTAATACAGGGCTCTAGGGCTGAGGGGGAACAAGGCATGGGGTGTACAGGATATAGTGTGCAGGCTAGATAATATGCTGAGTAGAGAGAATGGTAGTACACAGTATAGAGGGTACATTATAGGAATGCAAGACACATGGTATGAGGTATACATGGTAGCGTACGTATATACAGGGTTTAGGGTACTGAGCATGGTGTGTACATGAAAGTACATGGTATGGAGCTACAGGTTATGTGAGATAAATGGTATGGGAGGTACAGGATATGGACCTACAGGGTATAGAGTACAAGGCATGGGGCTGCATGTCATGTGAAAAACAGGGAATGGGTAAATGGTATGCAAGAACAAAGTTATGGGGGACATAGGATATGGAAGGTATGGGGAGCAGGATACAAAGCATGTGGGGTACAGGGTATGGATGCATTGGAAATTCAGAGAATGGTGGTACATAGTATAGTGGTGCTGGGGACACTCCCTTTTCTGATGTAAGCAGAGAGCAGGCCTGTGCTCACAGAGCTGAGAGATATGGCACTCACATTCTCAATATTTAATGAATGATCCCTGGGCTTGTTTGTCAGAGGGAGAATTGTTCTAGGTTGTTAATAGAAAAGAATGTTCCACTCTGTGGAGAGATCTCTAACAGCTAATTGGTTTGCAGACAACTTTCTCTCTCCTCACTCTATTATGATTTCGCTCCTATAAGTGATTTGGAGTCTTACAGTTTAATGGCTGGACAGAAAATGGTGGTAAGCAATACAGGCAGACAGGTATGCACAAAAAATAAGATTAACAATAACTCTAGCATAATAATTCTTTGTTTTACCTTGGCACATGAGAATTTGGAGTACATTTTGTTTCATACAGTACTTACTCTTTCCTAACTGAAGTCGATTAATAGAGATTGTGTTAGGGATGTTAATGTAGGAGCTTGTCCAGGTGGTTTCATAAGAATACACCAGCTACAGGGGCTGGGGCCCAGAGCCAACTGTAAAATGGGGCTCGTGCCCATATGTAAGACCCTGCCCTCTTGCCCACAGATGTGGAGTCCGCCCACAGATATCGCTGGGCTGCACAGGATGGCTTCTTCCAGGCCTGTGATAGAGAACTGGTTAAAGTCAACCTCTTCTACTCAGGTATGTGAAAAGAGAAGAGTGAGAAATTTTTCTGAAATGCTAGAAGTGGGCTGGAACGAACCTGTATGGCGTATCAGGATTTCTACGTTTTGTACATACAAGTACCAGCACTTTATCTAGCATTCCAATGCTTATCATAAGCTGTACATATGCAGTGTTTTTACCCTGTGACAGTCTATTTCTCTCATTGCCACAACAGTCATTGTATTCTCCACCATAACGATTAATTCAAATGAGCCCACCTAATTGACATGTCATACAAATAAACTTAATTACGCAGATGGTACCTTGTTACCTTGCGTAGTTCCTCAAGTAGGTTCCGGAGTCTTGCACACTGCCACCATGCCGTTTCCCTCTTTTCTACTCCAGCGTTACTGCTTTTTTGTCACTTTTTTCAACAACAGAATCTGTCTTTTCAGCACATTAGCTTGGCTCAAAAATGGGAAGCTCCAGACTGGATCGCTGCAGTTCTACATTTTACTCATATGAGTATTTTTTCCACTTCAAGCACTGGTTTGCAGTACAGGTCCAGGTGGAATCACAGAGAATGGTAGTGATGATTTACTTACAGACTGAGGTCTTTGATGATACAGGTGGGGAGGGGTGGGGGGGGGGCAGTTAGGGACAGAGGTAATGTTTGTTGATGGGTTTTACAGTTGTAGTTTCTTGTTGTGTATTGTTTGTGTAGTGAGGGCTTCCTACTTCTGTGGTGATTGTGTAGTGAATGCTTCCCCCTCTGTGGTGCTTGTATAATGAGTCTTCCCCCTCTGTGGTGTTTGTGTGGTGAGTCTTCCCCCTCTGTGGTGTTTGCGTAGTGAGTCTTCCCCCTCTGTGGTGTTTGCGTAGTGAGTCTTCCCCCTCTGTGGTGCTTGCGTAATGAATGCTTCCCCCTCTGTGGTGGTTGTGTAGTGAGTCTTCCCCCTCTGTGGTGTTTGTGTAGTGAGTCTTCCCCCTCTGTGGTGTTTGTGTAGTGAGTCTTCCCCCTCTGCCGTGTTTGTGTAGTGAATTTTCCCCCTCTGTGGTGTTTGTTCCACAGAGAAGCTGACGGAGGCTTGCAAGCGACTGTGCTTAGTGAGGGATGTGGTGCAGGTGGTGCCAGAGAGCCGAGGAGCTAGGGCCGGGTGCGGCTCACCATGGAGGCCAGGGGGGCTGCTGCAGGCATACAGACTGGCCAGGAAAAGACAGGCAGAGCAGGAACTCAGACGGGCCATCAGATACGTGCACCTCAGTCTGGTTCTGCTGCAAAACTACAGGGTGGGTGCTTATTTTAAACCACACTGTTGTGTGTCTTTACAATCTTATTCTAGATTCTAGAGACTCGGGGGGGGGGAGTATGACCTGTATGTATGAAGTGAACACTGTGTCCTGTGTCTCATGGCTGCATCAGGAGCTGAACTATACAGCTTTCTGTAAGATCGTGAAGAAACATGATGCCAGCTTCGCTTCTACTCGGGGTTTGAAATGGAGGAACGAGAAGCTGGATGTCTCTCCTTTTTACAGTGACATAAAAACCAGTCAGCTGATCTCTGAGCTGGAGGTCTGGGCATGTACAACACACAAGCACATGCATGCGCGTGCACACACACACACATGCATGCATGCATGCATGCACATACGTCCACACTCATCTCTCTCTCTCTTACACATACACACAGTCATATACAATGTGGTTTAAAAATATTTGGAGGGTGGCACAATTTTTGTTGTTTTGGCTCTCTACTCCAGGACATTACATTTGAAATAAAACAATGAATATCAGCGTTGACTGTCAGCTTCAGTCTCATAGTATTTACATCCATATTGAGTGATTAATGTAGGAATTACAGCCATTTTTACACATAGTTCCCCAATTTTAGGGAATTAACAATAATTGGACAATTAGCTACATGGCTGTTTCTTGCCAGATGTATGTCATTGCATCATTAGTTCATGTACAAGAAAGCTAACAAAATGTCTGGAGTTCATTCTAGGCTTGGAATTTTCATTTGGAGTCTGTTGCTGTTGTCTCTCAACATGAGGACCAAAGTGTCAAAGCTGGCTATCATGAGGCTAAACAATCAGAATAAATTAATTGGAGACATAGCTAAAACATTGGGTGCATCAAAATCAAATGTTTGGTACACTGTAAAGAAGTAAGAATGCACTGGTGAGCTCAGCAGTGGAAACCAACCAGGTGGACCATGGAAGACCATTATAGTGGATGACCGATGAATACTTCCAGTTGTGAAAAACAAGCTCCCTTTTAAATGTCAAATCGATCAAGAACACTCTCCAGTATGTAGGCACAGATGTATCAAGACTAAAATAAAGAGAAGAATACACCAGCATAAACAGGAAAGAGATTACCACACATCTACCAATTAACATGCTGATCTGGTGCTTCTCAGAAACAAGATGGTAAGCAAAATGAAGGAACCAGTCTGGTGCTCACAGATATTCAGCCTTATTACAAACGGACTGCAAACAAGGCAGATGTTTGGCACATGTGCCTTCATCAGAGTTAGTGGCTCTGATGAAGGCACAGTAGTCAAAACATCTGTCTTGTTTGCAGTTTGTTTGTAAAAAAAAAAAAAAAGCTGAATATCTGTGAGACTGATTCCTTCATCTTTGTACACCAGCATAACCTCAGAGGGGTCACTGCAAGATTAAAACCATTGTTAAGAACCCGCAGGTAAGTTTGCTAGAGAAAAAAAGTGAATTAAAAAACTGTGGAGAAACTAGTATTACCCTCTACCAAAAGTGATGGAAAGAGGAAAGTATGGAGCAAGAAAGGACCTGCTCATGATCCAAAGCATACCACCTAATTCTGTGAAACATGATGGAGGTAGTGTTACAGCTTGGGCATTTATGGCTGCCACTGGAACTGGCTTACATGGCTTTATTGACTATGTGAATCTTTTGACAGCAGCAGGATACATTTTGAAGTGTACAGAAGCATCTTTTCTACTCCAACAAAATGCCTCAAAATTCATTGGGCAGCACTTCACCGTGCAGTAGGAAAATGATGCCAAAGAGTTTTTCAGGGCCACAAAGTAGAATGTTCTTCATTGGCCAAGTAAATCTCTTGTCCTGAATCCAATTGAACATGCATTTTGCTTGCTGAATCCCCTGAAACAAGCAGAAACTGAAGATGACTGCAGTACAGGCCGAGCAGAACATCACCAGGGAATATACCCAGCGTCTCATGATGTCTATGAGTCACAGACTTTAGACAGTCATCTAATGCAAAGGATTTACAGCCAGGTGCTAAATTTAACAACTTTGTTCATGACTGTTAATTTGTCCAATTAATTTAGGTTCCCTAAAATGGGGAACTATATATAAAAAGGGCTTGCTATTTCTATTTCCAATATGGATGTAAATAACCTCAAATTAAAGCTGAAAGTGTGCACTTGCTGGAGTACAGAGCCAAAGCAACAAAAATTGTGTTACTGTCCAAATATCTATGGATGGCAATTTATATACCAATTTTTGATATGTTGAGATCTGATGTCTCATTTAACAGTCTCTCATGTGTCATCTGACTGGAGGGGACAAACTGGAAGCCATGCAGAGGCTGCAGGTGCCACCTGCAGTGGGAATTCAGGTGAGCGTTCCCGTTTGCTGGAGTTAAAAACCAACCATTACTGAGGTCCCTTCCCTGCAACCTAATGCCTGAACCAGGCTCTATTTATTCAGTTCAGCTTAAGCTTGCTCTATTTCACAGTCAGAGTAGTTTAAATTAAAAATAGTGAAATTTAATCTTCACACGTGCCTAGACTTAAAAAAATAATAATTCCACAACTGTATTTATTCCTACTTTATATATACTAGTTGCACCAGGAGTAAAAGACATTTGTACATTTAAATCACCTGTATCAGTGGCGGCTGGTGATGAAATTTTTGGGGGGGGCGCAGTTTTGGGGGGGACAAACAAACTGAAGCAGCACTTCATAGCTCAGCAAATAAAATTAAATAAATTAATTAAATAAATAATTAAATAAATAAATAAATAAATAAATAAATAAATCTAGAAACAACACAACACACTGTAATGTTGCCTAAACACTGGCTAGTAGCACTAATTGAACATATTTTGCCCTCCTTAATAATATAAAATAATATGTAGAGATGACAAAATTCCCATTTCACCTACATCACATAAAGCTACCAACAGGCAACAGCTCAATTTCTAAATATGGAACTACTAAAGTCATTTTTACTGCCACTGTTAAATTCTATGTCATAAAAAGAGTAGGAAAATATTAGCTAACTCCAATGTCATTTATAGAGCCTTCTGCTGCCATCTGCTGGACAAAATGTGAATATGTGAATTCTGAAGTTTAAAGTTCAACAAAACTCACCAACCCACGGAATATCCCGGGATTATCGGAGCTCTCACTCTCATCGTGGCCACGCAAAGCCAACTCAAAGGCTCCACAAAATTTCACACAGTCTATTATTCTGGACAGGATGTGTCGATTTTGTCATCTCTTCGTTGTGCCTTCTAATGCCAATCCTGTAGCCTTCACCTAGCTGTTCAGCAATGCTAAGCCTGCCAAAAAAATTTAGTCTCATACTATTGTCTAGGTGGCTGCGGCTACTTTCGTGCCGTTTGCATTTTTCAGAAAGATGTTATAGGTCTTGTACCCCCGTCGTTGTCCACAACGCTTTGGTGCCGACACTTTGAAATAGCAAACAGGGAAAGCAATAAAAGGTATTACTTACACCACATCCAGCTAGCCAACTCCGTTTGTCATAACAAGAGTGGGAGAAGCCCCGGGTGTATGCTCGTCGTCGATCACTTGCCTGCTGCTGAATTTTTCCGCGGTTCTAGTTGAAGTTGCCATCTCCTGAAAGTACCGGTCAGCTAGCTAAGGAGCAGGAGTGACAGCCGCGCATCCGTAGTAATGGCGGGCGTGAACATGAAAGATAGCGTCAAGAATTGTCCAATCACATTAGATCAAAAAACATAAAAACAATACCAATTCGCTGCCAATAAAAGCAGGAGTGTCTGGGGCGCAGAGAGCTGCACCCCGTGGAAAATCTGAAACAACCATTTAGAGAGCAGCCTCAGGTCACCTGCTTGCCAATAGTTGAAATACTTACATACACGCTCATTTGGCCAGCGCCTTTCACCCAGGAAGTAGGCTATAATCACACAGAAATTAACCAAATACAATTTGATTTTGGAACCAATTTTTAATGAATGCTGTCAGCGCGACAGACTACCAGCCACATTGAACGAGTAAACAATTTTTATTTTATAATTATTTTGGGGGGGCGGCGCCCCAGCGCCCCGCATTAAAGAACCGCCACTGACCTGTATTAAACAAATCCTCCAGTCAAGCAGTGTTCCTGGTCAGTTTGAGATACAATAATTGGACTATGTCCAACGTCTAACTGCGTCCAGGTCACGTAACACATATTATATCACTGAGCTTGTGCTGTCTCCGTAGCCTGCCCCAGTATGGGCTGCTTTTCGGATGGGGGTGACCTGTGGACTGGTTTTAGCTCTCCTGGTCCTCATTATTGTACAAGGTGAGAGCACTTCACATGCATACACACACACACCCACACACATATATAAAAACACACACATTGTTGAGCATGGCCTCATTAACAGGCTGAACTACTGGTGTGTTTACAGTTTTTTTTTTAATTTATTGGAAGGATTCTTTGGAAAATGTGTTTCTAAAATTTATTATTTTTTGTCACCTCACAATAAATATAGTGCCTGGCTGTTGGACACAATTAACAGTCATTCCCTATGGGAGTACATGTGCCACATTCTGTTGCCTGATATTTACTGATTATAGACACTTTAGATCGTTAACTTTAGATCTCCTCATCACTTTCCCAAAGACACTTCTGTTCCAGCTTCACAGGCACCTGAGTGGACAGCACTGAGGCCTTTTTTACAGCTCTACAGAGGTGGCTTCCTGCTCATCCAATTCATCTTCTTGTTGGGGGTCAACATGCACATCTGGAAGAGTGCGGGGGTTAACTACATCCTCATATTTGAGCTGGACCCAAGGGACCACCTCTCAAACCACCATCTTTTTGAGGTCAGAGTGAGAAATAGACATTAATTTTACGAAAGTTTAAGAATTATTATATTGGCCAGGATATTGCATGTGGTATTGAAGTGTTCTGAGGCACCAGTGTTTATGGTTCTGCGCTATATGACTGATTCATATAGTTTTGCAAGATAGTGAGAAGTTGTACGCAGAGGTGTCACTAGGGGGGTGCGGGGGGTACAGACCGCACTGGGTGACACCATCAGAGGGGGGTGACACAGAAATGACTGCCAATATTTTTTTTTGTGCAGTGTTTTGTGTAGCGACGAGTTGAATTTCTCCGAAGCAGTTTACTGCCGATTGATTTAATTAGCGGTATTAATGCGACGAAAAGCGCTCTGAATGCATAACACGCAATTCCTTGAGGCCCCCCCAACTGCACTCACCCCCCCGGTCGACGAACTTCCAACCCCAACCCGAACGTCCAACAGCACGCCCCCTCCCCCCGTTGCTAACTTTGGGTGACACCAACGGTCAACCGCACCGGGTGTCACCAACCCTAGTGACGCATGGTTATACGCTACGCATAATTGCTTCTGACTTAGATTCTTCTGGTTAAATGCAATTAAGTCCAATTCTGAATACAACAGATGCAAATACTGTTTAAATGTTTCCGAATATAGATTATTCAGTTAAATCATGCGCTCAGAAGACGAATGTAGTTGTAAATTTGTAATGTTCTTCTTTTGTGGTGCAGGTCGCAGGATGCTTAGCGCTGTGTTGGGGGGTCAGTTTCCTGGCTTGTCTGCATGCCTCCCTCCTACCAGTCCCACTGCAGCTCCAGCCCCTTGTATTCTACTCTCTCCCTGTTCTACTGCTGCTGAACCCCACGCCCACTTTCCACAGATCCGCCCGCCGCCGGCTCCTCACACTGCTGGTGAGACTGGCTACAGCCCCGCCCACACCCATCTTCCACATCTCCTGCCCCACACCCCTCTTTCTACCCCCAGCCACTTGCTCTTGCTGGTAGTTAGTAAGGTGTGGGTACCCACACCAGATTTCCACAGTCAATAGCAGGATCATCTTACAAAGACTTGTCCATTGCTGGTTCAAACCTAAACTCTAACTCATATCATGATCCCAAGCACCTACAATGAAAAAATTACCCTGTTATTTTTTTTATTTTTATTTTTTTTGAGAAGCAGACTTTTGGGTTTGTACTGGAGCAGAGGGGTGTTCAAGTAGATGGGCTGTGACAAAAAGAGTATGGCAAAATATGCATTCACTCAGAGATGAGGTGCATTGAACTGCCTTCCAGTTGGAGTCTGGTTAAATGTGTATATTGTACAGGGTGTGAAAAATTAAAAAACTGAAATTGAGGATTGATATATACTGAGATTTTAAGTAAAAGCTTGAATATACAGCAATGAAACAAATGACCCAGGTGAATTCTAAAAATGTCTCACCCTCTCCCACCCTCATCCTCTCTATCTCCCCTCCTCTCCCTCTTTTCCTCTCATTGCGCTTCCTGTCTGCCCTCTCCACCCTCTCCCTTTATCCCTTCTTTTCACCTCTCTCTCTATTTCCTCATTAAACTTCCCTCCCTTCCTCTCACCTCCTGCCCCCCACCCCCTCTCTCTCACACACCACCAACAGTGCAGGTTACTCTCCACCCCATTTCGTCCAGTCACGTTTGCTGAGTCCTGGTTGGCCGATCAGCTGAACAGCCTGAATCCGCTGCTCCTAGACCTGTGGGGTCTTCTTTGCTTCTATACGTGTGAAGTGGACTGGGGGGACCCCTCCACCCTTAGCTCGCCCCCCATTGGTGAGAAAGGCAGCTTAAAAAAAAAAAAAGGTCTGTATTTTAATAGTGCCTTGAACAACCTCTAAGTGAAGAAGCAAAACTCCCCTCATACAAGTTGTAGCCCTCGTTTGGATGATGCACAGCAGCCATTTTGCACCACACAACAGCCGAGGAGAAAGAAGAAATCTTTAAGCCAACTGAAAGGGTGAAGCAGATTCTGAGACACACATCTGAGATTCGTTCTCTCTCCTCCCACAGGACAAACTGACATGTGTAATTCACTCTTCAGCCTCTCGGTCTGTGTGTCTGTGTTTGATGGTGCAGGGCCCCTGCAGCACAGACTGACGTACCTGATTCAGTGCCTCCCCCCGTGGCTGCGCTTCGCTCAGTGCCTACGCAAATTCTGGGACAGCGGCGAAGCCATGCCACATCTCCTCAACGCTGGCAAATACTCCACCGTCTTCCTCATGGTCACCTTCGCTGGGCTCTACAGCTTAACCAGAGGTAGAACCCCCCCTCCTCTGTGGGGTCTGTGTGTACAGGGAGAGCAAGGTAGCGTGTGGGGTAACGGAGGTGTTCAGAGAGAAGGGAGGGGCTAGATTGAGGAGCAGGGAAGGGGATGGGTTGGGGGATGTGGTTTGGACAGGGGAGGGGTTTATGTGTGGCAGGATAGGATGTGGCTGGGCAAAGTACTGGGAGTTTGCCCTCACACTGGCAACTCCAGTATGAAGGCTAGTATACTCTAAGCCTGGCGTCATTGTTTAACCTCTCACATCCCACCTGCCTTCATATCAGAGCGCCCTCACCTGGCGGGTGTGAGGATGTACCTGTACCTGTGGGCGGTGGCCACATGCCTCAGTGTAGTTGTAACCATCACCTGGGACCTGAGGATGGATTGGGGTCTTCTTCAGGGGTACGGCCTGCTGCGGGAAGAGATGGTGTACCGCAAGCAGGTACCCCTTGCCTGTCTGCACCCCTAAATACACCGCTACCTACCTCTCCACAATGCAGGGAAATGCTAGGCTTATTAAGTTATTGCAGGGGTGTCCAATTCTGGTCCTGGAGGACTGCACTGTCTGCAGTCATTTGTGGTTTCCTTTGAATTGGCAGGCCTTGAGAACAAGGTGTGTACTCTAGCCAATCAATGACTTATTAATCGCTCATGTTGAAAAACATCAAAAACCAATATAACTGTGGCCCTCCAGAAATGGAATTTGACACACCTGAGGAACTGTCACATGAATTTTCACTTTTTCACATTTTTGGGGGGCGCATTAGGGCTTCTACTACAGCGCCATGCTGGGGGATGTTATCTTGAGGGTGACCTGGGCGCTCAACATCATCCTGGCCCAGATGGGCAACTCAGACTCTGTGGCTACTATCTCCACCGTGCTGGCACCTCTGGAGGTCTTCAGGTGAAACTGACACCTGTCCCAGCACACCAAAAATTAGAAATTCAGTCTGCCAGGACATTTTGATTCATTCTTTTTGAATCAGTGGTGAATAGCAAACACAGAAAAACTTAGAACAGGGTGCCAGGCTGGTGGAAAGCTAACTGTCATAACGGTCTTTAATTTTTCTTTGATATTCTTTCATGATTAACAAGAAGCCAGCTGTAAACATTTTTTTCTTATATTACTAAAATAATTCCACATGAAGCTAACTAAAAGGTAACATTACTACATTAGATTTACTCAGCAATTAAGGCTCACTTTTACCTCTTGTGATGATGCAGAAGATTCATTTGGAACATCTTTCGGTTGGAATATGAGCACCTGAACAACTGCAACCAATTACGAGTGGTACCAGACCTACATCTGACCCAACTGACCCTGAACAGCCACTCCCTCCTGGAGAGGATCATGGACCAGGAAGACCTAGCAAAGGATCATGGGAAATGTAGTACAGTAAAGAGGAAGCCTAATCTGATGCTCTGGTGTCCAAGGTGAAGCCATGACAGAAGCATGTCTACTGAGTGTGGCAGAAGGCTAGGAATTTCATCACTTTCCTGAATAAACCACATGCAGTATACTGAATAGTGATTCAATCCTTTTCTTCCTCAATAATTAACACCATACAGGAAGCAGACATACTCTTTTATCACTTTCATAATACAGACATTCTACAGGCCCTATAATAGAAATCAAGGCAGTAATTTCTTATATACTTCCTGAGCTTAAAACTCCATACAGCAGAGACCCCGGTTCAATCCCCGGCAGCGGTACCTCCGGGTTGGTCAGGACTCATACCCTCACCGGCTTCCCACCCGCGAACACAATTGGGAAGCTGGCGAGGGTATGAGTCCTGATCGTTGCATTAGCGACTCCTACTGGTTGGTAGGGGCGCCTGTTCAGCAGGGAGGGGATCTGGAGGAGATAGCGTGAACCTCCACACGTGCTACGCTCTCCCAGTGAATCTCCTCGCTGTCAGGTGAAAAGAAGCGGCTGGAGAGTCCACATGTATCGGAGGAGGCATGTGGTAGTCTACACCCTCTCCAGACCGACAGAGGATAGCGCATCGACCAGGAATGTGATACACACAGGGAATTGGTATAATGACTAAAATCTGGGAGAAAAATGGGGGAAAAATGGCTAAAAAAAAACTCCATACAGCAAACAGACTAGTGCTTTGATTGACTTCATCAATTATAAACCGTGTACAGGAAACAGTCAAGTGCTTTTGTCACATCCTCTATCAAATAAACCGACCACACAGGGAAACAATTAAGTGAATCCCATCTGGTTGAAAAAAGGAGTTCTGGTTCTCTTCAGTTTTGTTAAGTCCAGTTGTTCCTGATACTATCCTCTTAATTTCCTATTTGATTGCAGAACCCAGTGCAAAAAGACTGAAGTCTCATTGGATGGTGCAGAGGAAGGCCGTATGTCTGTCTGAGGTGCCGGAATCCGCATGGACCCTGATTTATCTCACACATCACCTGCTTACCAAGATGGAGGGTCTGTGTGAAACACAGAGCTTTTGAGAAAATATTAAAGGTTTAATTGCAACCTATAAATATATATATCATATAATTTTAACAGTACAAACAAAAAGATTGAAAGAAACAGACTAAATCTTTCTGAAACAACTAAAATAGAACATCATTTCAACCCCATATTCAAAGCCAGGCCAACCCAATAATGCGATTGTTTAGAAGGGCTGTAATTCATACATGGGTCACTCAATATGGATGTAAAATAACCACAAATTAAAGCTTTCAGTCTGTACTTTAACCTCATATGCATTGTTTTATTCTAAATCTAATCTGATGGAATACAGAGCCAAAATAACAAAAATTGTGTCACTGTCACAATACTTTTACATGCAAAATATACCATCTATATAATTATATATAATATATATTACTGTATAGATTATATATAATTTACTGGGTGGGTGAGCTGGAGGGTCCCAAATCATATCCTGCTCATTATTTTTAACAATTAAAAAAAGATAAAACCATGAATTGATTAAGAGAATCGATACAGTAAGACGCAAGAGCTGACTGCTGCAGTAAGTTTTATTAAAAAGCAAATGAGTATTGCATTTGAAATAATACACTGCTCTCTCACCCCCATCACGCTGTGACTAAACCAGAGAGGTTGAAGGCTTCTTTGAAATAAACACAAAGGCAGGAGATAACAATAAATTTCTCTGTATTTATGATGCATGACAGGTAGAATTTTTGCTCTTTTTTTCCACTGCTCTTGCTTATGATGTGTTTTGTCTGGCCAAGCACATCAGTGACATCCTCGCTGGTCCGGGGAAGTGTCCAGCGGCAGGAAACTCTCCTAAAAATTGATATTTCGGTTCTTCTGGCCCCCGCTGAATTCAAAAAGTCTCTTTGAAAGTCTTGCTCAAAAGTGGAAAGTCTCTCACTCCTCTTCGTTCGCTCGGTCAATCGTATGTGAGGATCAGTCCACTGGTGTCTGACAGTCACAGGCACAATGAAAGCACCAAACTTTAAGGGTGAGGTGGCTCTCTCAAACACCAGCATCTGCCAGACTGACTCATATGCTGTTCACAGCTGCATTGCCCACAATGCAAGGGGCCTCCTTTCTCCTCCTGATTGTCATTGCTCTGAGCACTTTCTCCAGGGCTCCTCTCATATCTCTCTCACTAAAAACTGTAAAGTGCATTACATTGTTATTAACGTTCAATACAGACTTCATTCTGTGATATCTGAATATGGTACATAAATACATACGGAAGATTAATTCTCACACGGAGGTGCATGCACGCACATTAGAGACATAAGTGGATGCATACATACACACATACATTCATCCATACATTTTTACTGCTATCTCCATAACCCTGGAGATTCTATGTACAAAGCTCATAACCTGGGGATCATATAAACTGTCTGAACTTGATTTCAGATTTACACTTGATTTTGCATTGGGTGGTTCACCTCACATGTCGGCAGCAATTACAGTCAGATATATCCTAACATCCAGACATAGTGCAAGCTCTGAAAAAAATCAATTCCCAGTATTCCCTATGTCTGCAGCTATTCCCAAAATCCATGAGCTATTCTGCTACCTTGAAGGGAATATGAAGCACTCAGTAATATGATTCCGGTTCATTTTTTTTACGAGACCACACCTGCGCTGCTGGCTGGCTGCTCTGAAATGGGTCCAACTGTGGGACGGGGTGACGAGTCTGCAGTGACCACTTTATTATTCACATTGTTATTAAGACAGATTATGTGGAGAAGAAGGTTTTTTATGAATGCGGATGATTTGTTCTACAGACCACAAACCGCAAGCCAGAAACTGTGGTTGGGTGGGAGGGCAAAACTACTATGGTCTATGAGTAGAAGAGACAGGCTTGCTGGCTGATAGTTGGCTACCTGCTATGAGGAACTGATGCATCCAGGTGGGCAGTTTTGAATGCGTTTTGTTTAGTAATACTCATTTTCAGCTCATTGAAAGTCAGCAGTCTAGTAATAGGAATAGCTCAGACAAATCAACCAAGTGGTGTCACAACCTAGTATCTGCAAAAAAAAATTTTTCAAGCAAATACGGGTTCAGATTTGTGTGCAGGGCTTGGTCTTATCCATGGTAAAAAGCAAATGAACCAAGTCATATTAAGTGCTTCATGTCCCCTTATACAATATACAGTATTTCTAACCCAAGTAAAACCAGTTCTAACTCTGTGGGTCCCAGGTCAAATAATGGGTACTCCAAGGCCTGTATAGAGTCAAGGAGAAGCAATTCTATAACTTCTAACTCTCTCTTTGACTCCTCTTTCTTCTCCTTTTATTTTGGGTATACAAACTGAGAATGTGTCTTAAGGTGACAGGGCCTAGCTCCTTTCACACTTGCTGGTGAGAAATTGTGATTTTGTGCAGAGAACATCATGATACACAGCACACAACTGCCTGCCAAGTCTGTCTCATCAAGTCTAATCTCCTCCAGTTTATATAGAGTAATCCATAAATATGCTTTGAATGCCCACAGCACTAAACTTGGCTCCCCTTGAACACACAAGCCAAGGGACTTCAGGCACAACATGGATATGAACACACAAGCACACATGCACACGCGGGCATACACACAAACACACACACACACAGATACAAACACTCCAGGGTTCGCCTGTGGGTGGCAGAAAGGTCAATTTCCCTCTTCCTGTTGATAGAACATTCTGTGATTCTAATCAGCCTAAATAGTAATAGCGATTAAGAGTATTGCACCTGTGTCCCTCCAAGTGTATTGTTTTAAGGACAAGTTCAGTTTAGTTTAGAGTAAAAGAGGACTGGAGGTATTAAAGCATTTAGCGTCTTAGGGACCGTATTTGACAAATTACATTGGAAGACCTGTTCACTGACATGACAACAACTAACAAACATGCAGGGAACTTAGCACAAACTCCTCAGAAAGAAGGAATGATCCAGGACTTTCAACCTCTGGGAAATTTTGGCAATGAAGCAATCCTTCAGTCAGGCATGCACACAAACAATGCCCTCCAAAATTATTCACATGCTTCATAAAGATGAGCAAAAAAAAAGCTATACAGCTATACAATAAACAATACTTATAATTAGTTGTATGTTCAAAAGAATGGGAAGAAGTATATTTGTGTATACAATTGCTCACAGAAAAACGTTCTTCCAAAAAGATATTTGTCAATTATTAATACCCCTAATAATTCTTTTTAATAAAATCCAATAAAAATAAATGGGCATTAACATCTGTGGGAACCGTAACATGGCCTCCTATGGCTTTCTGGTCCACTAAAAACAAGGTAACACAAATGTAGAAATCCATATGTTATCCATCTGACATAAAGAAATCTCAGAAGAAACAAAATTAAAGGTTGCTGAACATTGCAAGTCAGGAGATGGTTGCAAATAAAAATGGCACAGCTATAGATAGCACTTTCTGCTGTTAGGTCAATTAATTAAGCTGTAAAAGTGGTAAACCTGCCCAGTTGAGGACACAAGTGTATCTGCACCATTGCACAGCGAGGCTCATGGTTTGGAAGCAAAGGAACATTCAAGATGGTAAATGGACTGCAATTATATAGCTCTTTTATCCAAAGCGCTTTACAATTGATGCCTCTCATTCACCCATTCACACACACACTCACACACCAACGGTGAAAGGCTGCCATGCAAGATACCAATCAGCTTGGTGGGAGCAATTAGGGGTTAGGTGTCTTGCTCAGGGACACTTTGACACGCCCAGGGTGGGGGATCGAACCGGCAACCCTCCAACTGCCAGACAACCGCTCTTACCTCCTGAGCTATGTCTCCCCTATATAAGAGCTAGAGATTTACAGAATGTGGTTTCATCTTAGGCTCACAATCTCCACATTTACTGTCAGACACCACCTCCAAGTCAGTTTGCTTTTTGGAAGGATTGCCAGAAAGAGGCCTCTTTTCAAAAATCTGGAGTTTGCTAAATGAAAAGGTCTGACTGGAATTGCACGTTTTTGACAGATTAGATCAAATTCAAGCTTTTCGATCATTTAAGACCAGCAGTGGGTTTGGCATAGAAAGAAGAGTGCTTAAGTCATAAAGGATGTAATACCTACATGGAAATATCATGATGGATCATTGATTGTATGGGGTTATTTTGCATCTCCTAGCTCTGATGCTCCTGTTATGGTCAATGGAATCTTGAACTCCAGCAAGACACTTTGGCCAAAAACCTGATTTGTCCTGCCCAAAGGCTTCAACTAGGTTGAAAATTGATCTTTCGGCAAGGACTATCAGAATTCAAGAATACAGAATTAACTGACCAAGCTCCAGTTAATATACAAGATTAACTGTCAGTTGAATTGTTTTGCAATGGTCATCTCAGTCTCCAGACTTGAGCCTAATAAAAAGGTTGTGGTTTGAATTGAAAAGTAGTCCAAGTCTGGGTACCAATGTGTTCAACAACCTCATAGAACACTATAGAAGAGGAGTGTAAAAGTAGGGATGGTAGAATATTGAAAACTAGGGTGTAAATATTTCTGACATTTAAGAAAATAAAGGTTTTAAAAAATCATACATTTATTTTAATTTCATAATTAACGTGGAATATTTCCCATGTTTGAGACTTAAATACAGATCAGTACTTGTATTATGTATTTTATACTGTCTTTTTTGTTCATGTATATCATGGGTATGGATCATTTTGGAGGGCATTGTATAAAGATATTTTAAAAACACACACACACACACACACTTTTACAGCCAACATTTAAACTGTCATTTCTCTGACACTGCTATACATGTTTTTCCCTCGGTGCAATAAAAACCTGTCTAGCTCATGACAGTGCTACTTCCTACAGGAGGAAAACTGGCCTAATAATATGGGACATTTTCAGCACAAGTTATGGAATTTAACAATCACGTGCATCATAACTGAACGACCCCCCCCCCCCCCCCAACACACACACACACACACATGCATGCACACACACACAGACATACACGCGCACACACAGACAAGTAAAGTATTATGCGACAAGTAAAATTTTATGTGACTTCAGAAAAAT
Organism: Anguilla anguilla; assembly: GCF_013347855.1. Taxonomy (NCBI): domain Eukaryota; kingdom Metazoa; phylum Chordata; class Actinopteri; order Anguilliformes; family Anguillidae; genus Anguilla; species Anguilla anguilla. Next base: position 23,928,717 of record NC_049210.1, on the reverse strand, counting down.
TCTACCCTTGTAAATAGAAGGCAAATGTGCAAATTGAAGCATTCTCAAAGTAAAACAGCTACTGGGTCATTCCCTCTGAGCAGAAATCATAGTATATAAATACAATATAATGGTATTTGGGAGAAAGCAAAGTACAGATGTACGTCAGAGTTTACATTAGGTTAAAAATGGGGGAGCGTGGTGGGCAGAGTAAGGCAGAAAGAACACAGGAACTACGTTTGTCGTACAAATAACTTGAAGCATTTAAGCATTAATTATACCCCTGGATCTTCTGATAAATAGAAAAATGCCTTTGAAAGATACTCCAAACAAACTGCTTGGCCAGTACATATCCCTGCGCATGGCCTCAAGGGCAGGAAACCGAAAGTGACCCTTCGAGAGTAAACATTTGTGGTGCCCTACCCCACAATCCATTCACAAAGACTTCACCTCTCATAGTGCAAATGCTATTGGCCAATGGGATTTCTGAGGGTATTTTTTTATAATAGAGTCCAAAGTTCAAACACACAGAGCGTGCTCAGTTTAAAAGCCTCTGAGTCTGCTTCAGCTCTGGGGTTTGACACTTTGACACGCTAAACCTTAGCTTCCTCACCTGAATCTTTCCTCATCTGTAAGTTTCAACTGAAAAAAGGGGGGCTCATAATCATTGACAATAATTAATAGCACATCTTCAGGCAACTGCAGCACTTTTTCTTTTCTCTTGAACATTAGTTAATGGCTTGATTCTTTTATTCTTGATTAGCTTTGCATGCAAAAGTTTGTCTTTTGGAGACTGTGTGTACTTGTGTATAAGTGGGGTCTGAGAAGGCATGAGTAGTGATGGGAGAATGAGGTTTTCCATCCATCCATTATCTATACCCGCTTATCCTGAGCAGGGTCACGGGGGGTGCTGGAGCCTATCCCAGCGTGCAAGAGGCAGGAATACACCCTGGACAGGCCGCCAATCTATTGCAGGGCACACACACCATTCACTCACACACTCATACCTATGGGCAATTTAGAGTCTCCAATCAGCATACCAGAATGACGTTTTGTTAACCCCATATTGGGGTGGAACTACAGTACCTCACTCATTGGCTTTAAACAATCAATGTTCCCTCCACACAATGATTTAAAAAGTTTTAAATCAGTGAGTCACTGTTAGTAAATGGTAGCTCTGAATATTTTTTCAAAGCTTCATTCTCCACTCACTAGGCATGAGTGTGTATGTGTATGCACATGTGTTTGTATGTGTGTGTATGTGTCAGTATATTTCAGGTCATGTGTGAGTGTGTGTTTCAGAAAGTCAGAATGGGAGTGTGTTTTGATAGCGTGTGTGCGTGTGTGTATGTGTAGATGCGTGTTTGTGAATGTGTGTGCGTGTATGTGTGCGTTCGTGTGTGTGCGGGTGTGTGTTTGCATGCGTGTGTGTGTGTTTGTGTGTGTGTGTGTGAGTGTGTTTGGGGGAGAGGGAAGTTCCCACACACTAACAGCATTAATTCTCTCCACACTGAGACAGTGCTTTTCTGACAAGGGATTAAACACACAAAAGCTGCCAGTCCAGTCCTCTATGCATCGCCTCAAACTTTTAAAGCAAAAACATTATAAGGCAGTCTGCTGAGGAAATGCTACGGCAGCCATCTCTCACTGTTTTCACTGGCAAACCTTTGTTGACCCTTAAGTGTCAAGTAATTCTGCTTTAGACCAAAGTTTCTCATCCTCCACTAAGCAGAGCAATTTCCCTTCTTTCTTCAGAATGCTGTGCTCTGCCACGTAAATGCAGAAAAAAACATGCGATTGTGTTCTCCCGACTTCAGTCCGCCCAGTTTACTGCATTTCAGTATAATATCTTATACTGAAATGAAATTATGAAATCCGTGTGTAGATGGACGGATACTTCAGTCCACTGATCTTGTAGAAGTAGCAACTTCTTACAAGCTCCAATCTATTCTGGGAACTGTCCTGCTGTTTGTTTTTCACAGTGTTTTCCATGAACTAGTATTCATCTCTCTGCCCATTTCTCAGAAATTTTCCTAACCCCCCAAACTGTGTGTGTGTGCGTATGAGTGTTTCTGCTCCTTAGTGTGGTTATCCGTGTATCATCTGTATTTATAAGGTTGCAAGGCCCTTTTGATGGGCAGAACAGTGAGTTGGGCAGACAGGGGGACTCACTGGACATTTACCCTCAGCCCCTCTCCAGTCTGCTCCCCCTGCTGTCCCTCAGGGGAGGAGGGCTGGCAGCCCCTACCCCCCACCCTGTCCCCCACCTCTTCCTTGGGACTAGGCAGATTCACACCCGCCGAACCCTCTGCACCCTCCAAGGGAGCCTCATCTTCCCCCTCCCGCTCTTCCTCCACCTGGGCTGCATTCAGCTCAGGCTCCACCCCTTCCATCGCAGGCCCTACCCCTGGGCTGACCCTGCTAAGCTGCAGGTGAGTTCTATGGGTCTCTTTGCGATCCCTGTACAGCTGCTGCTCGAAGTTTAGGCCAGATGGCACCAGGGCTTTGAAGTCGGCCTCGAAGGGCAAGGCCAACCCGGCCTGGCTGGCGATCACGTGTGCCACATTCGTGGAGGCCCCGCCCCTGCACACCTCCATTCCGTCAGGCAGCATGGACTTGATCTTGGGAAGCCAGCGCTTCCGTACGCGTCGTGCGTTGGTGCACATGTCCGCTGCAATCACGTTCATCTCGCTCTCCTTGAAGTTGGGGGCGAAGTTTTGACAGTAAACTGCAGCAGTGAAAGAGGAGAGGAGGGGCTTTTAATGTGTGTGTGTGTGTGTGTGTGTGCATGTGTGTGTGTGCATGTCTTAAGCAGAGGCCAGAGGAGACTCACGTTTTACAGCGTTGAGCACACGGCTGTCGAGTGGTTTTCTGCTGGGATCGCAGGTGGAGGAACGTATTCCTGTCCCACAGCTATTAGCTAGTGTGTTCCTGAATGGGACAGTTCCTCCATCAACCACCAGAGACTGCTGCATGTGCCACTTTAGAACCCCCCTCTCCCCTACAGCCCCTACAGTCACACAAACACACACACACACAAAAACACACACACACGTGAAAAAAAAAAAATACATATATACATGTATATATATATATATATATATATATATATATATATATATATATACAAATACACACAATCACACACATACTCACGCGCATACACACACACACACACACACACACACACAGCTCCAATTGGAGCTGCATGCCTGGTTTACCCCAACACAACAAGCCCAGAGCCCGCCCCTCTCTTAGAACCAAACCTTGTCCAGCAGAACCCCACGCCCTTGACTGAGCTGGATGTTCCCCTCACCTGTCAAAGAAGGTGGCCAGAAGTCGGCGCAGTAACACCTTGTGCTTGATTCCAGCACACAGGTGGCAGTTCATGAGCTGGCCCCGGGTCATGAATACGCCAGTGCCTGAGACACACAGGGGCACATCTTACACAGAGGCCTGACAAATACCAGGCTTACTGGACCTAAACTCCCCATTGGGTAGCATTGCTTTGGAATACATCTTCTTTAATTTCGGTGAGGCAAGATAGCCTATATTATTTGTAGTACAGTAACTTGGCCTCATTTTGATATCAATACTTTTAATGGCAGGCCTAGATTTTGCCAGTTTAAATGAATGACTTATAGATAGTGGTTTGTATGTGTGAGTATGTGTATGTTTTTCATGAGATACACATACACACGTACTGCACCACACTAATGCATCACTGCATTGTGTGCACTGTACCACACTGGTCTGCTCAAGAACTTTTGTATCACACTGCGCTGTGCCATACCTCCCACCAGCTCCAGTTTCTCCCCAGGGTCCCCCTCGGTGTAGAGTTTGGGGTGACAGCGGTAACCAATCTGGCTGATGAGGCTGGCTGGCAGTGACACCAGGTCCCGGCGAAGCAGCACGCAGGAGCGGCTCTCCAGCGACAGGGGCATGCCCGACACCTCCAGTTTGTCCTGGACTAAGGGGCGACAGAGTGAGACTAACCAATCACACCATCTCTTATAAACTCTACGGACAATCACACATGATCTGTTAAACTTGAGAACCAACCCCATGGTGTCTCTCACAGGCACATTAATAGCCGGTACAGATGCAAGGCATTGATGCAATCTTGTTTAGTACTGTAGTACTAGTAGTACTGTATGTGTGAGCCATACTTTAGCAAACAGGTTAAAGTTACAGTTGTGAAATATGACAAAGAACACAGGTCTGCCCCCCATCTCCCCGATTCACACAACTCTACAAATGAGTACACTACACACACTAATCCAATATCTCACAGTCACCCTCTGACATCACAAATAATTAGAAAAATGAAGCAGTTCATAGTTAATGAAATGACTCCCTGTCAGAAGAGGTTGGTTGGACATCTTACACTGTTGATATCTTCAGATCAGAAGGAAGATTCATAGCTGGAATAAATACTGACTAGGCTGGGGATATTGTCAACGTGACTGTTCATATTTCCGAAAGGTCGCAGGTTTGATTCCCGGGTAGGACACTGCCGTTGTACCCTTGAGCAAGGTACTTAACCGAAATTGCTTCAGTATATATCCAGCTGTATAAATGGATACAATGTAAAAATGCTATGTAAAAGTTGTGCAAGTCGCTCTGGATAAATGCCTGTAATGCAATGTAATGTAATGTAATACACACAGTAACATTACTATTTTTAACATTCTGGAGCCAACTCATTTTGGCACTCCCAAACTTTTGTCATAAATTTGTTTTCATAAACTCTGGAGTTTTTTGAAAGACGCTTGGTGTGAATGTATTAACCTGATGTTGACTCGTAACAGATAAATATCATTTTGGTATAAACAAGAATGCACAACCTAAATTTAAGCTCCTTGACTACTTCATCTTACACACAGTAACATTACTATTTTTAACATTCTGGAGCCAACTCATTTTGGCACTCCCAAACTTTTGTCATAAATTTGTTTTCATAAACTCTGGAGTTTTTTGAAAGACGCTTGGTGTGAATGTATTAACCTGATGTTGACTCGTAACAGATAAATATCATTTTGGTATAAACAAGAATGCACAACCTAAATTTAAGCTCCTTGACTACTTCATCTTATGGGCTGCAGCATGTCCCTGTGACTGTACGTTCTCACTCTGAGTGATAAACATTTTTTCCTACACATGAACATTTTTTCATGACACATTCTTTCTAACGCCTTCACTTCTTTCCAATTTAAAGTTTACTCTGTGGCTGAAAATAGAACACACTCTACCCTGAACTTCTTGTGAGGTTAACATTCCCTTTAATCAGATGTTGACTGACTTGTTTCAGTTTTTCCTGAGATCCATTGTGTCCAGAGTAAAACTTTTAAAATGATTTTGTCCATTTTACAAGGTTTTATAAATTTCTCTTTCAAGCAGAAAATGTGTGGGAATGTAATTGTTTCTTGTCAATCACATTTTCATTTGTATGGATAGTACTTTGAACTGGATTCACTTGTATGAAAAGTAAAGTTTGATTGATCTTAGATTGTTATTAGTTTTACTAATAACAATTTTAATTTTAATCATTTTACACTGCGGGCATTTAGCAGATGCTCTTATGCAGAGAAACTTACACCACAACTTTTAGAATTTTTTTCAAAGTATCTATTCATATGGCTGGATATATACTAAAGCAATGCTGGTTAAGCACCTTGCTCAAGGTTACAATGGTAGTATCCTACCTGGGAATCAAACCTGCAACCATTAGGTTATAAGACCAGGTCCTTAACCATTTTACTACACTGCACCCCCGGCCCCCCACCCTTCGTAGTTAGCATCGGCGTTGCAATCGGGGGGGTAAAAGCTCATTGGTGTTTTTCTGAAGGACTCACTGGCATATGTGCTGGCAGAGCGGCTATAGAGTTGTCCGTACGCGTCCTCGGCCAAGCTGTCATATGACTCTTCCTCAAACTCCTCATCCTCGTTCTGGTAGGAGGTGGGGCTGTCGGTGGGGGGCAGGCTGGAGGCTCCCGGACTTGAGCCCTCCCCAGGGGTGAGGGGATATGGCTGCAGGCCCCCCACCCCCGTGTAAAACAGTGAGCCACTCCTCTGAGGCCGGGCCCCCATGGCCCCTTCGCCCCGCCTGACCCCGGTCCCCTGCGCCGTCACGGGGGCTTCGGCTGCCTCCTGCTTGATCCTGCGGATGCCTGCCGTTGCCAATGGCGCCGACAGTGACCAGCCAGGAGGGCCCAGGGTGGGTGCCGGGGGGGGGCTGTGGGGCTCAGAACCAGGGTCATCCTGCGCGGTGCTCTGGGAGTCGCAGTGTGGGGAGTTAGCCTTGAACATGAGTTCCATGCCCCTCTCCACGATGTGCTGCACCTGCAGGTACCCCGCCGTGTACATCACCACCAGCTGCTCGCTGGCCGCCATAGTCAGGCGCCCTGTGTAGCAGAAGGACAGGATCTGCGCGAAGCAGGCGGGCGCCACTGACGACGGCAGCTCGAACTGCTCCTTGGAGCTGCCGCTGAACAGGTCGCGGAAGTACAGGCTGCTGGCGGCCAGCACCGAGCGGTGGGCCTGGAAGCTCTGCCCGTTCACCACGATGGAGACGTCACAATGCTGTCCCAGCAGCCTCTGCTCATTCAGGCTGCCCAGCACTGTGCTGCCGAAGTTTGGGATCTCAACCTGCAGGAGCTGGGACATGATTTCACCAGGGACTGGACCAGCTGGGGGGGGATCTGCGGAAGCCAAGAGAAAAGCAGAGGGTGGACAGAGGGGTGGGAGATGAGGGGAGAGTTACTGAGATAGCCAGGTCCACACTCATATAATCACATGAGCACATGCCATCCCCTAATTTCAGTGTCCATTAGACTTTGAATGAGACCTCTGACAGAAGAAAAGTGCAGCATTGACACAAGCATGTCAATGATAAACATCATCCCTGTTGCTACTGCCTCCCATTAATTCCCAGCAGCGTGCTGCTAACTCATGCTCACATGATTAAGCATCACAACCACTATGTGAACTGTGAACGCACCCCCTCCCTCCCCAGAGCTCCTTTTCAACACCCCCATCATTATCACCTCTACCATCATCATCACCTTCATCATCATCATTATCATCCCAACTATCATTACATGTCTCATAAACATCATCCTCATCATCACCACTACCATCATCTTCACCTTTGTTATCATCATCATCACAGCTATCATCACTTTCATCATCATCATCATCACAACTATCATCACTTTCATCATGAACATTATCATCATCATCATCACCATCAACATCACAAGTACCATCATCATCATCATCATAATCACCATACAATCTGACCTGTGGTCCTCAGTTTGTAGGAAGATGTATCGCCAGGCACGGATAATATAGATTTTTCATGTTCATGCACCCCAGAAAATCATACCCAAATCCTCACTTTCTCTCCCTCTCTGTCTCTAACCCTCCTCTCTCTCCAGCTGTTTCTTGCCCCCTTTCTCCCACTCTGTCTATCATTCCTTCTATCCCCAGCTCTGTTTCTCTCTCCTGCTCACTATCTATCTTTCCCTTCCTGTCCAGTTCTGTCTCTTTGTTGCTCACTATCTGTCCCTCCCTCCCTCTCCAGTTTCCCGTCTCTTCTGCTTTCTTTCTATCTCTCCCTCCCTCCCTTTCCTTGTCTTCCTTTCAAGGCTGAAATTAAGAAGTTCTGCAGCTGAGAGCATATCAGTGATGGGGGGTGGTTTGTGTGGAATCAATGCAGCATCTATACATCAGAGAGAGAGAGAGAGAGAGAGAGAGAGTGTGTGAGATAGAGAGAGAGAGTGTGAGAAAGAGAGAGAGAGAGAGATAGAGAGAGAGAGGCTACAGTTACAGCCTGACAAGAGACTGGGAGAAAGGGAGGGGAAGGAAGGAGTCAGTTAAGGACAGAGAGAAAGCTGCCCAACAGAGATGGAAGTGGGTCATATAGCAATGAGACAGAGACAGGTGTGCTAAGATGAGGCTTCACAAGAGCAGGCTTTAGAAACAGTGAGATTACTGACGGCATGCTTATTGAAAGTGAAAATGCCTGCGAGCGTGCGTATCCCTGAAAGTGGTTTTGAGCACCTATTTTTAGTATAGTAATATATGTGTACCTTATTACAGTAATCTATGTGATGTGCATTTGTGTCTGAGTGTGTGCATATGTATGTATGTGTGTTTGTGTGTGTGTGTATTCCCATTCCACTCAGGTGTGTTTCCAACTGAGACACACCAGCTCTAAGACTCTCACCAGTCGTAGCTTAGTGTCAACCCAAGCATACACAACCACCCCAAGACTAGCAATTCATGTCACAAAAAATGCTAAGAACAGACTTGAAAGACATGAGTTTTAAAAAATAAACATAATTGTGTTTAGGAAGGTTCTGATGGTAGGCTAGGGACTGCCACCCTCCTGTTTAAAACTGAATCTCCATCCTCTCCTGCTCCAGAGCACTAAAATGAGTCATGTGCCCACAGCCTCGCCCCCCCCCCCCCCTTTTCTTCCCCCAAGGCTGCTGCCTCTCTACCAATGAGTGCACAACGCTGCAATGCAGTCCCTGCTGCCGCTCAGCATGCTGGGAAAGGAGCCCGTAGACATGTATGTGTGAGGCGTCCGACCACCAGGAGCCGCGGTGCAGGGTGTGATGAGTCAGGCCCGTGGAATAACATGCTAAATATAGACCCTAAAACTACACATCCAGCACCGCTCCGCCGAGTAACACACCCCTGCAAAACTAGACATCGTTCTATAGGAAATTACACATTCCACAAGCAAAAAGTCTTTGTTAAAACTACACCTCACGCTATTTTTCTAAACAACCTGCACCACACACACCCATCCTAAAACTATACACCACAACATCAGTTTTGTGTTGTGTGAATCTTAATTGAGTGTATGAATGATGTGAACTAAATGTGTTTACATGGAGTAGTTACCAGGACCTTTTTTGTGTATGTCTGTGTGTGTTGGGGGGGCTGCACCTCTGAAAATCTTGTTTCTGAACTGCTGTGGAAAAAAGACCAAGATAAGCCATAAAAGATATATTGTGCTAAACGAGGTAAAGCACATACAAAAAGAGAGGGAGAAAGAAATGAAGAGTTGTCTGTGGAATAGCCTCCCTCCCTCTTTATCTGAATGCTGCTGCTGTGCTTACGTCTGACTGCACAGACACAACACATTCCACCCAGGCTCCCTAGAAACAGGGCAGCCAATCAGGGCTCAGGATCTTCTGCCTCACACTGGCTGCAATCTGTACCAGACAGACAGGGGCTCCGAACTCAAATCCAAGAGTGCAGCTGCGTAGGAAAGACAACCTTTTACAGCACTAAGTATTCTCTACCACTTAAATTGTTTTTAAAAATGTCAGTTTTCATTAAGGATCTCCCATCTGCACCAGTTCCCTTTTTTGCTCAGCAGGATCCTCATTAAAATGACACAGGCATTAATCATGCATACCAGTCCAGAGCTATTCACTTGGCTTATGATGCACAGGTGAGTCTGGGCAAAAAACTATTTCAGCTGGAAATCCTGTTGAGGGAGTTGGACTTACGATGCATTCTAATTGACAACTTCCAGATCAGAGTCCACTAGGTCAGCTCCATTGGCCGTGGGGTATCTCTGACCTCCCCTCCCTCACTTTAGCCCTCACAGAGTTACAAGACAGTGTCAGATAGTCTGTATGTGGGAGACTGAGAAATAAATCACTAAATCACACTTCAGGTCACAATTACTTCCACCATCCTGCTAGTCAGACTAAGATCTGTGACTGTGACTTTTTTGGAGCAAGTTAACAAAACAAAAAAGCAAACATTTCTCTGTGGCATTTGTACATGTGAAGGACAACATTAAAATCCAGAATTCCACAGTAAACACTCCGTCTTACCACCTGGCTTGCTTTGACCACGCCCAGGATCACATCAATGTCAAATCAAAGGAGCTGAGAGAGATTCTGCCCGTATCTCTTGCAGTGAGGCACAGTATCTTAGAGTATGCTTTATAGTGACAGGCGCAGTGTATGCAAGCAAAAAAAGCAAAGTCAGGGTGAGCACAAGTGCCTAATTATGTGCTAAACTGCTTCAGAACAAAGGCATCGGGGTCTGCTCCGCCCTGAAATCTACCTTTCCTTCAACACTGGTTGGGTTACAGGCCAGCCAGCCCGTGCAATGCGGCAGTCACCATCTTAGGCTCACAGAGATCAACATGAATAAATAAAGAGTAAGAACCTGATACCGAGATGAAAAATTAATTTTCTGTTTTGGGCAGAAGTTCGATTCTGGCCCGCACCCCAGAGTGAACCACCTCTTTCACTCTTCCAAGCCCACCCCCAGAACACAGGCCGCTTCCAACATCCAGACTTCAGGCAAATTTGCCAGACTACATCAGCAGGCTTTCTGCTCACTCCATCTATAGAAAAAACACCCTGGAGCTGTTTGGTGGATGGAAAGAAAAGCCAAATAAAAGCTTTGTGATTATTTTTGGGAGGGTATTGAACTTGACTTCAGACATGGCGCAGCTGACAACTGTCTGCAGACTACATCTATTACAGGAGCTTGCTTCAGCTTGGAGGGGCACAGAGGCAAGGAGAGGGTGAGAGGAAGTGTGTGAGAAGCTGAGACAGACACTGGAATGTCGTAGTTTCATTTTATAGACAGAAGCAGGGAACAGACTGCTCTCCTGAGGCCGAGTGGTGGTTTCTGTGAGTGAAGAGATTTCATCAGATTTTTTACCCTTTAAGACTGATGCAGCCTCTTATCTTTTCTGTAGACACAGCCCAGCATGGGAAACCCTGCTAAAGAAACTGCTGTGCCTGAGAAAGCTTACTGTGGATGTGTGCAAATGTACATTAATATTCATGGCGATGCATCAAATCAGAACATGTTTAGCATTGTGATGGGCATCGGAGAATCTCAAACGTGAAGCACATGAGGCTGAACATATGAGAATTAAATACGGTATCTGTGTTAATACTCTTCTGATGTGATGTAACTCAGGGTCATAGCAGGTCACTTATTCCAACTCCCCAATTTGAGGGTGTTCACATCCATATTGGGTAATATGTATAGGAACTACAGCCCGTGTTATATAGGCTCCATTTTAGGGGAGCAAAAGTAAATGGACTAATTAATACAATCTGAAACAAGTAATTATATTTAGTACATTCAAGGACTGCCTTAAGTCTGCGACCCATAGACATCACCAGACATTAGTTATCCCACCCTGGTCATGCCTTCAGCAAGTGAACACATGTTCAGTTGGATTCCGAATGGGGGATTGATAGGCCAGGCAAGAATATTCCACTTTTTTGGCCATGGAAAACTGTACAATGACTTTTGAAACATTTGGTTGGATCAGAGAAGATATGTTTTTGTACACTTCAGAATTCATCTTGCTGTTGCTGACAGCAGTTACATCATCAATGAAGACAAGTGAGCCAGTTCCACTGATGAGGGGGTGTTCTTTCGATTGTGAGCAGTTCCTTCCTTTCTCCACTCCATCCTCGTTCAATCACTTTGGTACAGGTTAATACTCATATCATCCCTCCATAAGACTTTGTTCTAAAACTCTACCATTTTTATGCACTCTAATCTATGTTTTTGAGGATTATGCGTGGTTTGCATCTGGCAGTAAACCCTCTGATCGGTTCGACAGTTGAAAAGGGGTTTTTCTTCACAACTGATTCTTATTCTTCAGTCATCCGTGTTCTTCGGTTATCCACTTCTGTGGTCTTTTGTGGCCTACCAGGTTGTTTGTTATTGCTCAGCTCACCAGTGCATCCTTACCAAATGGTTGATTTTTGACACACTCAGGGCTTTTCCTATGTCTCTCTTTTCCATCCCACAATGGCCTGCTTTACTGGCTGTTTTGGGTCCTCATGTTGAGATACAACAAGATTAGGACTCCAATTGCAAATTCCATACCTAGAATCAACACTGGACCTTTTGCAGCTTTATTGTGTTTAAACTAATGATGGAAAGACACAAAACTGACCAAGAAACAGCTGAGCAGCCAATTTCCAATTAGGTTTCCTCACCTAAAATAGCAGGACCTGGTATGAAAGGACTCTAATTCCTACATGGATGACCTGATATGGATGTAAATGTCCTAAAATTAATCTGACAGTTTGCACTAAATCTCATATTCAATGTTTTATTTCAAATCAAATGTGCTGGAGTACAGAACTAAAATGACAAAAATTGTGTCACTGTCCAAATACATTTGCATTTAACTGTATATGGACCGTTTCAGGTATAATTATGGCATTGTGGTTAAAATCCTGGGCTTGCAACCAAATGTTACCAGGCATTACTTTAGATCTGAAGAAGTTGCAATAGTTTATTAATTATAAATGCATTCAAAAATGAAAGGCTCCATGGATTAGACTGTCTGCAAACACTGTTTGAATTACTAGTGCTATAATAATGAATAATGATTAAAAAAACAATTAATAAATGAAACAAAGTATGGGGATAGAAAGTCTCATATGCAGTTCACAGTCTAGCTCTTTTTTCACAGTGTACTCTGAGTATCTCACACACACACACAGCCACACGACTCATATTTAACACTTCCTGCACTAATATTTAATGTTTCCTACTTCAATGTAAAACTACTTCTCTCATTTAAATCGGGCATTGACAGGCTCTCTGTATCAGAAGCCGGACAGCCTGGCCTGGTGGTGCAAGCCCAGAGACATGCCCTTCCTGGGGGTCAGGGGGGGACAGCTGGACAGACTCAGCCACACAGCATCCGCAGTCAGCCTGTCAGTGCGTTTCAGTTCTCTGGAAGTGCAGTGTGTTCTGCATGGGGATAGGGGATGGGAGGGGGCACTTGTGCTGTACAGCACTGCCACTCAACACCATAAAAAGGGAATTTATAAAGCTGCAGCACTCTTCCTTTAAAGGACAAGGCTCTCCACTTCCTATATGAGTCAGCATAACTGCAGAGAGAGAAAGAGTGAGAGAGCAAGAGATACAGCGGGTAAACAAATGAAAAATGACATGTGTACTGCATGCTATATGAGGTATGTATAACTGTTTGTTTATTATTATTATTATTATTATTACTTCAATGACAGGTCTGTGTACTTCCCTTCTCATTATTCTTAATTCTTTTTATTAGCATTTAATTAGCATTATTAATTCATGTATTATTAATGCCAGCAAAGGATATTTATATTATTATCAAGCCAAAAAAGGATTATTGATTTGAATTCAATTGAATTGAAACAGAGAAAGAGACAGAGAGAGAGAGATAGATGGAGGGGGAAGGAAGATTTCTTATCCCCAAACCCTTTGGGCTACTGCCATTAATCATTCATAGAGCAGGGTATTTATTGTAGCTTTAGAGGTGAAGCGCCTTACCCCAGGGTTCCAAAGAAATATACCAATCTGGGCAGTGAATTGTGAGCCCACTACTCCACCCTGCTGTCCCAGAACACTGACATGGCCAAGGGTGTATAATACAATAATTATGAGATGTTCTGAATCATTTTCATATATTTTTCCTTTGTATGTGCCCAGAGTGACTGAGTGATCACCAAGGGATCTGCTGGGCTCACCAAGCCTTACACGTGGGTAGCAGCAAAGGCAACTAATTCTCCTGTTGCTCATATCATGGCTCATCACCATTTTTGCTTGATGTGAATGTTTTTTTGTTTTTTTTCATAATGAAACACAAGAATCCAGTCCACTGTTGTACTTGCAAGTGTTCATTGGTTCCTCATAAACACAACTTGATGAGATCAGCAATCAAAATAAGCTAAAAATTAAGTGTGAATTAACTAATCAAACTGCAATTTAAAGGCAAATTTGCATCCATTTGTATTTTAACAAACCAAATCCTGGCCAAAGAGGTGATTTGCTAATCAGAAATAGAAAAATTTGTGCCTTCGAAACATATGAGAGAAAAAAAACAGTATTATTTTATCACTACAGTCTATGCTTTCTTTCCACATTGATTTATGAAAAATGCACACCATTTCATTGATTCACAACGGCAGCAGATACATAATTTACTAATTTGCTGCTTTGAAGTCTCTTTAACCCTGTAAGGTAGTTTCCAGGCCACTTTTAGCTGTGATGCATTTAAATGAGTCAGCCACCAGTAAAAGAAAGTTTAGCCTTAGCAAGCCTGTGTGGATGAAAGGTAATCTTTTTGTTTTCTTATTAAAGTGGTCCTAAGTGTTAACTGCCCCCTCTGGTCACATGTTTTCTGTTACACCTGGCAATAATGTTGGCTATTATCTCACAAAAACTCTCTCTATGGCCCACAAATTATGTGACCCAATGCCAAATCTGTAGTCCTTACATAAAGATGAAACTTAAGATGTCTTGCTGTGGGAGCAATTTTTTAAATGATTTCCCACAGAAACAAATAAGACTCCCACAAACATGTCCATGCGTAAACCATTTAGGACCTCCAATTCCAAATCTAGGGGGCACCATCACTGTCTGTAGCTGAAGGATGTTCCTCACACTGCTCAGTGTATGCATGTGCTCTCTCTCTCTCTCTCTCTCTCTGCTTATCTCTGTCACACACACTAACAAAGATCATTAACATCCCTTTCTTGATTGTCCGCTATGCAATGATCCAATCTATTCAGTGGATAGAAATACCCCTGCAGCCCAAAAGTACCTTTCCCTCTTTGGGTGTGTAGTGCAGTCATGCGTTAGTCATACGTTCTTTGCCAGGCAACACACAGCATTTTCCTGCTGAAACTGCTCAGCAATGATAGTGGCTCTTTATCCTGATATTTCAAGCAAAAAACGATGCACCATGAATCATGACTCTACACCAGATGGGATATATTGTATACGAGACAGACCTTAGTGGGTGGAGGGGTACTGGTCTGTACAAACAGTACAGAATAAGAATCTAAACTGTGAAAAAATTACAGAATAAATAATACCCCCATTTGGCTTGGCTATGTTACTGCCTCCTGTTTTATATTGTTTATATGCTTATTGTTTATATAGTGTGTATATGTATCTGTGTGTATATGTATGTGTATGTATATGGATATGTGGGCACTCTTGTTAAGGGACTGTAAGGGAGGGAATATTCACTGTTTCTTTGCAGCTCAAATAGTAATGTGTGGTAGAGTGAGTCACTGTGTATTTGAACTGATGTCTAACTGTAAAACCCATGCTAGTATATGCTGCCATATATACAGTACAAGCCAAAGGTATTAGGCCACCTGTGTTTTTTATTTATTTTTTAAACCTTAGGTAGAGAATTCAGTTAATATATGTGCGTTTATTGAATGATGAACCAAAGTATACATTTTTTTTCAATTTCTACCTATAATAACATAAAAAGGGGAGTTGTACTTAAAAAAATAATCTTTCCTCAAAATAGCCACCATTGGCTGTAATTACAATTAAACCAATTATTGAAAATCTATCCAATCATTTTGCAAACTGGGGGTGGGAGGGAGGCAGAGGGGTAATTAAATTGAGTAAAATATTATTATTAAACCGCACGTAGCCTAATACTGTTGGCCTGTGCTGTAAATAAAATACACCACAAGCCAATGGTATTTCTTTGATTTCATTAAAGCTACAAGAAATAAAGCAAAGAAGAAGGCATTTGGCTTAGCGATCAGCTTTAATGTACGGGGCCAGGGAATCATGTTGTGGCAAGGTTTTGCAAAGAATTTGCAAAGAAGCGTAAGACTTCCAGGTGGAGTGTTTAGTACATACTCTGAAGGGTCCAGCTGATAGGCAGTAATGCTAACAGGAAAAAAACAGGAAGATCAAGAGGCAATGGACAAATATCTTGTGGTGTCTAGCAAAAGAGACCATTGTAAAATTGCACCACAAATACAAGAAGAACTGATTATAGCTAGAGAGAAACCAGTTTCCCTGAATACAATAAAAGGGCAACTATGATCGGCTGGTCTAAAAATGATGTGCATCTGCCTTTTCCCAATCCTTCTGGTCCAGTGTTGATGTCTACGTTTATTCTAAGCAAAATAAATCTTCTTGTTATTGTAAATAGAAATGTGGAAAAAATGGTTGTACTTTGGTTTATAATTCAATAAATGTGCACATATTTACTGAATTCTTCTCTACCTAAAGACTACAGGTGGCCTAATACTTTTGACCTGTACTGTATACTGTAACTTATACTGCCATATACATTCATTTTCCTTAATTTTTTAAAACAAAATATGGAAGTGCTGGAATGACTGGATGTGTTCAGTCATGATTTCATTTATCACTGCGAAACACCAAAAATAAAATACCCCCCCCCCAAAAAAAAGAGACCTAAATTAAATAATATTTTAAGAAAATATTCAAGTAAACAGAACTTTCCATTATTCTTTGATGTTAAATACCACAGGCACAGCCATACTCTTAAACAGCACTTAAGCCCCACAGCCAGAATGAAAATGACACCAGAGGTGGATTTCCCTCCTTGTTCTGAAGCGCCTCACACACAGTCTGGCCACATGAAACAGGAAATAGAAACAGTGAAAGTAATAATGAAGTCCCCGTAATGACTGCCACTCCCCCCTGGAGCCAGCATGAGCACATGCTCTGATCTCCACATGAGACCAAACCACCCGAAATAAATAAATGAAATGATTCTGCCATAGATTTATTTCAGCATGTGAATTCAATTCAAAGTGCAGGTGTAACCAGTTAAAGCAACGATGGAGTTTTTCAGGGCTAAAAAAATGGAATGTTCTTGACTGGGTAATTTAATCACCTAAACATGGCATGGCAGAGCATTGCCAGAGAAAATACCCAGCACCCCGTGATGTCTATGGGTCGCAGACTTCAGGCAGTCATAGAATGCAAAGGATTTCCAACTTAGTATTAAATTTGATGAATTTACTTGATATTACGTTAATTTGTCCAATTACTTATGTCCCCCTAAAATAGAGGGGACTACATATAAAAAGGCTGTAATTCTTACACAGATCACCCAATATGAATACTGAAAACCCTCAAATTAAAGCTGGCAGTCAGTGTTTTATCAAATCAAATGTGCTAGAGTACAGAGCCAAAACAACAAAAAAATTATGTTACTGTCCATATATTTACAAACCACACTGTATATACAGTATGTACCAAAGAGTTTTACACCCATTCAAGAGACAGGAGATAAGGGGCCAGTCTCATGTAAGTCACAGATTAGGAACCAACATACTGATCCATACACAAAGTCACAATGTATGCATACAATGGCAGAACATTAAGTCTAGATTTAGAACTTTCAATTCATACTGATATGGCACACCAGCTAATGGCACACCTGTGAAAACTTTGATCACGGTTTATTAATATTCTTGTAAACCTGCTAGTGTGACACAAAACTACATTTTCACATTTCCCACAGTCTAATACAATAAAAATAAAACAAATAAAATCCAATATCAAGCACAAAAATGGGATTGTGAGGAAAAGATAACAGACTTAACACCAACCCTGTGAGGGAGAAGCTACAGTAGCAGCCTAACAGGGTGGGTGGTGATAAAACCTTAACTGTGGCTTTATTATGAATCTCTCTTATTCTCTGTGACATTCTGCACCAAATTTATATAACATGAATCCAATGGCATGCATCTAGCCCTAATGTTTTCAGAGAAGACAATTCAGACACTGTTTTCTACGGGGAGACTGAATGACAGACAACAACATTAAAGTAGAAAGATTTCTATAAGAAAATAAGCAAACGAACACATCAAAAATTTGGCAAACACTAAAAAATACAAACATGAAGTTACATAACAAAGACCCACTTTATCAGTGCTACAAAGAAATTTAAGAAATAAATTTTAAAAGAGATTTGAGATTCTAACAGGGCACATGTGAAAAAAAGCACATTCACAGTGAACATCAGGCAACTGAGACAGAGAGTAACCCCATGTAGGGGAATCGCAGTGCAAATTTTCCACACCATCTTCAACTGAGAAGAGGATGGGGGGATACATCTGGCAATCTGTTTCTGCATACTGCAATGGGAAGCTTTCTTATTGTTATTTGATGCTATATTCATGTCCTATTATTCCATTTGTGGTGCTATAGTAGCAGTAATGTAGCTATATCGAGAGAGAGAGAGAGAGAAATCTGTATGGGTGCTAAGAGAGAGAGAGAATATTTCCTGATGCACCACACGGCCACAGCCTTACTCAAGGGAACAAAAAAGTGTGACATTCAAGCATTCAATGTAAAAATGCAATCCATAATCCATTGATCCACACTGCTGCACCACACCAGTGGTACTGCACATCTGGCCTCAAGATATGCAGTTAAAGAAAAGCATTTGGTGCCTGTTCCCTCAGGATCTGGGAATGAGAAAGTGGCCAGTGAGGCAGTCTTGTTTACATGCCTCACATGCAGCACTGTCCAAGAGCACAAGACTGCAACAGATCTGGGGTCTAATTAGCTGCAAGGACAAGGAACACTCAAATAGTTTAATAAATGAAGGAAGAAAATATGGCCTGTCCTGGTTCACCTCCTTGGGTGAAAGACAAATCCTTTGCAGAAGCGATTTGGATGAGACATACTGCAATTTTCGAAACGCTTTACTTCAAACAAGCAATTAAAAGGTTGAGACAGAAGTAGATGCATATGCGTAACTAATGAGGAAGGAATGGAGGAAAGATTCTGCAAATGTATGTAAATCACAATGACAAGTCACAACTCACAAAGAGTGATGCTGTACAGAAATTTGTGATAACATCAATAAATAGCTTGTAGCGATGGAAATAGCAAATAAGTAGCAAACCAAAATAAGGTAAATTATACTAACTGAACCTTTAACCAAATCTTACAGTAAATAGTAATAACTTTTTAACATTCCATACAAAATTCCATTCCATTACAAAATACTATTTATGATTTACATCTGGTCAAAATATATTCGAATCAAACATATGCACTGGGAGGTTTCAACGTCAAACCTGATCAATGTTACAGCAGAATGACAGTGGAGTGAAAGAAGACATTCAAATTCTTTTGAAAACTATCCACTGCCCTCTCTTGCATGTTTCCTTGCATTGTGTTCAGAAGGAATTAAGGAAACAAAGCAAGGTAAGAAAACAAATAAACCTTACAAAGAATTTAAGCGCAGCCCATATTAAACAGGACCGGCCCAAATGTCCACGGCAACCTCCCTAACCCCCATCTTTATGTCATGCCAGGCTGTACAGTTCCTCTCACTCTGCCTACACAGTAACTGGTGGGGTAGAGTCGAGGAGAAATGCAGCGCTCAGATGAAGCAGGGGGAATCGTCAGAGTTACAGACAGATTTGTTATGCAAAGCATGTCTGTCTAGCGCTAGGCAAATTGACAATCAGCTCAAGACCTTACACTGTTTTTTTTCCACTTTCCTTAGACTCGAGCCAGATGCTGCAGAAATCTGAGAATAAGTGAGGGTGCTTGAGTGTTAATGTTTGTGTATGTTTCTATGCGTATGCGTGCGCAGGTTTGCATGTCCATGTCTAAGTCTGTGTATGTGCATCTGTATGTGCTAGTGTGAACATGCACATGTCAGTGTACATCTGCATGTGAGTGACCAACCGTGTGCTTGTGTATGTGCATGAGCGTTTGTATGTTCCTGTGTATGTGTGTGTTTCATATGTATGTGTGTATGTGTGTGAGAGACAGAGAGATAGAGAGAGAGGCAGAGGCAGACAGAGAGAGAAAGAGAGAGAGAGACAAAGAGAGAGAGTCAGAGAGAGATTGAGAAACTCAGTGACACTGATCCATGAATAATGAGACTGAGGGAAGATACATACTGATCACAGCAGAGCTGTGAATGTGGCTACACCCCAGGCTTCAGCAATGGGGCTGTTCCCCAAAACTAACACATATTTAACTTATATATCATATGATCGATTTAGTCCCACTGCATATAAAGAAACAGATGCAAAAAACATGAAAATAGCAACACATTTCACACATGAAATAGCAAGTTCTCCTAATACAGAAGAGAGGATTAATTAACCCCATTAGAAAAGCATTTCAGACTTTAAAAAAAAACTTAATTATTAGCCAGAATAGATGAATACATATTTAATTCCTTATCTTTAAGAGAGTGCATTCTTGTAACCTAATTATTTCATGTCATGTATTGAACCTGCTGATCAAGAGCCCAGGGACTTTTTCAAAGGGTCTGTTCCTCATAGGAAAAGCTGAGTCACTGATCTTTGTGACCCTATATGACTCATCCCAGACTCAGACTGTCCATCCGATCCACACAGAGGCCCATCTGTCCCTCCAGGCACACCAATCAGCACACCTGCCCAGTTTCTTGTGTGAGCTTTTTGTCTAGGTGACAGACAGACTTTGAGGATAAAAGCATATTCAAGATTATCAGGTTCAATGTATGATGTGAAATATGATATCAGCTTCTAGAGACTTCCCTGATCATTTTTCATTCTTTACTCCTCCCTTTGGCCACTGAATCTACACGCAAATTCCTTATTAGAGCACTGAAATGCGTGAATTGCTGATACGAATAATTTCAAACGATGATCACTGATTTAACATGCACATCAAAGCATTTCTGTACAGTATGCAGATGTGAAATGCACTCATTTGAACAGGATTTCATAAGAAAAACTAAATAGAAATAAATTATATTTGCAGTTCATTCTCACGTTTTATTATCCTAAAGTCCAGCAGCACAACACTAAAGTCAAAGTAAGGCTATGTTTTGAGAACACTGTCTTTTCAGAGTCCTTCACATTAATTGCTTAAGGCAGAAAAGTACGAGTCGTACACAGTGAAATGTTCAATGTTCCGCATAAAATCAGCTCTTACAGAGTTTATATGAGTCCACTATGGCCAGAGTGGACTTATACAGACTCCGTTCGTGTAGAATGAACACTGGACATTTTACTCAGTAGGACTGGCATCTATCTCAACTACGATAGTCAACCCAAAATATTTCTTTAAGTTCTGATTTATAAAAAATTTAAATTGCTTTCTATTGTTTACAAGTAGCTGCACTGATATAATTTAGTTAACGTCTTCATTCACGAGTTGTAGCTACACCTTACAATCATTTCTACTTCTTTTTTTGTTTTTGACTCCATCAACGTAGGGAAGATGTTCCGAATTAATAGTGCTTTATTTTGACCGTAGGTGCGAATGTACGCGTTGTCTTTTATGTGTTCAAGTATTTCCCACAGAGACCTACCTTGTTCGTGCATCACGTTGGATAGTACTATAATCACATTTTAATTTGGACTGAATACAAATTTGGTGGTTGAGCGGTCCCTGAGAAAATCCAATCCTCTTAAACCCATTCTTGGACAATCGAAATGCAGTAAAATCACATATTCTAGCAATGCACCCAATAACACCTGACATTCCACTTATACGAAGAGGTTAAGTTAACTTTTGATCGTACTACAAATATATTTGATAGTAGTTAAAATCGTTTAGGTTTTCAGGGCATACTGATTTCGATCGTGTCTCTGTTCTGTGTGTGTACGACAGGGACTCGTGCGTGTATGACGTTTCCATGAACTTGTGAGCGACAGTCTGAGTACACTATACCAGTGTAAAACGTAAACACTAATTCGTTTCACCGTCATGAATATCATCCGAAAAATCACAATATCCCTTCTTTACAGATGAACAT
The DNA here is from genome assembly GCF_013347855.1 of Anguilla anguilla. NCBI lineage: Eukaryota > Metazoa > Chordata > Actinopteri > Anguilliformes > Anguillidae > Anguilla > Anguilla anguilla. The sequence continues at coordinate 23,907,155 of NC_049210.1, read as the reverse complement.
TACAGCAAGTGTTTAATTTCTGCTTTGGACAGGCATCACATAAGTCCCCCGCTTTTTATGGCCACGAATAAAGTTGCTTTATCAAATCAATGTCAAACGAGGAAACACCGCAGAGCAGACCTAATGCAAAGAACAATGGGCTGCGCGTATCTGTCGTTAAACAAATAATAGATCAACATATTTGAACAATCCCGTTCATATATTTTAAATGTATATTTATTATTCTTAAATCGCTCAATTTGCATTAAAATTAAACTATAATCAAGGTAAAACGTTAAACAATATAGATTCCGCGTGATGCAGTTCTGAAAAGAAATTACCCGTTATGTCTTTCCTCCATAAAAGCAGACAGCTCTCGTCCTTGGCGTTCCGATATTTCTTCGGATGCAATCACGCGAAGTTGTGGAGTCTGAAATTCCTAGGGCCCTACTCTTGTTTGCGGGCTTGCCTGATCTCTCACTCTCTCTCTCTGCCTATTTGTCTGTCGGTTCCCCTGTCCAGGAAGTGAGTGCATTTAGTAAGAACGGCAGCTGAACTACGCTCTCTCGGACATCACTTCGAATTTTAAAGGAAAACACTCAATGTCCTCAAGCAGTATTGCGGAAACAAGAATAAGTAATATATCTTTCTTAAGATAGGCTACGGCATTATATAGTACCTGCACTGAAATACGTAGTAGAAGTGGACTATGGAATCCAAAAATAAGAAGCCTGCCAAAATCGACATTATGCATTCAATAAAAAGCTCAAATAGCCTATGCTCCATCAGCCATCTGATAAAGTAATAGATCAGTAGGCAGTAGGTAGGTACTGCGTGGTGATGATGATAGGTGGTAAGATAACATTTGCACAACTCAAAATAATTTAAATGTTGTGTAAACAAGTGATGTGAGTAAATGGGTTTCTGAAAGTTACTTGTAAAAAAAAAAAATTTAGTAGGCCCAATACACATAAGTTGGTCATCTTATTGGGAGCAATTCACTGTTCAACTGATTGATTAACTTTATCAATTAAATTGATTTGTTTTATTCAGAAAGTTTTGTACCATATCCAACACAGATATTCGAGTACAGCTGTTAAACAATTTGAATGAATATTACATTAACAAAAACACACCTCCAACAACAAATTTCTTTCACTCAGAAATTGTAGCAGTTATAAGCAATATATTGTCTATGTTCATTTGAGAGACCGATGCTAACAAAACAGGCAGAATGATTATTTCTGTCTTTTCATTAACACAGACATAACTCCAATAGTGAATGTCTTCCATGGGTAGTTTGTTGCAGATAAAATCCATGGTATGTGTCAATGAAAGCAATGGCTTATGGCTGATCTTATGAGAGCTTATGGGATTCATCTATTTTAATTTGCTCAGTGCTCATCTGTGATGTCATGTACAGTTGAGGCCAAAAGATTACATACACCTAAGCTAAAGACATCCAAACTCAATTTTTCACAACTCCACACATTTCATGTTATACCATACATTTCCCGTGTTAATTCAATTAAGGTATGTACTTTATTTCCACAAGAGGTAATTTCAAAATAATAGCTAAAAGATTTATTTTAGCTTTTATGCACTATATCAGATTTTCAGTGGGTCAAAAGTTTACATACACTTTTATTAGTATTTGGTGGCATTGCCTTTTAATTGTCTAACTTGAATCATATGCTTGGGGTGGCCTTCCACAAGCTTCTCACAATACTTCGCTGGAATGTTTGCCCATTCCTCCTGACAGAACTGGTGTAACTCAGTTAGGTTTTTGGGCCTCCTTGCCCGGACATGCTTTTTCAGTTCAGTCCACAAATTTTCTTTGGGATTCAGGTCAGGGCTTTGTGATGGCCAGTCCAATACTTTCAGATCTATAGATGAAATGCAATATTAGAAAAAGGGAACCTGAGTAAACACAAAACATTTTTAAAATGATTTCATTTATTTAATGAAAAAGTTATCAAACACCCACATTTCCCATGTGAAAAAGTTATTGCCCCCTTGAACTTAATAACTGGTTGCACTACTTTTAGCAGCAATAACTGCTACCATATGTGTCCTATAATTTGATATCAGTCTTTCACATTGGTGTGGAAGAATTTTAGCCCTTTTTTTTTTTTTTTGAAGAACTGTTTTAATTCAGACGAATTGATGCTTGTTTCAGGTCCTACCACAGCATCTCTATTGGGTTCATGTCAACCTTTCAGATGTTAATTTGCTCTTGTGTTTTGGATTATTGTCTTGTTGCATAACTCAGTAATGCTTCAGCTTCAGTTCAATTTTTTTTTGGTACAGAGCAGAATTAATTGTTCCTTCAGTAATGGCAAGTTGTTCAGGTCCCAAGGCAACAAAGCATCCTCACACCATCACACATCCACCACCATGTTTGACTATTGGTATGATGTTCTTTTTATGAAATGCTGTATTTGCTATGTGCGACAAGCATTAATGTTTCTCTTGGTTAGCAGTGGTTTCCATCTTGATACTCTCCCATGAATCCCATTTTTTCCCATTCTCTTTCATATTGTGAGTTCATGAACACTGACCTTAGCCGAAGCTAGATATGCCTGCAGTTCTTTAGATGTTCTTCTGGGTTTTTTGTGACTTTCTGGATGAGCTGTCGCTGCACCTTTGGAGAAAATTTGGCAGGCCGGCCTTTCCTGGGAAGATTCACCACAGTTCCAAGTGTTCTCCATTTGAAGATAATGGCTGTCACTGTTGTTCAGTGGAGTCCCAGAGCCTTAGAAATGGCTTTGTTAGACATATGTTTCAATAACTTTTTTGCATCTCTTCAGGAATTTCTTTTGATCATGGCCTACTGTAGTGTGCTCGTAGAAACTTTGTGGTGACTACTTCACTCTGATGGTAAGGTTCAGTATGAGTGGAATTTTGATTCAGCTGGGCTGGCTGCAAACAGGCCTGGCTATGTTCTATCAGCTGAATTTAATTATCCATTTAATTTGGTTAATTGGTTGATTGAGTAGGGAAATTGCTTGGATGTTAGTTGCTGCCACCTATTTAAATATAAATGGATCTCAACAAAAACACTTTTTAAACAAACAAAAATGGCAAGTTGCTCATGGATACAGAGCACTGTCTATAAGCCATTAATTAAACCTTATAAATCTAGGTCTATCTTTAAAAGTACTGATTTCAACTTTCCAACTTACAACAAACAATACTGGCTATCTTATCTCACACACGTTAAAAAGTTCTATTCCAAAGCAATGCTACACAATGTTTTCTAAATTACACTACATGGCCACAAGTATGTGGACACCTGACATTCAACATTTCATCCGAAATTTTCAGTATTAATACAGAGTTGGTCTAGCTTTTCATGCTATAACAACCTCCACTCTTCTGGGAAGGCAACTATACTATTATACTAGATGTTGGAGCATTGCTGCAGGGATTTGTTTCCATTCAGCTGGAAGAGGATTAGTGAGGTCAGGCACTGATTGTGCAATTAGGCCGGGCTTGCAGTTGGCTTTCCAGTTGATCCGAAAGGTGTTGAATGGGGTTGAGATCAGGACTCTCTGCCACACTGTTCTCAAAATAAAACATTTCTATATGGACCTGGCTGTACGCCTGGGGGCACTGTCATGCTGAATCAGGAAAGGGCCTTCCCCAGGCTGTAGGGGAAACACAGAATTGTCTAGATGTGATTATATGCTGTAGCATTAAGATTTGCCTTCACTGGAACTAAGGGGCCTAGCCCAAACAATGAAAACCAGCCCCTGACCAAGGGGTGTCCAGTTACTTACCATCTGAAGATAATGTGGTCATTCAAACTAATGTGTCATATCAATGTGTCAAATAACAAAAAATGGCTCATGGAAGGAGACAAAATTTAAAAGAATGTTTTAAACAGCTGACAAAAACTTACACTCCAGAAATCATTTGTTTCCACTCAGTTGTCAAGTAAATTTTACAAAAATGTTCAAGTTCTTGACATAAAATAAATACAGATTTTAACCAAATATAAAATAGGTACTGCAGATAGAATGCTTCTTTATCTCCATGGGGACATTTTTAGCAGCACATAACATTCACATTTACAAACAAACATTTATAGCCAGAAACAAAAAATTATAAAGAAATACACATAAAAATGACTAATATTTTGGCCTATTAAATGAATATTTAATCTTAAAAACCAATCCAGACATTTGTTTGCTCTATCTGCTGCTTTGAGTGTATGAAAATGACATCATGAATAAAATTCATCATCATTATTATTATTATTTCATTTATATGTTTCATTTGTTTAAATTTTTGTAAATGTGAATGTTATATGTTGCCAGAAAAATTACCCTATGGGTATGATAATGTATTCTCTGTAGTTATGCTTTGGCGAGGCTGCATGCCCCATACCTACACCGAGAGTTTGGCACTTATTGGGTTTCCTACAGAAGTAACACAATGACCACAGACTATATTATACAGCTGTAAAAGCAACATTTTTGCAAATCTTTGGGCAATTATTATTAGATAGAAAGCTAGCTAGCTTCCATTCCACACAGAACCAAGGTGGTAACCACAAAGCTTTACAATGCCTTTTGCCTGTGCATTAGAGTGTTCCGCAATTGGCTACTTTGATTAGATTTTGTTATTGGTCATTGGCAGATACAAGCTAAATGTCCAATGGGGAGAATTATTGATTGTGGGAGTGTAGCAATTGTGATGATGTAATCGGCAGGAAAAAGAGAAAAGAGAAGAAATGCAAAATAACACAAGTTTGGGGCTTTATTGTGTGGACCTGTGAAATTGTTTGTGAATTCTTTCTGTTTACATGAGGTCAAAAAGTAGAGACGTTTATGTTTTTAAGGGCAGAGAGTCTGTGGTCATTGGTGATATTTTTGTCGGAAACCCTGAGAAGTGCCAACATCTCAGTGCTGTATAAGTATGGGGCATACAGCCTCACCAAGCCATAACTTGGTTGGATGGCATACATGCTATCCCAGATTTAAATTCTGAATACCCACCCTCACATTTTTAAAACTTTTCTGTACCACACAGAAATTCACCACATACTGTACATCAGAAGCATGAGATCTTTTCATGGACTCATTTCAGCCAACTCCACATGCAATCCCATAATTCAATGCAACAACGAGGACACCTTTGCTCAGCCCTAGTTTGTAGTAATGCATAGTTTGCATAATATGGCATGCATTGCATTTGTACTTTGAGGGTGGTAGTTGCATATCCAGTGTTATGCAATATGTAATGAGTGCAACTGAAGGATATGGACCTAAGGCTTCAATAGAACTCTATGTATGGTAGAAATTTTGGGTTAATCAAAACAGTAGACCCATACAATGGTGATGCAGGAGAGAAGAATGCATTGCACTGTTTCTATGGTGACTATTCAAAAGTCTCAGTCAGTACATAACTTATAGTCATATTCTGACAGGAAATACACCCACACACTTTAAAAACAAACTCTAAAAGCTGGACTTTATTCCAAAATGTGTATTTTACAGGTGAGCAATGCAGGCTTTTTCTAGACACTGAATTGGTTTCTACCCAGCTTTGTCAAATCACCACCTGGAACATTTTTGCTCTGACAGAATACTTCAGAGGTGCGTGTTTCCTTTGTTGACCATTGGTTGAAAAATGATTCATTCTGGTCACACAAACTCAAAAGCCATGATTGACGGTAAAGAGAATGATTTGCAGAATGTGTTGCTGTACTCTGTACACATGGGCTGGACCCAGAACACAATGGGCTGGTGTTTACAGGGGTGAGTGGATCAGAGATGCTGCTGATTCCCACACAGCTTTTTTGGAGAGGGGAAACAACTATGCATTGATTCCATTCTATCTGTGTCTCTAGAGAGTGGAGTACGGTTGGTACACCCCTGTCTTGTTTATAGAGTGTGAGTGTGGGAATGTGTGTTCAGATGAAGTTAAGACACATGAAGGAACTTAATTGTTAAAACCTATCAATAGACAAAAAAATAAAAATAAATGGCCATCCTGAAATTTAAAGCCCATAGATTTTGCACAAAATATGGAAATATCTCTCATTTTAAAGGATATTTAAAATTATGCTATTTGCTATGGATTAAAAATTCATTGAGACATACACACTATAGTAAACAGTGCTACAGTAAAACTTTCACAGTAAGAGTTTTAAATCCTCCATTGTACCCAACCTTATCCTCAAACACCCTGGGACAGGGAGTACATGTAATTTACACCCTCACAACTCTGGTGTGTATAAATGATTATTCTGGCTACCAGCTCCAGAATGACACAATGATTAAAGCCCATGCCAATTGCACCGATGCTAGATGCACTCACACAGCTGTGACTGCAGCAGAGGTGCATTCTTGTTATCTGCATAGTTTATAGCAAATACAATCTACTATAGTTAGCACAAGTCAATTTTTAAATCAACCACAAAATAAATGAATCAGTCATTTATCAATAAAATAAACTGCCTTTGATTTGGCTCCCTGCACAATGGGAATGTCACACAAGCAGTGTGCAAAGCACAACTGAAAGATGTCATTTAGATACATACTGACACACACCAGCGTGATACCCCTGGGAGGGAGATCCGGCAGATCTCCGAATGTACATTAATGCATCTATGTTATCCATCAGTTTATAATACACAAATTCCAGCCTGAGATGGGCTGCCAGCCATCCACTCATCATCAGGACTGGGTCCACGGACCCCTGACCCTGGATGCAGTTCTTTTTCGTCTTCCAGATAGATAGTTTGGCCACTCCTGATAAAAAATTGAGGAGAACATGTACAGACCTTTCAGCAGCCGATTACAGTGGACCACAAATAAATAACTCAAAAGAAAAACTTGTCACCAAACCCTGAAACCACTCCTCTAACTGCCTAAATAATCCCTTAACTTAGGGACACAGAATAAAAAGGTGTTGTAAGGATTCCCCCCTGAACAAAAAGGACAACCCTCCCCTATACTGGGATCCAGGTGCACCAGATGTCTATTTGTGGCTATGGCCCCATGCACAATCCTCCACTGGAGGTCACCTGTCCGTTTATCAATGGGGGGCTTGTACAAGGACCGCCAAAAGCCTTTCAGGGAACAGTCTGGATCCAAAATCTCAGTCCACCTCAACGCCTCTATCCCTGCTAAAGAGCGTGAGTGTGACACTTTAACACAGGTGTAATAAGCTGCTTTCTTGCCTACAGTCTCAAACTCCCCCAACTCTGGGGTTGTAAAAGACAGTAAGCGCCCCCCCCCCCTTCCTGCCACTCCCCAACAGCAGGATAGACAGTCAAAGGAGGAAATACATACTCACACTCATCATCCTATTAGTCAGACAGAGTACGGTTCTCAACAAATGCTCTTAGGGGCCCTGGCAGGGATGCACAGACCTCTTCCACCAACCTCTCCAGCAGTCTAGAGGATCTGATGCTTGTTTTCTCTGCAAGTTGCTCCACAGATGTCTTCATCAAATGGCCCAGCTTGACACAACCAGCCTCTCTCAAGCTGGACCGCAGGCTGGCAGAGGACAAGATCTGAGTTTTTATGAGGGCAGTGTAGAACAGTGGCTCCTCAAACAGCCACATCCTTGGTGTCATTTTCGGTTCCCGGTAGACCAGCCAAGGTGACCAGCCCTCTTCAGCAACAGTCGAGCCATATCCTGTCAGCTCAGACCGAAGTTGTAAAGCAGCCTCTGTGCTGCCTGCAGCCTGAAAGCCCTTATCCTGTTGGGAATGTCAATGAGGCCCTGCCCCCCCTCCTCAACTGGAAGGTACAGTGAAGACGCCCCTATCCAGTGCTGGCTGGACCAGAAAAAGTCCACAATAGTCCTCTGTACCTCCTCAACTAGGCCCCTTGGTGGAGATCAGACGATCAGTCTGTGCCATAAAGTCGAGGCGACCAAGTTATTGATGACCAGAACTCTCCCCCTGTATGACAGCTGGAGTAGCAGCCACTTCCACCTAGACAGTCTTGCACACACCTTCTCCACGATACCCTCCCAGTTCTGCAACTGAACATCTTCCGTCCCTAAAAACTTTCATTCCTGCCCTTCCCCACCCGAGACCCCCTGGCAGACTGGGAGCTGCCCTCTCCTGCCACTGTCCTACCTGTAAGGCCTCACTCTTCTCCCAGTTTACTCTTGCAGAGGAGGCCTTTTCATGAAGACCTAAACACTCAACTAAACCATCCACATCCAGCTGCTCCTTTATAAAAATATTAACATCATCGGCATATGGTGCCGATGGTGGGCTCTGTGTTATCCCTGGTAGGGAGAGCCCTGTGAGCCTATTTCTGAGCCTATTTAAAATTGGTTTGATTGTGAGAGAGTATAACTGTCCAGAGATTGGGCAGCCCTGTCTGATTCCTCTCTCAACAGGAATTGGACAACTCAGCCCACCCCCCACCTTAACCATACATTATGCCCCATTATATAACAACCCTAACCATGCCATAAAGCCCTCCCCAAAACCAAAAAACAGCCCTCAAAGTAGAAAAAAGAAAAACATGGTCAACGTGATCAAAAGCCTTTTCCTGGTCAAGGGATAAAACACCAACATCAAGGTTATACATTTTACACACATAAAACAAATCTCTCATTAAAAAAAGACTGTCCATGATAGACCTATCTGGGATACAATAAGACTGGTCTTTATGAACCAGTATTTCTAGATAGTCTTTCAGTCTATTACCCAGGACCTTGGAAAGCAGCTTGTAATCTGTGCATAAGAATGCCACAGGTCTCCAGTTCTTAAGTAAGGCTAGGTCTCCTTTTTTTGGAAGACGAGAGAGAGCTGCATGCTGACAGGAAGTCGGTAATGAACCCCTCTTAGCACACTCCTGTAGCACTTCCAGTAAGTCAGTCCCTAAGCAGCTCCAGAAATGTATATAGAAGTCTGCAGGTAGCCCATCTATGCCTGGAGCGCGATCGGATGCCAACTGTCCTACTGCAGTAGTAAGCTCATCCAGGCTGATGACAGTGTCCAAAGAAGCGCGCTCCACCGTCCCCAGCTGAGGGAGCCCCTGAAGAAGCTCAGCAGCACACTCTGCATCAGAGTCCTCCGCCCTGTAGAGGGCAGTATAGAAAGCCACTGCATGCCTCCTCTTCTCAGCTCGGTTGGTGGTCATCCTTCCATCTGAAAGCTGAAGACACGCCATCTGCTTGGTTTGGGATACAGACTTCTCTAAATTGAAGAAAAAGGAGCTAGGTGCATCCATGTCCTTGATACTAATAACACATGCCCTAACCATATCCCCCTTCACCCTCTCATGTAAAAACATGCTGAGCTCCTGTCTGTTCCTCTGTAATGTGTCTCCATCAAGGCTATTGTGTGTTATAAGAACACACTCAATATCCCTAATCTCTTGCTCTAGAGTCTGCATGGCTGTCCTGACCCTGCTGGCAGAATGAGCAGTGTACTGTTGACAGAAGAGACGGATGTGTATGGCAAGCCGTTTTAGCTTTAATTCATTTCTAGAGGATAACGCAAATTCAAATTCTAACTAGTTAGAATGCAAATTCTTGATATCAGAAATTCAATTGTAGCTAGTTATAATGTGTATTTCTGATATCAGAAATTCGATTTTAACTAGTTAAAATGAATATTATTGATATCGGAAATTACATTTTAACTAGTTAAAATGCCAATTCTTGATATCGGAAATTCTATTGTAACCAGTCAGATTGAAAACGTTTTTCTCATTCATTTCAATGGGACTTGGAATTTGACCTAGTTAAAATGTCAATTTCTGATATCAGAAAATCAACTACTGATATCGACAATATAATTTCAACTAGTTAAAATACCTATTTCTGATATCATGAATTCAATTTCAACTAGTTAAAATAGGAATTCTTATATCAATAATAGAATTTTAACTAGTTGTAATTAGAATGTCCAATTTTAACTAGTTAAAATACAATTCTTGATATCAATAATAGAATTTTAACTAGTTGTAATTAGAATGTCCAATTTTAACTAGTTAAAATACAATTATTGATCAAAAATGAAAGGTCCCATTGAAATGAATGGGGAAAACGCTTGAATTATAACTAGTTACAATTGAATTTCTGATATCAAGAATTTGCATTCTAACTAGTTAGAATTATATTTGCGATATCCTCTAGAAATGAATTAAAGCTAAAACGGCTTGCCATAGATGTGCGTCTTTCCCACCTCCCACTATTGGCTCAAGGAGTCAAACTCCCCTTTCCCGTTCCTCCAGACCTCCCAAAAAGAACCAAACCTTTCACAAAAAAATTTATCTTGTAGTAATTTTACATTGAAATGCCAATATGAGCTGACCTTTTTGTTAGGTGAGAGGTGAAAATCCACTGTGACAAGGTGATGATCAGTGAAACCAACAGGGTGAATGAAACTATTTAGAAACCTAGCGCTAAAAACTTATGATACGTAAACCCTATCTAATCTGGCTGCACTTACCCTGCTATTTAATATCTTTACCCATGTATACTGTCTGACTTGTGGATGTTGGGCCCTCCATGCATCTACTAAATCTGATTGAGTAATGAGCCGAGATAAACAAGTGGATGATTGTAAATGAGGTTCCTCACTTGTCCTAACCAAAGTAACATTTATTGTGCAATTCCAGTCCCCCCCCCCCCCCCCATCACAATACATTCCCTTTGACCACACTGCTGTAGTGATTCCCTCAATTTCGTAAAAATTTCCAGCCACTCTGAACTTTGGTTCAGAGTATAGACATTAATAAAACAAAAAATCATTTCGAAGATCTCAGCCCTGACCATCTGCACCATGCCCTTCACTATCTCAGTAGTGGATACGACTTTTAAACCCACACTAGGTGAAAAAAGAATAGCTATCCCTGTGCTAAAATTAGTCCCATGGCTGAGGAAATGCTGACCCCTCCACCATAAACCCCATTCTACTTCATTTGTTATATTACTGTGCGTTTCTTGTAGGAAAATTATGTGGGCAATAAGTCAGCTGCTGACCATTGAGCAAAGCAATTTCTGAAATGTACTGTAAGATGTTAAGGTTTTCTATGCGTTTCTCAGGTGAAACTGTTCATTTATTGTTAACTTTGGGGAGGATGTTATTTTTGTTATATTCATTGTTTATTTTAGCAGAGTAGTACCAGTATATCACCAGCAGGTAGAAGTATTGCTACGTGAACAGCATGTGTGCGTTAAGGAAAACGGGACTCTTTTATAATTTAACCAAATAATGAGACTTCCTGTGTTGCATGAACGCATATATTTCGGGAGTAGCGATTGTCAACCTAAACCGATATTTCAATATTTTACAGCTGAAAAATAAATGTGTAGCACCAGTTTGAGCCAGCGTGAGCATCATTCTGTGGCCTCGCTACAATTACATCTTAATCCTTTCTGTTGACACAATTCAGAAACTAAAGCCCTCTTTTGTCTATTCCTCCCTCCATTAATGTTTAAAGACCCAACCCTTAAACTCTGCATGGAAAAATTAGAGATTAGAAACAGAAAAACAGATTTAAAAAAAAGACAGATAGAAGAGAAATAACACCCTGTGAAACACCATCATCATTCATTCATTTAGTTATTTTCCACTTTTTCAGAGTTTTTCCTTTCTTTGGCTCAAACCCAGTGGTGATTCATTAATGCGGGCGCTGGGGCACCGCCCCCCAAACGCGAAATAATTATAAAATAAAAATTGTTTACTCACTGTTGTTCAATGCGGCTGGTAGTCTGTCAGCGCCTGCCAGCATTCATTAAAAATTGGTTCCAAAATAAAATTGTATTTGGTTAATTTCTGTGTGATTATAGCCTACTTCCTGGGTGAAAGGCACTGGCCAAATGAGCGTGTATGTAAGTATTTCAACTTTTGGCAAGCAGGTGACCTGAGGCTGCTCTCTAAATGGTTGCTTCAGATTTTCCACGGGGCGCAGCTCTCTGCGCCCCAGACACTCCTACTTTTATTGGCAGCAAATTGGTATTGTTTTTATGTTTTTTGATCTAATGTGATTGGACAATTCTTGACGTTATCTTTCATGTTCACGCCCGCCATTACTACGGATGCGCGGCTGTCACTCCTGGTCCTTAGCTAGCTGACCGGTACTTTCAGGAGATGGCAACTTCAACTAGAACCGCGGAAAAATTCAGCAGCAGGCAAGTGATCGACGACGAGCATACACCCAGGGCTTCTCCCGCTCTTGTTATGACAAACGGAGTTGGCTAGCTGGATGTGGTGTAAGTAATGCCTTTTATTGCTTTCCCTGTTTGCTATTTCAAAGTGTCGGCACCAAAGCGTTGTGGACAACGACGGGGGTACAAGACCTATAACATCTTTCTGAAAAATGCAAACGGCACGAAAGTAGCCACAACCACCTAGACAATAGTATGAGACTAAATTTTTTTGGCAGGCTTAGCATTGCTGAACAGCTAGGTGAAGGCTACAGGATTGGCATTAGAAGGCACAACGAAGAGATGACAAAATCGACACATCCTGTCCAGAATAATAGACTGTGTGAAATTTTGTGGAGCCTTTGAGTTGGCTTTGCGTAGCCACGATGAGAGTGAGAGCTCCGATAATCCCGGGATATTCTGTGGGTTGGTGAGTTTTGTTGAACTTTAAACTTCAGAATTCACATATTCACATTTTGTCCAGCAGATGGCAGCAGAAGGCTCTATAAATGACATTGGAGTTAGCTAATATTTTCCTCCTCTTTTTATGACTTCATAGAATGTAACAGTGGCAGTAAAAATGACTTTAGTAGTTCCATATTTAGAAATTGAGCTGTTGCCTGTTGGTAGCTTTAGGTGATGTAGGTGAAATGGGAATTTTGTTATCTCTACATATTATTTTATATTATTAAGGAGGGCAAAATATGTTCAAGTAGTGCTACTGGCCAGTGTTTAGGCAACATTACAGTGTGTTGTGTTGTTTTTAGATTTATTTATTTATTTATTTAATTTTATTTCATTTGCTGAGCAATGAAGTGCTGCTTCAGTTTGTTTGTCCTCCCCAAAACTGCGCCCCCCCAAAACATTTTATCACCAGCCGCCACTGCTCAAACCCCTTCCTCAAAACAGTGACATGTTTTCTTAATCTGTAGCGCTTTTTTCATCTACAACATCTAAACCAACTAGTTTTTGCAAAGCTGAAACAGTCTTAATAAATTTCTCTCTATCAGGAAAATAGTCTTCTACTCTGACCAATTTTCCAAAAGTGTAATCAAGGAACATATTAATTTCCTCAAGCGTATACACATCGCCACTTAGCTGTGAATCTGTCACTGACATGCCATCTGAATCGGAATCATAATCCATTTCGTCATTTCCCTGGCTCTTGGTGACAGGCGGCTCAGCCACCGCTCCCTCTCCGTTAGCCTGCTTACCTAGGCCGGGCCCAGTCACTGCCCCTTGTGCCTGCTCTGCCTGATGCGGCTCAGCTAACTCCACAGCCGGCAAATGTGTAACTACAGTCCTGCATCCTACACCGCTCGGGGCTGGGCAGTCTACAACTGTTGCAGTCTCATCTAAACTAGCCTGATCCTTCTGAACCTGCTTCTCTGATGTTTCAAATGCATTTGCATTAGAGGACAATGTTTTAGTGGCTGCGTCTCCTTTTCTCCCTGCCCACTCCTTCGTTCTCCTGCATCGGTCTCCGGTGGCTGAGCACCACCGGCCTCTGCGTTTTCTGACGCTCGCTGTCTGTGAAGACAGGTGGAGCGTTTGTGACCAACATCCCCATATTCAAAACACTTCATACTACCAGAGCTCGCATAAACCATGTAATATCCATTTTCGTACTTTACCCTAAAAGACACATCTAGGGACTGTGTAGGGGAAATCAGAAACATAAACACCTGTCTCCTTAAAGACTGGATATGTTTAAGTTTTTTGTTTTTACACCCTAAGCCAATACTTTTAAAACCACTCACCATTTTTCCAAAACACTGAAGCTCTCGCTCCAGCGCCTCATTGGGGATGAACGGGGGGACTCCTGATATTGTAACCCAAGTCGATGGCATAGCCAGCGAGGAAACGGGCACAAACAAATCATTAATAAAAATGCGTTTTCAATCAACTGCAAAAAAAGGGTACCTCTTTCAAAAATACAACCACCGCTTTATTCATCCTCGAGGCGTATGACAGGTTATCGTGCCCAACTGAATCACCCACAGCGAGGAGAACCTCCTCCACCATGACACCTGGATCGGCCAGAATTCGCACTCCATGTCTACCCGACACCTACCAACACCAAACTACCGACCAACGAACCAGCACAAACTGCAAAATAACTAGCTATATCATAAAGTGAAACAAGCAAATTCAAAAAAAGAGAAAAGCTACAAAAAGCTTTTAAACAAGCAACACTCGCTCCAACTAAACACACGCTCTCACTCACCCAACTCGCAGCATGCAGAGAGAGAGAGAGAGAGATAGAGAGAGAGAGAGAAAGAGAGAAAGAGAGAGAGAGCACCCACACAAACATGAAATAATATAAATGGCATCTTCACCCTTCCCTCTCACGGGTTTGAGGCAAAACAATTAACTAAAACAACAAACTAAAATAATAAACACAAAAAAAAAAAAACGAGTGGCAAATTTCAGTTCCCCGCTTGTAGCTGGCCAGATTTTCACCTAGCCAGCTCCTCCCACTTTACAGCAGTTTTTTAAAAAAAGAAACCAAACTGAAATTAAGCGCAACTCAAAAAAAGAAACTCGCTCTCGGTGTGAGGTCTCGGCCCCAAATTGTGGGGAGCAGCAGACTTTTAAGCACCTGGGCTGATTAGCTAACGCAACCCAGGTGCGTGTGCTCTCTCCACCAGCCGGTGCAACTGAGACCAATCCGCTTCTCTGGCAGACTGAATACTACACATACACTCCTGAGCAAAAGAAAATGGCCCAAGCCCAAAATGGCAAAATATTAAGCTTTTAATGGTCTTAACAACACATCATTGGTCAGAAAATTAGCAAGAATTAAACAAATGTACTCCTGAGACCTCCTGTGCCACCATTTGCTTGTTTACTTTTGCTGCAGTGAACTGTTTGGGGAAAAGCTAGAAACAGGGAAATTCACTTATACAGTAGACAAATTAACATAATGTCAAATAAAAGAGTCATGTTTTGTATTTGGTTGCACATCAATTGCATGCCATGACTTCCTGATGTCTGTGACCTATCAACATCATCAGAGTCTGGATATCTTATTTTCAGGTTGTCCTACAAGCAATATAAAATCTCTTTGCATTTGAATGGATCTCTATGGGAATTGGGGGGTGGGACTAGATTCAGCTGTAAATTATGCTGTTACAGTATGGAACACATTTGTTGGCTAAATGGCTTTAAGTCATCAAGGGTTCAAGGTATCAAATGAGCCTCAAACCACCGTGCTGCTGCCAGATATGCAGTAGATACTACAAGCATTGTTTCTCCTGAATATTTATTCCATTGAGTTCAACAGGAAAATCAATCAGGAGAAACAATGCTTTTTTTGCCTAGCAGTATACATTCAATATTTTAAAATGTGAAGAAAGGACAAAATGTCAAAGAAGAAAATTGTTACCAGTTAAGGAAAGGGCTGTGCAGAAACCTTTTTAGGGGTGGGTGCTCAAAATGAGAAAAGGGCACATCAACCTAAAAAACTGTTTTACAGCTCCCCGTTGTTGTACAGAATATATTTTATCAAAATGAATTAATGAAAATGAATGACATCAACAATAATAATACAAATGTTACATTTTTTATCAAATCAAAGGGGCACTTCGGGCACTTGGGGCAAAATGGGCAGGTGTTTAAGCGCCCAGAGTCCTCCTGTATGTGCCTGGTCAAGGAATACCTAGATTAGCATCTATGTAAAGCAAATGAAATAATGCATGTGTCACATAACTTTTTGTCATTTTTTGCCATTGTACAAAATGATAAATGTGACTATAAGAAGTGATTTTCGTGGGTGAAAAGTTTTTTTTTAATCCTTCTTAGATGCATTTACTTTTTGTAATAGCATCTGCTCAATGTAAATGCACATCTGGCTTGTAGTCACCATCAGCAGTAAAGTTATGACCCAACAGAGCCTTAGTCTGGTTGGTACTAACCTGTGATAGATTATTCACCACCATTTCCACTATTTAAAATATTTGTTGGACTAACAACAACTGCCCCTGCCCTATGGTACCTTCAATCAAGCTGTAGGCCAGGGATCAGCAACACTGGCCCTCAAATCCAAATCCAGCCCTGGTTTTCTTTTCTCCCGGGTAATTAATGCTACTGATTGGCCTGACTGTCTTCACACCTGACTCCCAGGCAAAGGGAGGGTGGAAAACCAGCAGTTCTCGGCCCTCGAGGACCGTGAGTTTCTGATCCCTGCTGTACGCTAAGGGTTTAGTAATGCAGAATTCATCTTGCAGCATTTCCTCTACCCCACACATGAAACACAGTGCCCACTGCTGGTCACAACCCTGGTATCCAGGAACACAGTGATATTACAGTGACAGGCTAGGGGCTTTTTCAGGTGGTTTGAGCCCAGGTGATGTGTCCCAGCATCAGGGTAGTCTAAGGATGCTCACTGTAACCTGCGGCAGGAGAAGGCTGACGGCTCCACCCAAAGGAAGGGTGTTTTCAGGCTGCAGGTGAAGAGGGGCGGGAGGTAGATGAAGCAGTGTGTCCAGTGGGGAGTTCAGGTAGAGGCTGAGGCTGCTGTAATTGGTGCACAGCAGCTGGCCTGTGGAAGATTCACACCTGTGAGAAGATTGCAGGCATGAGTGGGAATCAAGCCCCAGGATGTGGGCTGTCCTAGCTGTGGATCTTGCCCTCCCCTTCTGGACCACAGTCCAGCATCATCTGTTAACCATAACCATGGAAACTACAAGATTGCCTGCAGATGGGTACTGTCCATTTAAGCAGTAGGGCGCTGAGAAGTCAGTATCAGGAAGTCTGCACAAACAAACAGGCGCATCTGTGTTTTTCACTGTGCCTGAAATACAAACCAATCAGCAGAGATAACACAGAAATAACCACCTGGTGTTAGTATCAGTGATATCATCTGGATACGATATTAAAACTGGATGAGAACAATGGGGACTGTCAGAAAGTGTAGACCTAACAATTGAAAATGTGCAAAAAAACATAGGCCTTAATGTGTTTTGTAGGCTGAGTGTTACATGTTTAATTTACCTAACTAAATATTACCAATAATAATAGAATAATAATCATGTTGAATTCAAAATATTTGTTATCTTGTTACAATTGTAATAATCTTTGAATTCAAAACATTCATTATCTTCATTATCTGCACAAAAACAGCGTTGAGCCCAAGCTGCGTTGTCATGGAAAAATCGCAAATGAATAAAAGTAGTGTTATAAAGCGGTATCATGCTGCTACTTATGATCAATGTTTAGATGAATAATCTATTATTGGCACAAGTATAGGAGATCAGGGGCTCTATCTTACACCCGGTGCAAAGCGGCACCAAGCGCAACGCACGTTTTTTGCTAGTTTCATGTTGCAGTTGTCATTTTCCCGTCCAGAGCCCACGTTGTTTAAATAGCAAATGTACTTGCAGTACTTGAAGTCTTAAAATGAGGTGTGGTCAGGCGCATTGTTGGCGCATTGCTATCTTGAGGCAGCAGAAAGCGATTGCGCGATTGCGTGACTGCGCGATTGACCAACAAAAACCTGGTCTTAAGTCAATGGTATTTTGCTGTTATTTTAAGGGTGCATTATTAAGATAGTAATATACGCCTACATAGGCGGGTGCACAACGCGCAATATTTGTTTTAAATACACGTCATAATGGTCCCTTTCCTCTGCAGAGAAACGTTCTTTCCTACTACATAGCAATCCGCCAAAGTGCAAGTGCACCTGGCTTTTAAAAGGAATGGGAGATGACACTCTGATTGGTTTATTTTATGTTACACCCAAAACACACCTATGATTAATTAAGAGACTAAGTACAACCCCTTTGAACCATGCACCTTACTTTGCGCTCAGATTATCCGCGTGGATTTGGACACGCCCTAAATGCACTTGCCCCATGCCCTTTAGACCGTGCGCTTAGATCGTTAAATATAACCCCAGGTCTCTTATTATGTGGAATATGGCAAGGTGGGAAATGTCAAAAGCAAACCAAGCTGAGTATACAGTTCAAGAAAGAGCTCTTAAATTTCGTCCTGCCCCCAGTGAAATCAGTGCTGGTCAGGAAGACTGCGATCTTCGCAGACAGTGCTGCGATCACTTCACTGGCTACCGGTCGCTGCCAGGATCTGGTTCAAAGCCCTGACCCTTGCCTACACTGCTGCCAACAGGACAGCCCCCATCTACTTGCAGGACATGACTCAATTCTATGTGCCTGCTCGACCACTCCGCTCTGCGGCAGCAGGGCGCCTTGTAACCCCTCCCACCCGCCCAAAGGGATCACAGAGCTTCTCCACCCTAGCTCCCCAGTGGTGGAACGAACTCCCCGTCCCTCTCCGAACCTCCCCCTCACTATCCATCTTCCGCCGTGGCCTGAAGACTCATCTCTTCAGACTATACCTAGACTAACCACCACTACGCTGTATAATAAAAAAAAAAAAAAAAAAACCCTTTTTCCTGTCACTTGTTACATGTTGCCCCATCCCTGCACTTCTTGGTAATTTGTATTTGTCCTAATACTGTTGCTTATTCTTCTGCCTAGTTGGCTTTGCAGATGTTAGACCAGAATAGTGTTCATTGTTCTCGGCTAGAAATAGCTGTACAAAATAAGTAATTGTACCTTACTGAACCCGTGTTCAGCAGTTGTCTACGACCATGAAATGCACTTTTTTGTACGTCGCTTTGGATAAAAGCGTCTGCCAAATGAATGTAATGTAATGTAATGTAATGTAATGAAGACATTCTTTTCATAATTTTTGTCTGCCAGTTGGGGGCAGTGTTGCACAATATTTTGAGAGCTTCAATACAGCGGCTCTTTTTCTTAAGGAATTGCATCTTTTGGTTTGATGCTTGGAAAACCCAAATTTCCTTTTACGACAGCAATGAAGCTCCAGAAGCATTTCAGGTAGGGGGACGCGCAAGCATGGGTCAAAGCTTTACAGGTGCTTTGTGCATCTGCGCAGAATTAGATTGTAGCTGCTTTAAATTAACTGAAATGTCATCTTCCAGCCACAACATGGCAGGGCCATGCAAATTAATAAGGAAAGCTGTCAGGTCTTCTGTCTCAGAAACTGCTACTCTCAGTTTCCACATTTTCACCAGGGTAAATAAAAGCAGGGCTAGGACTGTGACATGCTCATTCAACATAAGCAGCTCCATTTGTTTATATGGCTAAATTACATCCTGTTTTGCGCCAATATATGGATATGTCACAGTCTGTCATAACATGTGCTCAAATTAGGCTGGAGCTCTTTGGAATACAGTCCTAGCACATTTAAAATTTTTATTTATACACTACATGGCCATAACTGTGTGGACACTTGACATCAAACATCTCATCCAATATTATGGGTATTAATGAGTGGGTCCACCCTTTGCTGCTGTAAAAACCTTCATTCTTCTGGGAAGGCTTTATACTAGATGTTGGAGCACTACTGCAGGGATTTGTTTCCATTCAGCCAGAAGAGCATTAGTGAGGTCGGGCACTGGTTGGGCGATTAGGCCTGGCATGTAGTTGGCTTTCCAATTGATCCCAAGGGTGTGTTGGTAATTCCAAAAACAAGTAAAATGACCGTTATCCCAGGAAGAAGCAGATCAAAAGTTTGTAGTAAAAACAGGAAGATTTATTACACAGCTGGCTACGGGAACAACTCAGCGAGAAAGTTCAAAATAGTACTGGTGGGTGATTAGATTTATACAGTTTAGAGTGGGTACATTTTGCATAATGTCAGAACTGGAGCGCTGCCTCTGATTGGTGATAAGAGGCTGTGCTTCCTTCCGATTGGACCATTCAAATTCAAACCCATCCTATCTATTCAAACAGGTTCTATTCACATTGAAATTGAAGTACAACAGGGGGGCTCGCCCCCTTCCCCCCCGGGGCCCAGCGGAAACTTCCCAAATGCAGAATACACAAAACTGTCTGTTTCCCAACAGGTGTTAGATGGAGTTGAGGTCAGGGCCCTTTGCAGGCTAGTCAAGTTTTTCCACACCGTTCTCGACAAAACCATTTATATTTGGACCTTGCCGTGTGCCCGGCCGGGGGCATTGTCATGCTGAAACAGGAAAGGGCCTTCCCCAAACTGTTGGGGAAGCACAAAATCGTCTAGAAAGTGATTGTATGCTGAAGCATTAAAGGAGTAACATGGTGGTTTTCACACTTTCTTGGTTTTATGTGCTAATTGCACAAGAGGCGTTGAAGAAACACAATGAGTAAAGTATTAAATATGTCCGTTCTTTATTTTTGGAGAAATATGCGTTTTAAATTTATCGTCCGATGTTCAGCCGGTTGAGAATGTTATCGACTTAGTGCGTCACAAGTACAGTAACCATTCCCCTTTCCACGCCCCGTAAAGAAATCTGACCGGACACACCGTCCTGCTACAAGTGTGCTGTGAAGTTTAGGTAGCAAACAACAAGGTTGAATCCTTCTGACATACATAGAAACTTCTAAACTCCTTCTTTACATAGAAACTATACGCTCAGATCGCCTAGTTTCACTAACTGTGGCCAAACAGAATCAATAACGTTTCAGTAAATATATAACTTTAAAAGGTTTAATTCAATCTTCTGCTGGGACTTTTGCCGTTTATTGTGGGTGTGAAAGAAAATTTCAGTGCTGCTGACTATAATCGAATGTTTTTCAGATTTACCGTTCGATTGAAAAGTATCATTCAAAGTACATTTTTATGGGTTAGTGCTGTCCGATTGTGCTAGCTACTTAACATTAACCTTGTACGGCGATCAGTAAAGGCTAGCAGCACAGCACCACTTAATTATTTTCACTTCTATCTCCACTGTAATGAACTAAAAAAAGGCAACAAACTACCTTTTCTGTGAGAATTGCATTGGCGAGCTCACGCGCATACACTGCTGGAGACATTCTAAAGCTCCGTTTTGCCCTCCCTACTGTCAGTCAGATTGCTGTGATAGCTCATTCTAAATCATATTTGGGGACCCATGGACAACTCGTGACCCATAGTTATTATATTTGACTAACGTTAGGTTCACTTATTAGAGTGCCTTTTAAGGACTATTAGACTATCTGGTTGGTTATATTCATTTATAGCTAGCTAGCTAATGTTAGCTAGCTATGTTGTTTGCTTTCATAATGTAATGTTATCGATAACGTTAGTTAGCTAGTTTGCTTTCATAAGGACGTTATAGTTGTGGTTTTATCTTAACTTGGCTAGCTAGCTAGCAAAAATTATTATTGGATATAAGTCAACGTCCTTAGCTATCGATACTTGATATACTAAGTTACCTAGCTTGTGAAAATTCAGTCTCCCAAGATGAGCGTGTATCATGGAGGTAGCTATGGTAACGGGGCACAGTTTGTCAATCGTAGCTAACTGACAGTTCTCATTACCATACCCAGACAGTTCGGGTGAACTTTAATAGTGGGAAATTTAGGCTTAGAAAAATACGTTTTAAAATACATTTAAATCACTGAATAATAAAAAAAAAAATTATGCACATTTGTTTTGTTGTTACCTAAAGACAACTGGCAAGTATCACATTTAACCACCATATTACTCCTTTAAGATTTTCCTTCACTGGAACTAAGGGGCCTAGCCCAAACCATGAAAAACAGCCCCAGAAAAAGAGGTATCCAGATGCTCTTGGTCATATAGTGTATTTCATGTAACTTGGCCTTGTGTTTTTTTTATTTTACCATCTGAAGAGAATGTGGTCATTCACACTTTTTGTCACATCAACGTGTCAAATAACAAAACATGGCTCATGAAAGAAGATATAATTTACAAGAATGTTTTAAACAGCTGATGAAAACTTACACTCCAGAAATCATATGTTTATATTTAGTTTTCACATTAATTTTAGAAAATGTGCAAGTTCTTGTATATTTTCAACTTCAAAATAACTACAGATTGTACAATAGGCGCTGTAGATACAGTTGAAGCCAAAAGTTTACATACACCTAGGCTAAAGATATTCAAACTCAGTTTTTCACAACTCTGCAAATTTCATGTTGCCATACATTTCTTTTGGGAAGTCACTTAGGGCATCTACTTTGTTCATATCATAGGTAATTTTAAAACAATCGATTATTTCAGCTTTAATTCACTATATTAGAATTCCAGTGGGTCAAAAGTTCACTGTACATACACCAAGCTGACTGTCTCTTTAAACAGTCTGGAAGATTCCATAAATTAATATAATGACTTTTATAAGCTTCTGACTGGCCAATTGTCATAATTATGAGTTAATTGGGAGTTAATTGGCACCTGTGGCTGTATTTAAGGGCCTACATTTAGAACCACTGCCTTTTTAACCTTGATACCATGGGCAAATCCAAGCAATTCAGCTAAGACCTCAGAAAAAAATTGTGGACCTTCACAAGTCCGGTTCCTCATTAGGAGCAATTTCCAAACAACTGAAGGTACCACGAGCAACGGTTCAAACAATTGTATGCAAATATTAAAATCTTGGGACCACACAATCACCGCATCGTTCAGGAAGGAGGCACAAATTAACAGCTCCCAGGGCTGAACAAACTTTGGTCCGAAAGGTTCAACTGAAGCCCAAGACAACAACAAAAGAACTGCTGAAGGAGTTGGAGGTATCAGGTACGAAAGTATCTACATCCACCATTAAGACAATCCTACATCATCATGGCTGTCGCGCAATGTCATGGCTGAAGCCCCTACTCCAAGACTGGCATAAAAAAGTCAGAATGAAGTTTGCAGGTGATCACCAGTACGAAGACCTAGCCTTTTGGAGGAGTGTTCTCTGGTCAGATGAAACAAAAATTGAACTGTTTGGCCATAATGATCAGCGCTATGTATGGAGGAAAAGAGGTTGCAACCAAGTTCAAACTTGGTTGCAACTGGGTCTTCCAGCAGGACAATGATCCCCTAAGCATACCTCCAAAGTTGTAACAAAATGGCTTAAAGAATAACAAAGTGAAAGTATTGGAGTGGCCATCACAAACCCCTGACCTGAATCCCACAGAAAATTTGTGGACTTAACTAAAAAGGCGTGTCCGAGCAAGGAGGCCCACAAACCTGAGTTACAGCAGTTCTGTCAGGAGGCATGGGCACATGAATTTTTAAACAGCCCCAACAACTTTCAGTGATTCCCACTGCATTTTTAAAATTGGTGAAGGTGAATCATAAATAGTAAGTCATTCAAATGTAACAGGTCTGTGAAATGCATAGACAGAATGGCAGCCCTGAAAGGGATTACCCTATCCCCATATCCAAGGAGCTTCACAGAGGGGAGGACAGAAGCCAGAATTGTGTCTTTACTAAACACATGTTAATTGTTGATATAAAAATGGCACTTGAAAAGGCAATGTAATGAGTCAGCTTTGAATTTTAAATGGACTTTTCAGCACTTTTCTTCTTCTTCTTCTTCTTCGTATTCTTATTCTCATTCTTATTCTTCTTTCATCAAAAATGCTCCAGGCCCACAAACAGTACATCGTCCTAATGGATATTTAGCTACACCAGCCAGTTTTCATTAAACATCACATGGAAATCTAGGTTGACACATGTTTTGACATAAATGCATTAGGTTAGCTTTATTTACCACAAATTCACTCATGTTTTATCCTGATATAGCCTGCCCATGTCCTAGCCGGTTAGAAAACTATCACATTTCAACCAAACCTAAATTATTGTGCAAGGCTTTGCTGAGAGCACAAATTAAAGATTGACATTTCCATCAGGGAATGCTAACACTGTTCTTCCAGTTCAAACTGCAGTCTTTTTATTAAACTTTGAGGAGATTTCAACAGTGTGTAGCCCAGAGCCTTTGGGGGAAATTTAACATGGAAAAGTATGCCTGTTGGGCTTTTGCATGAAACAGTCAACAGAGACACCAGCTTTCCTGACGCAGGGAAACTAGCATGTGTGGGAACAGAAAGTTTCATATTTTTATCGGCACATTCATTAAAACAGACACATTATTTTATTCACCTTCACTGTAACATGAGCAGGGGAGCCTGTAACAACTCAGTATATTATACACTCATGCACGATGTGAGCCTTGTGGCCTGGGTGAGTGTTATGAGAATGCAACTTGGTTAAGAAGCTAAGAAGCGTTGTGTCCATTTTCGCTCGATTGTTCCTGTGGAGTGAGTGGTGATGTTTGATGCACGTGCTTGATGTGCTTGAAGCAGAGCAATTGCAGTTAATGGCTGCCTGTCCACCCAAGGCATTGATTTTGTCAGCCCAACCTGAATTTGCTGTAAGACCAGGTTGCTGAACCAGAAAAGCTGTGACTTAGTGGGGGTTCAAAGTTATGCAGAATTCTTAGAAGACAGCCTCTTAAGAGACAGAGGTGATTGATAAATGGCCACCATCTATTCCTAAGAGGAAAGCATACCAGAAATGGGAGAAACAATGAATGGGTAAACAAAGTGAATAAGGGTTATTCTGTTTTTTACCTCATATACCACATCCTGAAAAATAAGGAGCAGGCGAAGAGTTCCAAGGGAGACACAGTTGGCACTGGAGGACTTGACAATGGCAGCCCTAGACTGGTGGTGGCCCTGCTAACAGCATTATGCAGCTCACTACAGTTTCATGTCTGTTGTCCTGGGAACATGTTCCGCCGAAAGGACTGTGCTCTCCCTCATCACAGTCCATCTATTTATCTTCCATATAAGCAGTCAGAGACAATTGGGCTTTTGAGAAGATGGGGATAAAGGGAGCAAATTGTGAGGATGTATGTGCTACTCTCAGAGGAATGGGGGCACAGACCACAGATTTTGGAAATGGAAGCATTATCATCAGCAACAGAAGCCAATGACCTTTTGCTCTCAGAAGGGGCAGAAACCTGGGCTGGTCTCAACACTGAATAGCCTATTCTTAATTCACATGTTTGACAGGGATCTTAAGGTGACTGAATATGCTTTTATGTTTCGCAATGAGTCATCATGGTGCCGCAAGCTCATATCTCATAATGGCACATAACAGTCTGGTTATAAGCCATACAAAGGAAACACAAGAGAGAAAACACTGCTGAGTACTTGGAACACACACAATAAAAATGAAAACAGGGAAGTGCCTATTTACCTAAGTACACAGTGACTTGCACTGATACCCTAATAGCTAATCCGGCTAGCTGGATAGCAACCAACCTACAGGGAAATTTAAACAAATTGTTATATGGGAACTTCTGGCCTATCCATCCCTGCATGTGCATATTTCCACAGCTATGATGTTGGACAGCCCAAACAACTTGACTGGCATGAAGTCTTCTCTTTCATGAATATTCATACCTTATTCATAATAATTTTGTTTGGAGTTTGGTTCCAGCCAGTAGTAAACAACCAAAAAGTAAAATAACTACATTTAAATTCAGTGCATATTGCAGTACTGAACTCTTTTTTATTGCTCTCATTCACATGTAGCAGCTCTGCAATGCGCAATGAGTGTTAACCCAGCTAAACTTCCTGAGAGGTTCACCTCTCAAACTTTTCCAGCCAACCAGACAACCTTCTCAGAGCGGATTTATGTTTCAGCTGAAACATGACATTGCTGGTGCTGGTTTGCTTCCCGGATTGCAGAGGAGATACAGCTTGTGTGGATAAATCATAAAAATAGACATTTTTTAAAAGAGTTTATTACAGCTGTTAATGGTGCACCGACTCACACTGCAAAATTTAAAGGCATATTATGCAAAATATGAAAAACAAACCTTTCAACACTTAATCAAACGTGTGTAAAGCAGTCACTGGGGCTAAATAAATTCTCCAAATGAATTTGCCCCTAGATTATGATGGCTTTTACTAATTTACTCAACAGCACAGCAATTCGGCAGCAAGCAGTGATGGATGGCAGAACACGCCATAGAGATGGAGGGCAGCTCACTGATAGTGATTAAAACAGGAAGACCTCCTCATGAAAACACGCTCTGCCTCATCTGACCCAAGCTCTCTCCAAACATGAGTTAAATACCTACTCACTCTTCATTATAAAGTTCACTGTGCTGGAAGATAAAACACATCCTTTAAGTTCAGCCAAAGCTCTCTGAAATATTCCATCTGCAGTTATCAGATGCCACTCACACATGTACAGGTGCTTCTCTATTAAAGGCAGTAGTTCAGTATTACTTCTAACGTCATTAACAAAGAAAGCACGTGCATGTATTTACAGTGATATTATTGTGCTTCTGCAAGCTACAACCACAAGATGGCAGTGTATATTCTGGTTTCTCCAAGCTACTTAAATACAATCTTATGGAACCTGAATGTACTGCACTATATTGTGAATATTCTGTAGTATATGTACTTTGAAAATATAATGATAGATATATTTTAAAATAGTACACAGTTCAAAAAATATTGTCATATCTGAAAACTGTGCGTGGGGAATGTATTTTCATTAGGGCCTCCAGTTGTCTTGTTTGTTTTCTTATATGTATGTCAGTCTTTGGCTATCAACAACTTGATAGACTCTTTGTCAAGCCACACATCAAACAATTACCCTGATTGCACCATCACAATAATCTATGGTGATAAAGTAAATACCACTAATTAAGCATCAACAATGACTGACAGTGACATTTATAATCTACAATCATGTCATCATGGGAGCTTGTTTATCCAGTCTACATGTGTTTTGTGGATTTGGAAAAGGCATATGACCGTGTGCCCCGGGGTGTTTTGTGAGAGGTGCTGCGGGAGTATGGGGTGCAGTAATGCAGGCATTGTATCGGCCAGTGGTGGTGAAGAAGGAACTGAGCCGAAAGGCAAAGCTCTCGATTTACCAGTCGATCTTCATCCCTACTCTCACCTATGGTCACAAGCTATGGGTAGTGACCAAAAGTGTGAGATCGCGAATACAAGTGGTCGAAATGGGGTTTCCCCGTAGGGTGGCAGAGCTTACTCTCCTTGATAGGGTGAGGAGCTCAGCTATCCGGGAGGACCTCAAAGTAGAACCGGTGATCCTTCGCATTGAAAGGAGTCAGTTGAGGTGGTTCAGGCATCTGATAAGGATGCCTCCTGAGCGCCTCCCTCTGGAGGTGTTCCGGGCTCGGCCACCGGGGAGGAGACCCAGGGGTAGACCTAGGACATGCTGGTGGGATTATATCCAAAGGCTGGCCTGAGATCGCCTGGGGATCCACCGGGATGAGTTAGCAGAAGTCACTGGGGAGAGGGACATCTGGGCTGCTCTACTTGCCCCTTTGCCACTGCGACCCTGACCTGGACAAAGAGGTAAGAGAATGGATGGATGGATGGACTCACATGTCACATAAATAAATAAAACATCTTGTAGCAGAGCTATATTAGTTGAGTTTTTTTAGAGGTCCCCACTTTTGGCCAAAGTCATTAAAGGGCTCATTTTTGATCAGCCTCCATTCTCTATTTTTTATATATCAAGTGTAAAGTGGGATGTGCTTGCCTGCGATGATTCATGGATGGTCAGAGGGTGGAACTGGCAACAAGCATTGAAACTTCACGCAGATGAAGTTAGCAACCAAGTGACCTAGCCTATATGCACACACACGACTCACTCAACAACACCCCCAGCATCACACCGTTAAAACCCTGAAAATGTAATCACACTGGACAGTTTGGAATTTGTATATCCTGCTGGGAAGAGATGAACATTACCTCACATTACAAGGCTCTGAGCATTACTGTCTGTGTGAAAATTACCCTTTGCCAGTTTCCATTTATGCCCCCTCGTTCTGCTAACCGAACTCAACTTGAATAATTTCCTGTAGTTCACTTTGTTAATACCTTTAATAAATTTAAAAGCCTCAATAAAATCAAATCTCCCCTAAGTCTCCTTTTACTAAGCTTGAAAAGTCCAAGCATCTCAAGCCTTTCCTCATAACACTTATCTTTTATACCCAGAATCAATCTGGTTGCCCGTCTTTGGACCTTATCCAGCACCTCTATATCTTTCTTGTAGTACAGTCCCCAAAACTGCACACAATAGTTCTACTACTTCAAAATCTACTCTTAAAGCCTGATTTATACTTCTGCGTTGAATCTACGCCATAGGTACGGCGTAGCCGCGTTCCCTACGCCGTTGCCTGACGTGTACCTCCCCAGAAATGTAACTACACGTCGCGGCGACGCAGACCGCAAGAACTGTGATTGGTCCGCTTGGTAGCATTGCATTTCCTCCTACGCATTTCCAACTAGCGTTTTGGCGGTGTATTGCAGAGCGACGCAGACAGACCAGCGCACAGGTATAATTGCTCACAGCGGCGTAGGCCACTTGCGTAGGCTACGGCATAGGCTCTACGTAGATTCAATGCAGAAGTATAAATCAGGCTTAAGAACAAATAAGACCCTGTCGTAAAGTCTTACTGCAGTCTTACAGAGTGACTGAGCTTGTGGCAGATAAGATCAACAGTCCTGTAAACCACAGTAAGGAGACAGAGAGAGGTCAGCATGGACACACCTTTGCTGCAGAGGGGCATACCGACACAAGTGGCTAATGCCCAGATTGTTTGATTCAGGCCAGCTCAGAGTCCTGTTGAGGCCCAGACCCCTAATAGCAACATCACCCAAAATGGTGTTGGGGGGCAGGGTAGTCATTCAGGGTCACTTGCAACATTGATTCCTTTATTCAATCAGGAGGCTGCAAGCTTGGGAGCGGGGGTGGCGGAGGCCCAGCTTGCATACTCTGACTGAGTTATGTGCACAATGAAGCCTGGCTACATTAAACCAAATCAATCAGTTTGCCTCTTCATGTATTTTCAGTCATGATTCACAGACCCCACACTCTCTCTTCTTGAACAGTTCAAATGATTTTGACATACAGGTGGGGATTTATGAGAAAACTGTTATTTATTTTTATGCAAAGCATTTCAACATCGAGCCATCTCACTCCTATTTCTTTCTTGTTCTCTAACAGGAGCTGGTATGAATCACACAAAGCAAGAAAGCAACATCAAAGTTTAAGCTTTATTTTACTGCTAAAGATGCCATTTGGAAATCATGATTAATGGCAAAGCAGGATACCTTGATTTAAATAATTATACCATATTTTTTTAAAGACACAGTGTTTTTACTTTCTACATTTTTTGATAAATTTGGTGGAACATGCTATTTTTTGAAGAAAAATTTTCATGGAATTTCCAAATCATCATTACAGGATTATACACTCACTAACAAACTCGGTTAAGCAGTATAAACGAGTGGCAGTTCACATATGGGTGACCATTAAACACAGTGCAGGAAAAACAATATTGTTACTCACTTATGCTCTTTAATTGAACCCTTGCAGCCAGGATCATGAGCTCCAGGGTCAGTGGTCAGAGGTGAGGGGTTAAGGAGAAGGAAGTGGATGACCTAATACTGTTTCATCTGGGGAGAAACAGCACAACTCTCCCCTTGGAGAGGCTGTGAACTTCCCCCTCCCTTCTCTTTCCTCCTTTCTCTCTCTCTTCTCCTCTCTTTTCTGTTCTCATCTTCTCTCTTCACTCTACCTCTCCTGCTTTCTTGACTTGTGTTTTCTCATTTTCTGGAGGTTGCTGTTCAGAAGATCAATTGAATATCAGACAGGTGATTACCAGTAGAGTTTTACATGGGGTTATACTTGGCCCCAATGGTGAAGGAGGAGGTCTCGTGAACAGGTGAAGATTGTAGTGCATATGTTTTTTGTTTGTTTGTTTGTTGTTGTTGTTTGTTTAGCCGCATTTCCACCAAAATTACCCGGAAATTAGCCTACGTAATATGCTGTCCCAGCACGAATGCTTAGCATTTTATAAAACGAATACTAAAGCAAGAAAAGAACAGAAGAGCACACGTTATAATTCCAAGACGTTGGCAGGCAATAACCAAAACTAGGCTACTGCGCCGCATAACATACAAGTTTGATTTGAAGTTATTATGAAAATAAATTGGTTTGCGGCTGCATATTTTCAAACATGGTGGTTAATGGCGAAAAACAAATACAAAAAAATGCTGCAAGTACTCGACCAATCAGAAATGTTCAGCACTGCAAGCTCCACCCAAAAGGTTCCTGTACTTTCGGAAAGAACTACCCCCCGAGCAGGAACTTTTTGGGGGGTAAAATAAAGCCCCAGGAACTAAATTTAGACCCTAGTTCCTGCGGTGGAAACGCACTGAGTTCCTCAAAAGATTCCTAGTTCCGGGGTAAAGTTCCTGCGGTGGAAACGCGGCGTTTTGTTTAGTTTTTTTATTTTTATTTTTACAATTTTTAGTCAAAAATAAGAATGCACTAATAGTATGGCTGTTAAATTAAGCCAGAAGAGCCTCCTCTTCTATCCCTTCTCCTTTCTCTCTTCATCTTTTCCTTTCTGCACCTTTCCCCCAATCCTCTCCCCCTCTCCTCTCCTCCTCTTCTGTCTCTCCCTGCCACCCATAGCCCTTCTGCTCTTGGGGTTCTAAGTGTCTGATTGATCACCTTGACAGCCATATTTCTCCACGCTCTGGCAGGAAATTACAGCCAGCAATTTTTGTTTACAGGATTCCCGAAATTCACTTAACAATTGGCCTCTTATCAAAAGGTCAGACAGGGAGCTGGCAACCGGATCATTGATTTTATTCCCCTTTCTGTCTGTTTCTCTCCCTATCACACTCACATTTTAAGATTACTTATTGCTATTATTATTATTATTATTATTACACATACATATGAAAAAATATATAAACAGTAACAAGACAATACAGAGTACAACAAAAAATAAATACAATTCCACAATGGGGTGAATTACACTATTAACTACTTTGGACCACTTAGTTTGAAAAGTTTTCTCATTTTCAAATAGGGATTTTCAAGTGTTTTCTTTTAATAATTTACTCTTTTGCAAGCATTTCCTGATGCAGTGATTATCCGTTCATGGTGTGCTCTAGGGCAGTGTTGCCTGCAGTTCATTTGTTTTCCTGAAATCTGGGCTTATTTAGGAAAATCACGAGCCTTGTTTTTTTTATTCTGATATTGATATTGTTACTCCAACAGATTCAGGCTCTGCTGTAACACTTGTTCTCTGTGGTTGACCCCAGAACCAGGTGATCTGAACAGAGAAAATATTTGACTTCTTTTTCAAGTAACCGAAGACCTTTGGATTGTACACCACAGCAACACCACTTACTCTTTAATGTGCGTGTGTGTGAGTGTGTGAGTGTGTGTGTGTGTCTGTACTATTTATAGTACGGCACACATTTACGATAAATATCCCAAAGGGACTTGACATCCTTTTTGTCAGCAGCCATTGAAATTACATTAACTTGTCATTTTCATTGGGATTCCAGCCGCTTTGGCTCTGCACTGTTGTATCTGCAATTTTTGTACTGTGGTTTTGGTGGGAAACCTATTTTGACCTATCTTACATTGATGCTTTGTTGTTATTGCTGCTTCCTTATGTTTTCAGGATGTCTTTTACCCTGGCTGCAAACCAAATTTTTTCCGTAATGGGACAATACAGTAATAAATTACCCACCCAATTTTGAATACATTTAGTAAGAATGTTACGTTTTAGCGGCTCCAAAAAGAATAAATAACTTTAAGGCAATATAACTTGTAAACAAGTACACTGCTTATTTTCAATGCAACAATAATAAATGTTTCCATGTGGATGCCACAGAGTAGATGCTGTTGGGTGGTACACTTGGTTATGTTCTTTCTCTCCCATGTTAGTTTTGGAAGATTCCTAAAATACCAAGTTGGTGACCGAAGGAGCCCCTGAGCCCTGGAAAGCGAACAAATGATTTGCCCTTTTGAGGTGAGCAAATGCCTGCTGTTCTCCTTACGTGGGTCCAAGAGAATAATTGTTCTGGAGCCAGATCCTAAGTCAGCAATTTTTGGTTTTAAAACCTGCATGTATTTTCTTGTCAGGGCTGTTGTACATGTTCATGATCTTCTTTATATTTGGTTTATGCTTAACATAACAATTTGTTTTAGATGTTCTCATTGCTGGCAATTGACAAATGTATACACATTTCAGGGTTTCTGCCAGTGTATTGCAAGCCCGGCGGCCTGCCGGGCCTAAGTTGACCCCCTGCCGGGCCTAAGCATCAGGGAATTTTATTATTTTTTTAAATGTATTTTTAAGATGTTTTTAAAACTACAGTTACAGTGTGGCGGCTCGGTTAAAAAGCTCACCAGCGACATCTGTTGGTTAAAATGTGAACACTATAGGAAAACAGCAGGTCTGACATCAGTGTTCTTTCCCCTCACTGTGCGTAGAGTGACGTTCAACACTTCACGCTTCCAACCATCACAAGCTAACGTTACCTAGCAAGCCACCATTTCTTATTTAGTAGGCTAACTAACCTCGTTACAAACTGCGTTATCACTTTATCTTGTCGGTACATTCTTTTTATATTAACTTAAGCAGTGTGTAGGTAACGTTAAACTAGTAGCATGAATGTAACGTTCGATATATTGTAACATTACATGACTTATTAATCGCCATCGAAATAAGGACTTCACTTGTGTATTAGTAACGTTAGCTTTATGACATTGATGTGCATGACAACGTTGTCATACATTTTTTTCCGACCATGAAAACTGCCTGACTTGTTTACATTTTGGACAGATGTGGCTACAGAGTAAATCCATCGTTGTTTCAGTCGCAGCACTTTTGACACAAGTAATATCGGAAAAATCCTAAAAAATGTCTTCTTACGGTGAAGAGTGCCTGACCGGCAACCATAGAAATGTGTTAACACAGCGGCAAAATTAGGCTAAAAACGCTACGGTTGAGGGTCAGGCACTCTTCACGGTAAGAAGAAATTTCAGGATTTTTTCGATATTGCTTGTGTCTTGTGCGACGGAAACAACGATAGATTTACCCAGGAGCCACATCTGTCCAAAATGTAAACAAGTCAGCAGTTTTCATGGTCGGGAAAATTTTATGCCAACGTGGTCATGTAGCTAACTTAGCTAGCTAGCCAAACAGTCAGTAACACAAATACTTCCTTTGTGCCATTTAGGGATAATGTCAAGGAAGAAAGGTAGCCTACTGTAAAAGCCAAAAAACCTTAGAGTTTATTAAATGTTTAAATGTGCCCAGCATTCCAAGGCTGTAAGAATCAGTAGCCAATCAGGATTTTTTTCAAGTTTTTTGTAGAGTCCAAAAACTTTTATTTAATTTAACTTAATTTAACTTAATTTCATTTCATTTATTTTGTTGCTGTTGAAAACACAGCATTCCAAGACTGTACATTGTCGTCAGATTCTTTGTAAGACTCTGCTATGCTGTAAATAGTTGTTGATTTTTTTAAATGTGTGTTGAATAAATGACTTATTTATAACAACATTCACATTAGGTAGTCATGTTTTCAAATCTCCAGTCAACTTTTAGCACTGACTTAATGTAGGGCCCTATGGAATCTGTGTTATAGCTTTTTTAAATTCTGAATTCCGTCCGTGATTCTCTTATCACAGAAACTATACGGCATACCTTATTGCTGCCATCAGTCTGTCGCTGGCCCAAGCCCAGCCCCCGTCAAAAAACACACTTGTCCGCCGGCCCGTGCTGGGCCGCCGGGCCCTGTCAAAAGATACTTGCCACCGGGCCTAACAACTTTTCGGTGGGAAACCCTGCATTTATCTACACATAGCATATAGGCAATTGGTAATGTAATCACAATATACACTCACTCCGTGGTAGTCAGAACAAAGCACACAGCATTTGTTATGCACAACTGTCATTAACTTGCTATATGAATGCACCTGGCATGGGTCCATACAGTAATGCACTGGTCCTGAGCATCTAGCTCAAACTTGATCTTGAAGTTGCAGACTGTGATGTTTTCTTAGTGAGAATGTAGCTGGTGTCAAACAAACATTTAGAAATGTGCTATGTAGTAGGAACAGGAAGCCATGTCCACATGTCAATGCATGCCCAAGACAACATTTGTAGTAAACTACTAGCTAGCTATTTTCAAATTAGTTTAATTCTAAGTAGTTCGCTTAACTGCAATAAGCTAACTGTTAAAAAAATATGTCCAGGCAAGTCCATATTAGATATCATCTTTATTGCATGCTATATAAACAATACTACTAACCGAACGTCTGTTAGATATGCCCGTGCCTCTTCGTCTGTCACTTCCTGTTTCCTCCAGCTCTGCTTCATGCTTGGAACCTGAGTGCCACCAAGTGGCTAACTCTCGTAACACTAACAAGCTATCTAGCCAGTTGTTTAATAAGACGCTGTGTGGCTAAGAAGCTAGCCAACAGAAATGTGGCTTTTCAGCTGGCTACAATGTCTGATCAGTTCAAGAGAATGGGCACATTTGTACTCATGTATGCTATCTGAAATGATGCAGGATTTGGAGGTTTCTTGAAAATGGATTCTTCATTATTGCATGCAGAAATGGTCTTCATTTGTAATTGTTACATTTTGATCATTAGCTAGCAATTGAGAAATCATAACTGATCCAAGTGAGAGAAGAAAATTGTTTTTAAGCTTTTTAAATGGCATGTGTGCACATTCTTATGCTGGAAAAAATTGCTGCAATTGGCTTCAATCCACAGATCATAATGGCTGAAATAGATCTGAACATATTTTGATTGACGTAGATACTGACCAGTGGTAAAAATGAATTAATGAGGTACAGAAGCATTTCTGATGATGTAGTTGGTAGGAAAATTAATCAGAAGATAAAGAAACACAAAAGGACCATAGTCTTTTGTTTGATTGTGTGAATTCTGCAGTCATTGTTACTTCCGTGGGAAATCCTGAAAAGTGCCTAGGCTGTATAATCTCCACCAACCTGTAACCTGGACAGTATACCCACCATCCCTATTAAAGTCACAGATGTCACATATGGACATGTGACTCCAGAAGAGGTGGGGGGTAGGTTTGTATTTAACAACTTGATTTTTTGCAACACTACAAAGCTGTTTGCTCCTGTGAACCTGAAACCTCAGAAGTGTCCATTTAGTCCCAGTCACTAACCCAGGTGTGACCTAGGTCAGTAAGCAACTCCATTTCTTTTGTGGCTCTTGAATAATTGAGAGGCCCTGGCATATGGGCTTCAGGTGCAGCAGGAGACACACCCCTGACCTGCCAGAACACTGGGGATTGTATAGCCCCTTTTCCACTGCAGGGCCGAACGGTTCTGAGCATGGAGAGGAACGGTTCCAATGGTGTTTCCACCTGGAAACGGTTTGGCCAGGAACGATTACAAACCGTGCCCAGCACAATATTTTCGGCATGGTTAGACAACCGTGCTCAGTGCAGCAGAACCGTTCGGGTGGGAAGGCTTAATTACGTATTCACTGATTGGTTTCACATTACGTCAGTTTTGTGACTCCGCATACGGTCTCTTCACGTCCCCTTCCGTAAGCTAGGTCAGTGGAGAAGCTAATATAAATAAAAATGCCAATCAAAAATCGTATTCCGTCATAGCAACAAGATAAACCCGACAATAGCCATAAGATATACAGCAGTGAAAACGCTGCTCACTGAATAACGAAATAAACGGGACAAAGTTTTTAAAAATGATGTCATTCTACAGTCAATATCTGAGACTAAACATTGAATAAATAGGCTACATAACCTTACAATTGGTTTTACGCGTAGAGATGTCCCTTTTGAGACCGAGTGGTCATATATTGTCTTGGACAATCCGTTTATGAAATATATTTCGCACATTTTTGATGCCATTCAAAATAGCTGTGCATAATACCACACGTATCGTTTACGGCGTTGTTGCCGTTTTTAGTACAGTCTGGCTTGATTGACAATTCATTTATTCAGCAGGTGAGAGTATACGCTTTCTAACAATGTACAACCTAACATGTCTAATTTTGCTTTTGGAATAGCGTTTTATAGGTCAGCGTAACCGAAAATTTTCTTATCATCGCATTCACTTACGCATTAAGACGCTGCATCTAACGAAACGTTGTTAAGGATTTTCCGTAATTTCTTGGAAAATACTACTATTATTGAGGACTTCTGGGCATAGCTATGCCGTATATTTGCTGATAGACCTATTTGACATCGTTTTCTGGAGCAAAACAGAAGTGGATTGAACTCGTTGATTTACTGTCTCTGTCTGAACACAGATAAAATTTCATCATTGCTATGTAAGTATTACTGCTCAAAATATTTCGGTTA
This sequence comes from Anguilla anguilla, assembly GCF_013347855.1. Taxonomy (NCBI): domain Eukaryota; kingdom Metazoa; phylum Chordata; class Actinopteri; order Anguilliformes; family Anguillidae; genus Anguilla; species Anguilla anguilla. Next base: position 23,871,064 of record NC_049210.1, on the reverse strand, counting down.
TACATGTTATTTTTGGATTGAGAGTCTTTAAATAGGTTAGTGGTATTATATAATGTGGATATTTCACAATGTAATGTAAGCGTTAGTTAGTAGTTTTTTGAATGCATGCAACAGTGATGGTCAGTGGAGGATACGCTAAAAAGAAAAACCAAAAACAGACCAAAATACACAGAATCCTCGTCCGTTTTGTCAGCCAACAAAACATAACATAACAAAAACAAAACAGTATGGGGAGCGACGACAACAACTGGTGTATATTACATTCACAACGGGACGCCGTCGATGATCCACCACGTCACTTGCTGTCCTCACTAGATACATCCTAGTCCTGGTTTTAGCAGCCCGACGGTGGAAACAGAAACTGTAACCGTTCCCACGAGTACTAAGCAGCGCGGAACGGCACGGAGTGGCCCTGGTAACGGTTAGGCCCTACAGTGGAAAAGCGGCTTATGACTGGGCGCAATCAATTTAGGGCTCCCGGTTGGTAGGTGACGTAGCGGCAGGGCCACAGTTCCCACTAGATTTCAACCCGTGCCCTCCCGGCAGGAGGCTTCCAAATTTCCCTTTCTAATGCAGTGGCAACAAGCAGTGATGTCATGCCCTTCCTGGTCTCCTCCCATCACATGTTTGTGAGGGTACACCGGGCATGGATAAACAAGTGTCTCTGTTCATTGTACTGGGTGTGGCCTCCAAGAGTCAAGTCTCTCTGTGGTAGCAGGAAGTTCATGCATGGAAGACACTTTTTCACCTGCTGTATGTATGGCAGAAACTCATGAATATCAATCAGCAGTGACAGTGCTGAGTCTGATCCCTGCTTGTGAGTGTAGAATTGCTGCAATTGCCAACCCATCTCTATCAAGGCACATTCCAAAGGGTACTCCTGGGATGTTTCTGAGCCTTGCAGTCAATCACTCGTGTCTTATCACTTGGAGTTCTGCATGGATAACAGACCTTAAGCGAATAGTTAATATACCTGTGCCAGAGATTAGAATAGATTCTCATTTGGTTGTGAGATTACAGTAAAATGAGAACATTCCCAAAACAGCGTAAATCCTTTTTTTGTTCTGAAAAAGTCACAAGAAAGTCAAACGTCATGCACAAACTTACTTTGAACTTTTGTTACATTGCATTACAATAACTTGGTTGACTACCCAAAGTGTTGTACAGCAGCTTGGGTAAGAGCCTGTCCTATGATCATTTAGCCATGACAACAATGTCAAATACACTTTAAGACTGTTCTAAATAAAAGAATTTAAATTACAATAGTGCAGACATGCTCGATTTAATTAACAAGAATGACCACCCACAATTTTTCAAATATTCTACTACTGCGTTAGTGTGGTATTTTGGAAAACTATGGAGTTAATTTTGTGTCTTTATTATGCAATCAAAAAATTGATTTGAGAGCAAAACTATCGACACTGCAATCAAAAAATGTTTTATTGCAAAGTAAAATAAATTTGTGATTAAAAATATATTAATGTGAATCAAAAACTTTTGTTTGCAAATTCAAAAGTTTTGTTTGCAAATCCAAAAGTTTTGTTTGCAAATCCAAAAGTTTTGCTGAAAGATGTAAGACACGTCTTTATTGGCCAGTCTCGATCGGAGTGAGCTTGGCAACATCCACAGTTAGTAAACAAGAGAGGGAGTTTCGAAGTCCTTGGAGAAGACAGAGCGGGAGCGGAGAAGACAGAAAATCAATGCGCAGGTATGTTTACACATAACTTCCGTCTTAGTAATAGCAAGAATGTTATGTTTAAACTGGTGCATGTAGATTGCTTTTGTTTAAAGGAGTACCATGGTGATTTTCACACTTTCTCGGTTTTATGTGCTATTTGCACAAGAGGCATTGAAGAAACACAATGAGCAAAGTATTAAATATGTCCGTTCTGTATTTTTTGGAGAAATATGCGTTTTAAATTCATCGTCCTATTTTCAACCGGTTGAGAGAGTTGTCATTTTGCTACGTCACGAATACAGTAACCACTCCTATTTCCACGCCCCGTAAAGAAATCTGACAGGACACACCGTCCTGCTGTTCAGACAATGCAAATATTTGACTAACGTTAGGTTCACTTAAATTAGAGTGCCTTTAGATTATTTCTGGTTATATTCATTTAGCTAGCTAGCTAACGTTAGCTAGCTAGGAGGTTTGCTTTCATAAGGCAATGTTATCGATAACGTTAGCTTGCTAGTTTGCTTTTATGAGGACGTTATAGTTGTGCTTTTATCTTAACTTGGCTAGCTAGATAGCAAAAATTATAACTGGATATAAGTCAACGTCCTTACCTTAGCTATCTATCGATACTTGATATATTACTAAGCTAGCTAGCTTGTGAAAATTCAGTCTCCCAAAGAGAGCGCGTATCATGGGGGTAGCTATGATAACGGGGCACGGCCTGTCAATCGTAGCTAACTGACAGTTCTCATTACCACGCCCAGACGGTTCGGGTGAATTTTTATAGTGGGAAATTTAGGCTTAGAAAAATACGTTTTAAAGTACATTGAAATGACTGAAGAATAAAAAAATTATGCACATTTGTTTTGTTGTTGCCTGAAGACAACTGGGAAGTGTCACGTTCAACCACCATGGTACTCCTTTAACGATCTGTGATGTTGTAATGGGTTAAAAAATACATATTATTTTGTCAGCCTGTAGCTGCTAGCTTAGCTCAATTAGCTAGTCACTCGCTCGTCATAGGTACCTTACGTTGTCATAAAATTTTTCCTGACCGTGAAAACTGCCTGACTTGTTTACATTTTGGACAGATGTGGCTAGTGGGTAAATCTATCGCTGTTTCCGTCGCAGCACTTTCAACACAAGCAATATCGGAAGCGCTACCGTAAAATTTCTTCTTATCGTGAAGAGTGCCTGACTTGTCATTTCCATCTGCTAGCAAACAACAGAAAAATGCCTAAAAGCTGCTGTGTGGTGGGATGCACTACCAACAGGGTAAAGAACCCAGAACTAAGTTTTTATAAGCTGCCAAACTGAAAAACTGCTGTTCTCATTCGCTTTAGCTTACCGATGGCAGAGATGTGGGCGTGAATTTTCCATCAACATTTCTGTAGTCACAACGACTAGCTCGTTATCGTTAGAAAGTTTAGAACGAATAGCCAGTTTGTAAAACAACAAAGCAAGGTAGCTTTAATGGTAAGTTACTATCTGTCCTAATTGGAGTCTAGTACGACGCTGAAGTTGGCTCCCGATTCGAAATTTCCGGTCCACCTTAAATCGGTTGTGTTATATGATTGGACGGTTTCGTGGTCTTCCTTACGTATTTGCAAAGGTTACAGTTTTCTTCTAAAAGAGAGATACGGATCAAGAGAGAAATTGAACAAAGGTGGTAATGAGAATTTTTTTAAAAACTATTTTTAATTATGTTACGTTCACTTCACATGTCTTTTAGGACTGTAATATGGACAGATCAGTGTCACGCATTTTGTTTTCTCCTCAAAATCTAATAGTCTCACCATTGCATCAGGTGTATATGAGAGAACAGGAAATAATGCACATCTGAAATGTTGTGGACGAAAAATCACTGCACCATATTCAAATAAAACTCCAAACTGTCTATATAAACAAATATATGAATAAAATCCTATTGAAAAATTGACATAGAAGATGGCCATTTCTCATCAAAATTTAAAAGTCGGAAAATTTGACATTTAATTATGACAGAAGGGCTCCTGAAGTGGTCTACAACCTACCCCATTTCTGTGAAATTTTACTGTAGCAATTTTTAATAATCCCACTTCAAAATTTCCATGCAATCCAATAGATGCCGATTGAAAAATATGAAAGTTTGGACAAGAATTTCTCTCCAAATGTAAAAGTTCACAAGATTCTGACACTTATTCCTAGCAGAAGGGGTCCTGGTCTACAGAAATTCTTATTCAAACTTTTATATTTTTCAGTTGGCGTCTATTGGATTACACGGAAAGTTTGAAGTGGGATTATTAAAAAATGCTACAGTAAAATTTCACAGAAATGGGGTAGGTTGTAGACCAGGACCCCTTCTGCTAGGAACAAGTGTCAGAATTTTGTGAACTATTAGATTTTGTGAGACTATTAGATTTTGAGGAGAAAACAAAATGTGTGACACTGATCTGTCCATAGTACAGTCTTAAAAGACGTGAAGTGAACGTAACATAATTAAAAATAGTTTTTTTAAATTCTCATTACCACCTTTGTTCATTTTCTCTCTTGATCCATATCTCTCTTTTAGAAACAAATCATAACCTTTGCAAATACGTAAGGAAGACCGCGAAACCGTCCAATCATATAACGCGACCGATTTAAGGTGGACCGTAAATTTCGAATCGGGAGCTAACTTCTAGTGCCGTGTCAGCTAGCAAGCTAGCTACAGGCTACAGTCCGTTACTGTCATTCGAATAAAGTTGGAGTTGGCTAGCGATGTTGTTTCAACAAGCTTGTAGATGGCTAAGAAGGGGAAGCTAAAATGATAGCTACTTAGCTAGGGTTAATAAAATTGCAGGTAACAAGTAGCTAACGTTAGCTAAGTTCTATTCAATTCAATTCAATAATGCTTTATTGGCATGACTGTATATAACAATATTGCCAAATCAATTCACAATTAAACAATTAACAATAACAAATAAGACACGAGTTATACAATAAATTAAGAAACTAATAAATAACCAAAGCCAAACCTACAGAAAATCTACAAGTTAAATGACAAAGACTACTAACAATATATATAACGGAGATGGTGCTTCACTGGTTGTCCCTCATTTTGTGACAGGAGGCCACATATCTTGCAGCCAATGCCACACATTCTTTTTTCTACCCGAGTACGTAGGGGAGTTTTTCGAGATCATTGAAATTAGCAAATTTAGGTGAAATTGTTCCAATTTTAGAAAATACATTTTTTCTAAATGTATTTTTTTATGTCCTCATATTTTGTGCATTCTGTGAGGAAGTGCAGCTCTGTCTCCACTGCCCCCTGATCGCATTGGGAGCACAGCTTGTCCTCTCTGGGCAGCCAGGTCTTCCTGTGACGACCGGTCTCTATGGCCAGGCTGTGCTCACTGAGTCTGTACATTGTCAATGCTTTTCTCAATTTGTTATCAGTCACCATGGTCAAATATTCTGCCATGGTGTATGGTCTTTTTAGGGCCAAATAGCATTCAAGCTTGTGTTGAGCTTTTGTGGTTTCGTTCCAATATGTGATATAGTTTTCTTTTTCTTTCATCATAATTTGGTTTGGTCTAATTGTTTGAAATAGTGTATGGCTGCCCCGAGGCTGATTGGTGTTAGTTGTGTTAGTATCTGTGCGTGAACTCAGCCTCAGGACCAGCAGGCTGAGGGGACTCATTTCTATGTTCAGCTCTTGGCAGTGCAGGACTTTATAATGATATGATTTGGGGTCGCTCATTTTTATATGTTTCCAGAATTTGATGGCTCTTTTTTGGATGTTTATTAGTAGAGGATATTGGCCTAATTCTGCTCTGCATGCATTGTTAGGAGTTTTCCTCTGTACCTGGAGGATACTTTTACGGAGTTCAGCATGCAGGGTCTCAATTGGATGTTTGTCCCATTTAACAAAATCACATTGTGTGAGCGGGCCCCATACCTCATTGCCATAAAGTGCAATTGGTTTGATCACTGATTCTAATATTTTGAGCCAAATCCTAACTGGAATTCAGATTTTAATTGATTTTTTGATGGCATAGCAAAGCAAGCCAATCTTGCTTTCTCTTTCAGCTCATTAATGGCCAAGCTGAAATTTCCTGTGGAACTGATTCTTAAGCCTAAATAAGTATAATTAGTTGTTGATTCTATGGTATGTTTTTCTAGGGTAAAGTTTTGAGTGATCCCTGAGATCTGGACCTTTTCTGTAAAATTAATATTTTAGTTTTCTTTTGATTAACTGTCAGGGCCATGGGGTCTATCGAAAATCTTCTAAAAGAGCCAGGTTCTGTTGTAATCCCTCTTTTGTGGGCAACAGTAGAACCTGGTCGTCTGCGTACAGAAGACATTTAATTTTTGTGTCATGCAGAATGAGGCCAGGTGCTGCAGATTGCTCCAGTAATTTTGCCAATTCATTAATATAAATGTTGAATAGGGTAGGACTCAAACTGCAACCCTGTCTCACTCCACGCCCCTGAGTGAAGAAATCTGTTTGTTTAGTTCCAATTTTGACTGCACATTTGCGATTTGTGTACATTGATTTTATGACATCATAACATTTTCCCCCTACACCACTTTCAGTAAGTTTGAAGAATAAACCTTCATGCCAAATGGAATCAAATGCTTTCTTGTAATCAACAAGTTTGTTGATTTTGGTTTTGTTTTGGTTCACATATTTATCCACTAGGGTGTGCAGGGTGAAAATGTGGACAGATGTCCGGTGTTTTGGTAAAAATCCAATTTGACTTTTACTCAGGACATTGTACTTAATAAGGAAGTCTATGATTCTTGTATTTAAAATACTGCAAAATACCTTCCCCAGATTACTGTTAACACAAATGCCTCGGTAGTTGTTAGGGTCAAATTTATCTCCACTCTTGAAAATAGGGGTTATGAGTCCTTGGTTCCAGATTTCAGGGAAATGACCCACACTCAGAACAAAATTGAACAGTTTTAGAATGGCTAATCTAAATTTGCTATCTGTGTGTTTCAGCATCTCATTTAAGATGCCATCTGCCCCACAGGCTTTTCTGTGTTGCAAGGCCTTCAATTTTTCCACAAGTTCTGATTCAGTAATTTTATAATCTAGAGGGCTTTGATTGTCTTTAATGATTTTTTCAAGGTTGTTCAGTTGTTCATATATTTGGTTTTGTTCTGGGTTCTTTATCGTCTTACTATATAGCCTAATTGTTCAAAATGATTCTTCCAGTTCTCCATTTTGGATGGTCAAGTCATCATGGTGTGGTTTGTTTAAAGTTTTCCAATTGTCCCAGAAGTTATTTGACTCAATTGATTCTTCAATTATATTTAGTTGGTTCTAGAGTGTGTTTTTATATTGTTTCAGTGTTTCACAATAATGAAGGCGTAGCTCCTGACTTTCTGGATGTCTGTGTTTTTGGTTGGATAAATTTCTGAGAGTTTTTCTTATATTTTTTGCAATCCAAATCAAACCATTTTTCATTTTGATCTTTTTTTGAATTATTTTTCAATGACTTCTTTGTCAGATTTGATATAGATGCCAAATTGTCAAATAGCCTATGTTGTTTATGTGGTTTACAGCAAGGTTTACTCCTTCTTTATTATGAGGGTATGTGTAGATCAGATAGGAATCCAAAAGAGATTGGATTTTGGATTTGCCAATTGCTTTCTGGTATTCTTCTGTGCTGTTTTGGGCCCATCTGTAGGGTTGCTTACTATTATACAGCTTACTGGGCTGGGCATGTATGTTATTTGTTTCTGTCTTTTTTAGATACACAGTAATTTTACTGTGATCTGACAGAGGGGTTAGTGGCTTGACCGTGAATGCTCTCAAATGCCGCGTTTCCACCAAAAGTACCCGGAACTTTTAGTCCCAGGAACTACTTTTCAAGGAACTAAAAAGTTCCTTCAGCCCATTGTTGTCTGCATTTCCACCGCGGTCTAAAGTCCCGCGAAGATTAGGCAAATTAGCCCACTGACGTATGAAAAAGCGACGTTGTCGTCGGTCCATCTGTCCTATGATTTCTTCTGTAACCCCATACTACCACCGAAGTAGCCTACATTATTTTCTAATAACCGGGACAGCCCGGAGGGGTTTATTCCACTTATATACAACGGGTTACCAACAATGACTATATATGGTTACTTTTGTATTTATTGATTGATTTTTATCGATTTAATCACCTGAAATTGAAATATTCTTCCGCAGCCGTTTGGGAATATTTTACCGTTGTCGTTGGTAGTTGAACTTGGACCGTTGTTATGCAACAAATAGGATATAACAGGCCAATAGTCAGATTGTAACTGTTTTATATATCCTCTCAAACACATTCATTATGTTTTTATGTGAACATTCACTTTCATGTCTTGACATCTGAGGCGACAGAATGCATTCACATTCCACAAATAACTGGCAACAACAGCAGAAAACATGCACACGTTGTAAACAATTTGCTGTTGAATTGATTACTTTCTCATCGTCAATTCCATATAGGCTAATGACAAGAATAGAACGAAAACTCGGACTTGCGTGAAAATTTAAATTAGCAGTGGTACAGACACCGTTTGTTTTCCTTTAAAAAGTTACTGCTAGCCGAGCAGCGAAGTGTGCCCTCCAGATGCAAACCATGCACCATAAATTAGTCCATAGTCTTCCTGATCTTTTTTGTGGAATTGAAGAATGGCAGAGTAAAATTACGGCAGTCTGAAAAAGCAAAAGGGACAATTAGCCTATACAAAGCAAAATGAAAATATGATTTCTGAGATGGATGTCTTTTAGATGTCTTTTTTCAGAATTATCCATTTATAATCCATTCAGCCTGTATCCTTTGTTGGACTGCACAAACCCCATTATGGTGCATCACTGTTAATCTTATTGAGTATTTAGCACAGCCAGTTACCTACTACGTATGTACTCAATAAAAGCTGCTATAGAAAAACATTGTGGATTATAACAGAACTGCAGGTTACTCAATATAGCTACAGAAATCACAGGACCTCTGTAAAGATCAAAATGTTGTCAGGGTTGTGTTGTGGTAGGACCCAAGCGCAGAGTAAAAACACAGGAGGCTCAAAATGTAGGTTTCAAACAAAAGACTTTACTACTACCAGTAACAAAGCAGGGAACAAAAAAAAAGAGGCCATGACGGGCAATTCCAAAAAACTCAAATATACTCGTAAACCAATAGCTACAACATGTAGAGGGATCCAAAACACTAGAAAGGCTCGAAACACAATGGAACTTGAAAATACTCTAAACACAGGGAACAACCAGCAAGGGAGTACAACAGTAGCAACCCGTAAGGGGAAGCAGGGAAACAGGACTTAAATACATGAAGGTTAAACGAGACAACAGGTGAACACACTGATTGAATGAACACAGGAAACGAAACAGACATGTCTGGAATGTGATCACACAATTATCCCATACCACAACAATTAACAATAACGAGACATACATAGGCAGACCAAACTAAGGGATGCAAGACAGGACAAAAACTACGGGGAGGCGGGAACCGAGGAGGCACAGGCGGGAACAGAGAAGGCACAACCATGACAAATGTTCCATTCCTTGCTTTTACCTAAAAGACTTGGGAGTGGTTTTGAAAAGAGACACAGTTGTCATGTTCTGTGGTTTGTCTGTGTTTCCCTTGTTGGGCCGCCAGATGGCGGCACTTCTGTTTTGTGTCCTGCTTGTACCCTGTTTAATTGTATTATTGTTTTCAATTGTTCAATTATTTGGTTTTTGGTTGTCTCGTTTTCCCTTCCCTCTCTGTGGCCTGATTGTTCATTGTGCCCTCCTGTGTCTCGTCAGTGTCGTGTTTATTTAAGTTCCCTTTCTCCCTGACTCAGGTGCTGGATCCTTGGTTGTGTTTGTTGATGTGTGCCTCTGACCATGTTTCTGCCCCGTGTGTTCCTGCCCATGTTCTGTTTTCCACGTGCTTTTGGATTTTTGGATTTTCTTTGTTTCCTGTGTTTTTGAAGTTTTCCTTTGTTTTTTGAGAGTTGCCCTGTGAGGCCTTTTGTTCCCTGCTTTTGTTCCTGTGTTGTAAGTAAAGTCCTTGTTTCCTATCACCGTTTGGAGTTTTGTGTTTTCCCCCCACTCTGCGTTTGGGTCCTAACCCCCCAGTATCCTAACAACAGTGGTAGAGAGGCCAATAAATTGAAGGGCGCATGGAATAAGCTGGTACAGTAGGTCATACATTATTTCTGCCTCCAAATAAAATGTTGTTGGTCTTCATTACCTTTCCCAATGTTATTTGTTTTAAACTTGTCACAGATGGGACATTAATCTACATTCACCACGTCATTATTGCATCAAGAAATATTTACCTAATTATACATAAAAACCACCCTTCCAGGCATGGTTTCCTTATTGCCCTCTGCATTTATGTAAACTAACTGAGCAGTGAATCAAAACAGAACGACTGCATAAATATTTAGCTACATTTATTTAATTAAATGTATTGACCAGATGGCTTTAAATTAAGATGGTGAGTATTCATTTTTGCTACAAACACTTTAAAGCACTCATGGTTCATATATACACTCACCGGTCACTTCAATAGGTACACCTGTTCAACTGCAAACTGCACCCGTTAACGCAAATATCTAATCAACCAATCGCATGGCAGCAACTCAGTGCATTTAGGCATGTAGACATGGTCAGGACAATCTGCTGAAGTTCAAACCAAGCATCAGAATGGGGAAGAAAGGTGATTTAAGTGACTTTGAACGTGGCATGGTTGTTGGTGCCAGACCGGCTGGTTTGAGTATTTCAGAAACTGCTGATCTACTGGGATTTTCATGTACAACCATCTCTAGGGTTTACAGGGAATGGTCCGAAAAAGAGAAAATATCCAGAGAGTGGCAGTTCTCTGGGCGAAAATGCCTTGTTGATGGTAGAGGTCAGAGGAGAATGGCCAGACTGGTTTGAGCTGATAGAAAGGCAACAGTAACTCAAATAACCACTCGTTACAACCGAGGTATGCAGAAGAGCATCTCTCAACACACCCCACGTCAAACCTTGAAGCAGATGGGCTACAGCAGCAGAAGACCACACCGGGTGCCACTTCTGTCACCTAATGACGTGGCCGGTGAGTGTATATATTATATTTTTTTGTTTTTGCATCTTTTAACTGGGGATCCCTGTTATTGGTCACCTTCAGAACAAAAAGCTTATGAATATCCATTGCACTCACTGAAAAAAGCAAACAAATGTGCAATATTATGTTTTTATTACTGAGGGAATATGCCATGTTCATATATTTTATTTTTTAGATACTTACAGTTTCTGACAACCTGTGTGCTTCATAATGGCTGGTATAGCGGCATTCACAAGTTTGTGGTTTAAAGCAAGAAAATACATTTCAAGTAACTCTAACGCAGCTTGTAGTCCTACAGAGCCGTTACCTTTCCAGTGCTCCTAAATCAGTATAATAGTGCAACAACATTTCAACGTTAAGATGCAGTGTTTCACGTCCTTTTCTTTTTGAGTTTCCCAAAAGAAGAGGTTGCAAAAGGGGGCTATGAGAGATGGTCTGTAGGCATTTTTCTCAGCACTAGATGAGTAGTCTGGATGAGGAGCTCAATCGTGGTACGCGACAGCCTGGCTTGGGACTTTCTCCCCAGTCTGTTGTTCCTCTTGTATGGCTGAGCGGTACGGCTGCGGCCCAGCGCATCCACAGCTGCGACCACTCAGCTTCCCCGAAGTCCAGCACACCTCACCGGCTGCAGCAGACTCCCCAGCTAGATTTGAATGCATCATGTCATGAATGATGTTGAAACATTTTTGTAACGTGACAAGAAAATTGTGTGCTAGCAGGGTTGATATTGTGCCCGAGATGCACGATTATAAATGGGGTCCACGAGGACCCTCCAGACTCCTCCAGCTTGGAGGATGTAAAATATTCAGCAGTGACAAAGGGAAGTGAGGTGAACTGCTTTTCCATGGACTTCCATGCCCCATCCATGCCACTGTTTACAACGAGTTCAGTTTTGTTTCCAAGGTCAAATCTGCTTTAGGGTTGGAAAAAAAACTGACCTTCCTACGACTCAATTTCCATAATCACTGAACACACTTGTGTAGATGCACAGTGTACATGTATGTAAAATGTACATGTATTAGGATACCTTCAGTACAAGACGCAATAGTCGTGTCAAAGCTGACTGAAAGCCCTGAGTGGAACACCTCAAGCAATCTAAAAATAAAAGGAATCATGCAAAATAAGCGGATGTTCCTCCTCATCGTTTCAGCTTGGCTGAAGTGGAATGGAGTGGAATTTTCCATTGCAGCTTTATGTGTCAGACTATTCCCCAGTGAGCAGTTTTTGACAGCCCACAGGTCCCTCTTCTCCCATCTTCATTGCCATTGCATTTAAACAAAGAACCCAGACTAATCTCAGAATTTTCTTCTTGTCAGCTGGCCTTCAGAAAATTAGAAAAACACCCACATCCACACACATGCACACACACAGAAATACACACACATACACACAAATTAGGTGCTATTATTGTACAAGAATAAATTGACAGAGGGTTTAAAAGCCTGTCCACAGCTGAAATTTGCAGTTTTAGTTTTACTGTCAACAAACAGTAAACCATAAACTTGGCATGCACACATCCTCTGTCAATGAGCCACCTATGAAGGAAATACACTCCTGCAGCCATAAGTACACAAGCAGAGAGCATGCCGGGGAATAAAATGACTCTCTCTCTCTCTCTCTCTCTCGCTGTAATTCACCTGGATCAATGCTGGGCAGGGCTTGCAGAGCTCCACAGATCTGTAAATCAACCAGACAGTTTGTCTAATTCTATGTGCCATCCCATCCGGATACTGTGAGTGTCTGTAAACCTGCCCAGGGTTAGAGTTAACTGCAGCTGCAGACTCAGCGTGCAGTTCCGTGTTCTCTTTGTCAGGTTTAAAGCACCATGCCCTCCACAGGGCTCACAATATTATTGCTCTCAGTGTTTCATCAGAGTCAGACCAGGATGCCATTTGTTCCAGGGTGAGGTAAAAGCCAACAGAGCCAGATCTAGTTTCCTTTTCAGAAGGTAACATCGATACTTTGCCTTTCCATTTCTCTTTACCAAAGGGCACATTTTCCATTTCCTGCTGTTAAAGTACTAGGACCCACTACAAGCAGTACATTACAACCACTGTTGAAAATGAAAGGGTACTTAAAAATAGAACCTGTAAGTGTCCTTTCATAAAAGATTTCTTCGTGCCATACAATCAGGTTTTCAGGAGCAATCCACTACTTGAGCTGAATTAGAAGCACTTGTGCTAAAACCAATTAATCTTATTCGGTATCAGAGATGTGCAATGTTTTCTCCTTTCAGATAATAACCCATACAGTATATACCATCTCATAAAAAACATGTTTTCAACGTACAAACATGGCAAGTTACTCACACATACAAAGCACTGTCTATAACTCATTTATTCAAACTGGCAAAACTTACGCCTGCTATTAAAAGTATTGATATCAATATGACGCCAAGTTGCTGTACTACAAACAATATAGGCTATCTTGCCTCACCGAAATTAAAGAAGCTGTATTCCAAAGCAATGATACCCAATGTTTCCTAAATTGTTTAAAGTCACTTGGCCCTGTGTATATAAGCATATAGTACATGAATAGGCCAAACCTATGTGTGGATGAGTAATAATTTGGCATTTTTGTAAATGGTAAATGGACTGCATTCATATAGCGCTTTACAATTGATGCCTCGCATTCACCAGAGCAATTAGGGGTCAGGTGTCTTGCTCAAGGACACTTCAACATGCCCTGGGCGGGGATCAAACTGGCAACCCTCCGACTGACAGGCAAGCACTCTTACCTCCTGAGCTATGTCGCCTTTTGTATGTTGAAAACGTGTTTTTTTATGAGATATCATTTCTTTATGCAAAGTGTTTGTTATGAGAAAGTGAGAACAATAATGCATATAAATGTGGACTATGAGAAGTATGCGTACACGTACATACACGCAAACACACATACAGCTTAGGCAGTACCGGATAAAACAATGGCTGTGACAAAGGGTGCAGTAGCATAAGTATAAAAGAAGCTTGCACCATGAGAAAAGCAACACAGATGTCCCCAGTGTATGTACTCACTGATTTCACAGCCATTCAACGAGCCTTCATTGACAGAATTATCAGCAAGCCTAGAATTTGATCTCCGTAGGTCGCAAATTGTGTACCCTTCTGTCCTGCTCCGTTTTCTGTTATTTTGTCGAGATGCACTTTTAGTGTTTCTATGGTTTATAAGGTATTTTGATATGCTTAGCTGTAGGCAGGACTCCTCTTTGCTGTTTTGCTTAGCTAGATCACAGACCTTACGTGAGAATTTGAGAAGTAGAACAGAACAGTGGAGAATAGCAGCACAGACATATGTCCCAGCAATCTTTGCAGATCAGACGATAACAACAGTATGAGAGAAATGAGGATAAATTATGAAACTGAGTAGTTGAAAATATATGTTTTAGAAAAATGGGCATGTAGGTGAAGTTTGACATGATCACAGACTATAGTGCAAAAAAAAATTAAGTGACCATGAGGGAGATGAGTTTCCTTATTGAACGGTATATAAAACAGACGGTATTAAAAATTACTTGTTAAGATGGTTGGTGAAGTAATGTGTGACATTGCGTAGGAAAACTGTTGTAAAAATGTACTTTTCTCATGTTCATTACTAGTATTTACAATTACGATTGAGTCATTATTTTAAATGCAATGTTTTAATGCGGTGGGCAGATAGTATATACGTAGTAATTGTTTGTATGTGGGTACATAGAGAACGGGGCGAGGTAACATGAATGTAGAAACGTGGCGTTTGCTGATAAGAAGGTTTTGTACGGTAGCCAAGTGAAGAAATATAGTTAGTAGAAATGGCACAGTGGTTAACTGGTGTAACTTTTTAATAAAATCAATACATTTTCCGTCATGAAATGCATATGGCTGGCCGTGAGTTACTTTGGGTAAACGTATGCATTGAAGATTCTGATATTCTGATAAGTGCAAAAGCAATACTGCCCTACAAAGCCTAAATGCAGTAACTACGGAAAGGATAAAACTGAGAAAAATGGCTTTGAAGTGTTTTAACTGGCCAGCCAAATGGGTTATAGGTATATCAGTGATATTGCACTAATTGTACATGTATTCATGAGGTAATTTTAATTCCTAAAAATCATGATGGCTGATTTGACCTTTGACCCCAAAAATGTAGGCCTAGTTACTGCACTCTGCCTTTGCATTGCCTTAAATGGTTCTAATAGCAATGCAAAAGCAAAGTGCAGTAACTACAATGTTGTTGTTTCCTTTCAGCTTTTACATTGTTTTTTTTTTGGTTATAATTGTATTTAACAGTATTTAACAACTATACTTATGGATTTGTGCATGTTTAATTAAGTCTGGACAAACTGAGAATTTTAGACGTCATATTTTAGTCTTAATATCATTTCATTTCACTTTTTTACTTATTCACCTATCTAGATAATAATTTTCCTATCAATTAAACTTTGCATCATCATCTTCATTTTCATCATCGTTGTCACCGCCACCACTGTTGTTGCCTTGATGACAATTACATTAATAATTTCCATTATTCTTGTCTTTATTATTTAACACAATGAATAAATACAAGGCTACACTGAATCACAGTAAAATTTGTTTATTATATTACATGTTTTAAACAGCGGCGACTGGTGAGCTGAAAATTGGTGGGGCGCAAAACTTTCCTTTAAACTAATCATTGATCTCAAACTAATTAATTTTCAGTGATAACAAGCATGCAAATGATCTGACTAATCAATTGGAAAGTGACACACAGCTTCTTCGCATTGTGTTAGGGAGATTAAATGATAAATGCGATTTAGAAAAATCCGTTTTAAATACTAAGCAGTGGCAGAAACTTCCCCTGATTTTCCTTCGGTATCAATACAATTAATCCACAAAATAGGCTACTCAATACTATCATATAGGCTACTAGAATTAACCTGTTATTTTACCCTGACAAAAAGTGCGGAAGGTGATTTCCAGTTTGCTTTTACTGTATCACCAATGTAAATTAAGCAGAACTACCGCATACCTCACATAACTGTATCAAACGTTTTGAGTCAATTACAACGGGCTAACAAAGAAAATCCAGAAGAAAATATTCAGCAACCGAATTAAACCGTTTGAATGTTTTGGTACGTAATATGCTGTCCCAGCACGAATGCTTAGCATTTTATAAAACGAATACTAAAGCAAGAAAAGAACAGAAGAGCACACGTTATAATTCCAAGACGTTGGCAGGCTATAACTAAAAGTAGGCTACTGCGCCGCATAACATACAAGTTTGATTTCAAGTTATGAAAATAAATCTGTTTGTGGCTGCAGATTTTTAAAAATGGCGGTTGAAATAAAACACTGCAAGTAGTCGACCAATCAGAAATTTTCAGCGCTTGAGCCCCACCCCAAAGGTTCCGGTACTTTTGGAAAGTACTATCCCCCGAGCAGGGACTTTTTTGGGGGTAAATTAAAGTCCCTGGAACTTAATTTAGACCCTAGTTCCTCAAAAGGTTCCTAGTTCCGGAGTAAAGTTCCTGCGGTGGAAACGCGGCTAATGAGACTGGATCTAAATCTGTAATTGCATAATCTACTGTGCTGCTGCCAAGAGTTGAGCTGTAGGTGTACCACCCAAAGGAGTCCCCTCTTAGCCTACCATTGACAATGTACAGACCCATGGCACGGCAGAGCTGCAGAACTTGTTTTCCGTTGGCGTTTGTTGTTTTGTCGTAGTTGTTCCTAGGGGCATAAATGGGAAAGTGAATATTGTTGCCAGTTATATATTTGTCTCCCTGTGTGTTGGTGAAGCTCTTCACCAGTCCTGGAATTCAGGTCCCCGCAGATCAGAACATTTCCCTGGGCCTGGAAATGACTGATGTTGAATTCAATAGATGGGAAGATATTTTCATTAAAATAAGGGGATTCTGTTGGGGGGATGTAGATTGCACACAGATAAACATTTTGGGCTGTTGATATAATTTCTTTATTAATTTTCAACCATAGATAATTCTCTCCTTTTTTCACTAGTTGTTCGAGTTCTGATCTAAACCAAATTAACATCCCCCCTGGTTCTCTTCCTTGGGTAACATCTTTTAGTTTTGTGGAAGGGACCACTAATTCCCTGTAGTCTGGGGGACAGCGGGTGGTCTCCTCGGCACCATGTCTCCTGTAAAATGAGGACATCAACATCTCTTATCTCATTAATGAATTCTTGGTTTTTGCTATTTAAACCAAACACAGAAGAGCTCAAACCCTGAATATTCCATGAAGAAATTCTGAAAGATTTCATTTTTTAACTATTTGTTAGAATCATTTATGTTTTTGCTTGTCATTTCAAAAACGAGAAAGTTTTACATGAAATAGTATTAACATTGATTTTGAATCTTATTGAGAAAAGAAATAATAATAATAATAATTATTATTATTATTATTATTATTATTATTATTATTATGGTAGGTTGTATTATTTGTACCACAGTGGTATAGCATAGCACTGCACTTGAGCTATGCATATTTAGTGGTTCTTACCACTGTCTGTGGACCATGAGCTGTGAGCAGATAAGGCTTAGCATCTGCTGGATGTCCCTGAGCTGGTTTGTGACTGGGCCTGCTGTTCCACTTAGGACCTGAGCATAGCTGGGTGCCCCTGGCTGAGGTCCCTGCTGGGGTAGTGCTGCAGGGCTGGGGGGCAGTGCTGGGCCCGGTCTGACTGTGTTCTGGTCTGGTGGAAAATGTCCAGGGATTTCCTGTTGGCCTGGTTGTGGTGGATAGCCTGGGTGAGGGTGCTGAGGTCTGGGGTGGGGGGTCCTGCTTGGTGCTGTGTGTCCTGGTGCTGGAGCGTGTCTCCCTGGTGGCGCTCTGTGTCCTGGTCCTGGGGCGTGTCTCCCTGGTGGCGCTCTCTGTCCTGGTCCTGGGGCGTGTCTCCCTGGTGGTGTTCTGTGTGCTGGTACTGGGGCGTGTCTTGATGTTCTCAGAGGACTGGGGGCGTGTCTGTTTGTCCTGTAGCTGAAGGTGGCCTTGCGGTTGAAAGCAACATCTTTCAGTGTTTTGGCAAAGGCAGGGACAGCTTGCTTGTACAGATGTACGTGGTCGTACAGACTGTCTATGCCGAGTGTGGGGTGGTGGGCCAGGTGGACCTTCGACTGCAGGGCGCAGTCTCTTGAGATGCGGGCGTTGATTTTGTTTATTGTGAGAGGGTGGAAATCCTTTCTTGGTAGCAAAGTGGACATCACAATTTTAGAGCTTGGGAAAGTGTGGCTAGCCTTCTCTATAACTGCCCTCAGTGATGTTGCTACTCTCTCTTGCTCAGCCCTCAGGTTGTTGGATCCTGTATGGATTAGGATGTGGCTGGGGCTGCCGAGCTGGGACTCAGAGAGCAGCTCCAAAGCCGTTTGGGTGGTTGGGCACCAGAGTTTAGCTACTTTGTGTCTGGGGAAGAGCTTTTTCTCTTCAATAAATTTTCCGTTTGAATCAATTAGCAGCACAATGTCTGCTTTCCCATTTGAGTGGGTGCTGGGCTCTGGCGATGACTCTTGGTTGGGGGGTGCATCTGTGCTGATGGGAGTTGAGGGTGTTTGCAGAGTTTGGGGGTCCAGGCTGATCTGGGTGGAGCTCACTGTCGTGTGGAGGTTTGGGTCAGTGGAGTGGATCTGTTCCCTCATGCCCTCTACTGTATTCCCTCTGTCCTGCAGTTCCTCACTGAGTGCTGCCAGCTCTGTCCTGTAGCTGTCTCTGTCCTGCTGCAGCTCTCTGACCTGCTCTGTCAGTGCTGCTAGCTGCTCCATGTAGCTGTCCCTGTCTTGCTGTAGCTCCCTCACCTGCTCTCTCAGTCCAGCTCTGTCCTGTGGTTCTCCCTGTCCTGCTGCAGCTCTTTAATGTGAGCTGATAGCGTGCCATTCTGCTGGTCTGTGTCTCTGCCTGTCTGCTGTTTAAGGACCATCTCCCTCAGCTGCACAAGCTCTATTTCCAGCTGTGTGAAACGGTCCTTTATTTCGGTCAGAGCTCTGTTGGCTAGGAGGGATTGGGCCTGGTCTGAGTTTGGGAGCTCACTCTCCTCCTGGCTCTGCTCCTCTGCGTGGCTGCTGACTGTACCTGCAGCGTCGGGGTCTGTGGCGGGGCTTAGACTAGCAGAGGCCTTTTCCCTTGTAGCTGTTTCTTTCAGACCTGGGAAAGCTGTTTGGAATTCTCTGAGGTTGCCCTGCACCATTATTGTTCCATTTTTATATGAATTGACTGTCATCATAATGCAGTCAAGTTCATCAGGTTCCTTTATTTTTACCTTCCACCCATTGCAAATTCCCTCTTTTTTACTTGAAGGATAGTGGATCAGAAGGGCTGTGTGCCGGGCTTTAGACTGGTCAGAGTACAGAATGAGGTTGCTAACTTCTCAGTTTTTATAACAGTCAGCAAACACAGTCTCTGGCTTCTCCCTCAGAAGCTGTTGTTTAAACTGTTTGCTTTTGCTCTCATTCGTGATTTCTGGAGGATAGTGAATTGGGCTGCAGTGTGGGAAGAAAAATTAAAACATAAACACAACAGTTATAAAGATTATGTTCTTCTGTACTTGAATAGGGTTTTCTACTGGTTCCTAATGTACTCACTCCTGCTTTTTGTGTCTGATTTTCTTTTGCTGTCCTGTTTGCTAGGTCTGTTGCTGTCCTGTTAGCTAGGTCTGTTGCTGTATCACCTCCCTCTCCTGTGATTAGGGTGTTGTTTCTTCAGATTGTCCTTTCTTTTTTCTAAATTTGTTGATTTTCCTTATCTATATGATTAACTATCTTTGTTGAAATTAAATTTGAAATACTTTCTCAGTTTTAAAATGACAAACAAAACCAAACTTTCAAGAGCTCAAGCAGAGCATGACTCTCTCTCTCTCTCTCTGGCTCTAGCTAAGTTCTAGCTGCCATGTTTAAACTACGGTTAGTTCCTGCATCAGTTTCACCAGAAGCCCCCCGAGCCAAAGGCAAGTACCGTTTTTCTGAGACTGTTATAACATTGTTGCTACACTGAAGTAGCAAGCTAGAGCTAGACTAACGCAGGTATGTGGATTTTAACCGCAGTGGTGTGTCTAATCCTCATATTTTCATTTGTGGTACAGCTTGCTAGACGAGCATTGGATCAGCACAGCAGCAACGTTTGAGCGCAAAGCTGTTATCATCTGCTGTAGAGGTTGAAGCTAATATGAAGCAATATACCTTTTCCTCTCTGGTAGACATAGGGTGCTAAAATAGTCCTTTTACATGCTTAAATCTAATGTTTTTAGCTAGCTACAGGCATTTTGTTAGCGTTTCAGCACTTGGTTGCATATTGTCGCGCCGATTGTTTTCCCCTCCGGTGGGCGTGGTTTTCAGAGTATGAAGCGTTGCGCTCTGTCTCTGTGGGAGTGTCGCGACTCTCTCTTTCAAAGGGTCTGTTGCCAAGCTGTCACTTCGATCGAGACTGGCCAATAGAGATGTGCCTTACATCTTTCAGCATAGGTCCCGCCCACGAGATTCAGATCAACAGCGAGCAAAACTTTTGGATTTGCAAAAAACAGCAAGCAAAATTTTTGGATTCGCAAAGACAACTTTTGGATTCGCAAAGAAAACTTTTGGATTTGCAAACAAAAGTTTTTGATTTGCATTAATACATTTTTAATTACAAATTTATTTTACTTGCAATAAAACATTTTTTGATTGCAGTGTTGATAGTTTTGCTCTCAAATCTATTTTTTGATTGCAGTGTGGAAAGTTTTGCTCTCAAATCTATTCTGTTTGATTGCATAATAAAGACACAAATGTAACTCCATAGAAAACCGAATTAATAGGATGCTGCGCTCGCAATGAGATTATATCTGCATAAAGAATTAAATATTTCTCCTTTTCAAAACATTCTGACTGTTCTCATCTAATCAGCATTGGCAACCCTACTAGTACACACCCACTTATAGAATGCCTCCATTTGATTTGTTACATGCATTAATACATTTTTAAAACAAGACAAACAGCTCACATTATTTGTTTGTGTGACAGAGTATGCTACATGAAAAGTGATGAAAATTCATCATGGTACTGTACCTCTCAACATGGTTGTAATGTACCTGTGTGCTATTTTATTCACTGAAACATGAATCTCTCTCTCTCACTCTTGCTCTCTTGTGCTCTCTTTCTGTCTCTCTCTCTCTGTCACTCTCTCTATCTTTCTATCTCCCCTCCTCTGTGTCTTACAAATGTTTAACTCCCCCCCCCCCCCCCCAATTAGGAACGGTTGAATGCCTGATTGATTGCTGTGGGTGATGGATAGAGAGTTTAGGATGACTGATGAATCACAGGGGAACATGCCCGATAAAGAGTCCAAACAAGGTAAGACGTCGTCACTTCTATGCGACCTACCAACCCCACCCCCTCCAACACCAGGGGCTCATTCCAGTTGCTTATTTGTCTCCTCGGTTACCTGGAAATCAACCAAGGTTGGCCATCTTTAAGGACATTCCAACCAGTTAACGGTCCTTTGAAGGAGCTACTGTATGAGCACAGAGCTAGAAGGCTCCTGAAGGATGCTTGAGCAAGGAAACATGAGTGCATCCTTTACGGAAGTATTTGTTGTAGAATGCGTGATGACCAGATGATGGACCAGAGGATCCACCTCTCCGCATTTGCCACGTGTGTAATTGGCATGGCTTCAAACTGATGCTTGAAAGAGCAAAGAATTTCCATTTGCCTGATACAAGTTTCCATGATTTCTCCGTCCTCGAGTCCTTTCCTTGTGTTGTTCCTTGCATCCTCCATTGGGTGGAGTTAGGGAGTTAGGAAAGGACGTGAGTAAAGGATGCAAGGAGGTGAAAATGATTGGAAAGAGCCCCTGGACTCAATGCTGGTCACAGGTGTGGCAGGAGAAGAGCTGTTGTGCTGAGACTGGAGGAGCGGAGGAGGAGGGAGTGGGTGGAATTATGGATGAAAGACTGGCAGAGTAAGACTGCTGTGCTTCTCTAAATTCATACTCAGACAAATGCTTTTGTCTGGTGTGAAAAATGGTGCTGTAACTTTCATCACTAACCCCCATCCCCCTACTCTTCTGCCCTGATGCCCCCCCCCCCCCCCCCAACTCTGAATCAAGCATGCTCATTCCCTCACTGTGGGGACCAGTGAGGAAGCTTTGTACCTCAAAGAGCCAATTTCTCAGTGGGTTCTTTTATAGTTTTGTATCCATGGAAACAAATTGGTTTGCACACAGCTTGACCATTCAGTAAGCTGGAAAATAAATTGATATATTACAGTGGCTCTGCACGCTGCTCAAACTTCAGGGACAAACTGCAGCCAGTTATGGCAGCTGTTTCAGGGCTCAAAGCAGAACACTAACTTGACGCTTGAGAAAGAACCCTGAAATCGGGTTATGGGTATAAGTTGAAAGGAAAAGGAAAGCAGAAGCACTAACCGCCCATGGACAGATGAGAGAGCTGAGAACTGACTTTATGTCCATAATCAGCATGCATGAGCATGGCAGCAACTTGCATATCCTTTTTCCTTGAGTAGGACTCCCAGAGAGGAATAGGCATGGTGTGGGGCTCTGTGTGTATGTGTGTGTGTGTGTGTGTGTGTGTGTGTGTATGTGTGTATGTGAGAGTGCGTGTGTGTGTTTGTGCACACAAGCGTGTGTGTGTGTCCACATCTTTAATGTTCTTATTCTGATTTTGGAAGGATCCAGATAGTTAACAACAATTATAAAGCTGTGCTGACAATACCATTATTTACAGCACAGAGAAGTACAGCATGGCACAGAACTCTTTGAAATAAGAACGGAGCCTTTTCAAACAATGAAGCAACTTTAATTGGCCGCTAGAAAAGGTTGACTGAAGTCAGCACAAATGCTTGTTTCAGTACTAGGCACTGTACATTTTATGTCCTGATGGATATTTACCTTTCAGATATTACCACAGCTTGCCTGAAAGAAGTAAAATCGTTTGTCCTTTTTTGTTTGAATTTCCAAAAAAAAAAAAAAAAAGTCTTTCTGTAATTTGAATCATTCAGGTTGGTTGGAAATGCTTCAGAGATGCTGACGTTACCACTGATCAGCATCTAAGGCTAAGTGCAGACTCTAAGGCATAGTGCTTTCTTCTAAACTCTGAGTGATAGATCTAAGCAAATCCTAGTTCTTACTTTTGTAGTTTTCATTCATTTGACCAGCCACCAAATGCTGTATAACAGGGGCGAGCAATTCTGGTCCTGGAGGGCTGGTGTGTATACAGGTTTCTGTTTCCACCAATTACCCTGGCTAAATGAGCTAATTGGCTATATACCCAAGCACTGGTTCACTCCTAGATGCCATAGGGAAACTATGCTAATGATTATGAGTATTCATAAGGACTGTTAAAACCGCCCAGATTAAAAATAGAGGGCTGAAATTTTAAGGTTCAGATATACCAGGGTTCCCAGGGTTTGTAGTGGGGGGCCTACCATCAGCACCCTGGTAAACAAGCAGGGAGCCATGGCCCCTGGGATACAGTGCTGGGATCTAGAGACCATCATTCTTATTATACAGGTTTGATGACCTCATATAGGCCACTCCACCTTTTTGAGCTCGTCATTGAGGATTGTTACCCATCTAGGGCCATCACTCTTTCCAATGGTTGATTCTTCAATGTACTTTTTCTGGTGCTTAACAAAGGACAGCCCATCCATCCCTAAGAACATAATGACATAATGGACAATATTGTCTATCTGGGCATTCATAAAAATATTCTTTCACCACTCAAAAATCGTATTTCGTCATAGCAACAAGATAAACCTGCCAATAGCCCTAAGATATGCTAATACAGCAGTGAAAATGCTGCTCACTGAATAACAAAATAAGATGAAGTTTTCAAAAATGATACCATATCATTCTACAGTCAATATCTGGGACTAAATGTTGAATAGATATACAACCTTACCGTTGGTTTTACACGTAGAGATGTCCCTTTTGAGACTGAGTGGTCATATATTGTCTTGGGCAATCCGTTTGTGTAATGTACTCGCATTTGTGATGCCTGGGTACCTTCCAAAATAGCTGTGCGTAATACCACACATGTTGTCGCCCTTTTTAGTACAGTCTGGCTTGATTGACAATTCATTTATTCAGTAGGTGAGAGTATAAGCTTTCTAACGATGTATAACACGTCTAATTTTGCTTTTGGAATAGCGTTTTGGAATAGCGTTTTGGAATACGTTTTCTCATTATCATATTCACTTACGCATTCACTCTGTGGTAGCAGTAAAAGAAACAAAACAGTTCTTCGTAATTTCTTGGAAAATACTATTATTATTGAGGACTTCTGGGCATAGCTAAGCCATATGTTAGCTGACCTATCTGACATCGTTTTCTGGAGCAAAACAGAAGCGGATAACACTATCATTGATTTACTGTCTCTGTCTCTACTGAACACAGATAAAATTTCATCATTGCTATGCAAGTATCCCTTCTAACAAAATGTGGTTGTGGCAACGTGCTATTAACGTCCTCTATTGGTCTCATAATGTCTGCTTTACATATCAAATTACGTAGTATTAATGTAAAAACCTAAGACCAGTGCCCCGTTGCTGCGACGTCGCAAAACAACGTTGTGGATACGTAACAATTACGTCCTTACAACTTTACGTTTGACAATGTAATAGAATAACCTTACCCCGACGTTGTGATTACGTCGCCAGGCAGTCATCCATCGTAACGTTATAGATTTACGTCGCTGACACGTTGTTTAAACTTCTTTATTACATTATTTACCTTTCCACAACATTGCTGATTGGTCACTTACTTACTAAACCCTGACCATGCATTTAGATTTTGTGTATTAAAAAAAGATATATCATGGTGTTGTAAATTTGATCTCCATTCTATCCTACCAGTGAAATGCCATTGCTTCTGTAATTCATGTCTTCAAAATTTATTATCAAAGATACTCAGTGCAACAATAAAAAATGTACACATATCAAGCCCAAATAGAATAGAAAGCCTTTATTGTCATTGTGTAGAATACCATTGAGATCAGGTTCAAGTTACATGTCTAGGTAGGCAATATGTGCTGCAGCAAGCATAATTATGGTACAGAAGATGAGACAAACATACAAAACTAGAAACAACATAAAAAGGGTAACTTGCACTAGTGCAATGTCCATAGCAGGTCCTCCAAAGCATATGTGCTAGTATAGTATACAGTACCTCCTCATCACCATAATCACTTCCACCACCATCATAAGCATCAACTGCAGCAAATTGGCAGAATATCATGACTACATCCTCCCTAGTATTTTTCTGATGGCATTACCATCATTACAATTTCTTGATATGTCAACAGATTGAAGTGCACAAATTAAAACACCCAAAACTGCTTGTCAATAAAATATACATTGTCTTGCATTGCTGTAGTTTCAGGACAGTAATAACCATAGACCAATGATTTCAACATTATAACAGTGTTGAGTATTTTTGTCTTTTTCAAGTGGTGAATAATAATAATAATACATTTTATTTATAAAGCACTTTTCAAGCAGTATCTCAAAGTGCTGTACATATTGTGAGGTCAATACACAACAAAACAGTAGTACACTTTTTAAAAGAAAGAAAAATAAAATAAAACGACCAGTACCAGGAACACAGACAAAATAATACAAGGTTAAAGGTTAAAACAACAAGTAAAAAAGTCAAGGAGGAAGTTATTTGAAGGCAAGGCGGTACAGGTGGGTTTTGAGACCAGTTTTAAATGAGGAGAGTGTTTGAGGGAGCTGAAGGTGGTTTGGCAGTGAGTTCCAGAGGCGAGGGGCAACAGCACTGAAGGAGCGATCACCCATGGTGCGGAGTCTGGTCCTAGGAATCTGGAGTTGGTGGATGGCCTTGGCCCTGAGACTGCGGGTGGAGGTTTGGGGATGTAGCAGGGCCTTCAGATAGGTGGGGGCATGTGAGTGAATGCATTTGAATGTGAGGAGGAGGACTTTGTAATGGATTCTTTGGGTTATGGGGAGCCAGTGAAGAGATGCCAATATGGGGGTGATGTGTTCGTGTTTGCGAACTTGCATGATAATCCGGGCTGCACTGTTTTGAATGTATTGTAGTTTTTGAAGGCTTTTGGCTGGGATTCCTGTGTAGAGGGAGTTACAGTAGTCCAATCTGGAGGAGATAAAGGCATGGACTAGTTTCACAGCGTCAGAGTGATTAAGTGAGGGGTGAAGTTTAGAAATATTTCTCAGATGGTGGAAGGAAATTTTATATATATTTTTGATGTGACTGTCGAAGGTGAGGGATGGATCAAACTTAATGCCAAGGTTGGTGACGGAGGTGGAGAGGGGAATGGTTTGCCCTGCAATGGTGAGCTGAAGTGTGTCTGAGTGCACGGTCTGGTGGGGTGTGCCAATCAGGGCCTCAGTTTTGCTGCTGTTAAGTTGTAAAAAGTTGTGGGACACCCATGCCCTTATCTCCTCCAAACAGATGTTCAGGCGTGTGATGGCAACAGAGGCACTAGGGAAGGTGTTAAGGTAGGTTTGTGTGTTGTCCGCATAGCAGTGAAAAGATATATCATGGCGACTGATGATGTGGCCAAGCGGAAGGAGGTACAGAATAAATAAAATGGGACCTAGGACTGATCCTTGCGGGACACCGCATGTGACTGGGTGGGTTTCGGATTTTAAGTCCCCCAGAGTGACATATTCTGCTCTGTCAGTGAGGTAGGACCTAAACCAGTTTAGAACTAGTCCGAAGAGGCCGACATAACTGTTGAGCCATTCGAGGAGGAGGGAATGGTCAACAGTGTCAAAGGTGGCGCTCAAGTCAAGCAGTATCAGCAGACTTGGCGAGCCAGAGTCAGCAGCCATTAGCAGGTCATTTGTGACCTTAACTAAGGCAGTTTCTGTACTGTGACCAGGTCGAAAACCAGATTGAAATGTTTCATACAAACTGTTGGAGGTGAGATGGAGTTGAAGCTGGGCAGCAACCACTTTTTCCAGGACTTTGGACAGGAACGGGAGGTTGAAGATGGGTCTATAGTTCAGGAGGACTTCGGGGTCGAGGCTGGGTTTTTTTAGGAGGGGGGTGATGACTGCAGTTTTTAGTGAGGAAGGAACACTACCATTGCAGAGAGAGATGTTAATTAAGCTTGCGATGAGAGGACAGAGGGCAGGGATGGAGGTTTTCAGCAGAGTAGTGGGAATGGGGTCGAGTGGGCAGGTAGAAGGTTTCATTTTGGTAATGATTTCTTCAATATCATGGGGGTGATGTCAGAGAAATAAGTGAAAGTTGAGGATGTAGATGGCGGGGGAGGGGTAGGAAGGGGGGGTGAGAGGATGGGCGATGAGGATATGAGAGCTCAAATATTGTTTATTTTGTTCTTGAAGAACTTAATGAAATTGTTGCACTGTGACTCAGATGCTTCAATAGGGGACTGAGATGCTGGTTTTAGGAGGTGGTTAATTGTAGAGAAAAGGTGCCTGGGGTTGGCAGTGTCACGGTTAATGAGGTTGGAGAGGAAAGATGCATTTTTTAGTGCTAGCGAGTATGCCCTCTGATGTTCATGGAAGGTGATCTTGTGAACAGTGAGACATGTAGACCGACATAGGCGTTCAAGCTTACGTCCAGCCGACTTCATTTTTCGTAGTTCAGGGGTGTACCAGGGGGTAGAGCGAGAGAAGGATACAGTGCGTGAATTGAGGGGAGCAAACTAGTTGAGTGTGTTACCCAGAAGCTCATTGTAGTGGGAGACAGATTCCTCGGCAGATAAACCAATAGGAGGAGAGGCTGTAGTCTGGAGATGCTGGGCAAACTGCACTGTGTCAACTGATTTTATGTTTCGGAAATGAATGACACGTTTGCAGTTTCTTGGAGGTGGGAGAAATGCCAGATCTGCCGACACAGCCATGTGGTCAGAGAAGCCAAGGTCTGAGATCTGCAGGTTATTTAGAGGAAGGTGATTGGTTATGAGAAGGTCCAGTGTGTGGCCACATTTGTGAGTAGAGGTATCAACATGTTGTTTTAAGCCAAGACAGTCGAGTAAGTTAAGGAAGTCTGCAGCAAGAGTACAGGTGGGTGAATCAACATGAATATTAAAATCTCCTAAAATCACAATGTTTTTTGAAGAGGAACAGAGAGAAGTGAGGAAGTCACATTTCAGATAAAAAGGCTGCATTAGCTTTAGGATGTCTGTAAACAACTAAAACAGTCATGGCAGAGGGCGGTTTACATTTAAAGGCTAAATATTCAAAAGAAGATACACTGGGTAATGAAAGTAGTGAAATTTTCAGATCTGCTCGATATAAAACAGCAAGTCCTCCACCCCGGCCGGAGCAGCGAGCTTTTTCAATGTATGTGTAGCCAGGTGGGCAAGTCTCATTTAAGGTATGGTAAGCTCCATGACGATGCCAGGTTTCAGTCAGGCAAAGAATGTCAGTATTACATTACATTACAGGCATTTAGCAGACGCTCTTATCCAGAGCGACTTACACAACTTTTACATAGCATTTTACATTGTATCCATTTATACAGCTGGATATATACTGAAGCAATGCAGGTTAAGTACCTTGTTCAAGGGTACAACGGCAGTGTCCTACCCGAGAATCGAACCTGCGACCTTTCGGTTACAAGCCCAGTTCCTTACCCACTGTGCTACACTCCGTCCATGAGGTAATCATATAATAGAAGAGACTTATTAGTGAGAGACTGTGTGTTGAGGAGGACTAATTTGACAGGTATAATATTTTGGGAAGAGACAGGGGAATGATCGTGACTCTGAAGGGGCCGTAGGTTGCTCAGATCCACTCCGCGTTTTGCAATTGGTGGAGGCTTGCGAAGTCTCGCGGTGTTTCCAACAATTACCGGAAGTGGGAAGTTGTTGTTTTTTTGGACACGTCGGGATCCTCTGTGAAGATACTTCGGTCTGCTAAGGCATCCTAGATCACGGCAGCGGTTCAGAACATCCTTCCCAATTGAATGTTTAAAAATCCTCAGTCTTAGCAGCTCAGAGATTGCGTATGTTGTCATAATAAAAACTGTTAAAAAGGACAAAGAGTTAAGCACCAACTGTAACGTTACTGCCATATGGATTGCAGATCAGCCAGACCCCTCCCCATTCGACAACCCTGCGATGACCAGGTAGTCTAGCCACTCACCCACAGCTACACCTCAGCAGCACACCGTACTCCACAAACAATTCCGAGACAGAACCTGATAGTTAGGCGATAAACAATCCCCCAAGCAGCGGACTAGCTCTTGGTCGATGCAGGTAGCTGGCTGGCACGGGAGCTGGGGTAGCCAGGCAGCGCTACACAGCGATGCCGCCCAGGAGGGAGACCCAGCAGAGGGTGGGGAAGGATCTGGATAGTCCAAAAGCAGGCTAGTAACAGGTGCTGTTTTAATACAATCCAGGTAATCCAGTTTTTGGGAAAATCGCTGGTATCAATAAAATAAAATCCAGATAATCCAGTTATTGGGGAATCGCTGGTATCAGGGAACCAGACAGTGTAGACTGTAGAAGAGTAACGTTAACTAGCGTTACACCAAAAAAGGATGGTTGTAAATTCCATTTAGACTGGGGGAATCCGGCGTCAGGTCGAATGCAATGAAAGTGCAAACAGTTGCGAGCAATACTTTAAAAAGAAACGTACTGACAGTGAGACAGACTAACAAAACAACAAACAAAGCAAGTTATCTAGGCAGGTCGCTACTTTACAGAGGTCGCTACTTTAAATACAGAGCGGAGCGGCCGACACGTCTGATACGTTCGCCAGCGTTCGCTAGCGTTCCCACAACTGCCCCAACTATGCATTTCAAACTACATTTCAGTTAGGATTCCCCACGTATTAAAGTAGGATGTCTGCAGGCATTAGCAAGTTAAATTTAAGGCTTTTTAGACATTTTAAATGCTTCTTAGAATAACATTTAAGACAGTTTACCACACAAGTAAGCACAGGCAAGTTGTACTCTTAGCTACTTGACATTTTTGCAATTATCTAAAACGACAACATTGACATTTGTCCAAATGTTTATTTTGGTCCAAGAAAAGGACATTGCGGGCTTTTACCATTCAAATACAAACACATTGTAACCACAGATAAATACACCATGATAAATTCAACTGTCATGATGTATTAGACAATTTTATGAACAAAAATAAATTTAAGACAATTTAAGACTTTATAAGGGCTTGCAATCACCCTTAAAGACATGTCACATTCATTTTTTCATGTTACTTAATTTTCAAAAATGCTTTCCATGTTAGCTATTTAATAAGGTTATAAGAGCTCAATACAGGATTCATACACTTTTTCACCAATGATTTTCAATGACTTTTCCATGACTTCTCCACAACCTTTAACTGAATTCCCATGACCAAAACAAATGACTTTATCTCGGGACGATTTAAAATTATTTATTGTAACAACTTATTGTAATAAGTAAAATTAGGTCTGCATCTGAAACATATGGTGCCTCTCTAAAACAAATAAACACCAGATAGACACACTTAGATACATTCTCTCATATTTTAATTCGAATAGTTTAACATTTTTGTCAATGTCATTTTTGTTTTGTCAAACAAGGCTCGAAATTGCGACCATTTTGGTTGCATATGCTCCCGAAATTTAATCTGTGCGACCTTGAAATATAATTGGGAGCATTTGTCCGAGTGCAAATAATTGTTCTGGTGTGACCTTTTTTTTTTTTTTTTCCCAGTCGAACGTCTCTTTCTCTGTACATTCGCTAGTTAGTACACTCAGTATGTGCCTTGTGAGCTGACGGTGACCCTTCTAACCAATCGTGAGCTTGACATTCTTATCTTTAATGCTGATTTTAAATTGGTTAATATTAGCCTTGAATCACTCACACAGACACTTTCGCTGCACTCCACTGTCACGCGACACAGAGAGCTAACGCGTTAACTAATGTTACCTGACGACAAAAGTTTATGTTCAATTTATTAGCGTTATCGAAAGCTGAAAAGTTGAAGCGGACGTTTTGTGTAGAGACCCGGTTGAAACAGCTAATTTCTCTGATGCAGTTTACTGGCGGTTGATTTAATTAGCGTTATTAATGTGACGAGAAGCGCTTTGTCGTTTGAATGCATAACGCGCAATTCCTTGAAGAGTCGACACATTTTAGGTGTGACAATTTAACTGTTACTTGTAAACCGTACTGTTATATTGTCGTATTTTATCAATAAAAAATCTATTGCATATATTGTTGGTGCTCCTTACATTTCGGTGGGTGCTCCTAACTTTTTGAAAATGGGAGCACCAGTGCTACCAAGTAAAAAAGTTAATTTCGAGCCCTGATATATTATTGAAGCTGCACTCCCCTGGCATATTGTCAGCACAGTAGGGCCTACGTTAATTAACTGCTACATCAGCAGAGGCGTGCCTGTAAACAGAATGAGCCGGACCGAATTAACTTCTCACACCACCAGAATAAGGCACATAACCAAGGTTATGTGCCAATTTACGTTTTATTACTATACATACTATTTTTATGATTGGATTAATTAGTAATTATATTTGATGCAACTTTAGCTATATTACTTTTCCAAAACATTTCAAAAAATATTATTTTCCATAACTTTTCCAGGGCCTGGAAATTGCATTTTAAATTTCAATGACTTTTCCAGGCTTTTCATGACCGTACGAACCCTGTCAATAGAGTCTTATTATGTACTATACAGTTCCAAATCACACTGCCCAGATTCACAGGCCTCCCGTACATTGTTCTACTTGGAATACAGCCACTCTTGTCTCAGGCATGTCTTGAGTGAGGCAGGCTGGACTTCAGGTTCTTCACTGGAGCAACAGTCATAAGGCCATGTGTGGGAGCTGAAAGGATATGAAATTGGACCAAGTAAGAAAAATAGGCTACATTGAGTAACACACGCAGCAGGCTAAAATCGTAATTGTGTTTTGACAATGACAAACAGTCAATAAACAAAGAGCTGTTTCCATATAATATCCATAACTACCTTTATTCTGATCTTGTACTCTAGTTTCCATTTGAGCTGTTGCGCCAAATGTAGAGAACTCTGCAAAATAAAATCAATTTAAGTCAGTATTTGGTGAAAATACAAAGAAATACTCTTGATTAATATTGATTACACAATGCACTGGCGGGAAGCCAAAGCCAATTTATTGCATTTTTTTTTTAAGGCCACGATTACACCAGGTATAGAGTAATAGTGCTAGAGGATTTGGGGAAAAAAGTTGAGTTTTTGTATTTCTAATGGAAATAATGTTTAGATAAATGCTTTCAAAAGAGAACAAAAATAGCTTTCAAAAGAGGCGCCAACAATGCTAGCTTGAAAAGGCTTGCTAGCTCCAGTTTGTCAAACACCAAAAACCAAATGAACACCCAGGGTTTCCCCCAGAATAGTTGTTAGGCCCGGTGGCAAGTATCTTTTGACAGGGCCCGCCGCGGGGCCTAGCGAGGGCCCGTGGCCAAGTGTATTTTTTGAAGGGGGCCCGACGAGGGCCTGACGGGGACCCGGCGCGGGCCAGCGACGGACTGATGGCAGCATTAAGGTAGGGCCCTGCAGTTTCTGTGATAACAGAATCATGGACGGAATCGCGAAATTTAGAATTTAAAAAAGCTATAACACAGATTCCATAGGGCCCTACATTAAGTCAGTGCTAAAAGCTGACTGGAGATTTGAAAATATGACTACGTAATGTGAATGTTGTTATAAATAAGTCATTTATTCAACACACATTTTAAAAAATCAACAACTATTTACAGCATAGCAGAGTCTTATAAAGAATCTGACAACAATGTACAGTCTTGGAATGCTGTATTTTCAACAACAACAAAAGG
Source organism: Anguilla anguilla (assembly GCF_013347855.1). NCBI lineage: Eukaryota > Metazoa > Chordata > Actinopteri > Anguilliformes > Anguillidae > Anguilla > Anguilla anguilla. The sequence goes on along the minus strand of NC_049210.1, from coordinate 23,838,596 downwards.
AATTAAATTAAATTAAAATAAATAATGATTGGCTATTGATTCTTACAGCCTTGGAATGCTGGGCACATTTCAACAACAACAAAATAAATGTAATTAAAATAAATAATATCAAGGTTTTTGCACTCTACAAAAAACTTGTATTCAAGTCCTGATTGGCTGCTGAATCATACAACAAGTCTTGGAATGCTAGGCACATTTAAACATTTAACCCACTGGGGTCGAGAGCTCCGCCGGCGGAGCTCGACAAGATGAAATTTACTTTCATTTCTATTTGGATGATTAACTTCACGTGCTGTTATCATACACACGCAACAAAAACATTGACAGAAACCTTAGAATCGCGACTTTCCAATGCGTCCATTGGCAAATAATATGAATTGCTTTAAATGTTCTAAATTTGATTAATTAGATCATGTATGCTTCGTTAAACTTTACTCATTACTATGTGAATTTCGCTCAGCAGGAAGTCCGCCCAAATCGCATTCACATGTTAACAACATTATAATTACTCTCCATAGAAGGAGACTAAAGGAGGGGCGATGCGAGATCCATGTGAGAAATGCCAAGTCTGCGAAAGCGGGATAGAATGTCAAAGTGTCACCTAATTCACTTCTTTTGAGGTGAACATTTCGTTTAATTTTGGAAAATGGTCCGTCCGGAAGCCGACACTGATGAAGAGCGGTGTCATTTCGAACAGCAAACTGATCCAGCTGAGGATCAACTTCATGCGTAAGTATATTTCTTATGATCATATTGGTAAATATGTGTACTGTATTGCAACGTATCTGTGTGTTTGTAGGAATATCCAGCAATATGCGCGTTTGTAAATTCCCACACTACGAACGATTCGAACTATTGCATCTCAAAATTATAAGCTAGGCTCTCTGCGTCTGGTTGTGTTAGAAGTATCAGGTAGACTGTGTTTTTCGATCATATTGGTAATAAATAGCCCGTGGCGTGGCTAAGATTCTAAAACTGATGTCCTCGCACAATCGATATTAGCATACTGTAAGTAAATTCGGGAAATAGCAATATAATAACCACTTAGCTAAACAGACCTAGCCTACTTCAGATTGAGGCATTGTTATTGATGAGTTGCGTGTAGTTGAGCTGGAATATCAATTTTAGTTGATTTAGTTTAGTTTTAGTTTATTTAGTTTAGCTAATGTTGTTTCGTTGATAGCTTGCATTATTTGTAAATGTGTGCTGTATTACATTCTCTGTGTGTTTGTAGGAATATTCACTAATATGCGCGCTTGTAAATTCCCACACTACAAACGATTCTAACGATTCTGTCACATTTCATAAATTTTGTTTTCATTAGTTAGTGGTTTGCCCCTTTTTTGTAAAGCACATTTAATTTTCACCTGTTGAAGGTAATGTGCTATATAAATAAAGTTTGATTTGATGTCACATTTCCTAACAATTTTGTTTTTATCATATTTACAGAGATGCTGATCAGGAAACACGGCCTAGTTCACCACTAGCTAAGAGGCCACGCAAGCGTTGCAAGAGTACACCAGTCTCATCTCATCTTCCATGCGTATAGTTTGCTTCAATAAAGGTTCTGAAAATCTAAATGGCTCACTGAGTCTTTGTCTTAGTGGTGGGGAGGCATGCGGCCAGGTGTGAATAGCCTACTTAGCTGGCAGGTCGTCCTACCCAATGCATATTCATTACAGAAAGGCCATTTGCCCTCCCATTCTCACCTGATGTTGAAAAATAGTAGTCACAACACTAACCTTTAGCAATGTATTTTATATTTCTCATTGGATTTGCTAAAATATTTTGTCATCTTTTGATACCCAAGACCTTGATGAACACATTTCAGTGACCAAAAGTCTTATTCACAATTGTTCAGTGTGCTTTATTACAACATTCCTGTGCATGTTCAAAACTACTGTTTACAGTTTGTGTGTTTTTAGAGTAGTTTACAATCCACACATGATTATGACCTACTTACTGCTGCCATATTATTGTAGCTGAGTCTGTGCTGAAAACAAAGATATTAAACACTTTGGAATCACTGTATATAAAGTTGATGAAATTTACACAAATGTCAGAGCATCGCACAATTACCAGTGTGTCTCATTTTACCCTTAGACCCCAGAGGGTTAAGAAACTGTCTTAGGTTTTTTGGCTTTTACAGTAGGCTGCCTTTTCTCCTTAACATTATCCCTAAATGGCACAAAGGAAGTATCTGTGTTACTGACTGTTTGGCTAGCTAGCTAAGTTAGCTAGATGACCACGTTGTCATAAAATTTTTCCCGACCGTGTAAACAGCCTGACTTGTTTACATTTTGAACAGATGTGGCTCCTGGGTAAATATATCGTTGTTTCCGTCGCAGAACTTTAGACACAAGCAATATCAAAAAAATCCTGAAATTTCTTCTTACCGTGAAGAGTTTCCTAGCTCCTACTCTCCCACCGCCCTACCACCTGTGCTCTTGACCCCATCCCTTCCTCTCTCCTCCAGACTATCACACCTGACATCCTCCCTTTTGTCACCTCCTCCTTGTCTCCTGGATGTTTCCCCTCTTCCTTCAAGCTGGCCCACATCACCCCACTGCTGAAAAAGCCCACTCTGGATCCCTCCGTCATCCAGAACTACCGTCCTGTTTCCCTTCTCCCTTTCCTATCCAAAACAATTGAACGAGCTGCTTCTAACCAACTCTCCTCTTTTCTCTTACTAAACAACCTCCTGGACCCCCACCAGTCCGGCTTCAGACCTGGCCACTCGACAGAGACCGCACTCCTCTCGGTCAGTGAGTCGCTTCACGCCGCACAAGCAGCCTCCCATTCATCTGTCCTGATCCTCCTAGACCTTTCTGCTGCCTTCGACACAGTCAACCACCCCATCCTCCTGTCCCCCCTGGCAGCTATGGGGATCTGTGGCACAGAACTAGACTGGATCGAGTCCTACTTCTCCGGTCGCTCCTTCCAAGTCGCCTGGGCTGGTGCAGTATCGGCACCTCGCCCCCTTGCCACAGGAGTTCCCCAGGGCTCAGTCCTTGGTCCCCTCCTATTCTCCCTGTACACCCAATCTCTTGGTCCTGTAATCTCTGCCCATGGGTTGTCCTATCATTGTTATGCCGATGACACCCAACTCTTTCTCTCCTTCCCCCCCTCTGACACACAGGTCTCCGCTCGCATCTCTGCTTGCCTGAGGGACATCCAGAGCTGGATGGATAACCACCATCTTAAGCTGAACCCAGGTAAGACAGAGATGATCTTCATCCCTGCTCCATCCTCTAACCTTCTTGACTTTTCCATTTCCCTAGGGGACACCGTGGTGTCATCATCACCCACCGCAAAAAACCTTGGAGTGGTGATGGACAACAGACTGTCCCTCTCCCAGAACATCACGGCGGTGAGTCGAACGTGCAGGTTCTTCCTGTACAACATCCGGAGAATCCGCCCCTTCCTCACCACCTACGCAACCCAGCTCCTGGTTCAAACGATGGTCCTGTCCCGCCTGGACTACTGCAACTCACTGCTGGCTGGTCTGCCAGCATCCGCCATCAGACCCCTGCAGCTCATCCAGAATTCTGCAGCGCGTCTGGTCTACAACCTCCCCAGACATTCCCATGTCACCCCCCTGCTCACTGACCTCCACTAGCTGCCTGTTATGGCTCGCATCAAATTTAAGACCTTGGTGCTTGCATACCAGGCAGCTAAGGGGTCAGCACCAGGTTACATCCAGAGGATCATCAGACCCTACACACCAGCCAGATCTCTCCGTTCTGCCACCTCTGGACGCTTGGCACCTCCCCCTCTTCGCGTCTGTACTTCCCGCTCCCGTCTGCTGTCTGTCCTGGCCCCTCGCTGGTGGAATGACCTCCCCGTGGCGGTCAGAACAGCAGAGAATCTGACTACCTTCAAACGCAGACTAAAGACTCATCTCTTCAGGCTGCACCTCTCCCCACCCCTCCCTAGCCTATAGTTAGCTCAATGTACCTAGTTAGGCTAATACGATTACGTTAGTTTTTATTTAGCAGCATTTCTTTTGTCTGATTAGGCAAATGTGATTCCAGTGCTAGGTTGTACTTGGTAGGATTGTTGTTTGCTGAACAAGTTACTCTACAGGGTTGGAGTCCTGATCTATGTGGTCACTTCTGGCACTACAATCTTTACTTCACTCTAGTGTGTTTCTTTTGTACCTCTTGATAGGTTCCCTGTTTTAGTAACTATGTAGTACTATATATATATTAGACTGTATGTAGTGTATTGTGTTTCCTTTTCCTACCATGCTGTGTCTGTAGTTTGTATGCCTGTATGTCTAGCACCTCTGTAGTGTGTCTCCGTATAACACCTCTAGTGTCTGCAGCAAGGAGGTCACATTCCTATGCTAAATGGCTGCGAGGGTCCACAGGAAGGGACAAGACCATTTGTCTCCGGTCCGCCACTTAACTCAACCGTTTGATGTGTATGACTGAAAACTGTATATCTAGACACCACACAGTGTGATGGGCAGAGATTCTCTCAGCGCAGCGCCCGAGTGTGCTGGGTCTGTCTCTCCCTTGCGCATTGAATTAAACCACAAATCCTCTGAGGAAACTTTGTCAGCGTGTTCTTCATCGTCCTGCATTTGACTCCACGAATAAGGGCAAAATATCCTAACAGTTTTGGCGACCACGAAGGGACAGGAAATATCTTCCACTTGAAACAACGAGAATCAACAAGAAGGTGAGTATCTTTTATTAAACACAACTTACCACCTTCATTAGGCGTTGATTTTCCTTGGTGCAATTGGGAAGTGACTCCTGTTCTGTATTTTAAGAAATAGTTACATGGACAGGACTTTGATGTAACAACTGATAATGAGTTTGTCTTTTAATGTTGACGTCATTTTAATGTGGTAGTGCTAGCAGTATTAACAGAGCGTCAATCTGTCCAGTAACGTCTGCGTGCTGAAGTAGAGCACGGCAGCGTGGCAGCACGGCAGCGTTCCGGACCACGTCGGGTCCTCGACGCTGAGAAACGCATCGGTTTAGTAACGTGTGTCATATTTGACAGAAGGACACGTTCCGAGCCACGTCGGTCACACGGGCGAAATAGCGTCCACTTTCCTTAGTAACGTCTGCATGCTGGGTGAAGTCGCGTAACGTTCCGGACCACGTCGGGTCCACTACGCCAAGAAGAGCGTCTGTTTAGTAACGTGTTTCGGTATTTGACAGAAGGACACGTTCCGAGCCACGTCGGGCTCAAGGGCGAAGTTGCGTCCACTTTCCTTAAGCTGTTTAGTAACGTGTGTGTCGGGAGTGGACACACAAACACGTTTCGGTTCGGAACCATCAGACGAGGGAGCGTCTGTTTAATAACTTGTTGGACAAGTTTTGGTGTTGCTGGTTTTTTGGGCATGCTGGTTGCTGTTAGTAGCCTAAGTGTTTCGGAGTAACACGGTGAATTGTGAAATTTGGGCTGTGTGCCAAAGTGTGTGAAAGCTGTTTTCCAATGCGAGTGATTGCGTGAAAGTGCACTCAATGTTGTGTTGTTCGGAGCTCCATCAGTGTTGTCATGTCTACAGAATAACATATTGTCGTGTTAGGCCTACATGATATGTTTGTTATATGTGTACACAATATAGTATATATAACCCATATAATATAAGAGTAAAAGCGCATATTTTCCTTTCGTGTAGTTAATACTTTCGGATCACGATAGCTAATCCGCGTAATTCTGAAGGGCTACCAACTACGGGAATGATGACGGAGAAAGAAGTTTTATGCGGGGATCTAATGGCAGCGGCATTAAAAGCTATGGTTAAAAGATATGGGAAAGCAATGAGAACTAATCCCCCATTCCCTAGCAAAAATGACTCCGGTGTAATTTCAGAGAAGGCACTGAATGTATGGTGGTCCCAACAGAAAAATAATGAAGAGAAAGGTAGATATGCAGCAATGTGCGTAGTGATGGCATATAAGAGCGCAGCACACAAACTCAAACAGTATGAGGGAGAGCTGGAGCGCTGCCGTAGTGAAATAGACGAGCTGCAAAGGTGTCGTAGTGAACTAGACAGCAAAAACAAACTGTTAGCTAAGGTACAGGAGGATTTGTACAAGGCTCCCCCATATTCACAAGTTATGGATGATATATCTGTAGAGCCTAGTCCCCCAATGGCCCCCATAGCAGTAGACTCGATTCCGAATCCGGATCGGAGTGAGGGACAGCCAAGTATTATAACACAAATCAAACATACACCACTAAGTCCTTCTGATTTGCGTAGCATTGTTCGGGAATTACCCGATCTCAGAAGAGATGACCCGAACATGGCGTTTTGGGAGAAAATAGCACAGTATATGACGGTGGGGGGATTACATGCTTTCGACGTTTATGTGTTAACAAAGGCAAAATGTCCAAGTGCAGTATGGAGCGAGTTAGGTGAATTTAATAACTCTGCATGGGCATCTGTCCGCTTCACATCCACGTTTGAGATGGAGGAAGCAGTGGAAAATTTCAGGAAGACAGTTTATCAAGCTCTAGGTACAGGTTCCAATCTGTATTCATTATATCTTACCCGTCACCAACGCGAAGATGAACCTTTTGATAGGTATATTGACGAGAAATACAGTTTGTACTCCACATATGGTAATGCAGGTGACAATCCAAGTAAAGATAACCCCGATTTCCTGATGAATGTACTCGAGGGAAGTGTAGCTTTATACCGAGACACAGCGGGTAAGGCTGGTTTTCGACCGAAGGATTGTAGCGACTTAATTTCGTGGGCTGCATGTTTAAATAAATATCATAGTGGTGTAAACAAGGGGGGCGCGAGATCAGGTTTGAGGTCACATTCTCACCATAAAGCACCCCTCCACATGGCTCCGGTACAGGAGATAGCTCCTTGCAGCAACTGTGGGAGATCGGGGCATAGCCAGGCGGACTGTCTCGGAGGGAGAAAGACCAAATGTAAGCTCTGTCACAGATATGGACACGTTGCCCAGGCATGCAGATCTGGGAATAACCGGTGCAGAAGATGTCACAAACTCGGACATTGGGCATGTGAGTGCGAATTCATAAATGAAGGTCAGTCAGAACGAGGTAGCCAGCTCCAAGACATGTCAAAAGACGAACTCGTTAGATTAATAAAATCTCTTGAAACCTCAGAATAGGATACGTCGGCCCCCATTGCATCAGGTGCTGAGGTTTCGCACAAACGACCATACTTACAAGCGAGGGTGGGGGGCATATCGTGTAATATCCTCGTAGACACAGGGGCTTCAGTATCTGTTACTAACATCCCGGGGTTACCTTTAACTAAGAGATCCATTGAAGTAACTGGTCTGGGAGGATCCCGGATTAAGGCATATTTAACTAAACCCATATTATTTGAAACCGAACACAAATTTTGGATAAACCGGATTTACTATTGCAACAACCAGACAGAGGGAACTATTATGGGCATGGATATGTTAAATGATTTACAATGTCAATTGAACTTAGGAGATTCCCCAGCATTACAAATACCTTCCGATAAATATACTACAACAATTCCGCTTGTTTACGCACGATGTAGGGAAGACTTTGCAAGCTGTGCAGCGATACAAGTTACGGACAAACTTCCAGGGCCCCCTGAGGTGTGGGCGGTAGACAAACTTGATTGTGGGCGCATTAAAATGCCCCCTGTTAGAATCACAGGTAAACCACCCCCACCCACACGGCCGTACCTGATAAAAGCAGAGGCTATAGGCGCAGTTAAAAAAACGATTGAAACTGATGAAAAGGGGAGTGGTGGTAGAGACTCAGTCAAAATGTAATTCACCAATCTTTCCTGTAAAGAAGCCAGATGGCTCATGGCGTCTTACTGTTGATTATCGGAACATCAATGGACGATAGCCAATTTTGGTTTGCTTTTACTGTTGAAAATAAACAATATACATTCACTTGACTTAGCCAAGGCTTTCACAACTCTCCGACCCTGTTCCACCGTGCGTTAGCTGATGTAATTAATAGCCTCCCTGAAATTAAATCATGTGTGCGTAAATATGTCGATGATTTATTAATTTCGTCCAGAAATATGGACACGCATTGCAGAGACCTAGATGTTATTTTAAAACATCTGGCAAAACATGGTGTGAAGTGTAACCCACGCAAAGCACAGATCACACAAACAGAAGGGTATATGGTTTCACAGGGTTGTAAGAGAATGACCACAAACCGAATTGAAGCCATAACAGAGTGTCGGCGACCTACTACAGTACAAGCGCTACGCAAAATACTTGGTCTTTTTAATTATTGTCGGACCCATATACCCAACTACTCAACAATTGTTCAACCGATAAACGACCTATTAAAGGGAGCGGGGGGTCCACATGACGGGATAGAATGGTCGTCTGAGTGTGAGACGGCTTTTTCCATTTTAAAACAAAAACTTTGCACCTCCCCCGGGTTAGGGCTCCCCAACCCACTTGTGCCTTTCACACTATATACTCATGTAAATACAGGACACATGGCGGCGGTACTTACACAAAAGCATGGGGACAGACAAAGGCCGGTTGCATATTTCTCCTCTAAATTAGATGCGGTTGTAAAAGCGATGCCGGACTGTTTACAAGCTGTTGAAGCTGCCTCCATTGCCTTAAATCAAGCGTTGCCGTTAATTAGCACACAGGAAATTGATGTTGTAGTCCCTCATTCTGTTCTGTCTATTTTGTCAGGAAAAAGGTCGACAACAGTACACGAGGCTCGATGGACTCGATGGGAAACAAGTCTTCTGATGCCATCAGTACATTTAAAACGTATAACTACTTTGAACCCAGCTACCCTATTCCCAAATCCTGATGAGGGACAACCTCATCACTGTTGTGTAGAAGGGGAAGGTAATTTTGATAACCACAGGGTGAAAGAAATCGCCATTCAGGGCACATTTGACCTATATGTTGATGGTTCATCTTTTTATATAGATGGAAAAAAACACACGGGATGGGCAGTGTGTACACAAAACGGACAGTTAGTGAAACATGGTAGACTGGTGAATCAGTCAGCACAAGTTGCGGAGTTATGGGCTTTGGCGGAAGCATGTACAGTAATGGGAGGGAACAATGTAAACATATACACTGACTCACGTTATGCATTTGGAGTAGTACATGATTACCTGAACTTGTGGGCTAACAGGGGATTTCTTACCAGTGCAGGATCACCCATACAAAATGGGGGAATGGTAGAAAAATTGCATAAAGCCATTGAACTACCAAAGAATGTGGCAGTAATTAAAATTAAAGCTCACACAAAAGGTACAGACCCACACTCAAATGGGAATAGGTGGGCAGATGAATGGGCCAGAAAGGCAGCCACAGATGGAGAAGGAATAGCTCCCATTGCAGCTTTGCAAACTGCCCAGTTACCCCCCAAAGAAAATTTTTTACAGCTAGAACAGCTGCAACATGCAGCCCCAAGGGCAGAAAATGGCTGTGGATGGAAAATGGGGGAAAGCTGGGGGAAGACAACATATGGAGGGGTCCAAACAATACGGTGATCTTACCAGCTGTTTTGATGAGTACTATGGTTAGCTTATATCACTCTTTAGGACATGATGGAGCACGGCGCATGCAACATCGGATGAAGCAAACATGGTGGCATCCGAAATTAAACACTAACATCAATGACTATGTCCGCAGGTGTATCACATGCGCTCGATGCAACCCCGGACCAACCATCAAAGTGAGAATGAGACAACAGCCCAGACCAGAACAACCGTTTGCCCAATTGCAAATTGATTTCATCGGTCCTCTACCAGGATGTAGGGGAAAGAAATATGTGCTGGTGCTCATTGATCATTTTACTAAATGGGTAGAAGCATTTCCAACAGCAACACAGCAACTGACGTAGCCAAAGTGCTATTAACCGAAATAATTCCAAGATGGGGTTTGCCATGTGCTATTGACAATGATCAAGGTACTCACTTTACAGGAAAAATCATTAAAACAGTATGCCGAGCACTGGGGATTAAACAAAAGTTTCACTGCCCTTTTCATCCCCAAAGCTCCGGCCTGGTGGAACGTGCGAACCGCAGCTTAAAAAACAAACTAACCAAACAGTTGTTTGCAGGCACTGGAGTAGACTGGGTTTCACACTTACCGGCTGTACTTCTTTCCCTAAGAGCAGGCCCCACTAATCCTGAATCACTCTCTCCTTTTGAAATGCTAACAGGTAGACCCATGAGGACTCCCGGGGATTTGTGTATTGCAGGAGGAGAATTGCATGTGATGGGAGATAGGTTGCTGGAATATTGTAAGCTTTTATCTCAGTGTGTACCACAGGACCCACGGACAAAACCGGATCCAGGGACAGACCTGGAGGAGAGCCCCGCAGTCCAACCCGGAGACCAAGTCCTGGTGAAGTCCTTCCAGAAAAAGACATTCGACCCTCACTGGACTGGACCACATACTGTGCTACTCACCACCCCATCAGCTGCCCGCTTGACCGGGATACCGACGTGGATTCACCTAACTCGTCTGAGAAAGTACACGAGTCCAACACAGCATGAAGCGCAGCTCAATCCTTCTTCTCCACAAAGTACTGGGAAGCCGGTTTGTGTTAACACACCTTAAGGCAGAAAGATATGCGGATCCGCAGTTCTCAAATGTGCACCAACGCGAGTGGATACAGCTGGACTTGGGACCATACTTTTAATCAAACTGGATGGGGATCTTTCCAATGCAACGAGGACATATGGAGAGTTGTAAACTGTCAATTGTGGGGTTTGAAAAACCCAGGAAAACTTCTGGACAATCTTTAAATTGTGAGAAATTGATTTTCTCACCAGAACTGTACACAGGCCAACCCGAGGAGGATGGGTCCCCCCTGCTGAGCCTTGGTTCCTCCCAAGGTTAGGGGAGTTTTCCTTGCCACTTATTTTTTTTAGAGGAGTACAACATTCTTTAAAACCATTCTAAAAATGTTTTGTAAAGAGAGAACACAAAAAATGTCAGTATGAGTAGCATTCATGTTAAGTGAAATATCAGTACAGTTGACCAAACAGTTGATCATAATAATAATGGGAAAAACTATATGACACAACATCATTGAAAATGTGCATTTTATAGCAGTCACAAGAAGAAGATGCGGTATATGATCTACTTTGTCTGCACTCACAATTCATCACTAATAAACATAAAAATATTAAATACCTGTCTGACTAAAGTGAATTTTTCATGAATGGCAAGTCACGAGGAACTCTGCTGCTCAGTAGGCAGAATTATTGCTGTTTTTATAGTCTATTTCCTGTTAATGTACACACTCTTGAGGTGCGTACACACACCTCTTCACACATCTTCTGAGGCCGAGAGATCACAGAATTCAAAATTCAAGACGTTTTCAAGACCATTCTCTGAAAATGACCGTTTTTAATATCTTTTCAAGTCTTCAATTTGAAATATGATTGTCAAGACTTTTTTAAGACCCGTAGAACCCTTGAATGGTGAGCCAACACTCTGTAACATAAGTAACTTAGCAGCAGGCCCCCGGATCTAGACTGCTCAGATTGGGGGAGCAATTATAAATTTGGGGTGGGCACCTTTTCACACAGTGGGCTATACTACAGTGTTGAGCTGTTTTCCTAGTTTTAATGTACGACTGATGTGTCTATTTTTAAACATTACCACCCTACATACAGTTGCACTCAAAATTATTCAAAATTAGCTGGTCGAATTCTCTATGTTAAGGTAAGGTGCTTCAATGCTTCCTTTCTTATCTCCTTTAGCATAGGGTACACTGGACCATCCTTTACGAAAGGAAAGGAGATAATGCCGTCCCACAATTCCTTGCGGCAGCAACATTTAAAGCGACGCACCATTCGGCCGTTCATGAAAAAAATGATCAACATGACAGTTGTGTGGTGGTTCTTAAGCTATGATATGCATAAGCTTATAATCAGATCATAATCAGCATATTAACCATAAAACAGAAGGCTGTCTTTCAAGAAAAAGGGATATGAGATGTTTTTAGCCAGGTGATGTTTTTAATTCAACATGTTTGAAACTTAAGAATGATGATACAGTAGTAGATTTGTAGGCCTAACATGTTATGCCTATCTTGAATAAATGTAACAATTATTTTCATACAATCATACTAATTGGGATTCATGTCAATAAATATGAGTGGACAGGAGGGTGAGCGTGAGCAACCATTCTCAATGTGACAACCATTTCGTTTCACTTTTGTGACTGGTAGCCTATATTCCTTTTTTTATTTCAGTTCCAACCTTGGTAACGAAGTAATATTTTTCACCGGGTTGTCCAGGTTTATATAGCCTGCATGAAACAACACGGTAAGAACACACAGGGCGAAGTATCTGCGCTTTTAGTAGTCCATCTTCGGAACATTGTAGTTTCACCACGGCCGCCGTCGTATTTACGTAGCCTAGTGTGCAGTCAGATTCTCTTAGCACTGCGGTTGTCTTTTCCTAAGTCCTTATGAATTCTCCTTCACATTTTTCCTTGACTTCATGACGTTTCCATCAAGTTCAAGGAAAAGTGGTTAGGAAAAGACATATGATGTAATTTTTTGACTATTTGGACGCAGCCCATGTCAGCAAACTGACGACAGGGGAAGCTGAAGCATGCATCTAGTTTGGCTGAGTATTCCAACCACGGCCGTGATCGGTACCAGCTCGGATTAAATGAACAAGACGTCTGACTAAACAATCGTTGAGGAAATACTTTTAGTATTCTTTGGGATTGTGCACTATTATTCAGATCACTTAGATGATTTTCAGCAGCAGGAACTACACCGTTGACTGCACTGTGTTGGTGCGAAGTGGGCAGGGAAGGTGTAACATTATTGCTTGAACTGCCCAAGGGGCAACAACTTGCCTCTATGAGTGAAGCCTTTTACCCCAGTGGTTACTGCGTGAACTGCAACGCCTGGTTGCAAAAAGAACTTTAAACCCCACCCACCCAATTTTAAGTCAATGGGGAAAGCCTGAAAAGAGGCCAATTTTTTCTGAGGAAATATAAAGTCAATAAATTTTTTACACAAGAAATTATGGTTTAGCTAGTTTAACTAGGTTTAATCCCATCCCTTGTAATGTCTCCCCTGGGTCTGATTTTTAAAAATAATTCTGCCAAAATTCCCAAATCTGGGTTAATTTCAGCGCATGCAATGTTGCTTGTCCTACTACCGTATGACCATATAAGGACTTCCCTATCCTCACAGCCAGGCAGAGTGCTTCAGCAGCAGGTGTGATGCTGTGTCGTTTTATTCCGATTAGCTAGCTACATACGATCTCACTATTTAAAAGTCCAAGGTCCAAAAATGTTGTGTTCTGCTTTCAACTTTACTAACCGCTATTATAAGGATTCTTCTCTCCAGTTCTTTCTGTTAATACATTTGAGACATTTTCAAAACGCGATTTCTGACCAGTTTGGGGTTTCAGTTGATTCTCATAAAGTCTCGTCTTTTATAATTTGTATATGTTGTAGGTGAAATCATATTTGTAAGCAGTTTTGAAGCTTCTTTAAGAAGACAAGCTAGCGGGATTTGCTTAGCTAGGGGGAGTAAGGTTTTACTGTCTTGCTATCGATCTATCTGTCTATCTAGCTAACTTGCTAGGTAGTTATCTCGTGATACATCTGTCTAGCTATCTAGAGTTCTGTTATCTATCTGTCTATATAACTAGCTAGCTAGTTAGCTAATGATCAATTTTATCTATTTTTCTATGTAAATGTCGTAATACTAAACGTATCTTGCACAATTAACTTTTTTGAAATGTTATGACAGTACTGATCTGTGGTTGCAAGGCCACGCTTGTTGTCCAGACGTGGGCGTGTCTAATTACCATTTAAGGTAGTCGGGGTGGATTTTCCTGTACTCGTGGACTCGTCTTTCGCTCCACTGCGCTTGCGTTGGTTGCAACGGGCAATGTGGCTGCTCCCTAGTTTGGGCTTCATGCGCCAGTGAGCACTAAGGCTGGATTCACACCAAATCAGGCAATGCGGCACCTTGCCGCAGGGTTGTGCGGCGGTGTGGGCGTGTCACTACATGGCCCATTTGTGTGACGTTGTGTTGTGAACTTTAACCCACGCCCCCCATTTCCTGTCCGCTAACTCAAAAAAAATGGACAAAAACGCAAACCGAAGGAAGCTTCTTGCTATCGTTATTTTGCAGCGTAGACTGCCGGCCAGACGCAGACGTCGAAGCTGGGTACACAAAATAAACCAAGTGAGGACACAACTGAGAGAGTATCATCGTTTGGTCCATGAACTCCATAGTGCTATGTACAATAAACTAAAATGCAAGAACTGCTAAATAGCGAATCTTTTATTAAGCTTAATTCCGACATTCGGAATTGATATTTAGCTAGTAGCCTAATTATTGTTTTGGTACTCGTCCCATTACCCGGTACTGCCAAATCACGATGACGATAATAAAATCAAGTCTTAGGAAATAAATCGCGTCAGTAATTCATCTGACAGTTGCTTGGTAAACAGCGGACTGCTACATGGTAATTTAAACAACTTACGTGATTAGCCACTGCAGCGTGACGTTAGGTTGCGTTCCGGAAAAAGTTAATTCTGGTTCAACTTTCTTGCCACAGGCCGCTGTGTTTTTTCTCAGCACCCCATGTGGTCAACCACTGCCGCAGCCTAACCGCACTACCCCCATTCAAATGAATGGGAAGACTGCCGTTTTTGCCGCACAACCCTGTGGCAAGCTGATCTGGTGTGAATCCAGCCGAACCATAGCAAATCAGTGGGTGACGTCATGAAGCACTTCGTCCATATTTTTATACGGTCTATGGAACTGCCCAATTGACCCAAAGCGCCGGTCCATAAGGCCTGGGAGTTCAAGCTAACAGCAGCTGTAACTGAATTGCTGGTAGCAAGCTTTGATTTGGCAACCAAAAATCGTTGCATGGTGTTTATGGCTGTGTATGACTATTTTAAGTTAAGTCTAGCACGTAATCTATCTAACCAGGTAACTTTATTTATACTGAGCGCTGATATCAACGTTAGGAAACTGTCAAATATTAAATACTGTTCTAGTGTGCTTGCTAGCTAACAGTAATGTTATCTAGTAAACTAAACCACTACCAGCAACGATCCTTATTCAACGCAACACTACAACAAACTACAGCAACAATAAGATAAATTTTAACAAGAATAAGCTTTAATTAATAAGAATGAGCTAATATTCCTCCTCCACTGTCACAGGCGACTACAAATGCTCCGCAGAATGATATCGAAGACGGAGTAGTGTTGTGTTGTTTGCGAACGATTCGTTCAAAGGAATTAATCTTTTGGGTAAACGAACTGTACTGAATCACTTCATGAAACGATTCGTTCGTGAACGTGAACTGGTCGTTCACTGACTGACTATAGTTTGCAGACTCAGTGAACGAATCAGTTCAGTGATTCATTCATGAATGTACTAGGGATGACGGTACGCTGAACTGACGTACGCCCGAATCGTTCGCGAACGACACAACACTAGCATGAATCGTTCGCAAACGACACAACAGTACACTTGCCCGAATCGTTCGCGAATGACACAACAGTACTCTTGCCTGAATCGTTCGTGAACGACACAACACTAGTTTGTTCCTCTTGCTGTAGCGAATGCAAGGAGCGAGGAGTCTCTGGGGAGGAGAGTGGGTACGGTATGGAATAATGGATAATAAATGGATAATAATTGAACATCACTGTCAAGTGTGCTGTTTATTTTCAATGAAATAACAAGACTTTTTTTAACTCGTCTCAAAGTAGGCTAGCCAAGGCTACTATTTTATCGACTATATTTTATGAGAAAACGATCTATCTACTTAGCCAATGTATATCACCACTTTCTCTTTCAGTCAGCCATTAGAACAAGTCACAGTAAAGAAATCTAGGGCTAAAACAACCCAGTTTGGGAAAATAAAATAGTAAAATAAAATGACCATATCAAAGACATTCTTTCAAACTATTATAAAACTAATTGTGAAGAATATAATCGAAACGAAAACATTTTATGAAAAATAGGGAAGGAAAGTGTTTGGTTCTTTGGCTATCAAATATTCTGTGGGAAAATGCTCTGTGCCCCCCCCCCCCCATCCAAACCCTAGAGATGCTACTGATTCGGTGAACAAATCTTTTCAGTGAACTGATTCTACTGATTCAGTACACTGAAAAGAACTGTTTTGCCCATCACTAGAGTTAAGGAATCTTCGTTATTTACTCTGTCCAACCAGCAAATCAGAAATCAGGAAATTCTGATGGGGCGAATGAAATAAACGTGATTGGCAGATTCAAATGGCGCAGAATAAAGTTGACCAATTGGGTGGGCAGAGCAGGAGTTTGGGTGGGCATTGCCCACCCCTGCCCACTTCTAGACCCGGCCCTGCTTAGCAGGACAATAATCTGCATGCGCAGACCCAGAAAAGAGTGCAAAATTCAAAAGCCAGAGCGGGGAATTATTATAATTATTATTATTATTATTATTATTATTAATTTTATTTTTTAGTAACTATTGAATAAGCTAAACTATAGCACATATACCATGTAAGTTATATAACACCACTGTGACCATCTGTATCATGGCGAACAAAATGCAGTATAATTTCCAACTATTAGGTCTATGTTTGCCTTCATTTTGTATGCACAAGTGACTAGCTAGTAAGTTAGCATTAACAAAACACATCACCCTAAGCTAATGTTTTTGGCCCGGTCTCTCCCCGTCTCCCTGCTCTTACTGAAAATGGACACCCGTCTGTTGCTGTCTCTTGTCACAGCTGTGTAAGATAACTGCTAAGATCCGTCCACGAGTGAACTGATAATGCTAATAGCTGAAGGACAAGCTATCTAACATTAGTTATAACGTTAAACGAAACTAGGAAGACGGTCCTAGTAATAACTAATGAAAATAATAACTGCTAATAAATTTGCATCATTTCTGAATGTTCACTTATATTCATTTAATTTAATTGCGGTGAGTTACATCATTATCGGAATATTAGCGGAAACAGCGGAACCAATGACAGCTTGAAATTGTGCTCCACCTACCCTTCGTCCTCAAGGCCAAAACAAGGATGATTCAACGTTGCCATCAATTGTGAAATTGGACATTGAAAAGGGGATGTGATGCAACAACAATTCAAAAGCGAAAGAATAATGTTGCCATTTATACTGCTTTAGAATGCTGGATTTGTAGCGCATTGATTTTAGTGTTAAAACTGTGTGTTGAAATGTTAAAAGACCGAGGTGTAAATAATGCCCACCCTTGGACCAATCAGAATCGAGTAATCAGACAAGCCGTTGTATAAATATATGTATAGTGTCTTGGAAAAACGCAATGTCTACACTGCGCGACCACGCCATTTAAAAACCAAGACAGTGCTAGGGAGATGAATTTGATTGACTTATGGTTTCATGCAGTTTTATTAAATAATGTAATGACAAAATTAACCAAAATTGGTGCTAATTGTATGGTATAAAACGAGAAAGAACTGTTTTATCTTGATAGAATAATTGTTTTCATAGAATTAACGACCAGAGGTTTTTGCATAACAACGGTCAAAAGGGAAAAAATAACATGCCCAAACACCCGCGGAAGAATATTTCACTTTCAGCTGATGAAATCGATAAAAAGCAATAAATATAAAAGTAACCATATATAATCATTGTTGGTAACCCATTGTATAAGTGGAATAAACCCCTCCGGGCTGTCCCGTTATTGGAAAACAATGTAGGCTACTTTGGCTTCGCCTCATGACAGCCCGTCATGGTTTATTCCTTACTTACATGTATGTATATATATATATATATATATATATATATATTATTTTTGTTGATATTTTTAGTTATTAAATTGATTAACATATATAGCCTATAGACATAGATAGTGTGTGTGTGTGCAGCAAGTTCAACCAAACAACAATTTTTGTCATCATTTGGGTTAACTCAATGGTATAATCCTCAGAAAAAAAGTAGGTATTCTATAAATATGGGCCAGCTTGGTGGGCTTACAGTCACCAGTTTGCACCTAATTCCCAACATACACCAACCACACGGAATGTGCGTAAATAAGAGCTGCTGGATGCTCTGCCAAGCGGGGTTGTTGCATTGCTTCGTGCGCACATCTCCAATGCACTCATTCTAATGTCACGCACGATACTGTATTCTTCAGTACTGTATCTCATAAATAGTGAACCCCTTGGGGGGAAGGGAGCAAAAAAGTTTAAATTGTTCTGTTGAATTACAGTTTGTTCCCTCAAATTAATCAATCATTCCCTCAAATTCATTACATTTTTATCTCAAATTAGTCTACTAAATACCCTTGAATTATTAAATCCTTCAAATTATGAAATTGTGCCCTCAAATGACTCAACTACATTGCATCTTCAAGTCAACATGGATCATCTGAATTGAGTTTGGCATATCACGCCAAAACTATTGCCTTTGGTCTACTTATCAGTATATTTCTGCTACTGAACTTTTATCCCTTACAGTACAGCTAGGCCCCTCAGATCCACAGATCAAGGGCTAACCATCTCTTGATCACATCAGAAACTTTTTGGAGACAGCTAGGGCTTTCTCAGTAGCAGCACCTAGACTCTGGAATAGTCTCCCTGAAAATATAAGAACCGCAGAATCTCTGGACTCCTTTAAAAGGTGCCTTGACTAGGGCTGCCCCCAACCAAAGATTTTCCTAGTCGACTAGTAGGCTAGTCGTTAGTTCAAGCCATTAGTCGACTAGTCATTGCACGTTTATATTAATTTAATTATTTAAAAAAAATTTTTTGGGGGCATCAGAAAATGGTTTGAGTTCCAAGGCTGAGAAAGAATGTTATAAGTAACATTGTTAACACTGTGCTACATTACAGAGAAATACAAAACCGTAATAATGAGCCTTTCAAATATACATTTTATAAGTGCACGCACGAAGCAAGTCGCCTGTTAACGACAATGCTAACGGAAAAAGTGGTAATGATTCTGAATGTGTCGGAAAAACTAACAAGGAGACTGAACATTTTGTTAATTTATTTCAGCACAGTATAATACACAGTACAATATACACAATATACACAACTTATTAACTTGTAACACCAACGCAATAACTAAATTGAAAAAATATTTTTGTTTCTTTTTAAAATGCAAATAAATATAAATTATATAAACAAACAAATAAATAAATATACAGCAAACTGAAATTAAAAGATAAATATCAGTGCAAAAATAAATGGAGAAGTAGCTTCAATATGGAATGAAAACTTTCAATTTTTTCTGAGGTCAGAATGCAAACAAAAACGTAACATTAACATATTTAACGGCAGCAATGAGTTGGCAGTGTATGATTCGTTTCATGTTTATGGCCTTGACTTTGAAATAGCTATCGAGTCAGATAAATAGAGAACATGGTCGTAGCCCTAACTTCCGTGTCAGGAATAGACGGCCGTGCAGAAGATACAGCGTTTCAATTCGTTCTACTACGGTTTGTTTGACTATTAGGGAGCAGCCCTAGTCTTGACCCACTTTTACTCCCTTGCTTTCCTCTATAACAATTTGTGAAATGTACTCTATATCTATATGCATGGATGTATGTACACGTGTGTACATGCATGTGTATGTGTGCATTATGTTACCTAAACAACATCTCCAAAACATCCTTAGAATGTTGCAGGCAAAATGTTCTACCTTTGTTAACATATCACATTACAGGAACGTTTTATAAAAAAACGTTCTGTAGTTTGAGGCCTTAATAACATCCTGAAAACATTTTCCGAATGTTGCTTTTCTTCCTCTGTTATCTTGTAACATAATCTGTGGCCCTGACAACATCCTCAAAACATCCTCTGAATGTTGCAGTTAAAACATGTCTTAGTTAACATTTAACCTTATAGGAACATTATTTGAAATGATAAACATCCTTAAAACGTTCTTTGAACATGAGATTAAAACATTTTCTATAAAACATTATTAGAACTTGTAGGTAATGTTAGCCAAAGTTGTGGGAACGTTCTCTGCTTGCTGGGATGTTTCATCTTAAACCTTCGTAAGGGGCTCATTTATATGCTTTACAATGGGCAAAAAGCATTATATTCCTTTTTGGAGAGATTTTGGATATGTTTCTGGACCCCCAGCTATTTTGGACCACTGTACTGACAGAAAGCTTGTAATTACCACTTGAAAATGATGCAGTGAGTTTCTTGAGTAAAACAGTTGATTTGTAGTGAAATATGTGAATTTGCTGTGATTTACAGCAATGCATAATTCAGACATTTTGGGTAGAAGCTGGGTACACTGCTTAGTTTTTGCTTCATAGATCTTTAGTAGTTCTATATATCCACCCTTAGATTTTATGAACTTGTGGTTAAGAAGTTTTAGATCCAGGACATGTATACTTTAACCTGCTGTATATACACAATCTCCCAGTATTTCATTGCGAACTAAAAAAGAGCAAATTCATCTTAGATTTTTTGTCTAGACAATTGCATTTTTGGCACTTTATTTCTTCCAAAATTATGAATATAAAGTAATCTAAGTTTTGTAAATGGTATAAATGTCTTGCTTCATTTAAGCCATTTTCAAGTCTCTGTGGTGTTCACATCTGGAGTTATAAAGCTTTAAATAGGGTATCCCCTAAAAGGGCAATGATTGGCCAGATTTGGCATGTGCGCTAAGGGGTTAAATAAAACCCAAAGCATACATATAATAATTCTTTCTGTTTTCTCTTTCCAACAGAAAGGAAGCTGTTCTTCTTGCCAAAAGGCAATATGTTTGCCCTTGTATTTTTTGAAACATTTTGGATCAGTGGAACAGAACCCTCCTTTCGTTTGGCATGCTGGGTCCAATAAAATGTATTTACAACCAAAATGAATGCTGAGAAGCAGCTTTCTCAGAGGTAGTTTCCAATTCTATTAATCTGAAAAACAAACGTAAGCTGCCAGCTGCAATTTACATATTAAATATGACAGGCACAAAATTACTTGACTGACTGGTGTTAAATTCTGTACATTTTTCTTATCTTGTGTGCTGGTACTTTA
Organism: Anguilla anguilla; assembly: GCF_013347855.1. Lineage (NCBI taxonomy): Eukaryota > Metazoa > Chordata > Actinopteri > Anguilliformes > Anguillidae > Anguilla > Anguilla anguilla. The sequence continues at coordinate 23,817,637 of NC_049210.1, read as the reverse complement.
CCACAATCCCATCTAATCCATGTGTGCAACATCTAATGCCTTTCATTATAATGAATTCCACAGTGGATTTCAACAAGAAGAGATTACTATCAACTCACTCTTTATTCAAACTAGCAACAGAATGTTTATTAGCTGTCTTGTGAATGCATAGCCAACTGCTATTCTCTCTGCTCGCTATTTTTCCACATGGAATTCTGGGGCCCTACTGTAACTCCTACAATTTTTTATGGCATAATTGTTGTGTTCAGTCAGTATTCGTTCTATTCTAAGTCATACCACAAGGTGGTGCTGTGGGCTAATGCACTATAATATAAGGAAAAGGCAGGAAGTGACGTAGGGAGCTGGTTGCAATTGCCTGTTTGCCATGATGGAGTCAATAACCATCCTTCCTCTTCCTGACTTATTTTACTTCTAAACACTACAATAATGTACCTACATCCACCATTAAGAGAATCCTACATCGCCATGGCCTGAAAGGCTGTCACACAAGGAAGAAGCCCCTACTCCAAGACCGGCATAAAAAAAGCCAGGATGAAGTTTACAGGTGATCACCAGGATGAAGACTTAGCCTTTTGGAGGAGTGTTCTCTGGTCAGATCAAACAAAAATTGACAGTTTGGCCATAATGATCAGCACTATGTATGGAGGAAAAAGGGTGAGGCTTTTAATCTGAAAAACACCATCCCAACTGTGAAGCATGGGGGTGGCAGCATCATGTTCTGGGGGTGCTTTGTTGGAGAAGGGACTGGTGCACTTCAGAAAATAGATGGCTTCATGAGGACGGATGATTATCTAGAAGTACTGAAGCAACACCTCAAGACATCAGACTTTGTTGCAAATGGGACTTTCAGCAGGAGAATGTTCCTAAGCATACCTTCAAAGTTGTAACAAAATGGCTTAAAGACGACAAAGTGGAAGTATTGGAGTATCCATCACAAAGCCCTGTCCTGAATCCCACAGAAAATTAGTGGACTGAAAACGCGTGTTCAAGCAAGGAGGTCCACAAACCTGACTGACTTACAGCAGTTCTGTCAGGAGGTCCTTTTGCACATACACGACACAAAAGTGTGTGGTGGTGGCTGCCTGACGAATTCATTGCCTGGGCATGCCTTCACAGCGGTCAGGATGAAAGAAAAAGGGGGCGGGACTGGTCAAAGGGGGTTCAATTACAGAAGAGAAGCAATGGTAAAATAAAAATAAAAAATCATTCCTTTCCTTTTATGGCCCAAAATTGTTTGTAGTTTCAGTAGTTAACTACACAAAAAAATGGCAAAAAAGTAATTTAACTACTTGAATCACTATGCAAATATGAATGTAGTTGAACTACCAGCAAGCTACTGCAAAATGTAGTTAAACTACTAGTTTAATTACATGTAGTTCACTACTCCCCAACACTGAATATCGTTCATGTCAGACAACTACTAGTGAAGTCCTCTAATATCGTGGAAGCCACTGTGAAAATGACCCTCCGTTTAGTCGCATCCATTTTTAAAAAAATTAAAAATGCGTTGGTGGCGAACTAAAGGCAATGTTCATTTAAAATTGTTCAACATTAACTGTTCGTCGCCAACTTAATTTGCCACAAACATTCGTCATCTTGAACGCAAGTCAGATTTGTGTAGGCTGAAGACCACCTTTCCATGGTGATGGATGACAAAGGGATTTTGCATACGTTGCCTTTTTTTTACACCCTATTGGAGGCCACAATGCAGTTCCTTACAACTGAGATGAACTTTAAAAAGTATAATTGTATTGCAGATTTACTTTGATTTTGATAAAAATAATCTTAAGTAGTGCCATGTGTATGTGAGAGCACGTGCACGCACACACAGTATGCACACACGCAACATGGAAATGTAAAATGCAGAAGTGTTAAATATTTGTGTTCCATGCAATCAAACTCCTTTGCACACTTATTCTTATCTGAAGATAAGAATCATGATTTTTATTTTTTATCAAGTTCAACCTTTTATTAAATTCAACCTGAATTAGCTATGAATTTTTCATTGTCTCAATGGAAGAAAAGTTATGGATTTTTTCAGTACAAAAGTTTATAACAAATAAGGTCAACAGTCAAGTTACATGCCCAGTAGGCCTACCAGCCAAACTTCAGACACAACTCCTCTCTCTTGTCTCTCCTACTCTTCTGCCCACTCCTCCCTCTAACTGTTAACTGGTACTGTGAATGACATACATGCACAACATAACACACAAATAAACAAATTAGTAACATTTTTATTAACATTATTAATATTGCAACACATCTCCCCCTCTCCCCCTCCCTCTCCTTTCCTCCATCTCTCCCTCTCCTCCTCCTCAGTCTCTCCCTCTCCTACACATTAACTAGTAACCGTGACTGGTATTGTGAATGACATGAACAAAATAACACACAAATAAGTATTAACTTACTAACTATATAAGTCCTTTAGTGTATTTTCAGGAAATTTTAACTGCACATTAACAACAAAGGATTGAACTCAAAACAGCTTGCCACTAAAGGATTCAACTCAAAACAGCTTGCCACTAAAGCAGACACTAGTTACATCTGGAATAATCTGTTTCTCAGACCCTGCACTCGCTTGCTGCACTCATCTCCAAAGTTCAGGAAGACCTTCTGTACCGTTTCAAAGGTGTACTTCAGGTCCTGCCGATATTCAATGTTCAATGCATAAAGCAGGCCAAAGACAAAGATGAATGCATTTGTGTAGTCTCCCAAGTTGTCAATCACCACTTTCTCTTCAAGGATGACTGCAACGTTGACCAGACTGGAAAGTGATGACAAGTTGTCCTGCACAACTTAAGGATCCCCATTTTTACATTGATTGAGTGTGCCTCCATTTCCTCAGTGTCCTAAAAAAACAAACAAGTGAAATTAAAGCCGCAAGCGGTGTTGGGAGGGGTCCAAGCATTGGCACTATCGCGCCCCCTATGGAGCGATTTTAAAATGGCTTTGTCCTCATGATCATTGATGTTGTCACAATACCAAAATTTTGACTTTGATACTGATACCAGGTTTAGTATCACAATAATTGATACTGAAACAATACTGATTCAATACTTGGTACCTAACGATACTGAAATTACCTTAATTGATCAGAAACGTAATGTCCACAAGGGTTGACCTCATTTTCGAATTCACGGTTTATTAAAAACCTGGGCTGAGTTTCCGAGTTTCGATGTACCTTAACATTTTACGAAGGCTCCTAAGGTATACCTTTCAAAGGGAAACCGCTTTTTTACGAGTGTTTCCCAAACTATACCTTAACAGTTGCCTTAAGGGACACCTCAAAGGTACATCATAAGTTGGAGCTGGCCTTCACTGTGGTGCTGAAAAGTTTATCAATCGATGCCAAGCGAATCGATTGTCTCACTTGTAAAGGCTTGTGAATGACGTTTTAATATAACAAGTGTTGTCATAATCATTTTACATCAATCTAATGCAGAAGAGGAAGCTATGCCTAATAGAGATCATCTGCTAATCTCTTTAAGAGTCAGTTAAGACGAGACCTTGTGATAGTTTCAATAAATACGTACATATAGACTACAAAGGATAAAATAAAAAGCATCAATCGGGACATATAAGCCATAGTCCGGGACTTTGTGGAAGCCCAGGGAAAAGGATATAAGCTACATATGGGTGAATTATTTTGTTCTTATTGAAATAAAGGTCTAATGTTAATTTGTTTTTGTCACACAATACATAGGCAACTGTAGCAGCATATCCACTGATTCCCGCAAACTTTTCTCTGCAATGCAAAAATGATCGTAGATGAAAGGCAAAAGCGCGTCTGTGGAAATTGGTCATGATGAATTCTATACCGGGTGCCTTATGAATAGGTCTACCTGTTAAAGTGATTTGCTCATCCACCTTAATTTGCTGTTGGATAATCTTAAGTTTAACCAAGAATATCATTATTGGGTTGTTTACCGAAAATCGTAAAAAAACACGGTAAGAAAAATGTTCCGTAATGTTGATATTTACCCAGTGCTATTTTGTTTTATATAGGAGGTGTGAGCTAAAGGAAGGGGATGTAGATCATTTGGCTATGTTTGTTCATTATGAGCCACCGTACCTGTATGTGTGTTTATGGCTAGGCCAAGCAACGTGCTCTAGATCGGTCATGCCAGTAGACTCACTCAACGTTGGCTTTGCACACACAGGTTTATATTCTTAATAAACCGGCGGTGTGATCATTGACTCACACACAAACAAACTAATGTCTACAGGGTATGCAGTCAGAAAAGCCATATCCTCAGTTAGCTCCACTACGTATACATTTTTTTTTTTTTTTACTTTTTTTTTCTTTTCACAAATTGGATTAGTATGTATCATGGATAGGCTCTATACTTAATTACCAACATGATGGGGATAGACAGGTAAAACGACAACATTCTCATGACGTGCTATGCTCAGAAACTTTGATTGGATAATTACTTTTCGTAAAGTAAATATTAAACTCATTTTCGCATGCCGATGTGCTACTAGATGCGCACTGTAGTACAACTTTCGATTTGAAAAGCAAAATGTTGGCATAAGGCAAAACTGTTACAGGGTTAGCGGAGCGCAGCGCTAAGGGACAGCTTACGAGTGCCTCAGACCACCCTTTTAAAGGTATACCTTAGCTAAGGAGACGCTGGGAAACAGCTCGAGATCTAAAGGAAGACCTTAAGGTATACCTTACGACGCACATAGCGCTAAGGAGACTCTGGGAAACGCAGCCCTGGTTTATTAACAACCTTTAAGTTGAAGCTTGTTCAGCATATCAATAAGCATAGGCCTATACTGTTACAACACTATACCATAGAAAACTATATTTAATATATTTCAAAAATGAAATAATTGTAAAGTAAATTATCTTTAAACAGGTCTTTCACTTTAAAATAGATCTAAAAACAGCATATTTTAATAACAATACAGCATCTTCCTACAATAAAATATTTACAAATTAGAACACCTATTGCTACTGAAGTCAACTGAGTCGAAGCTTGCGCTGTATCAACGAAGTGAATGCGCAAGCGCACGTCAACTCACTTGGCAACCTTAGTTGCTACTGCCATCTAGTGAAGATTCTGACAAATGACTTTTAAAACTCACAATCAGTAATGCGGGAGACACATTTCCCTGGCTTTTAGATTTGACACAAAACTACCGAACGTCGGAATATTCTAATATCGAACCGTTTCTTTTTTTTTTTTTTTTAATTACCGAAAAAGTGCTGAAGTTTCGGTATACCGTGCAACACTACGTCAGACACATATTCCAATCCATTGCTCAGTTTAGCAGAGAATGCACATTTCAGAGCGCCTTAGAGACAGGGAGAATAATAACATATAAATACACATTTCAAATAACAAATACGACATTGAGAAAAAACGGAACAAGACGAAATATCAACTCGCGACCTGTGTGCTGTACGCAGAGTAGCCTACCGTATTATTTAATTAGACATTGGCAGATAAGAAAAATTTCGGTTACGCTGACCGATAAAACGCTATTCCTAAAGCAAAATCAGACATGTTATACATCGTTAGAAAGCTTATACTCTCACCTACTGACTAAATGAATTGTCAATCAAGCCAAATTGCACTAAAAAGGGCGATAATGCCGTAAGCAACAGGTGTGGTATTACGCACAGCTATTTTGGAAGGTATCCTACCCAGTTATCACAAATGTGCGTATATTTCACAGACGGATTGTCCAAGACAATATATGACCACTCAGTCGCAAAAGGGACATCTCTACGCATAAACCCAATGGTAAGATTGTATATTTATTCAATGTTTAGTCCCAGATATTGACTGTAGAATGACCTGGCATAATTTCTAAAAACTTTGTCTCATTTATTTCGTTATTCAGTGAGCAGCGTTTTCACTGCTGTATTGGCATATTTTAGGGCAAATGTCGGGTTTATCTTGTTGTTACGGAATATTACATTACTTTACATTACAGGCGTTTGGCAGACGCTCTTATCCAGAGCGACATACAACAAAGTGTATAATCATAATCAGGAACAAGTGTGTTGAAAACCCTAGAGAGAAGTACCGTTCCAAGTGCAGGGAACAACTGCATAGTTCAACTTGGACCCTGTAGGTTAAACTGATTAACACTAACACAAACAAGAACAGCAACAATGCAGTCTATGCAAAAATACAAGCAATAGTTAAGACGAGTGCATTTACTAAGTCACCTACGAAACAGCTACCTAGTTACAACCCTAAGCTTACAGTCAATTTCGAGATTAAATTGAGAATACGATTTCTCTCAGCATAATGACGGATTTAAAGACTAAACAAACTCACCCGATATTGTCTTAAAATCCATGCCAAAGAAAAGTAATTATTCATCCTCTCAAAGCTTTTACTAACAAACTTTTAGTAGCAAAAAACGAAATATCAAGTCGCCATCCATGCTAACTGCTTCCTACGCTCAGAGTACCATATTATTTATTTAGACATTGGCAGAGTACAGCATAAATTGCGTCTTTTGTTTATATTCAATATTAGTCCTGCGCCAAGAATCTCGGAGTGATGATGGACAACAGGCTGTCCCTCTCCAACAACATTGCAGCAGTAACCCGGGCATGCAGATTTTTCCTATACAACATCCGCAGAATCCGCCCCTTTCTCACCACCTACTCAACCCAGCTCCTGGTCCAAGCAATGGTTCTATCCCGCCTGGACTACTGCAACTCTCTTCTGGCTGGACTACCGGCATCTGCCACCAGACCCCTGCAGCTCATTCAGAATGCTGCGGCTCGTCTGGTCTTCAACCTCCCCAGACACTCCCACGTAACTCCCCTGCTCACTACCCTCCACTGGCTGCCTGTTATAGCTCGCATCAAATTCAAAACATTGGTCCTAGCATACCAGGCAGTCAAGGGATCAGCTCCAGCATACCTTCACAAGATATTCAAACCCTACATGCCAGCCAGATCCCTCCGTTCTGCTACCTCAGGACGCCTAGCACCTCCCCCTCTTCGCACCTGCACTTCCAGAACACGTCTCCTGTCTGTTCTGGCCCCACGATGGTGGAATGACCTCCCTGTGGAGGTCAGAACAGCTGAGACTGTGACCCATTTCAAACGACGACTGAAGACCCACCTCTTCAGGCTGCACCTCTCCCCATCCCTCCCTTCCCCCCTGTAAATGACTAAAACTTAGGGTTGTAACTAGGCAGCTGTTTCATAGGTGACTTAGTTGATGCGCCTGTCTTAACGACTACTTGTATTTTTATTTATTTTTATTTTTCCATAGATTGCGTTGTTGCCGTTCTCGTTGTTAGTGTTAATCAGTTTAACCATCAGGGTCCAAGTTGAACTATGCGGTTGTTCCCTGTACTTGGACCGGTACTTCTCTCTAGGGGTTTCGTCATACTTGTTCCTGGTTATGGTTATACACTTTGTTGTACGTCGCTCTGGATAAGAGCGTCTGCCAAATGCCTGTAATGTAATGTAATGTAGTCATTGCAGCGAGAAACAGCAGCTGTAGACACAAGACAGTCTGTTATGTTATGGTAGCAACGGAACGAAGCGGACTATATATGTATTACCGTCATTGTTTTATTATACCCGCGTGTTTTCGCGCGTTTGCACAGAAACTGAAAACCTATCAATAAAATGGTGTAGCTATTTCTCAGCATAATGACAGATACAAAGAGTAAACGAACTCACCCGATACTGTCTTCAAATGGATCCATGCCAAAGAAAAGTAATTATTCATCCTCTCAAAAAGCTTTTACTAACAAATTCTTGGTAGCCTATGTATATAGTTTGCCTCCTAATACCCAACCCCAATGTCTGTCATAGGAGGGCAACAAGGGCCATGTCTGTCCTTAATTACTTAATTACCCCTAGCATTTATGCCATTGGACATTTTAACTACATTTCTGGATAAGCAAATGAATGACAGCTGAAGACTGTTCTTGTGTCCCCCATATAAAACCTTTTAATATGATCTAATCTACGAGTCAACCTGTGTGCTGGAGTACACAGCCAGTTACCTCATTTTGCCAGGGTAATTGGTGGAAAGAAAAATCTGCATACACATCTGCCATCCAAGACCAGAATTACCCACCCCTTGCATAGCCAAGGTAGTGTGGAATTCCAGTAGAACTGCCTCCATGCTACACTTGCTAGTATAAGATGAAATGTGAAATCAGTAGGTCTTTTAGCAAAGCAAAAGTCTTTGAAAGACAGACACAAAAACACATTTTGAAAGCAACACAAAGCAAGTGTAGAAAAGACTGCATTTTACCAACAGCATTATAAAAACAACTGTACTGTAAAGATGTTAAAAAGGTTTCAGGTTCAAATCCCAGATGAGGTTGTGCTGCTGGACCGAAGTTCTTTAATCAAACATCCAGGTTTGGGAATAAATAGTTGGTAAAAAAAGAAAGAAAAACAACAACACATTGTCACCAAATATGTAATGCATTTTGATTTGCCTTTATTTATTTATTTTATTCATTTTTTATTTGTAATTTGTGACGTGTTATATAATAACACAAGAAAACCTCTTTGTACCTTTTTCATAAAGTATTTTTTGTTTAAATCCTTAAATCTGCTTTTCCAACCAGGAGGGATTCCAGTCTTTGTGCCTGATCCAACTAAATTATGAAATCACAAATAGCCTGATGGGATTGTACTAATAATCTTCGATAAATGCATTTTATTCAGGGGATTAACAAGGTTCCCCATTGCAGGAGATAAGATGATGTAGCTGACATGAAGTATTATAAAACAAAAAATTTGGACAACAACTAATCAGATCTAGATTCTGTGCATTCATGTCCTTGTGTTCTCAGTCTGGATTAGTGACATTTTAGAATTGCAAAATGACAAGAATAGAACGAAAACTTGGACTTGCATGAAAATTTAAATTAGCAGTGGTACAGCCACCGTTTGCTTTCCTTCAAAGTTACTGCTAGCTGAGCAGCGAAGTGTGCCCTCCAGATGCGAACCATGCACCATAAATTAGTCCATAGTCTTCCTGGTCTTTTTGTGGAATTGAAGAATGGCAGAGTAAAACTGTCAGTCTGAAAAAGCAAAAGGGACGATTACTAGAATTAACTTAAATTAATTATTTTACCCTGACAAAAAGTGCGGAAGGTGTAAGGCCCACGGGAACAGGCATAGAGTGGAATTTCCTCTCTGACTGTCGTAAAGCAATTCGCCAGGTGCAGAGTCTGATATTGTCGGGACAGAGTGGCCCGTAAGACCTTGGCATCTGGTTTTGCGACAGTTCACAGGTGACACCTAAAATTATCCCAACGTCCTGGAGGTTTCATATGGCAAGTAATAAAATCACATGATAGAAATGGGGCAAATTACTCAGGACAGTTGAGGGACAGCCAAAGTGCCCTCACCTGGTGTCACTGGGTAACTTGTCTCCCTACCTTCATAAGGAAAGAAATTTACTCAAGCACACTTTTTGTTAGGAAATAAATGCAGATTTGGGTTGAATACATTGCTACACTACACTATGCAATCTTGATACCCTGTGGAAAGACATTGAGAGTTGGCAGTTGGTTCATGTAAGTGATTGTACAGTTATTTCATGTTTTTCAGAGTTTTCATGACAAACACAAGAACAAATATTCATATTTGGTATGGTTTTTATGGTCTCTGCGCGAGTGATGCTCTGGTTTAGGTTTGAAAACCAGCAAACCTATAGAAAATCTATTTTTAATAAATTTGGAAGTCAACTGTATTTTTGGGACACTCCTCCTAGTAAATCCATCTGTCTGATCCTCAGGATGGAACCAAATTCCAATCTTCCCCCTCCAAGTAAATTTATGGTTTTATGAGCCTTTTGTGGCGACATCCACCTGCCTTCCGCTGGGTTCTTATAGGAGAGGAACAGGGCCCTCTGGGAGTCTGCAATCAGACTTCCCACACAAGACTCTTTCTGTGTGTAGACTGCTGTCAGGGAATCTGCAATCAGACTTCCCACACAAGACTCTTTCTGTGTGTAGACTGCTGTCAGGTATGCTCATCTTTATCTTTGATTGTTAGACTATTTTCTAAATTCTGTAACTACAAATTGACTATTTTAAGTGTATAACCTACCTGACATTAAAACTGTTAATGACTTGATTTGTGTGGTCTTGGTCAATGTTTCGTTCTTGTAACAGCCCTCTAAGTCGGTTTCCCCCAATTATGACTAGGGAACTGCCCGTTGGACTTGTTTGATCACCAAGTTTTCAGTTAAGGCGGGACCGTCAGCAGAACCAAGTTGATCCTGGGATGACCAATATTGGCCCTTTCGGAGTCCCTGAACCCTAATTAGGTTATACTCCCCATGAGGGAAATCTCACAACCGCTGTGTCGTCTGCAAACAGCTAGTTAAATTGTCATTACGGGCGTATCCGCGGTGCGTACCGGGTGAAACTGCGTTGACCCTCGGTGAAGAACTTCAGACGAACTGAGTTCCATTCTAAATCAAGCCTAAATTCTAATTTGGAACATAACTTATTAATTAATATGGAGTCAGATTATCACGAGGGTAAAACCTATTAACTGTTACGCTTTCTTGCTGTGGTCATGGATATATTTGATGTGTTGTTCCACGCATTTGTGAATATTCTGATGCTCCCATTGGGATATTGACAGTCCGGCGACAGATCGGATATATCTCTGATGACAGCATAGCCCCGTTTGCGAACGGAGAGTAACCTGAATGCTACTGATCCGTTTTGGGCCAGGTTTAAGCGGGATATGAAGCAGCGCCTTCATATCTAACCCGTGGCAACGGAACCAGTGCATTCTTAATTATAATTGTGCCCTGTTCTTACGAACAGAGGAAAAATAACTAACATCTCCGGTTTTGAATCACACCAGCCAAGGGAGAACACGCGGTGCCTTCCCCTCCAGCTACAAACCCTCATTGGTCTAGCTGTGAGGTGTTTACAAGTGGTGACCCCGACGTGATATGGAGTATCTGGAGTGTTCCCTGAAATGTCTGCTGGTGTTTTTCATCCCGGCGTGATACCCTTCACCGTGGGTATCTCGCATTTTCTTCTCTGGTTTCCCGATCCTTGGTGTGGTGAGTGACACAATTCTCATATATTAGCCTGTGCTAGGGAGAGTTTTTTAGTCACTGTGCAGGGGATCGACATATCCCAGACAGGCCTGGGACCGTAGAAACCAGGCATTTTCCATATTACTACCCTTTGGGGAATTCATGAACAGGGAAAGAGAGAAGCTTAGGCTTGCATGTTTTTAGGAAATGTGTTGTGCTAATACGGCAAAATGCGTTTTAGAAAAAACTAGCCTATAGCAGTAGATGGTTGTGTATGTGTACAAAAATGTAAACGTTTGTAGAAAGGAAGGGAGTTTTGATGCAAGGCTTACTACTGTTTCTGCGTAGAGGCGCAGAAAACCTTGCTCAAACTCAGGAGAAATGAGGCACTGGTGAAAAGCCAGTGAATTTTGAAGGTGAACAGAGTGGTATACTGTTATGAAAGACTAAAAAGCAATAGAAGGTGAATAGTGAGAAAGTTTATAGCTGCCAGTAAGCGTGTGCAATCACAGAATGCACACGCGAAGAAGTTTGAACTTTGCTAGGGGGCTAACCCAGAAAAAGTGGCAAGCTTCTTGTTATATTTAAATTAAATAATATAAAAATACTGCTGAATGCTGAATCAGGTGCATAACCTCGGCTTCAAAGTTCCAGCCCTGAAAGCAGAGTCTGTGCTGATCCTTAAACCCAGGTATGGCCCTGCGGCAGTACGCGCGTCTCAAGACCTCTGACAGTGCAGACTGCAGCTGCACCAAGTTTTGAAACTGTTTGTATCTGTCCGGAGAAAACCATACTTTAAGTCTCAGAGATCGAGGCCGGTACCAGTGTAGTCACTGAACCTCTGAGTACCGCGCCCGATGTAATGTCACAGGACCGCTGAGTGCCACGGCAAATACAAGTCTCCATCCCTCTGAAAGTGTAGCCGCAGGCTACAACAAGGGTGGCGACCGTCTGGAATTTGTCACATGTGGGACTCATGTCTAAAGACCTCTGAGACTGGTGAAAAGGTATCAGGACACAGAACTTCTGCATTTCTGAGGTGCTGGAACCAAGGTCCTTGGCCTGTGTTATCTGTCTCAGTAAACAGTGGTGTACTATTAATTAAATAAATAGGTTAGGATTTATGAAACAGTTGAGATAAGCCAGTGTAGAAGGTAAAATTCCAACATGGCTTACAACCAACCAAAAAATAGATTTTGGCCTATTATAAATAAAATAATCAATAGCCTAGAGCTAAATTAAGTTATATAGGCATAGGTGTGCCACCATTCACCTTTCTTTAGAAAGCTCGCTTTCAAAAAAGTGTAGTGAATTCTGGTGTACCCTATTGTTTTCATCTGAGTTTTTGTTCTATGTGTCTTAGCAGCACAAGGATGAAATCAGAGGATTTTAATTAATAATATTAACTAATAATATATTAATTATTAATGCATGCCTGTGCACGCCATTTAGAAACTGTTAGAATTCACTAACAGCCTTATTTGGGTGCCAATTAAATTAGCTACGGCATGCTAGATACTAGAGATCTAATGGTATTTTTGTGTAAATTTCACCATAGCACAACATATACCTATTAGAATCTTTGTCAAACCGTTGATAAGCCAGTCAAATGCCATAAATGAACATAAGGTCATCAAGCTTAAACTCAGTTAATAAAGGCCAGTATCATCTGTGCCTGCAAGGAAAATTATTTAAGGAAGAAGTCTTCCAAACTACATATCTCAAATAAATAAATAAATAAATAAGGAGAAGAAGCACTTCCTCCTAGGTTTACATCAAATTTTCTTTTAGCATTAAAATGTTGAAAGAGGGGTCATCTTTTGGCAAGGACTGGCTTACTGGTCTCTCTTTTATTCTAGTTTTTCACAGTTTCCTCTCCTTAAATTCCCTCCTTCCTTTTCATTTACTGTTCCTCCTCCTCCTTTCTCCCTTCTCCCCATCTGTCTGTCTTGTTCTGTTTCCCCCCCTTCTCTGTCAGTTGTTGAATATTTAAGGAGCAGTAAATCTACACTCCCAAGACAGTGTCTGATTTTCTTTTTGTTTTTTCATCTTTTTATTTTTTGTCAGTTGTGGTTTAACCCCCAAATTATGCAGACAGTAACCCTACATAGATTTTCTCTTCTTTGCACAAATACAGGCAAGAAGTTAGCACCTCAAGCATCGGTGACAGACCAGTTGGGTGGAAATCTCTGAAGGGGTCATAAACATGTCAGCAGCTCATTTAGCCAACTCCTAACTTTAAACAGGCCCCCTGGTGTAGCACCAGAGCAAATTTTACAACACCCAATTTGTTACATTAGGGGATCCACCCATCCCATTAAGAACTTCACAGTCTTCTAATCTAACAAGAGCACACAAACCAGCACACATCCAATCCTAAACAGCGCACAAATAGGACACAATAGAAACACTATCCTATGTGATTCTATGAATTTCTTGGTGCAATAATGAATTTCTCTTATACCATTAACACATAGTATTAGACAACATTTTTTCAGTCTGTTTCAATTAAACTATTTTACAGTAATTACCATTCCAGTAATTTTCAACTTTTTAATAAATGTTTGTATGTATGTATGTAGGCATTGTATGTTTCTGAACACTACTTGTCTTATATGTCTTAATTTATGATTTTGGTGTTTTTCTTTATTTTTTGTTCTTTATTTTTATACTATCATTTTCAATAACCATCCACACAAAATGTATTGGGTTCTTTGTTTCTTTTCCTTTAATTCACCCAGAACAGGTGTACCCAAATTCCACTACCATACGCTCTATCGGCGTAGTAGTGAAGAATCAGGTTCTAAAATTAGATCACCTTACCGGGTATATCACTAGGAGGGGCACAGAGACCATATTCACCACTCGCATGTGTTGTCATGAAAGCTCCAGCTATATCATCTGCACCTGTAACACCTTACAACCTTTTTCTCCCAATGATACCAAATTCATTAGTGTGCAGTCTTTGCATGGCCACGCTGACGCTATCCAGGTTTCCCACACACAATGGTGCGTCATCAGCGAGACGAACTTTTTCTCGTATGGAGGTCTGACCTGTCCAGCAAACCACACTTTCTGCTTGGAAGTGACGGAAGATTTGGCCATGGGTCAGATCAACATTCTAGGCCGAGTTCCACTGGAGGTGGACGTCTCCCCGTGGTGGGAGGACACATTCTACGAACAAGGAACGCGGGCCCTGACTGACCTAATGAGTTTGGTAGAACAGATCATCCGTGACACCAATTACCACATCAACCAGGCTCAGGTGGAGGTGAATCTGGCCGAAAGAACAGCGGAGATCCTGGCCAGCTCCTCTACCCGGTCCGCCCAGGACGCGTACACCTGGTGGGATTGGGTGTTCCGAGGGTGCGTCATCGCTAGCGCAGTCATCTTTACCATCACCCTGGTTCAATGCTGTTATTTTCGACACCTAATACACTCTCTGCGCACCTCCACTCATGCTGCTTTGGTTCTCAGCCCCCTCCAGTTGCCAGCGAGGCCGGGCTTGAGACCATAAACACCGGACCTGGACTGCTGTCAAAGTTGGGCATTTTCAGTGACCCCTGGGACAGCGTTCTGTTTGTCCCACGGGGCCAGAGAGGGGAATCTGTAAGGCCCACGGGAACAGGCATAGAGTGGAATTTCCTCTCTGACTGTCGTAAAGCAATTCGCCAGGTGCAGAGTCTGATATTGTCGGGACAGAGTGGCCCGTAAGACCTTGGCATCTGGTTTTGCGACAGTTCACAGGTGACACCTAAAATTATCCCAACGTCCTGGAGGTTTCATATGGCAAGTAATAAAATCACATGATAGAAATGGGGCAAATTACTCAGGACAGTTGAGGGACAGCCAAAGTGCCCTCACCTGGTGTCACTGGGTAACTTGTCTCCCTACCTTCATAAGGAAAGAAATTTACTCAAGCACACTTTTTGTTAGGAAATAAATGCAGATTTGGGTTGAATACATTGCTACACTACACTATGCAATCTTGATACCCTGTGGAAAGACATTGAGAGTTGGCAGTTGGTTCATGTAAGTGATTGTACAGTTATTTCATGTTTTTCAGAGTTTTCATGACAAACACAAGAACAAATATTCATATTTGGTATGGTTTTTATAGTCTCTGCGCGAGTGATGCTCTGGTTTAGGTTTGAAAACCAGCAAACCTATAGAAAATCTATTTTTAATAAATTTGGAAGTCAACTGTATTTTTGGGACACTCCTCCTAGTAAATCCATCTGTCTGATCCTCAGGATGGAACCAAATTCCAATCTTCCCCCTCCAAGTAAATTTATGGTTTTATGAGCCTTTTGTGGCGACATCCACCTGCCTTCCGCTGGGTTCTTATAGGAGAGGAACAGGGCCCTCTGGGAGTCTGCAATCAGACTTCCCACACAAGACTCTTTCTGTGTTTAGACTGCTGTCAGGGAATCTGCAATCAGACTTCCCACACAAGACTCTTTCTGTGTGTAGACTGCTGTCAGGTATGCTCATCTTTATCTTTGATTGTTAGACTATTTTCTAAATTCTGTAACTACAAATTGACTATTTTAAGTGTATAACCTACCTGACATTAAAACTGTTAATGACTTGATTTGTGTGGTCTTGGTCAATGTTTCGTTCTTGTAACAGCCCTCTAAGTCGGTTTCCCCCAATTATGACTAGGGAACTGCCCGTTGGACTTGTTTGATCACCAAGTTTTCAGTTAAGGCGGGACCGTCAGCAGAACCAAGTTGATCCTGGGATTACCAATATTGGCCCTTTCGGAGTCCCTGAACCCTAATTAGGTTATACTCCCCATGAGGGAAATCTCACAACCGCTGTGTCGTCTGCAAACGGCTAGTTAAATTGTCGTTACGGGCGTATCCGCGGTGCGTACCGGGTGAAACTGCGTTGACCCTCGGTGTAGAACTTCAGACGAACTGAGTTCCATTCTAAATCAAGCCTAAATTCTAATTTGGAACATAACTTATTAATTAATATGGAGTCAGATTATCACGAGGGTAAAACCTATTAACTGTTACGCTTTCTTGCTGTGGTCATGGATATATTTGATGTGTTGTTCCACACATTTGTGAATATTCTGATGCTCCCATTGGGATATTGACAGTCCGGCGACAGATCGGATATATCTCTGATGACAGCATAGCCCCGTTTGCGAACGGAGAGTAACCTGAATGCTACTGATCCGTTTTGGGCCAGGTTTAAGCGGGATATGAAGCAGCGCCTTCATATCTAACCCGTGGCAACGGAACCAGTGCATTCTTAATTATAATTGTGCCCTGTTCTTACGAACAGAGGAAAAATAACTAACATCTCCGGTTTTGAATCACACCAGCCAAGGGAGAACACGCGGTGCCTTCCCCTCCAGCTACAAACCCTCATTGGTCTAGCTGTGAGGTGTTTACAAAGGTGATTTCCAGTTTGCTTTTACTGTATCACCAGTGTAAATTATGCAGAACTACCGCATACCTCACATAACTGTATCAAACGTTTTGAGTCAATTACAACGGGCTAACAAAGAAAATCCGGAAGAAAATATTCAGCAACCGAATTAAACCGTTTGAATGTTTTGGTACGTAATATGCTATCCCAGCACGAATGCTTAACATTTTATAAAAAGAATACTAAAGCAAGAAAAGAACAGAAGAGCACACGTTATAATTCCAAGACATTGGCAGGCTATAACCAAAAGTAGGCTACTGCGCCGCATAACATACATTGATTTCAAGTTATTATGAAAATAAATCGGTTTGCGGCTGCAGATTTTTAAAAATGGTGGTTGAAATAAAGCACTGCGAGTAGCCTAGTCAACCAATCAGAAATTTTCAGCGCTTGCGCCCCACCCCAAAAGTTCCGGTACTTTTGGAAAGTACTAGCCCCTGAGCAGGGACTTTTTTGGGGGTAAAATAAAGTCCCTGGAACTTAATTTAGACCCTAGTTCCTGCGGTCGAAACGCACTGAGTTCCTCAAAAGGTTCCTAGTTCCGGGGTAAAGTTCCTGCGGTGGAAACGTGGCTTATGTGAACAATAATGTATATGTACAACCCCAGCTAAAGAAGCCTTATATTTATGTATGGACTGAGCAGTCTACTGCATAGGTATAAGAGGACATAGTCTATGAAATTACACCATAAAACTAATCACTGATGAAAAAGGATTCATTTCTGTTCATTTCATTTTCTTTGATTACCTTTGCCTATTCCTATGAAGGATTAAGAATAAATAATTTAAAAAATATGTGAATGACCACCTGGCCTTGAAAAGTCAAATGCTTTCCTGAGAAAAACAGTATAAGACAGGCATGCCTGCTTCTGTGTCCTTGTACACATATGTTTTTTTGTTCAGTATAACCTCAGCAATATGAACCTCAGAATTATGGACTGACCAGTCAACTGCATGGGAACAAAGTGGAATATGCAATTTATCCCTAGCAAGCCCCTTATCATCACAAATCTAAAAATGAGGTCATTACAAACATTTACGGGTTGACCCCTAAGCTGAAAAAAAAAATGGAGGAGGCTATCATTTTGGCTGTATCCCATCAATTCAACTTTAAAAGAATATAAAATGCAAACAAGGAGAGAGGCAGCAAGGTTTGCCGTGTCACAGGAAATTGGAGTCGATGGTACACATATCTTATTCTAACGTTTTTTAATTATTATTTATTTTAGCATTTGCAGCCACATAGTTCGCCGTTTAGCTTTGAGCCTCCTGCTGCGGGGTCCGTAATGATTTCGAAAGGTGAATTGTAGTGTGACCGCACCTTTACTCAGTGAGAACACCACACCATTTAATGTCACTCCACGCCGCAGAATAATTATGAGGCAGCTATTAACCGGGGCTGGAATCTCGCCCAGACCTCCGTCTCACAGCTACGCCATGGATGTATAAAGAGAAGGGCTACGTGAGATCACAACGCAAAACAAAAAGTGTTTAAAGTGGCTTTAGTTTATAAAGCTATGCAAAATAAGAAAAAAGGCAAAGGAGATGGTACGTTCGCCCTCTAAATCAGAGTAGGACAGAGAATTAAGAGTTTTGTCTATACATTTGGCAAATGCGGAGTTTAAACGAGGGGGTCCACTTCTCTTATTTCCGAATGTTGATGACTTGCTGAGATGAGTAGCACCATTCATCAAACTTGCGGGAACTCACAGAAATCCCATCTCTACAGAAGAGAGATTGGCATTGACTCTCCGTACATTAGCATGTGAAGTCTGCCCTCTGAACTCTCAACCGTGACGAACCAACCATGTGATATTTGGACCAATAGATGAGAGAGGGAGGTTGGAGAACAAGAAAGACATTTTCTAAAAGTTCTCCCTGGGGGCCGTCGCACACTGCACCGCGAAGCCGGTCACCCACCGAAGTGGCGAAGTGGCATGGCGCAGCACGTCGTGTGTCTGCACTAGGGTTGCAAACAATCTGAAAATTTACGGTAAATTTACGGAAATTTTGAAAGGGAAGTTAAGCTTGGGAATTTTGCACAATTTCAATGTAAAAATCTTACCTTTTAATAGTGAACTTATTTGTGGGGGGAATACACATAGAAAAGCAGTACTAGGGCTTATGGCATGTTTTGGTTAAAAGTATGCCCATTTAATTGAATTGTAACCATGCACTGCATTCAGCAGCGCACTCTTCCATCACATGTATTGATAATTTGCCAGCATCCCTTTAAATAGGAATTTAGTAAAATTATAACCCTCTGCATGCACAGTGCATTCTCTCATCACGTGTTCAGCCCACATTAGGCTACTGCCAACACTACCGCATTGTCTGAGCCAAAGGACTACATGCTTTCAGGTAAGTTTTGATTATATTGCTGGAGTGAATATATTTAATATATTTTTAATGATATTTCAGTTAACCGGCAGATAGTAGCCAAATGCAAAGTACACAGTTTATACCTTGTTAACACCTTCTGCTAGCTAGCTGTTACCATGTGATGTAGTTTGACTGAGCATGCTAATTGAGGAGTTTTAATTAATCTGACCATTTCCATTCATTCTTTATTGTAAAACATTTATTTTATAAATGAGTTGTTCACTTTAAACCCTAAGGCATATTCTGACAGCGGTATTTATTCAGTTTATATTCTCCAATGAAAATAATACATTTTGTCATGTTACAAAAGTAAATTGTTATTTTGTTATGTTTGTTTTCGTCATGGAAAAAGGGGTCGTAACGAATATTTCTCGTTGACAAAATTAACGCCGTCTGATAAGTAGGCTATTTTTATCGCTGTGAAGCGGCATGGAGACGTCGTATAAATATTGGTAATTTTGGACAAGCAGTTAGCTTCTCTTCAAAACTTCCCGTCTTTGGTCGGCCAAGTGCTGCCGACATCACTTGGCTCTACTCACGGTATAGGCTACTGGTCGTCACTAGAAGAACTGCGGGGTCAACTGACCCCTTGCGCAGTAAAATGGGATGTATTTTGTGAATGTTTATTCCACATGTCTGTCATTCCTTGACTTTTTCCAAAAACTCCAGCTTAAACTATCTATGGCTGCGTCCCAAATGACTCACTTGTTCACTCATTCCACTATTCCCTATATAGTGGAAAATATGTAGCACACTACATTGGGAGTGAGCGGCAGAACAAACGTTTGCTTTGGGACACTGTTGTCATCACCCTGCGCCACTACTATCTTTTGAATATCTGTCGCACAATAACGGAAGTTGCATTCGTTATTTATGTGAGGAGAAAGCGACGTTGTCTTTGGTCCCTGATCAAATATCTCTTGAACGTAATCTTTACATGTATATATGAAATTCTCGGTTAAATATTCATTAATATAGGCATCGACTAAATGTATAGCAATCAAGCGGCCAAAACCAGACTCCGTTTTTGAAGCTCATTTCCTGGTCTTGTTGTTCCTGGTTGCTCACTAGCGCCACTACGGTTGGCTCCAGTATACGTGTTTTCGTATCCGGTTTCCATGTAAGTCTACGTTACAAATGCGGTCAAAATACAAAGTCAATAATTTTTTCTCATGAGAACAAATAGTCACAATATGTGTATTTTATTCGTCTTATGACTGTCCATGGGTCGATTTCATGATTTATTGTGTCATTTGGGCACTGTTATAATATTTGTTGTGGACCAATGAGGTACAGTTTGCGTCACTTCCTGATTACTGCAGAGGACTAAGCTACAGTAGGGGCTACAGTCTTTGGTCACTGGGGTGGGAGGTGGCGCATCTTGGCTTTGACATTGCGGCTCCGACCACGGTCCACCTGTGCGAAGTCAGAAAATGCAGGCATCCCATTTCGTAGTGATTTCATTATGGCGTGTGCTATTTACAGCTGCACTAGACGACCATAAAATAATCCTCCTCTGAAGTTTTTCGGTAGCCAAGTCATTTTTTACTATTTCCTTTAGCCTACTTAACCAAATAATTAGTTGGCAGAAAGCGTAATCAGATGAATATATTTGGTAGTCCAGTAGCCTACGCTAAAACAGTTCGCAACTTCGGCTACCAAGCCATTTGACTAGCTAGCTAACCCTAACCGGCAAATATTCAATCTGTCAAACGTGTTTGACGGCTTGTCAGTTGTGTAGCCTACATTCCGTAAATGTCTACCTGGGCCATGCTTCATGCATGTGACAAAGCTACTATAATCCCGATTTTGGGATAACAAATTTTCATTTTCATGAAGCGAATTAAGAGTCTTAAGGTTTATTTGCTGGATAACATACAACACACGATGAAATCACACACACAGAATTTAACGAAATTAACCGTCTTTGTAAGACTGGCATTTAGAAAGGAACATGTTTTTAGCATTTAAGAGACCGACAAGAGCATTTAAGACAGTGGTTCTCAGAATCGGTCCTGGGGGCTCCTTGCGTATATTGGCTTTTCTCCATTGGTTTTGATGATCTACAAGAAAAAACTAATAATAGCCTAATGATAATTAGAAATTCAATGTACATTATTTTTGTCTTCATGCACCAGGTGGAAAACTTGCTGTACAAAGTGCGTTGTCATATTTACACGCCTGCAGATCAGTTATTAAAATACTTGGTAGATTTGTTAATCACCGCTGACAGTGTTAATTTTTATTCGGTAAAAACTGACTTGCGAATGATCGGTCAGCTAACGTCACCCAGCAAGTGAACACCACAAACGGCGATGGAGTAGTAGCAGTTACTGGCTCATTAACTGACTGTGGCGAAAACCTACGACGATAACTTGCTCGGTTAACAGCAGGTCTACCAGACAGTTATATGAAAATTAGCCTAGTCAAATCACAGTAGCCTACACATCTCTGATTGATTGACCATTAACCATGTTCTTCCCCTGTGGTTCATATTGCTAATGTGTGAGCTAACCACGAATAGCCTACCTAGCTCACTGGCAAGCTGATATGCTAGCTAAGCATATTCGTTTTGATGAGAAACATAAATTGAAGATAACTGAACATAAATTTTGTATTATTAATGTCATACATATAATATGATTACATGACACAGTACAGTGACGGATGGAAATTAAACTAAACATTTGATATTTTAAAACATAACGGCAGACAGTCAGCTAGCCTCAAGTTCGTTCTGCAATTGTTCGTTCAGGTTGATGGGCTTCCGCACCGGACTGTCAATCACATTGTAAAATCACAGAACCGCTTAACTCTATGGTTTTGGCTCCAAATCGACAACATGGCCACGCCCGCCATTGAGCTTCAAAACGTGTTTTAGAGACAGACGGAGAGTCAATGGGTGATATCACAGTAGCTTTGTCCATATTTTTTACAGTCTCTGATAGCAATACACTGTTCAAAAATCTTTTATCAGGGACCGAAAATGACGTTTTGCTTGAGTTGCACTGCTAGTACCAAGATTAGCTAGCTTCTTAGCTAGCAAGCAGCTCTCCGGAGAAAAACCGTTAACGTTACACTTGGCACTTCAACAAAAATTGGTGACTTTTTTGTATCGAATATGCAAATACAATTCATGAGTTGACATAATTAGGGACAACTTGCATTTATACAAGTAGCTACCGCTCGCTTGTTCCAACCGCCATCTTTGTTGAAAAAAAAGTGTAAAGCCCTACCGCAGTGTATTGTGGGATGGTGGGCTTCCGGATAGTGTACATAGCTTGTACCCTACATTTTGCAGTGCATTGTGGGGCAGAAGTAGTTCACTATATAGTGTGCTACAATTTTGTTTCTCAGATGGGACACACTACAAAATGGCTGATGCCAAAAGTAGTGCACTATATAGGGAATAGGGAGTGATTTGGGACGCAGCCTATGTAGATAGAATTCTAAAACAACACTTGGAAGACTGTTTTTAGGGTTTTTTTAGGTGTTAAGAGAAGTCTTTTTTTTTGGGAGGGGGGTCATAAGGAATGTTTGCAATTACGTCTGCTTATGATATGGTAAAAGGTTTGTTTCCATCTGCATATGACATGGTAAATGCAGCCTGAGCAAATAGGGCTATATTTCCATTTTATTCCCGTTAATCCCCATGGAAAGTTTCCACCTTGAATATTCCCGGAATTTTGCAACCCTAGTCAGGTTCCGTTTGTGTCGCACAAAGGCTTGGTTAAAGCTCTATATTCCTAGTAGCTCTCGCAGTCTGCAGTGGGATTACATCGTGTATTTCATGTTTGTTCTCGACTGTTGATTATGGGTAAGTGAATAGACTACTTGGTGAGAGACCTTTTTCAGTTTGTTAATTTGGTAATATTTTGGTAAACTCATGTAAATACGTGAGAAAGTTTGTGCTGAAGCTACCGAGACGATTTGCTACCTTAATGCTGCGTGTAGATTGAATGAAAGGAGACACTCGCTCATTGGAAAATACATGTTTACTTTAGGCTTACTATTAAAAACATGACGTTATGTTCTTAATAATAAAGTTTGTTGTGTACTCGTATCAATATAGCCCCCTGCACCCAAACCTGATGAAACTGGATAGAGAAAAAGATTGCTTACTTCAAATCAAATAAAAAATATGTAAACGCTTTAAAGAATTACCATAAACTAAATCGCAACGTAGCCTACATAATAATCAATCTCAAACTGTATTAATTTATTTGCTTGGTTAATAAGCGTGCCAACTTTATGAAGAATACACCCCTGGGCAAAAAAAAATGGCGCAAGCCCAAAATGGCAAAATATTAAGCTTTTAATGGTCTTAACAACAAATCATTAGTCAGAAAATTAGCAAGAATTAAACAAATGCACTCCTGAGACCTCCTGTGCCACCATTTGCTCGTTTACTTTTGCTGCAGTGAACTGTTTGGGGAAAAGCTTTTACAGTAGACAAATTAACATAATGTCAAATAAAAGAGTCATGTTTTGTATTTGGTTGCATATCATTTGCATGCCATGACTACGTGATGTTTGTGACCTATCAACATCATTAGTCTGGATTATTTATATATCTTATTTTCAGTTTGTCCTACAAGTGATACAAAAACACTTTGCATTTGAATGGATCTCTATGGGAATTGGGGGGTGGGACTAGATTCAGCTGTAAATTATGCTGATACAGTATGGAACACATTTGTTGGCTAAATGACAGCAGCAAGGTGGTTTTAGGGTGAAGTGGTCCATTTATTAGGGGTCCAAGCAGCGAAGCTGGTGGAACCCTATTGTATCTGTTAGGATTATTATTAGGGGTCCAAGCAGCGAAGCTGGTGGAACCCTATTGTATCTGTTCGGATTATTATTAGGGGTCCAAGCAGCGAAGCTGGCGGAACCCTATTGTATCTGTTCGGATTATTATTATTATTATTTTTTTCTCCGCTAAAAGTGTCTGAGGCTCAGCAACCATAAGTCCTAGAGCAACCACATTTGGCAGGTGGGTTCCTATGGCCCCCCACTACTCAGGCACTAAAAATCACCTATGTCGGGCAGATGGTGGCGCTATAACAAAGGGTCATGCGTACAAGGCCATAACTCCCACACCATAAGTTAGATCAACACAAAACTTCATCGACCTATGCAGCTGAACGTGCTCTACAACTTTTCTATTGGGAGCACCTATGTCCGCCATATTGTTTGCCCGCCATTTGGACTTTTTTATGAGTTGGGGTGCGGAAGAGCTGGAGCTCCAAATCTAAGGTGTTACGACATCTATCGAACTTCTTTACGGCAAGCGACATCCATGGCGACGCAAGTAATCCGACACCGTAGGGTCTAGTTTTTATCAGTGAGGGGAGGGTCTGAACGTCGGGGAAGCAATGGAAGACAGTGCCAGCCAGAGTGCATGCTAGGCTACTAAAAGTTTGTTAGTAAAAGCTTTCTGAGAGGATGAATAATTACTTTTCTTTGGCATGGACCCATTTGAAGACAGTATCGGGTGAGTTCGTTTAGTCTTTCAATCTGTCATTATGCTAAGAAATAGCTAAACCATTTTATTGATAGGTTTTGAGTTTCTGTGCAAACGCGTGAAAACACGCTGGTATAATAAAACAATGACGGTAATACATATATAGTCCGCTTCGTTCCATTGCTACCATAACATAACAAACTATCTTGTTTCTACAGCTGCAGTTTCTTGCTGCAATTACTAATATTGAATATAAACAAAAGACACAATTTATGCTGTAGTCTGCCAATGTCTAAATAAATAATACGATATTCTGAGTGCAGTAGGCAGGTAGCAGGGATGGCGAGTTGATATTTCCTTTTTTGCTACTATAAGTTTGTTAGTAAAAGCTTTTTGAGAAGATGAATCATTACTTTTCTTTGGCACGGATCCATTTGTAGGCAATATCGGGTGAGTTCGTTTAGTCTTTATATCTGTCATTATGCGGAGAAATAGCTAAACCATTTTATTGATAGTATTTTATGCTGAGAGAAATCGTATCCCGTAGCAACAAGATAAATCCGACATTAGCCATAAAATATGCCAATGTAGCAGTGAAAATGCTGCTCACTGAATCACGAAATAAAAATGATACCATGTCATTCTACAGTCAATATCTGGAACTAAACATTGAATAAATATACAATCTTACCACTGGTTTTACGTGTAGAGATGTCCCGTTTGAGACTGAGTGGTCATATATTCTCTTGGACAATCTGTTTGTGAAATATATGCGCATTTGTGATACCTGGGTAGGCTACCTTCAAATATAGCTGTGCGTAATACCACACCTGTTGCTTACGGCGTTGTCGCCCTTTTTTGTACAATTTGGCTTGATTGATAATTCATTTAATCAGTAGGTGAGAGTATAAGCTTTCTAACAATGTATAACATGGCTGATTTTGCTTTTGGAAAAGCATTTTATAGGTCAGCGAAACCGAAAATTTTCTTATCTGCCAATGTCTAAATAAATAATACGGTTGGCTACTCTGCGCGCTGCACGCAGGTCGCGAGTTGGTATTTCGTCTTTTGTTTCGTTTTTTTCTCAATGTGGTATTTATTATTTGAAACGTGTATTTATGTGTTATTATTCTATTTGTCTCTGATGCGCTCTGAAGTGCGCATTCTCTGCTAAGCTGAGCAATGGATTGGAATATGTGTCTGACGCCTATTTTAGTTGCGGCGCAGAAGCGCTGCAGCTCTACATACACACCGGACCATCTAAATGCTGTTTTATAATTTTGCGTAGTCTGCATAGTTTCCACTGTGTGCGGCACTCGCGAAGGGCCAAATCATTTGTGCGGCATATTGCACAGGTTGCGCAGGCCACGTAATTAGATTTTGTTACTGACCGTTATAGTTCAAAAGACAACACCTTGATTCATATTTCCAAACCTACAATATACTGCACCAGTGACCACAAAAATGCTCAGCTAGATGTAACTTGTTGCAACGAAGACATTCACCTGACAAAAGCGCTTTTAGTCGCATATTTAACATTGCCTATCGGTTTTGTGAATCAACTGTTATAACCTGTTAGTCAGAGCCGTATGCCAGTGACTTCATGCTAGCAGTCAACCAATCATCTTCTTTACGGCGTATGCCGGGACTGGTTACTAACTATGCGCTTTTATTTTCTTGAGGTCTGCGTCTTCAACGCGGCCGTGGTCTGCAACCATCGCACATGCAGCACATTGCGCACACCCCCTACACAGACCCATTTTTACCTGTACTATCCAGAAGTATAAAACAGCCTTTAGCGTTACGACATAGTAAAGGCCTTTACACCTAGCGGCTAGGAGACATCCATAGCGATGCAGTAGATATGTTGGGTGAAGGTATATGATCATGAGGACAAAACCATTTAAAAATCACTCCATAGGTGGCGCACTTGTGCCAATGCTTGGACCCCTCCCAACGCCGCTTGCGGCTTTAATTTTATTTTGTGTTGGTGTGGGTGCGCACTTTCTCTCCATGCGACAGACAACGGCGTTGCCCGGTACTGCCACGTGTCCCTCCCAGGGATGTCACACTGGCGTGTGACATAAACAAAGGTACCTAATGTAGCTTAGGCTACTGCTAAAGAATACAATGTTGGAAAGCTAACAGTACTTTACATAAAGGGAGCGAACATAATCACAGTTCACATTAGAGGACAGAGAAAATGAGTCACTGAAATTGAGATTTATCATTCACAAAACTGATGTGGAAAAATGTAATATTTTAATGAGATTCTGATTACCACTGGTTTATTTATTTTTCAAGAGTAATGTACATAACAAGTCTAATAAAATCCAGGTTCAAAAGAAACAAATCTGTAGATGATGTCACTTGCAAAGTTATGAACATTTTGTTCTAAATGACTACAATTAGCAGTGCAGTTTCAACTCTGAGGTTATACTGTAATTGAATGTAAATATGTTCTGCATTTTAAAATATTTAAGGTATGCCTTATAGTTTGCACCCTACTGTGTAATTTATCAAAAATCTGTTTGACTTGCGGGAACACACACATGCACTATTCAGTTTACTGCTTGGTTATCTGACTGAATAATAATAAATTGTTTTGCGAAATAACCACTATCAATGCACAGAACAAATACAGTATCCAGAGTGCACATATTAAGTCAAATTCACTGTTCAGAGTAATATCCCTGCAGTAAAATAGGAAAGTGATTAAGAATTTAAACCATGAGACTGGTTTATAGAAATTCCAGCATCAGAAAAATATGTCAAATGAAAATCTTGCATGATTTAAATGTAGTCAAATTATTGTATGACGCTTACAGTGTGTTCTGCACATCTTTGTCTCCTCAAGACAGAGGAAGAGAAAGGCAGAACCAGGCTGGAGGCTGACTCCATGGGCCCAGCTCCATTATTTGACCCAAGTGGAAACCAAAACAACAAAATGCTGTCGATTAAAATCTGCTTCTTCCTCATGTGAGAGTTTGTCCGGCAATGAGCACTGCGAGAAATCTGAATATACTGATGGTAAAATTGTCCAGGATTAACTTGTATCCCTTGTGTGTGTTTTACACACATATCATACTGTTGACATGGGCTGTAGGTTTTTCAGCTCTGCAGTATAGTGAGCACCATAATTCCTTGGACAGTGACACATTTTTTTTCTGTACTCTAGTACTTTGAAAGGATACAATGAGGTTGAAGTGCAGACTGTCAGCTTTAATTTGAGGGTATTTTCATCCATATCGGATGAACCGTTTAGAAATGACTGCACCTTTTGTAAATGGTCCCCCCATTTTAAGGTACTACAAGTATTTGTTGAATTGGCTTCACAGATGTGTTTCGTTTAGCAGGTGTATTCATTTGTGTCGTTAGTGAATGCAGAAGAGAGCTGTTAATGTCTAGTCTTGATTCAAGACTTTGCAATTGCCTTTGGAGATTGTTGTTGGGGTGTGATAACATGAGGAAACAGCAGTGTCGATGCAAATTAACCTGGCTGTCATAAGGCTCAGAAATGAAAATCAATCAATCAGGAACATTGCAGAAACCCTGGGCATGCCAAAGTCAACAGTTTGGTTCATCATTAACAAGAAAAAAACAACTGGTGAACTCAATTATGTCAAAAGACCCAGTAGACAGAGGAAGACCACTGTAGTGGATGACCGGAGAATACTCTCTATGGTGAAGAAAACCTCCCTGACGACAGCCCAAGAGATCAAAACACTCTCCTGGGTGCAGGTATAGCTGTGTCAAAGTCTACCATATGTAGAAGGCTACACCAGCAGGACTACAGAGGGTACACTACAAGATGCAAACCACTGATAAGCCTGAAGAACAGAAAGGCGAGACTACAGTTTGCTAAAAAGCACCTAAAAGAGCCCCAAGAGTTCTGGAACAAAGTCTTGTGGACAGATGAGACAAAGATTAACATGTACCAGAGTGATGGAAAGAGGAAGGAAAAAAGAAATGTCCATGATCCAAAGCATACCACCTCATCCGTGAAACATGGTGGAGGGGGTGTTATGGCTTGGTCCTGTATGGCTGCCAGTGGAACGGACTCACTTGTCTTCATCGATGATGTGACTGCAGACAGAAGTAGAACAATGAATTCTGAAGTCTACAGAAATATTTTATCTGCTCAGATAAAACCAAATGCCTCCAAACTCATTGGACGGCACTTCATCATGCAACAAGACAATGACCCGAAACATACTGCTAGAGCAATGAAGGGGTTTTTGACGCCCAAAAAGTGGAAAATCCTTGACTGGCCGAGTCAATCACCGGATCTGAATCCAATTGAACATGTATTTTACATGTTGAAGAGGAGACTGAAGGCAAAAATGTCCCCAAAACAAGCAGGAACTGGAGATGGCTGCAGTACAGGCCTGGCAGAGCTTCACCAGGGAAGATACCCAGCGTCTGGTGATGTCTATGCGTCACAGACTTCAAGCAGTCATTGCATGCAAAGAATATGGACCAAATATTAAAAATGATTACTTTATTCTACATTATGTTAAAGGAGTACCATGGTGGTTGAACGTGACACTTCCCAGTTGTCTTCAGGCAACAACAAAACAAATGTGCATAATTTTTTTATTCTTCAGTCATTTCAATGTACTTTAAAACGTATTTTTCTAAGCCTAAATTTCCCACTATAAAAATTCACCCGAACCGTCTGGGCGTGGTAATGAGAACTGTCAGTTAGCTATGATTGACAGACCGTTCCCCGTTACCATAGCTACCCCCATGATACGCGCTCTCTTTAGGAGACTGAATTTTCACAAGCTAGCTAGCTTAGTAGTATATCAAGTATCGATAGATAGCTAAGGTAAGGACGTTGACTTGTATCCAGTTACAATTTTTGCTATCTAGCTAGCCAAGTTAAGATAAAAGCACAACTATAACGTCCTCATAAAAGCGAACTAGCAAGCTAACGTTATCGATAACATTGCCTTATGAAAGCAAACCTCCTAGCTAGCTAACGTTAGCTAGCTAGCTAAATGAATATAACCAGAAAAAATCTAAAGGAACTCTAATTTAAGTGAACCTAACGTTAGTCAAATATTTGCATTGTCTGAACAGCAGGACGGTGTGTCCTGTCAGATTTCTTTACGGGGCGTGGAAATAGGAGTGGTTACTGTATTCGTGACGTAGAAAAATGACAACTTTCTCAACCGGTTGAAAATGGGACGATGAATTTAAAACGCATATTTCTCCAAAAATACAGAACGGACATATTTAATACTTTGCTCATTGTGTTTCTTCAATGCCTCTTGTGCAAATAGCACATAGAACAGAGAAGTGTGAAAATCACCATGGTACTCCTTTAAACTGTCCAATATTTTTGATGCCCGAAAATGGGGGGAGGGGGGACTATGTACAAAAGATTCTATAATTTCTAAACGGTTCATCCGATATGTATGAAAATACCTTCAAATGAAATATGACAGTCTGCACTTCAACCTCTTTGACATTGTATCCTTTCAAACTCAAAGTGCTAAAGTACAGAACCAAAATAACAAAAAATGTGTCACTGTCCAATGAATTGTGTGTGTTTGACTTTTAGCTTGAAATGTTTATTTTATTTTACAAAATAGCATAGTTTTTTTTTTTTGTTTTTTTTCTACCACCACCTCTTCGGAGGACAACTTTTTTTTTTTTTTTTGAACAGAGTACATAGTTTACACATCATTATCTTTTAAATTTGCACATTATCATTTATAATAAACAGAGCCCCCCCCACCCCCACCCCAGGTCCCTACCCACTTACCCAGTGATGTCCCTTCCCCTCACCCTATGTGCCATACAAATATTCACCCTTATACCAACCCCCACCCCCATCTTTGGAGCACAACTTTATTATTATTTTCTATGGTTAATTACTTATTTACCATTTTACTTGTAAATAGTTTATGCATATACATACCTACATACACGTACACATACATATATACACATATACTTTTTTCTTTCTTTCCTTTTTTCCTTCCCCCTCCTTTCTATTCCCAGCCTTCTGCCGCTCTCAGTGCACCCCATCTCTCCTTATATACAAACAATCTACTATTTTGTTGTGCAATGTAGCACTCAATTGTGCTGTGATGTTTTACAAACAGTTTAAATCTCTCAATTCTTAAGGCCTCCCAAGATTTTGACCCAAAAATGAATATTTTCCCCAAAAGAATTATCATGTTGACTATTGTTTGGGTATGATTTCTTAGATCTCCCAGCAGCACTGTGGGCAAGTCTAGTTGAAACTGACCATTATAGCCAGAAAACCAGCCCTGAACCCACATCCAAAAAAGGCCCACAAAGGGACAATACCAAAATAAATGGTCCACTGACTCAGTCTCTTCTTGGCAGAATCTGCACAAGGGTGACTGTTCAATACCCCAAATATTGAGAATCTTTTTTGTAGCCAAAAACTTATACAATAATTTAAATTGAAAAAATCTTATGGACGAGTCAATCGTTGTTTTATAAATCAGATTAAACACCTGTTGCCATGGAATTGGGAGATCTAACATATATTCCCAACTATCCAGAATCTTGTATGGGGTAGCTATCAAGGTTTTAGATCTTAAATAAAACTTATAAATTTCTCGATTTATACTTCTTTTTTTTAACCAATTATAGTTTTTGATATGTGGCCGGCAGACTAATTCCTGGCCGTTTCCTTTTCTAATTTCTCTTTTCCATTGTTGTGGTAGGGCCGCAATAAGTTGATTGAATTTTTGTAATGGGCAGACATTTCCGTAAATGTTGATAAATTGTTTGTAAGTCATAATTTTACCTTCCTTATTCACAATATCATTTATGATGATAATGCCATTATCAAACATGTTTTTCCAAAAAAATAACTTTCTATCTATTAATATATTAGAGTTTATCCATATGATTTGTTGTAAAATTTGTTCTGTATTTTCTGGAGGATAAAACTGGAATTGTAGCCAGCTCTGTATGGCTTCTTTCAAAAAGGAGGACATCTTAAGAAGTATATCATCATTAATCAATGAGAACTGGGTAGTTTTTATCTGCAGAAAGGGAAGAAATTCCCTTTGGAACATTGGGTGGGCATCCTTTAGTAATCTACTAGAAAATCAGTTTGAATTTTAAAAAAGTTTCTGAATCAGGGAGGCTTTAAGTGAGAGATTCAAGGCCCTTAAATTTAACAGATTCAGACCTCCAGATTCATATTCATTGTAAAGATACATACGTTTTACCTTATCTGGTTTATCATTCCATATAAATTTAAATATTTTCTGCTCATATAATTTAAAAGATGGTTCACCTGGAGTGGGTAAGGCCATAAATAGATGGGTAAACTGGGATGCAACTAGAGAGTTAATCAGGGTAATCTTACCATAGATTGTCAAATGTTTCCCTTTCCATGGTTGCAAAATTGTATCTATTTTAGTAAGTTTATTATTGAATTTGATTACTGAGAGTTCATTCATATTTTTGGGGATGTGAATACCGAGTATGTCGACTGATCCATTCTTCCATTTTATTGGTAGATTACATGAAAGATAAAATAAATTTTGTATCTTTCAGAGATCCAATTCTTAGTATTGTACATTTGTCATAGTTTGGCTTTAAGCCTGATAGATTAGAAAAGTGATCTAGGTCTTCAGTAAGATCTTGCAGGGATGAACGTTGTGGGCTCAGCAGAAAGCTTGTATCATCAGCATACATTGAGACCTTCGTATTTAAACCTTGAATTTCTAATCCTTTGATATTAATATTTGATCTTATCTTTATTGCAAGTATTTCAATTGCCATAATAAATAAGTATGGTGATAGAGGGCAGCCTTGTTTTAAGCCCCTTGATAATGTAATAAATAACCATTATTTATAACTTTACATGTGGGGTTGCTATACATGACTTTAACCCATTTTATTAGAGATTCACCAAAGTTGAAGAATTCTAGGCATTTGTAAATAAAATCCAGACGCACTTTATCAAAGGCTTTTTCAAAGTTTGCTATGAAAATTAAGCCGGCTTTCTTTGACATCTCATAATGCTCTATAATTTCAAGCAATTGTCTTATATTGTTCCCCATGTATCGTCCCTGTAAAAAGCTTGACTGATCATGGTGGACAATATCCGACAGGACCTTTTTAATACGATAGGCTAAACATTTTGCTAACATTTTAGCATCACAACACAGAAGTGTAAGAGGCCTCCAATTTTTTAAGTAAACTGGATTTTTATATTGTCCGTTGGCCTCGTTTTAATAACAGAGAATTTAAACCATCTTGTTGAGTACCAGAGAGTATACCCTTATCATATGAATAATTAAAACATGTAAGTAGCGGATCTTTAATTAGTTCATAAAATGTTTCATACACCTCGATCGGGATGCCATCAAGGCCGGGTGTTTTTCCTGACTGAAATGACCTAATTGCCAGGAGGAGCTCATCTTCTGTAATTAGGCCTTCACAGGACTCTTTCTGTGTATCCGAGAGTTTAACCCTCTGGGGTCGTGAGCTTCGCCGGCAAAGCTCGACAAGATGAAATTAACTTTAGTTTCTATTTGGATGATTAACTTCACGAGCTGTTATCATACAGACGCAACAAAAACATTGACAGAAACCTTAGAATCGCGACTTTCCAATGCGCCCATTGGCAAATAATATGAATTGTTTTAAAAGTTTTAAATTTGATTAATTAGACCATGTATGGTTCGTTAAACTTTACTCATTACTATGTGAATTTCGCTCAGCAGGAAGTCCGCCCAAATCGCATTCACATGTTAACGACATTATAATTACTCTCCATAGAAGGAGGCTAAAGGAGGGGCGATGCGAGATCCATGTGAGAAATGCCAAGTCTGCGAAAGCGGGATAGAATGTCAAAGTGTAGCTTAATTCACTTCTTTTGAGGTGAACATTTCGTTTAATTTTGGAAAATGGTCCGTCTGGAAGCCGACACTGATGAAGAGCGGTGTCATTTCGAACAGCGAACTGATCCAGCTGAGGATCAACTTCATGCGTAAGTATATTTCTTATGATCATATTGGTAAATATGTGTAATGTATTGCAACGTATCTGTGTGTTTGTAGGAATATCCAGCAATATGCGCGTTTGTAAATTCCCACACTACGAACGATTCAAACTATTGCATCTCAAAATTATAGGCTAGGCTCTCTGCGTCTGGTTGTGTTAGAAGTATCAGGTAGACTGTATGTTTTTTGATCGTATTCGTAATAAATAGCTCATGCCTGGCGTGTAGTGGCGTGGCTAGGATTCTAAAACTGATGTCCTTGCACAATCGATATTAGCATACTCTAAGTAAGTTCGGGAAATAACAATAAAATAACCACTTAGCTAAACAGACCTAGCCTACTTCAGATTGAGGCATTGTTATTGATGAGTTGCGTGTAGTTCAGTTGGAATATCAGTGTTTATTTAGTTTAGCTAATGTTGTTTCGTTGATAGCTTGCATTATTTGTAAATGTGTGCTGTATTACATTCTCTGTGTGTTTGTAGGAATATTCACTAATATGCGCGCTTGTAAATTCCCACACTACAAACGATTCTAACGATTCTGTCACATTTCATAAATTTTGTTTTCATTAGTTAGTGGTTTGTCCCTTTTTTGTAAAGCACATTTAATTTTCACATGTTGAAGGAAATGTGCTATATAAATAAAGTTTTATTTAATTTCACATTTCCTAACAATTTTGTTTTTATTATATTTACAGAGATGTTCATCAGGAAACATGGCCTAGTTCACCACTAGCTAAGAGGCCAGGCAGGCGTTGCAAGAGTGTACCAGTCTCATCTCATCTTCCATGCAGTTTACTTCAATAAATGTTCTAAAATCAAAAGATGTCTTTGT
This sequence comes from Anguilla anguilla, assembly GCF_013347855.1. Lineage (NCBI taxonomy): Eukaryota > Metazoa > Chordata > Actinopteri > Anguilliformes > Anguillidae > Anguilla > Anguilla anguilla. The sequence continues at coordinate 23,783,485 of NC_049210.1, read as the reverse complement.
TTCTGTCTTCTAAATGGCTCACTGAGTCTTTGTCTTAGTGGTGGGGAGGCATGCGACCAGGTGTGAATAGCCTACTTAGCTGGCAAGTCCTCCTTCGCAATGCATATTCATTACAGAAAGGCCATTTGCCCTCCCATTCTCACCTGGTGTTGAAAAATAGTAGTCACAACACTAACTTTTAGCAATTTATTTTATATTTCTCATTGGATTTGCTAAAATATTTTGTCATCTTTTGATACCCAAGACCTTGATGAACACATTTCAGTGACCAAAAGTCTTAGTCACAATTGTTTAGTGTGTTTTATTACAACATTCCTGTGCATGTTCAAAACTACTGTTTACAGTTTGTGTGTTTTTAGAGCAGTTTACAATCCACACATGATTATGACCTACTTACTGCTGCCATATTATTGTAGCTGAGTTTGTGCTGAAAACAAAGATATGAAACACTTTGGAATCACTGTATATAAAGTTGACGAAATTTACACAAATGTCAGAGCATCGCACAATCACCAGTGTGCCTCATTTTACCCTTAGACCCCAGAGGTTTAACATGTTTTTCTTGGAAAAAATACATTGCAATATGCATCATTTAGCGGAGTTGGTGGAGATTGAAATGAAAACACCTCCGTAAAATATTTTGCTTCCTTATTCAATATTTCAGCCGGGGCAGCAAGAGTTGCACTATTATTTGTAATTAATTTCTGTATATTCTTTTTAGTTGCATTTCTATACTGAAGATTTAAAAATAATTTATTACATTTTTCACCCTTTTCCATCCAGTTTGCTTTATTTATATAGTATATATTACTTGATCTGTCTTGAATAACTTCTTCCAGTTCTTTCTGCTTTCCATGTAATTTGTCCAACACATCTATTGATGTATTATCAGAGCCATCAACACATAATGTAAGCACTTCAATTTCTTTTGTCAGTTTTTTCTCTTTTTTTTCTGTTTTTGTTTTAATGAAGAGTATTGGATTGAGTGGCCTCTAAATGCACATTTAAATGTATTCCACACAATAAGAGGATCTGCTGATCCTATATTATGAGAAAAAAAATCTGTAATTAATTCTTTTGTTTTGGTTATAAATATATTGTCCTTTAATAGATTGTGATTGAATTTCCAATATCCACAACCCCGAGGGAATTCTGTAAGTACTAGGTGGAGTGCGATAAGCTGATGATCTGACCTCAATTTGTCTTCAATCAACACCTTTCTTACTTTTGGTACCATAAAAAAAGAAATAAGAAAATAGTCAATGCGACTCGCTTGATTTTGTCTCCTCCAAGTATATCTAATTCGATTCGGATTTTTAAGTCTCCATATATCCACCAGATCCATTGTATCCATAATATTAGAGATCTCTTTAAATGCATGTGGATGATAATTAGTAGAATGATTTCCTTTACGATCAGTTACATTGTTTAGAACGGTATTGTAGTCCCCTACCATGATAAAGTGATCATTTGTAGCTTGTAAGCCCAGTGTATTATTATAAATAGTCTCAAAGAAGTGTGGATCATCATTATTTGGACCATATAAGTTGATAAGACAGATCTGTTTATCATCAATTAATATATTTAGGATGATCCACCTTCCCTGAGAATCTGTTTGACAGGATTGTACCCTAACATCTAGTTCATTTTTTAAAAGAATCATAACCCCTTTAGAGTTTTTTAACCCATGAGAAAAATGGATTGGTCCCCTCCATTCCTTCTCCCAAATAGCTTCATCTGCATGTATTGAATGTGTTTCTTGTAAACAGATAATATGAAATGCCTTACCCTCAAGCCAGGTGAAAATTGCTTGTCTTTTTTATGGTCTGCTAAACCATTGCAATTGTAACTGCCTATACTAATTTCTCCAATTACCATATTTGGGAACTAAGGTTTAAGATGAAGAGATTCTTTGCACCGATGGGTGAAATATGGCAATGTGAATATGGCATAAAAGAACGGAGAGAAGAAAAAAAAGGAAAAAAAAGGACAAAAGGTCGCTGAATTAAGTATGTTATCAGTTGCCCCCTGTCCCCTCTCCCAATAACTTCCCCTTCCCACCACATTGTGCCATCCACCCAACCCCTACCCTCCCTCCCCCCTTTTGTACACCGCGCCTCATGCACCTCCAATACCACTTCTCCTACCAAGAACATCACTCAACACCCAGAAACACACTTTCAGTCTGCCCCTTCATGTCCCCAACCAAACCAAACCAAACATTGTGACGTATTGACTGGAGACACAAAGGTGCACCTTCACTGCATACACATGTCATTCTGATAGATATTATGCAAAGCACTGTGACTGTAACAACACAAATGACAGCTTTACACAGAACAAATAGGCCAGATTTCTTGGCTTACAACTACAGCCAGCATGTACAGGCATAAAAGTCATTAAATCATTCATATATACATATACATACACATATGTATATAAAATAAACAAGATGATAATAATAATAATAACAATAATAGTAATAATAGATAATTATAATTATAAATAGTAAGGATCTATTTATGATTACTTATAATTAATTCATACAACTCAATTTCCCAAGTGCCTATTTCTTGAAACGAAAGGCAAAGGATTTGCCACATAGGCCCACCCACATTCACCTATATTGAATAGAAATTATAGGCTCGTATTAACATAAAAATATGATCGCCCACAGCAGCGGGAACAAGGACTTGTCTTATCACTTTCTCCACCACAGACGTGGCCTTTTAGACCCACGCATTCTAACCCAAGGACAAAATAAATAAATAAATAAACTGTGCATATTAACCAAAATGGAAAAGCACTGAATGTGTAGGCTTTAGCTCAAGGAATATAACCATTTCCCACCAGACTTATAACATTCGTATAGGTTATATAAAAATTATAAAGGAAAAACTTTTTCTCGCTATTGCTTAGAATAAGCTGTCCAGCAGAAAAGTATAGTTAATCACCAGGTGTAAGAACCAACAAAAGAAAAAAAAGTATATGATAATACTGCTGAGTTAGGCCTATGCATTAACATTGTCTATACAATTCGAGACGAGAGACGAGAGAAAATAAGTACGTGGGCTACATTCAATAATATAGGTTCCCACCGCATTCGCAAACCCATGCCGTATTCAATTTATTTTATTTTGGCTCAGTTTATTTCGTTTCAGAAATAAGTGTATAGGCTAACATTGTATAATGAGAAAATAAAACGCTTATACTTAAGCCTACAGCCAATCTGTTACGTTTGGATCTCGGAACAAGTGTCCATTGATGTATAACTTATCCACATTTAGACACACTTTATTATTCTGCTCTTTGTTTTTTTTTCATTATTGGGAGAAGTTTGCGGCGTCTTTCCACAATCTCCGGTGGATATTGCTCATTCATCGAGTAAGGCTTGTCTTTTAATTCTCGTCCTCTGTCTAGGATTGCCATCTTAACCTTAAAGTTTGAAAATTTGGCCACAATTGGGCGAGGTCGGTTGGCATCCTACTTTTTGCGTCCCATCCGATGCACTCTTTCGAATGCCATTTCTTCTGCGGCGTTGTCTGATACTTTAAGCTCTTTCTTCAAAAAATCCTTTAATATGCGCTCCGATGATTCAAATGTTTCCCGTTCTTCCTCCTTTATACCCATGAAGACAAGATTGTCCCGCATGCTCCTACATCGGAGGTCCAGGAGATCCGCCTTCAGCCGAGCGTTCTCTCTTTCCAGCCTCTCAGTGGGTAGATTGCAGGTTTTCTACGTACGCAGTGTGATGTTTTCTTTCTTTAAATCCTCAATCAGAGCGTTGCTAAATTCCACTGCAATTTTCACCTCTGCAAGATCCTGCATCACGTCATGCAACAAGTCTAGCTTCTTTAGTTGTTCACTGATGGATTTTAACATGATGCAGTCTGCTTCAGTAAATTCCTCGGTGTTTGCTCCTTCTTCTGTTTCACTGGAGGTAAGTGCGTCTCGGCCTCGTTTTGCATCGGGCTTACCTGGCTTACCTGGCTTACCAGGCATGGCTATGTAGGTGTAGCTGTCGATAAATGCCTCCAGTACCTCAATATCCTCCGCAATTTTTGCAGATTTATTTTCCAGTTTAAGCACAATAATCTTACTTTAATTCAGCTTTTATTTTAGCTTTCTGTGAGCGTGAATAAAGAATAATCTCTCTGGCACAGGGACGGAAGCCGGACGGTGTCCGGGCACCGGGACGGAAGCCGGGCGGTGTCCGGGCACAGGGACGGAAGCCGGACGGTGTTCGGGCACAGGGACGGAAGCCGGATGGGGTCGGGCACAGGAGGGGAACCGGGCGGAACGGAACAGGATACAAAAGACTGAACTGGACAAAAAACACGGACATGAAAATTCTCATGCTGTCATTTCAGAGTACTCACTCAATGTTCGTCGGTCATGTCATGCGATGTGCTGCAGACAGGAAGTGGCTCCACACTGCCCTCTCAGGAATCCATGATCTCCCCAATAGCATAGTTTTTAATCTAGGAAGTACCTGGTACTGAGAAATAACTGACCTCATAAATCATGCACCTTCTGAATAAATACACTTCTTGCTCAGCATTAACACCTACACGCGCCATAAACTCATTTAAATTAAAACATATCAAGCCCATATGTGCTATCAGCTGAGCTTGAGTGCCTGGTCACAACCTTGTGCCCCATCTCCAGAGTCAGGGACAAGCAGACACGTACGAAACTACTCATCCCCGGACCCGACAGTTATGCAAACCGATTTATGATCCTGTAATATTTTTGTGAATCCACTCTCTAGCATAACATTCTAGACATCTGTTTCCAAGCATGACACAGTAATACGTCATCTTTAACAAGCTAGATCAGGAGGGTTAAATTCTAGAGAAATGTTTAACCTTTTAAACGAACCCGTGAAGGATAGAAATAGCATCGTTTGGTCACATTTGGTTTGCATTTTAGCATTATGTCGTTTTTTCATTTAATGCATGTCTATCAAGTCTGTAGCTCCCTCAAGGAGCAATATAGCTAGGTCCTGATCTACATTTAGTGTCAGGCAGCTTGTTTTAGATTAGCTCAGGAATTATTAAAAAATAGCTTATTTCAGACCAGATTTACTGCAAGTGCACATTTCTTATAGCATTGTTCTGGTACCTCAAGATAATAACATAAGCTCTGTTTTTTTATTTTAGTGTGTGCCCTCGGTTACTTCCTCTTGTGTTCCTTGTATATGTGTCTTCCTTTCACTCTGCAGCCAGTGAAGAATGGTCTCCTCACGTGGTCTAACCACAGTCTATGGGTCTAACTGAGTAATGTAACGGCTGGTGGCCATCTGTAGCTACAAGTTATGGGGGCGTATGAGTGCAGCTGGTTCCCTACGGGGAAGCAGGAGAGGAGTGAGATGGCAATGACTTATGGAGGGTGCTGAGTGGCTCATCCTGTTAAGTTACTGTTCCAATGTATGGAACCCAGACTGAGCCAGTGCTGACTGTGGCTTGCATCCCTGTAGGGCAAGGTACAGTCAGCTCAAAGATGGGAGGTTTTCAGTTGGCCAAAATGACAGTGTCTGTTGCACACCAGCAGCCCCCCATTGGTCTATTGGGCACCTGCAAGTCCACCTGTTAAGCTGCACATGAAATGTTTTCCTCCAGCTCGTATCCGAACAAGCCCCTATAGAGCAGCTATGCTTGTCTCTGATCTCCCAAATTGATAACAGATTGCGGCAATGAACACTGATAAAAATACAACTGTGAAATCCAAACTGAGAAGAAAAAATTACAAAAATCATTTTTAAAATGAATATGGGGAAAAAGACTGTCATCAGTATTTTCTCCAGTGGTGTATTAAATTGAAGGTGTATAGTTCTTACTGTAATTAACTTATTGATATGCATCTGCTAGGATGGCAGTTCTGTGGATGCATTTTCAATTTCATTTAGATACCCCTCCCTACTCTCAGATACCACTCCTATAGTGTATATCTCCCATTCAATACACCACTGCATGCAGATACCGCTTCTCCTTGAGCCCCATGAGGGAGTATAAGGGTCCTTTTGTCACGGATTGGCGAGGGAATGGACCCAAATGCAGAGTGAAAAAAAACCCCAAGAACTCCAAAAGGGGAATACAGACTTTAATTACAAAACTCAAAAACAGAAAACAGAAAATCCAAAGGGAAGCTAAACGGGCAGGGCAGAAACAGGTGGACAAAAAACAGGCACGGGGAAACACAAGCAAACGCTCAGGCAAGACACAAGGAAACACAAGCGAAGACACAAGGAACCAGCACCCGAGGCAGGGAAGAAGAAGACTTAAATAGACTAGACCCTAACAAGACACAGGAGGGCACAATGCACAATCAGACCACAGAGGGAAGGGATAACTAGACAACTGAAAAACAATAATAGAATAATTGGAACCAATAAAACAATTAAGCAGGGAAAAGGAACAAGACTACCGCCGGCGGCCCAAAAAAGGAAAAAGAAACAAAAAGACAGAACCATGACACCTTTGCCACTTCATTGGCCCTGGGCTGTTGCAGTAATGTGTGGGCCCCAAGGGGGATGCCACTGTCACTACTGATTTACTTTGGCCAGCTGACACTGTGGCGATGTGTGTGTGATGAGAGCTGGCCAACCATCCTGCTACACTCTGCCCCTCCCCAAACTTTACACTGTTGATAGACCCAAGATACTGCAGATAAACTCGAGGTGATGCCAGCCACTGTTACACACAGCTGCATTGTCAGATTCATTTGATTCCTTAGTTTTGAGTATTATCCAACAAAATGTAAAATATAGTGACATATACATTGCTCTGCAAAGCTTCACTTTCAGTCTACTGTAAAGGACAAAGGAGAATTTTTAACACCTTTTCCCTCACTAGTCATTTTCACACATGGAACATTGCCATAATAACTTGTATTTTACTGGCATGATAGCATTCACACACAATAATAACAGTAAATGTTGTTTGAGCAAGTGGCTGTCAATTATACAAACACAACTATGATAGTAGGTCAAGAGTATAACCAAGATGTTTGATTTTCACAATGTACCTTGCTAGTGAAAAAAAAGTGAATAATTAACACAATGCTATATTCAGTGTTGGGGAAGCTACTTTGAAAGCATAGCTTTGCAAGCTACCAATTACTTCACACTGGAAGAAGTTGAACTACAGCAAAGCTACCCTAGGGAGAAATTTAGTTTGGTTAACTAAAGCTACTTAGAAAAAGTAGTTCAAACTACTTTGTAAAAAAATGATCAAATTGACAATGTGATACGATATTATAACAAAATATAATACAAAAAAGTTGCATGCCAGCAAAAAATGCCACTCAAGTGAATTTATTGCAAAAAGTGCCCACTTGTTCACAAGTCAAACATAAATCAAAAAAATAAAATACCCCACGATTTATGGGAAAGTGCAAGGAATGTCAGCTTTGGTTTTGTATACAATGTCCATCAGTCAGACACCTGCCTTCTATGAATGTAGTTGAACTACCAGCAAGCTACTGCAAAATGTAGTTAAACTACTAGTTTAATTACATGTAGTTCACTACTCCCCAACACTGGCTATATTTTATATTGAATGTACACTCTCGTCTATTTGGTGAACGTGCTCCATTTACCAAGGACGTGCGGTCAGGGGAGGCAGAGCCTCACCTGTTATACTCCAATGAAAATAGTTGTTACGAAAAGTAAAAAAAAAGTAAAAAAAATAATAAATAAATATTAAGATTTTTCCATTGATCTGTGTTGTAAATGTAATCTCATAAAAAACACGTTTTCAACGTACAAAAATGGCAAGTTACTCACACATACAAGACATACACCGTCTATAACTCATTCATTCAGACTGCCAAAATCCAGGCCTGCCATTAAAAGTATTGATATCCAAATGACGCCAAGTTGCGGTACTACAAACAATATAGGCTATCTTGCCTCACCGAAATTAAATAAGATGTATTCCAAAGCAATGCTACCCAATATTTCCTCAATTCTTTCAAGTCACAATTCAGCCCAACACTGCTTGTCTATTCCTACCACTAAACTGTACTTAATGCTTAGTTTACCTAAAAGTTAAATAGTTTCTAACACTGTATCAAGCCGGGCCTTGAATACCCTCAGTGTTTCTGCCTCCACTACATGTTCAGGCAAGCTATTCCACACATTGACTACTCTCTGTGTGAAAAAATATTTCGTAATGTCTGTGTGAAATTTACCCTTTGCCAGTTTCCATTTATGCCCCATCGTTCTGCTAACCAAACTCAACTTGAATAATTTCCTGTAGTTCACTTTGCTAATCCCTTTAATAAATTTAAAAGCCTCAATCAAATCTCCCCTAAGTCTCCTTTTACTAAGCTTGAAAAGTCCAAGCATCTCAAGCCTTTCCTCATAACACTTATCTTTTATACCCGGAATCAATCTGGTTGCCCGTCTTTGGACCTTTTCCAGCCCCTCTATATCTTTCTTGTAGTACGGTCCCCAGAACTGCACACAATACTCTAAGTGTGGTCTGACAACGGTATTGTATAGGGTGTGTATGATCTTCTTAGATTTATACTCAATACTCCTGGCTATGTATCCCAGCATCCTGTTGGCTTTTTTACTGCTACAGCACATTGACCAGACCCTGATAGGCTTTGATCAACTATTACTCCCAAGTCTTTTTCTACATGTGCACATTAAGACTGTCAAAAGTGCCATGAAATTGAGTTTGAATGTTAGCTTTTGTAATTAGTTAGAGTTCGAATATATTCAAATATCATTTGCCCATAATTCACAAAAATAAGCCGCTTATTGTCGGGCGCAATATGCACGTGACGCTCCCTCTAAACTGGCCTACGCGTCTACGCAGTAGAATAGAGGACATCGGTGAACTTTAATACTAGGTCACTACATCTGGGGCCTCATTTACAAAACGTATTTCAGATCAACTGTGTGGCGCGTGCATAGAAAATCCTGTCAAAGTAGTGATTTAAAAAATTTCAACATGACTCGATTTGACCGTGGAAACGGTCGTCGCTGTACGTCAGGTCTTCACTTGACATATGCACGCAAGTTCATTTTATAAATGAGCCCCCTGCAGTTTCTATAGCCTAATTCACAAATGAATAAAGCACTTTCACATGGATGTAATTTTCCACACATTGGTATTTATTAATCGTCGGGAAATGATTGTTTATAGGAAATCCCTGTTTATTTCTTAACACAAAAACTGTTCAAATGGCTACCTGTAGCCTAAAACATCGTAAATTACTTACTCTGTTTAGTTTGTTTAACTTCTTTCATCATCCAATTTTATCAAAATCTTCAGAAAAGAAAGGAAACATAGCCTGCCATGGGTACATTATTTAGCCTAAATTGTTAGCTGACCAGATCTGTTGAGCGAAGTGAAAAAAGAGACTGGCTCGTGAGGCTAGCTGACCAGTAACGTTAGGTGTCAATAGAGCTGAAAGTGTCACCGGAGGTTATTGGCAAGGAAAACCAGACGATTCACTTGCCCTGTGTCCAGGGCAGAACGTTTTTTGTTGACAGAGGAAGTAACGTTAGCACAGGAAATGAACTTTGCGTACATGATCATGATTCGCCACATGAAATTAAAGCCTACATGTTAATTACAATACGCGGGATCCAAAACTAATATTCGAATGCTCAGATTTAGGTTTGAACTTTAATAAAAGAAAGATTTTCGAATAGTTTTCGAACTTCAAATATTTTTTGACAGCCCTAGTGCACATTCTAATTTTGTACCACCCATAAAGTAATCCTGCCCTATGTTTTTACTCCCCACATGTAGAACTTTACATTTAGTTATATTGAATTTCATTTGCCAGGTTTCTGCCCACTTCTGGATTCTGTTTAAACATTCTTGGATTACTTTAGTAGATTCCAAACTGTTGGCTAAACCTCCCAGTTTTGTATCATCTGCAAATTTAACTAGTGTACTTTCAATGTCCGTGTCAAGGTCATTTATGTAAATGAAGAAGAGCAGTGGAACCAGCACCGAACCTGTGAAACTCCGCTTCCCACAATACCCTGCTCAGATAAGATCCCTCCTACTACTACCCTTTGTGTTCTATCCCGTAACCAGTTCCGAACCCACTCTGAAATGCCTCCTGTAATTCCTCCTGTAATTCCTACTGTCCTCAATTTGATAATGAGTTTGCCATGTGGGACTTTATCTAATGCTTTTTGGAAATCTAAGTATATAATATCATAAGCCCTGCTCCCATCCAGACACTTGGTAGCTTCCTCAAAGAATGTCAAAGGTTTTGTCAGGCATGACCTCCCCTTGCAAAAACCATGTTGGCTATCCCTTAGGATGTTATTATTTTCAATAAATAATTCTAGTTAGTCTCTAATGATAGATTTAAGTATTTTACATGTGATGCAAGTTAAACTGACAGGCCTGTAGTTTCCTTGATCAGTATGGTCCCCTTTCTCATATATAGGTATTACAATACCCTGTTTCCAGTCATTCGGTATTTCTCCAGTTTCTAAAGACTGTCTGAAAATACTTGCCAGTGGTTTAAAAATGATCTCACTTAACTCCTTTAGTACCCTTGGGTATATGCCATCAGGGCCTGCTGCTTTATTTGTCTTTAGTTTATGTAATTTATCTAATACTTCTATATCCCCTTCTATATCTCAATATCTGCCAAGACATTCTGAGTATTGAATATGCCTTCCGGCCTATTAGTAACCTCTTCTCTGGTAAAACTCTCAACAAAGTAGCCATTTAGGGCATCAGCAATATCCTTATTCTTATAAAGGAGTGCTTTGTCATTATTTTTAATGCCCTTAACCTCCTCTTTACTTTTCCTTTTCCTACTACAGTATTGAAAGAAATGCTTAGGATTACTTTTAGCATCTTCTGCAATTTGCCTTTCATAGAGCCTTTTGGCTACCCTTAGTTCTTTTTTAACCATAGCACGCATACATACTACAATATTCAGCCTTATTACTCTCAGTACTGTCATTTTTATATATCTTAAACAGTTTATTCTTTTTTGTCAAACTCTTCCATATAGCTTAATTCATCCACTGTGGAGACTGCTTTTTCAACTTACTTTTCCGCACCTTTGGAATGAATTTACACTGTGCATCAAGTATAACCCTGTTGAACCTGCCCCACTTTTCATTCACAGTCCTGCAATCAAGAAAGTTGCAGCCAGTCTACCATACTTAAAAAGGTTATTTATAACATATAAAAATTCCTCCTCCCTTTTTCCTTGTCCTGTCACCAATTCCCAATTAATACTGTGGTAATTGAAGTCGCTCCAGATTAATAGTCTCACCTCCTCTGCAAGCTTGTTTTATATTTTCAAAGAGCATTGTATTCATACTACTGTCTGAAGCTGGCGGTCGGTAACACACTCCTATGTTAAGCCCCTTCTCATTTTCCCCTATGAGCTTAATCCAAATATCCTCACTAGGCATGAGCTGGTCAATTTTTGGAATTTCTTGCACATTAAGTTAATCTTTTACATATAGAGCCACACCCCCACCTCTCTTACTGGATCTGTCCTTCCTAATAAGTGTATACCCTTCTATATTATATTCATCCCCATCCTCTTCCCCCAGCCATGTCTCTGTAATCCCTACTATGTCATAGCCCTACTATTAATATCAGCTTCAATTTCCAAAAATTAGTTTTTTATACTTCTAGCATTTAAACAAAGACATTTCAGACTATTGCTTCTACACATCCGCTTCTGTTCCCTCACTCCCCGCCGTCCCAAGCCACCCTTACTAAAATTTTGCTTTAAAAAGACTTTATTAATGTTTTCACTATTATAGGTAGCTTTGACAGTGTAAACACCTCACAGCTAGACCAATGAGGGTTTGTAGCTGGAGGGGAAGGTATCGCGTGTTCTCCCTTGGCTGGTGTGATTCAAAACCGGAGATGTTAGTTATTTTCCTGTGTTCGTAAGAACAGGGCACAATTATAATTAAGAATGCACTGCTTCCGTTGCCACGGGTTAGATATGAAGGCGCTGCTTCATATCCCGCTTAAAACTGGCCTGAAACGGATCAGTAGCATTCTGGTTACTCTCCGTTCGTAAACGGGGCTATGCTGTCATCAGAGATATATCCGATCTGTCGCCGGACTGTCAATATCCCAATGGGAGCATCAGAATATTCACAAATGCGTGGAACAACACATCAAATATATCCATGACCACAGCAAGAAAGCGTAACAGTTAATAGGTTTTACCCTCGTGATAATCTGACTCCATATTAATTAATAAGTTATGTTCCAAATTAGAATTTAGGCTTGATTTAGAATGGACCTCAGTTCGTCTGAAGTTCTACACCGAGGGTCAACGCAGTTTCACCCGGTACGCACCGCGGATGCGCCCGTAACGACAATTTAACTAGCTGTTTGCAGACGACACAGCGGTTGTGAGATTTCCCTCATGGGGAGTATAACCTAATTAGGGTTCAGGGACTCCGAAAGGGCCAATATTGGTCATCCCAGGATCAACTTGGTTCTGCTGACGGTCCCGCCTTAACTGAAAACTTGGTGATCAAACAAGTCCAACGGGCAGTTCCCTAGTCATAATTGGGGGAAACCGACTTAGAGGGCTGTTACAAGAACGAAACATTGACCAAGACCACACAAATCAAGTCATTAACAGTTTTAATGTCAGGTAGGTTATACACTTAAAATAGTCAATTTGTAGTTACAGAATTTAGAAAATAGTCTAACAATCAAAGATAAAGATGAGCATACCTGACAACAGTCTACACACAGAAAGAGTCTTGTGTGGGAAGTCTGATTGCAGACTCCCAGAGGGCCCTGTTCCTCTCCTATAAGAACCCAGCGGAAGGCAGGTGGATGTCGCCACAAAAGGCTCATAAAACCATACTTGGAGGGGGAAGATTGGAATTTGGTTCAGACAGGATCAGACAGATGGATTTACTAGGAGGAGTGTCCCAAAAATACAGTTAACTTCCGAATTTATTAAAATAGATTTTCTATAAGTTTGTTGGTTTTAAAACCTAAACCAGAGCATCACTCGCACAGAGACCATAAAAACCATACCAAATATGAATATTTGTTCTTGTGATTGTCATGAAAACTCTGAAAGACATGAAATAACTGTACAATCTCTTACACGAACCAACTGCCAACTCTCAATGTCTTTCCACAGTGTATCAAGATTGCATAGTGTAGTGTAGCAATGTATTCAACCCAAATCTGGATTTATTTCCTAACAAAAAGTGTGCTTGAGTAAATTTCTTTCCTTATGAAGGTAAGGAGACAAGTTACCCAGTGACACCAGGTGAGGGCACTTTGGCTGTCCCTCAACTGTCCTGAGCAATTTGCCCCATTTCTATCATGTGATTTTATTACTTGCAATCTGAAACCTCCAGGACGTTGGGGTAATTTTAGAATTGCTTTCCCGTAGAAAAGAGGTGTCACCTGTTAACTGTCGCAAAACCAGATGCCAAGGTCTTACGGGCCACTCTGTCCCGACAATATCAGACTCTGCACCTGGCGAATTGCTTTACGACAGTCAGAGAGGAAATTCCACTCTATGCCTGTTCCCGTGGGCCTTACAGATTCCCCTCTCTGGCCCCGTAGGACAAACAGAACGCTGTCCCAGGGGTCACTGAAAATGCCCAACTTTGACAGCAGTCCAGGTCCGGTGTTTATGGTCTCAAGCCCGGCCTCGCTGGCAACTGGAGGGGGCTGAGAACCAATGCAGCATGAGTGGAGGTGCGCAGAGAGTGTATCAGGTGTCGAAAATAACAGCATTGAACCAGGGTGATGGTAAAGATGACTGCGCTAGCGATGACGCACCCTCGGAACACCCAATCCCACCAGGTGTACGCGTCCTGGGCGGACCGGGTAGAGGAGCTGGCCAGGATCTCCGCTGTTCTTTTGGCCAGATTTACCTCCACCTGAGCCTGGTTGATGTGGTAATTGGTGTCACGGATGATCTGTTCTACCAAACTCATTAGGTCAGTCAGGGCCCGCGTTCCTTGTTCGTAGAATGTGTCCTCCCACCACGGGGAGACGTCTACCTCCATTGGAACTCGGCCTAGAATGTTGATCTGACCCATGGCCAAATCTTCCGTCACTTCCAAGCAGAAAGTGTGGTTTGCTGGACAGGTCAGACCTCCATATGAGAAAGAGTTCATCTCGCTGATGACGCACCATTGTGTGTGGGAAACCTGGATAGCGTCAGCATGGCCATGCAAAGACTGCACACTAATGAATTTGGTATCATTGGGAGAAAAAGGTTGTAAGGTGTTACAGGTACAGATGATATAGCTGGAGGTTTCATGACAACACATGCGAGTGGTGAATATGGTCTCTGTGCCCCTCATAGTGATATACCCGGTAAGGTGATCTAATTTTAGAATCTGATTCTTCACTACTACGCCGATAGAGCGTATGGTAGTGGAATTTGGGTACACCTGTTCTGGGTGAATTAAAGGAAAAGAAACAAAGAACCCAATACATTTTGTGTGGATGGTTATTGAAAATGATAGTATAAAAATAAAGAACAAAAAATAAAGAAAAACACCAAAATCATAAATTAAGACATATAAGACAAGTAGTGTTCAGAAACATACAATGCCTACATACATACATTTATTAAAAAGTTGAAAATTACTGGAATGGTAATTACTGTAAAATAGTTTAATTGAAGCAGACTGAAGAAATGTTGTCTAATACTATGTGTTAATGGTATAAGAGAAATTCATTATGTGCTCTTGTTAGATTAGATGACTGTGAAGTTCTTAATGGGATGGGTGGATCCCCTAATGTAACAAATTGGGTGTTGTAAAATTTGCTCTGGTGCTACACCAGGGGGCCTGTTTAAAGTTAGGAGTTGGCTAAATGAGCTGCTGACATGTTTATGACCCCTTCAGAGATTTCCACCCAACTGGTCTGTCACCGATGCTTGAGGTGCTAACTTCTTGCCTGTATTTGTGCAAGGAAGTTAAAATCTATGTAGGGTTACTGTCTGCATAATTTGGGGGTTAAACCACAACTGACAAAAAATAAAAAGATGAAAAAACAAAAAGAAAATCAGTCTTGGGAGTGTAGGTTTACTGCTCCTTAAATATTCAACAACTGACAGAGAACGGGGGGAAACAGAACAAGACAGACAGATGGGGAGAAGGGAGAAAGGAGGAGGAGGAACAGTAAATGAAAAGGAAGGAGGGAATTTAAGGAGAGGAAACTGTGAAAAACTAGAATAAAAGAGAGACCAGTAAGCCAGTCCTTGCCAAAAGATGACCCCTCTTTCAACATTTTAATGCTAAAAGACAAACTTGATGTAAACCTAGGAGTAAGTGCTTCTTCTCCTTATTTATTTATTTATTTATTTGAGATATGTAGTTTGGAAGACTTCTTCCTTAAATAATTTTCATTGCAGGCACAGATGATACTGACCCTTATTAGTTGAGTTAAAGTTTGATGACATTATATTCATTTATGGCATTGACTGGCTTATCAATGGTTTGACAAAGATTCTAATATGTATATGTTGTGCTATGGTGAAATTCACACAAAAATACCATTAGATCTCTAGTATCTAACATGCCTTAGCTAATTTAATTGGCACCCAAATAAGTCGGTTAGTGAATTCTAACAGTTTCTAAATGGCGTGCACAGGCATGCGTTAATAATTAATATATTATTAGTTAATATTATTAATTAAAATCCTCTGGTTTCATCCTTGTGCTGCTAAGACACATAGAACAAAAACTCAGATGAAAACAATAGGGTACACCAGAATTCACTACACTTTTTTGAAAGCGAGCTTTCTAAAGAAAGGTGAATGGTGGCACACCTATGCCTATATAACTTAATTTAGCTCTAGGCTATTGATTATTTTATTTATAATAGGCCAAAGTCTATTTTTTGGTTGGTTGTAAGCCATGTTGGAATTTTACCTTCTACACTGGCTTATCTCAACTGTTTCATAAATCCTAACCTATTTATTTAATTAATAGTACACCACTGTTTACTGAGACAGATAACACAGGCCAAGGACCTTGGTTCCAGCACCTCAGAAATGCAGAAGTTCTGTGTCCTGATACCTTTTCACCAGTCTCAGAGGTCTTTAGACATGAGTCCCACATGTGGCAAATTCCAGACGGTCGCCACCCTTGTTGTAGCCTGAGGCTACACTTTCAGAGGGATGGAGACTTGCATTTGCCGTGGCACTCAGCGGTCCTGTGACATTACATCGGGCGTGGTACTCAGAGGTTCAGTGACTACACTGGTACCGGCCTCGATCTCTGAGACTTAAAGTATGGTTTTCTCCGGACAGATACGAACAGTTTCAAAACTTGGTGCAGCTGCAGTCTGCACTGTCAGAGGTCTTGAGACGTGTGTACTGCCGCAGGGCCATACCTGGGTTTAAGGATCAGCACAGACTCTGCTTTCAGGGCTGGTACTTCAATACCGAGGTTATGCACCTGATTCAGCATTCAGCAGTGTTTTAATATTATTTAATTTAATTATAATAAGAATCTTGCCACTTTTCCTAGGTTAGCCCCCTAACAAAGTTCAAACTTCTTTGCATGTGCATTCTGTGATTGCACACGCTTACTGGCAGCTATAAACTTTCTCACTGTTCACAATCTAAATTCACTGGCTTTTCACCAGTGCCTCATTTTCTCCTAAGTTTGAGCAAGGTTTTCTGCGCCTCTGCGCAGAAACAGTAGTAAGCCTTGCACCAAAACTCCCTTCCTTTCTACAAACGTTTACATTTCCTTACACATACGTAACCATCTACTGCTATAGGCTAGTTTGTTCTAGAACGCATTCCGCCGTATTATCACAACACATTTCATAAAAACATGCCAACCTAAGCATCTCTCCTTCCCTGTTCATGAATTCCCCAAAGGGTAGTAGTATGGAAAATGCCTGGTTTCTACGGTCCCAGGCCTGTCTGGGATATGTCGATCCCCTGCACAGTGGCTAAAAACTCTCCCTAGCACAGGCTAATATACAAGAGAATTTTGTCACTCACCACACCAAGGATCGGGAAACCAGAGAAGAAAATGCGAGATACCCACAGTGAAGGGTATCACGCCGGGATGAAAAACACCAGCAGAAACTTCAGGGAACACTCCAGATACTTCCCATCACGTCGGGGTCACCACTTGTAAACACCTCACAGCTAGACCAATGAGGGTTTGTAGCTGGAGGGGAAGGTATCGCGTGTTCTCCCTTAGCTGGTGTGATTCAAAACCGGAGATGTTAGTTATTTTCCTGTGTTCGTAAGAACAGGGCACAATTATAATTAAGAATGCACTGGTTCCATTGCCACGGGTTAGATATGAAGGCGCTGCTTCATATCCCGCTTAAAACTGGCCTGAAACGGATCAGTAGCATTCTGGTTACTCTCCGTTCGTAAACGGGGCTATGCTGTCATCAGAGATATATCCGATCTGTCGCCGGACTGTCAATATCCCAATGGGAGCATCAGAATATTCACAAATGCGTGGAACAACACATCAAATATATCCATGACCACAGCAAGAAAGCGTAACAGTTAATAGGTTTTACCCTCGTGATAATCTGACTCCATATTAATTAATAAGTTATGTTCCAAATTAGAATTTAGGCTTGATTTAGAATGGACCTCAGTTCGTCTGAAGTTCTACACCGAGGGTCAACGCAGTTTCACCCGGTACGCACCGCGGATGCACCCGTAACGACAATTTAACTAGCTGTTTGCAGACGACACAGCGGTTGTGAGATTTCCCTCATGGGGAGTATAACCTCATTAGGGTTCAGGGACTCCGAAAGGGCCAATATTGGTCATCCCAGGATCAACTTGGTTCTGCTGACGGTCTCTACACCGAGGGTCAACGCAGTTTCACCCGGTACGCACCGCGGATACGCCCGTAACGACAATTTAACTAGCTGTTTGCAGACGACACAGCGGTTGTGAGATTTCCCTCATGGGGAGTATAACCTAATTAGGGTTCAGGGACTCCGAAAGGGCCAATATTGGTCATCCCAGGATCAACTTGGTTCTGCTGACGGTCCCGCCTTAACTGAAAACTTGGTGATCAAACAAGTCCAACGGGCAGTTCCCTAGTCATAATTGGGGGAAACCGACTTAGAGGGCTGTTACAAGAACGAAACATTGACCAAGACCACACAAATCAAGTCATTAACAGTTTTAATGTCAGGTAGGTTATACACTTAAAATAGTCAATTTGTAGTTACAGAATTTAGAAAATAGTCTAACAATCAAAGATAAAGATGAGCATACCTGACAACAGTCTACACACAGAAAGAGTCTTGTGTGGGAAGTCTGATTGCAGACTCCCAGAGGGCCCTGTTCCTCTCCTATAAGAACCCAGCGGAAGGCAGGTGGATGTCGCCACAAAAGGCTCATAAAACCATACTTGGAGGGGGAAGATTGGAATTTGGTTCAGACAGGATCAGACAGATGGATTTACTAGGAGTGTCCCAAAAATACAGTTAACTTCCGAATTTATTAAAATAGATTTTCTATAAGTTTGTTGGTTTTAAAACCTAAACCAGAGCATCACTCGCACAGAGACCATAAAAACCATACCAAATATGAATATTTGTTCTTGTGATTGTCATGAAAACTCTGAAAGACATGAAATAACTGTACAATCTCTTACACGAACCAACTGCCAACTCTCAATGTCTTTCCACAGTGTATCAAGATTGCATAGTGTAGTGTAGCAATGTATTCAACCCAAATCTGGATTTATTTCCTAACAAAAAGTGTGCTTGAGTAAATTTCTTTCCTTATGAAGGTAAGGAGACAAGTTACCCAGTGACACCAGGTGAGGGCACTTTGGCTGTCCCTCAACTGTCCTGAGCAATTTGCCCCATTTCTATCATGTGATTTTATTACTTGCAATCTGAAACCTCCAGGACGTTGGGGTAATTTTAGAATTGCTTTCCCGTAGAAAAGAGGTGTCACCTGTTAACTGTCGCAAAACCAGATGCCAAGGTCTTACGGGCCACTCTGTCCCGACAATATCAGACTCTGCACCTGGCGAATTGCTTTACGACAGTCAGAGAGGAAATTCCACTCTATGCCTGTTCCCGTGGGCCTTACAACAGCTTCCATCTGGGCAGTCTGCACCTCCATACCCATTTCACTCTCTATCCTCCCTGCCCCCCAAGTCTCTAGTTTAAATAATCCTGTGCTAACCTGAACATATGCTGGCCCAGTGCAAAGGTACCCCTCCGGTTCAGGTGCAGCCCATCATGTTTGTACAGCTCACTCCTGTCCCAAAAGGAATCCCAGTGCCCCATAAACCTGTACGCCTCTTTCCTACAAAAGCATTGTAGCCATGGGTTAAATTTCCAGATAAAGTTCTGCTTCGCTCTGCTTGCACGAGGTACAGTTATAATTCCAGAGAAGACTACCGTGGAGGTTTTGCTCCTAATCTTCTCTGCTAATTCCACAAATTTGTCCTGCAGGACCTCAAACCTGCCCTTATCTATGCCATTAGTCCCAACGTGTACCATGAGAACTGGATCCCTTTCTTCTCTGGCCAGGAGCTTGTCCACGCACTCAAGGAGATCTCCAACCTGGGCACCACGCAGGCAACACACCGTGCGAGACTCCTTGTCACACGAACAGACTATGCTGTCTACCCCTCTAATAATTGAGTCCCCCACTATCAATAACTCCCTTTTCCTGGAGGATGTGGACATTTGGGTGCCCTGAGGCTCATCAGTCCCCTCACTCTCAGGGTCAAGGGCCAGGAGATGCCGCCCCTATGTGATGTGCAAGCCCTTTCTGCGCTTACGCCCTACTGTTACCCAACTGTCTCTCCCTGCCTGCTCTGAAGACCTCCCCCCTCCCGGCCTAGGCGTGCACACCAGGTCTTTGAAGGATGTACTATTTAGTTCTGGGAACTCTTCCAATTGTGATCTATGTGATGGTTCAGCCAGTTGGCCCTCGAGAACACGAATCTTGCTCTCAAGATGCTCAATAATCTGACAACGGTGACAGACAAACAGCCCAAGGAAATCGCTTTCCAGCAGAGCAATCAATCTACACCCCTCACATAGTTTGGCCACATTTTAACCCCTAACTAACTCCCTATCTCTCCCTAAGTTAAGATAAAGTTACAGTCTACAGTGCATTCCACCAGTGCACTGTAGACTGACCTATCAATGAATTTGACGATTTAACTGTTCATTCTCATTTTAAATAATAATTATTAAATTAAATCAAATAAAATATATTTTACATGTAGGTTAAGTGAGGGGTTCTAGCATGCAATATCGCTTGGTTCAGTATTGAGTGCTGAACATTTTAACAAGGACATTGACTGCTGGATTCAGAACAGAAACATATTCTTAATTAATCCTTGCTTGTCCGACATATTGGAGGTTCCAGCCGAGATAGGTTGTCCTATAGCATAGTAATTTATGTTATTGAGTAAACTGCGGTAAACCCTAAGACAAGTTCAGAAGATTTTCTATTGGAAGGTTTTAGATTAACTGTATTGTTTTAATAAGTCAGGAAGTACCAGATAATGAGAGAGATGTCTCAGTTACCATCATTCTCTCTGTCCCTCACCCATCCTGACCTGCCATTATACCCAGGCCAATCAAAGTTGGATCAACAATTGTATGACATGGTCGCAGAACGGACTCTCTTGTTGACACTGTGGCCGAAACTTGCTGGGAGACGTAATACCATGGACACGCTGGATGAGGAGGCAATCCACAATCTACGGACTGTACATTTGGACTCCCTGGTATCCCCACACGATAATGGAACTGAGCGTTTAGTGATAGAAAGGATAAAATTGTACCTTGAAAAAAGACAATATTTCCTTTATCTTTGTCGCTCAAGAGAGGCATGGTTTGAGGTAAATCTGATGTGGAGAGTAGGGGTGTGCAGAGACGTCATTATCTGTATCTGTATCTGTTCAACCAACAAAATTATCTGTATCTGTATTCGGATAGAAGGCCGGAAGTGGGCGTGGTTTATACCGGAAGTCACGTTAAATCAGGCAAATGTTGTATTTTCTAACCTAATATTCATTGGAAATGCAATGGCATATAATTAATTATGAAATATATTTCCACATCCTCATACTGTACTTTTCTTATTGTACTTATCTCTCTGTCTTTTTTATTTTTATTTTTAACTAAACTAACTTTTATGAACTGTCTGAACCCCAGCACCCCCCTTTAACTGGGGTACATTGAATAATCAGAAACAGAAAAAAATGTTTTATAAATCGAAAGATTCTGTTTTTCATTGGAAATAGGAACTATTTACAGTAAAGATATATAGAAACATATCCTTCAGTTGAAGGGAATAATCTTAAATTTCAATGATGCTGCGTTCGCGTTTCTTGATGTGTTAACGTAATTACTGCAGTTTTTTTAAATGGTGGAAATTAACACATACAGCTAAAATCAACAGGTTCTAAGCTTGATTTTGATGTATAGGTTGTGGGGGTTTGAGATTTTCCCTGAGTGATAGCCGGGAACGGTCAGCTCTCAGCGCTGACTCGGTGGGGGCGACTACAGAATATACCGATCACTTTTCAATAATGTGTAGTAAATGAAACGACTAGTTAGTGAAATCAAAGACCTATGTTGCAATCAGAATGGGCATTTTTATCTAGTGGCCATCCACAATGATATTTGATTTGAAGAAACATAACTGACGCATATAACTTATTTATTAAACGTTTTGCAGCGCAGTGGCTCAATGTTTGTTGTGTGTAACTGGTGCTGCCCTCTCTCTCTCTCTCTCTCTCTCTCTGTTTTTTTTTTTTTTTTCCCGAATCCGAATAATAACAAGCAACTTCGGGTAGAAGAAATATCTGTTTCCATCGCATTATTTGTGCTTTCCCAAATACAGTATTTGGATTCGGGTACATCCCTAGTGGTGAGAAGCTTGGGAAAAACATAACGGCCAGTTGCAAGCTACTGCTGAAGGGGTCAGCTCAGTGGCAGCTCAGCGAACACAAGAAAGCACAGTGGATTACTCTGGTCTCCCCACAACCCATGAACCACCCCCTACTGGGCACAGCTCTGCAGACTTCACCACACCAACCCCCACCATAGAACATCTGGCAGCGGCACAGAGAGAAGTGGTGGACTCCGTGGACTTCATCATACCAGTCCACACAGAGGATTCTGCAGCACACACTGCGGACTCCCCTTCCCCTCTTTTTGAATCCGGGGAAGCTCTATAAGCTGCGCAGACAGAACTGGTGGGCTCTGTGGACTTTGTCACACCAGTCCACATAGAGAACGCTGCACCACCCACTATGGACTCCCCTCCTCCCTTTTTGGAATCTGGGGAAACTCTCACAGCTGTGCAGAAGGAGGTGGAATGCTCTGTGTACCTGTCTGCATCAACGCCCACCGAGAATGCTGCACCACCCCCTACGGGGGAAACTCTCTCAGCTGTGCAGGCAGAAGTGGTGGGCTCTGTGGAATTGTTCACTCCAGTCCACGCAGAGAACACTGCAGCACACACTGCAGACTCCCCTTCCCCCCTTTTTGAATCTGGGGAACCTCTGTTACCTGCGCAGACAGGAGTGGAGTGCTCTGTGGAGCTGTTTGCATCAACGCCCACACAGAATGCCGGACCACCCGCCATGGACAATACCTATAAAAACACCAATCCTCCCATCACATCTGGAGAGCCCCACGACAGGGCTCACACAGGGGATGGGCTCAAGAGAAAGTCACAGTCCTCTGTCAGGGCTTCAAAGGGACCCCGCAGGAAACGGACCAGGAAGTCTACCCCCCACCGTTTTATGACCTCCCGGGCCCTCACCGTCTCCACCAGAGTTGTATCTTGCACTCCAAAGAAAGATAAACGGAGCACAGCTGGAACACCAGCTTCCCACACCCTGGTCAGCCAACCCCCAGATCATCACCCCTCCAAGCTCCACACACAGACATCATCCACGGGAAGCGTGAATGTCTTTCCCCGACTTCTGAAGTGGTGGGACGGTAATAGACTGGGTGCATACCAGGGACCTTCGGCCCATCTGCCCAGAGATTCCTCCTGTCATCTTTCGTGTACCCTGAACTGTGCCTCCCTCCGCTGCCAAAGGACTGCCAGTAGCCAAACTGCTGTTCTTGGAGGTAAAACTGGCAGCCCCGCACCCCCCCCCCCCCCCCGATGTCCTGACCACAACTTTTTAACATGGAACCGTGTCCGCCTATGTCCCTTTCCCCAAGTGTAGGTGCCCTCATGCGCTGTTAGTGCATACCAATGGACAAGTCTGCCCCATGCCTGGGTTTAATTGGATTGGCAATCCTATGAACTAAAATCACAGTCAAGAATATTTCCTTGGACTGATTGCGACTGGGAGCTTGCCTAAATGACTGCTGTCCGCAGTCCCACCTGACTGGACCCCGGCTAAAGGAGCCAAAGAGGAATCCACAGGAAATATGGCACTTCCCCACTCAGCAGCTAAGAGATGCCCTCTGCACTTTCTCAGCTCTGGGTTGTCCAGCTTCCTGTCAAAGGTGCACACGGTGCACAACTTGGCAGGAACACTGTGGGCAATGGATTGCCTTTCATTTCACAAGTGCAACAATAATGGGAAAAAGCACTGTATGTTGCCCAAGGGGGTCCAGGGAATCCCCTCTCCCTTGTCAGTCCTGATACCCAGACAATGGAGAAGGAAAAGACTGGTACTATGGTGTCACAACCGCAGCAATATAGAAGAGTGTTTTGAAGAGGCTGTTGAGGTCTCCACACCACACCTTACCATTGTGGGATTAATGTCTGTGTCCAGTGGTAGGCCAGCAGGTCACAATTGGACTACTCAATTCTGACATGGACTAAATGTTTTAAAAGATGGCGGATGTACCACTTAGATTTAGTTAACTAATGCTATGTAAAAAGTTGTGCAAGTCGCTCGGGATAAAAGCATCTGCTCAATGGCTGTAATATTATGTAATGTACTGTTAACTGCATCTCAGAAATGTAAATGTGTAGTTTTTATATAGCTATGCCTTAATGATTATAGTGTGTCATCTTTATGTGGTGATGGGAAAATAGGCTTTTAGCAGGTGCATTCACATATTTTTCCAAGAGAGGGAATGTAGGATATGTAGTGTTTAGATTTTGGCCTTAGAGAGGGAATCAGTGAATAAGAA
The DNA here is from genome assembly GCF_013347855.1 of Anguilla anguilla. Taxonomy (NCBI): domain Eukaryota; kingdom Metazoa; phylum Chordata; class Actinopteri; order Anguilliformes; family Anguillidae; genus Anguilla; species Anguilla anguilla. Next base: position 23,759,381 of record NC_049210.1, on the reverse strand, counting down.
TGTGGCCTGTCCTCCCCGTCACAAGCATCAAAGCAAATGCGATTGGGGCAATATAAAATCCACTGATACCCTAATCTAGGCAGACAATCTATGGGTCTCACCCCCTCCGAAGAGACAAACCAGATGACACAGGACACCATATCGGGGGTCGGAGACCCTACATGCCTAACATTTCTCTTTCCCGTGTCCTCTTTTAGTTTGAATGCAATCTTTAGGTAGGCCAGTCCTTGTCATAAATTAGTCTGACCCCCCTTCCCTTCTATCCCACACCTTAACTCAGCATCACCCAATCAGGGCAAAACCAAGCGGCCAAAACAAGACTTCGTTTTTGAAGCTTGTTGTTCCTGGTTGCTCACTAGCGCCACTACGGTTGGCTCCAGTATAGGTGTTTTCATATCCGGTTTCCATGTAAGTCTACGGTACAAATGCGGTCAAAATACAAAGTCAATAATTTTTTCTCATGAGAACAAATAGTCACAATATGTGTATTTTATTCGTCTTACGACTGTCCATGGGTTGATTTCATGATTTATTGTGTCATTTGGGCACTGTTATAATATTTGTTGTGGACCAATGAGGTACAGTTTGTGTCACTTCCTGATTACTGCGGAGGACTAAGCTACAGTAAGGGCTACAGTATATGGTCACTGGGGTGGGAGGTGGTGCCTCTTGGCCTTGACATTGCGGCTACGACCACGGTCCACCTGTGCGAAGTCAGAAAATGCAGGCATCCCATTTCGTAGTGATTTCATTATGGCATGTGCTATTTACAGCTGCACTAGATGACCATAAAATAATCCTCCTCTTAAGTTTTTCGGTAGCCGAGTCATTTTTACTATTTCCTTTAGCCTACTTAACCAAATAATTAGTTGGCAGATTGCGTAATCAGCTTGCTATATTTGGTAGTCCAGTAGCCTATGCTCAAACAGTTCGCAACTTCGGCTACCAAGCCATTTGACTAGCTAGCTAACCCTAAACTGCAAATATTCAATCTGTCAAACGTGTTTTACGGCTTGTCAATCGTTTACATTCTGTAAATGTCTACCTGGGCCATACTTCACGCATGTGACAAAGCTACTATAATCCCAATTTTGGGATAAACACTGCAAATTTTTCAGTTTCACAAAGCGAATTAAGAGTCTTAAGGTTTATTTGCTGAATAACATACAACACACGATGAAATCACACACACAGAATTTAACGAAATTAACCATCTTTGTAAGACTGGCATTTAGAAAGGAACATGTTTTTAACATTTAAACAAGAGCATTTAAGACAGTGGTTCTCAGAACCGGACCTGGGGGATCCTTGCGTATATTAGCTTTTCTCCATTGGTTTTGATGATTTACAAGAAAATAATAATAATAGCATAATAATAATTAGAAATTCAATGTACATTATTTTTGTCTTCATGCACCAGGTGGAAAACTTGCTGTACAAAGTGTATTGTCATATTTACACGCCTGCAAATCAGTTATTAAAATACTTGGTAGATTTGTTAATCACCGCTGACAGTGTTAATTTTTATTCGGTAGAAAGTGACTTGCGAACGATCGGTCAGCTAGCGTCACCCAGCAAGTAAACACCACAAACGGGGATGAAGTAGCTAGTAGCAGTTACTGGCTCATTAACTGACTGTGGCGAAAACATACGACATTAACTTGCAGGTCTACCAGACAGTTATACGAAAATTAGCCTAGTCAAATCACCAGTAGCCTATACATCTCTGATTGATTGACCATCAGTGTAGTCGATGTTCTTCCCCTGTGGTTCATATTGTTAATTCGTGAGCTAACCATGGATAGCCTACCTAGCTCACTGGCAAGCTGGTATGCTAGCTAAGCATATTCGTTTTGCTGAGAAACATAAATTGAAGATAACTGAACATAATTGTATTATTAATGTCATACAGATAATGTGATTACATGACACAGTACAGTCACGGATGGAAATTAAACTCCGTAAACATTTGATAATATATTTTAAAACATAACGGCAGCTAGCCTCAAGTTCGTTCTGCAATCGTTCATTCAGGTTGATGGGCTTTTCCGCACCGGACTGTCAATCACATTGTAAAAATCACAAGACCGCTTAACTCTATGGTTTTGGCTCCAAATCGACAACATGGCCGCGCCCGCCATTGAGCTTCAAAATATGTTTTAGAGACCCACGGAGAGTCAATGGGTGACGTCACAGTAGCTTTGTCCATAGTTTTTACAGTCTCTGGGCAAAACATCCTCAAGCCATGCTAGGTAAGGTATTTAAGATTGCCACAGGAAAAAGTTTATGTGTTGCGTTGGTGTCGGAGCCTTGAAGAAGAAGTTTTCCTCTTTTTATTTTGGTGGTGGTTCCTAGGTTGTGTGTTTTTAGCTGGTTTCCTTGTGGCGCTTATACTGGAAGTGGGTGATACTTTGGCAAGGTCTGGCCGATCCGTTTCTCTCTCTCTCTCTCTTTCTCTCTTTCTCTTATCTGTCTCTCTCTCTCTATTTTCTGGTATTTCTAGGTTAGTTGTTTAATGTTTTGCTGTATGTCTTCTGTTGTGTAATGTAGAAGTATTGTGCACTGTAGACTGACCTATCAATGAATTTGGCGATTTAATTGATAATTCTCAGTTTAAATAATAATTATTAAATTAAATCAAATAAAATATATTTTACATGTAGGATAAGTGAGGGGTTCTAGCATGCAATATCGCTTGGTTCAGTATTCAGAGTGCTGAACATTTTAACAAGGACATTGACTGTTGGAACCGCTGGATTCAGAACAGAAACATATTCTTAATTAATCCTTGCTTGTCCGACACAAAACACAATCCACAACTTAAAAACACACAAGATGGCTCTGGACAACTAATGGTACACTGTAAGAAATTTTCATGTAAGTTTACAGTAATTTACTGGCAGCAGTTTCGCCAGTAAAGTGCTGTTTTTTTACAGCATCGTTACTGTATTTCAATATTACAGTAAATTACTGTACTCCAAATATACTGTATGTTACTGTATTTTCTTTAGATGTACAGTACTTTACTGGCAGCAGTTTCAACAGGAAAATTCTGTTTTTAACAGCATTGTTGCTGTGTTTGGAGTACAATACATTACTGTACTCCAAATATGCTGCATTGTTGCTGTAATCAATTCAGTTATAGCTTTATTGCATTTGTAGTAAGTTTATGTATTCATCACAAGATGATTACTGTTTTAAAAAGTGTAAACTAACCTAACATTGCTATTTCAAACATCATGAAACAGTCAAACAGTCAGTCAAAAAATACTATTTTATTTCACATTTCAGTTTTTCACAAAGTGAAGTGCTTGGAATTTCAAAAATAAAACTGCAATATGATTTTTAAAAAACTTATTTGGGGTACAGAATCTAAATAGACTGACTTAAGGTCAACTCAAACCCTGATCTCATTGACTGTAGAACACACTAAACAAAAACTTCAGTCAAAACATATACAGTGCCCTCCATAATGTTTGGGGCAAAGACCCATCATTTATTTGTTTGCCTCTGTACTCCACAATTTGAGATTGTAATACAAAATCATGTGGTTAAAGTGCAGACTTTCAGCTTTAATTTGAGGGTATTTACATCCATATCTGGTGAACCGAGTAGGAATTACAGCCCTTTTTTTACGTAGTCCCCCCAATTTTAGGGCAGCATAATGTTTGGGACAGCAATGTTATGTAAATGAAAGTAGTGATGTTCAGTATTTGGTTGCATATCCTTTGCATGCCATGACTTCCTGATGTCTATGACCTATCATCAGAGTCTGGATATCTTATTTTCAGGTTGTCCTACAATCAATAATAAAACTCTTGAATGGATCTCTATGGGAATTGGGGGGTGGGATGAGATTCAGGTGTAAATTATACTGATACAGTATAGAACACATGTGTTGGCTAAATGGCTTTAAGTCATCGAGGGTCCAAAGTATCAGATGAACCTCAAGCCATCATGCTGCTGCCAGATCATTTTTCCATTGGGTTCAGTAGGACAGTTAATCAGGAGACGCAACCCTGGCAGTGATCCATCCATATCTGCTACAAATCTCAAATTGTGTAGTACAGAAGCAAATAAATAAATTAATTTGAATATTAGCAACATTAGAAAAACATTAGACAAAGACCCACTGAAAGTCCATAAGTCTCCTCATGAAGGTGCACACATGAGGATTAAGGGATGTCTGTTTCTTCTGGACCACCTTCCCAGAACGCTTGCTACTGACCTTCCCCTGCCGAGCTTTGAACCCGCGCTCTGGGTTAATACCAATAAAGAATCTGCAAAGCAAAATAGTAAAATGAGAAAAATACAATTATTTGCAAAAAAATCTGGAAAATGAGCCACAATGGCTAAACCTTCAAATGTTCAATGTCCAAATTGATATTTGAAAGGATTATGCTACCTCTGGATGAACTCCAATGTGCAGCAAGCACCATCCTGATACTGCAGGTTGAAGTTATAGAAGCAGGAAACCAGTGTGGCAAGCCCCAATGTGAATGGCTCCCCCTCGGTCAACACTTGGCTCTCTATGGTCACCATCCAGCGACTTGTCAGCGACTTCCACCGGACCTATAATCAGATAATTATTAATTAAACAAACAGGAAAAGAACACTCACACACTTGTTTTGTGAAAATAGTCAACGTGGTTTATTTCTCATATAATTACTGATCACAAAGTTACATATCACTGACAAAATGTGGTTTTACTCAAGTGTGACAAAGATCACATGGGTCTTCTTCTAGTCCCTGTGGTGTGGCCACATGGTCAAGGAAAAGTTAAATTAAACATACACATGCATACCACGAACAGTCAATCAAGGACTGTCAGGCAAAGTCAAGGACCTCTCAACGTCAGCAGCAAAGGCAGAAACCTGTAGAGAACAAAAGAGATTAAATTAAACACATTTTAATATAAGGAATACGGTGCCCTCCATAATGTTTGGGGCAAGGACCCATCATTTATTGATTTGCCTCTGTACTCCGCAATTTGAGATTTGCAATAAAAAAGGGTATTTACATCCATATCGGGTGAACCGTGTATGAATTACAGCCCTTTTTATACATAATCCCTCCAATTTTAGGGCACCATGTTTGGGACACAACAATGTTATAGTGCACATCATAAATGAGTACACCCTCTCTGAAAAATGAAAATCCAGCTACATCTCTTTACAAATAAAATATATTTGGGGTTCCTATATTATGTAGTGTTTCAGCAACACTGCAATATTGCAATGCTAAACAGGACAGTATGTTTTTTTAACCAACATTATAAAAAGCCATGTTGCAAATGAGTACACCCCCTCTGAGGAAAAATTTGTTTCTGCTTCTAAATTATGACCACAAGAAACTGCCCTGCCTTCTCTGATATGAGATTTTAAATGAGATTTTAAACTGGATAAATCATTGCATCTAACACTGCACAATTCTACATGACAAGATACACACTCTATTGCAGTTACCTGTGCTCTCCTCTTATCTTGATGATCTCGATATACATGACATTTCAACTGTGTTATGTTTCTGAATGAAAGGGTGCAATCAAAAAAGGCGCATTTAAACGACGCGTTTGGAAGACTCGCATGTACATTCATATGCCTAAGAAACGCATACTTCGTTAAGCATTGGTGACCACAATACTGACATGGAAACATGTTTTCATACTAAGCTATCGCTGGCGAATGTTTGGCCGTTATGATACTAACTAGTTTAATGAATTTGAAATGCACGTAGCCTACCTGCGCAATCGGCGACCCTCTAGCCAGCTGCAACAAAAAATACTCGAAATACAGGGTTGTCTTGGAAAAGAACAAGAAGATTAATGTGAAATACAGATCATGTTGGAAATCAAAAACAAATAAATTGTAATATAATTAGTTTTAAATTTGCGCAGCCTTTTACTTAATTAGGTGAGACACTCGAAACTTTGCATTGCTTTGTTAGCAAATTCTCTCTCCCGCCACTACTAACCAATGGCTTCCCAATATCCTTTGCAATTTCCAGTTAATTACTGTAAATTCAATCTCATAAAAAACACGTTTTCAACGTACAAAAATGCCAAGTTACTCAAAAGTATTGATATCAAAATGACGCCAAGTTACGGTACTACAAACAATATAGGCTATCTTGCCTCACCGAAATTTAATAACACGTATTCCAAAGCAATGCTACAGAATATTTCCTCAATTCTTTCAAGTCACTTGGCCCTGTGTGTATATAAGCGTGCAGTACATGGACAGGCCAAACATATGTGTGGATGGCTGTCTCACAGTCATGATTGATTGAATAGGCATCTATATGTCCAATTTGTATTGGTATGTATGTATTTTGGTGGCCAGCCTTTCTGTTGCGTGAATGATTGTATGTTTCTTGGTATAAATGTCTGTTCGTAAATGTGAATGTAACATGCTGCGAGGGAAATGTCTCCATGCGGATAAAGAAGTTCTCTATGTATGTATGTACAATATGTATTTTACATGTATTTATTGTACGTTGCAAATATACAATCACTTGTACATTTAGTCAAATTCAGTTCAGAAGCAAGTATAAACATATGTTTTCTGGAGAAATATGCTTCCTGTAGTGACTGACCAGCAGTTTTCTACATGAATTTCAATGTGTTCCATGAGGCAATACGAAATATTTGACACTTTGATCTGACACAACGTTTGCATGACATTGTAATATGGTAAGATTACAAAACACAGGGCCAAGTGACTTGAAAGAATTGAGGAAATATTCTGTAGCATTGCTTTGGAATACATGTTATTAAATTTCGGTGAGGCAAGATAGCCTATATTGTTTGTAGTACCGTAACTTGGCGTCATTTTGATATCAATACTTTTGAGTAACTTGGCATTTTTGTACGTTGAAAACGTGTTTTTTATGAGATATCATTTCTTTTTGCAAAGCGTTTTATTACGAGAGTGAGAAATGCGAAGTGACCCTGTAAGACACGGTTGTGGATTATGGCTATCATTGTGTGAATTTGTACAGACTGATGAGCGTGTACGTTTAGCAGTTTCGGATTGGTATATATGTAAAACAGTGGCTGTGACAAATGGTGCGGTGGCGTAATTGTAAACGCATCATAAAAATTGAAATATGGCCAGTGTAGCTATGTAGGCTACTCACGGATTTGACGGGCATCCAACGAGCCTTGATTGACAAAATAATCAGCAAGCCCATAGAATTAGAGCTGCCTAGGTCACAACTTGTGTACCCTTCTGTCCTGCTCCGTTGTTTGTTATTTCGTGAAGATGCACTTTTAGTGTTTGTAAGGTTTATAAGGCATTTTGATAGGCTTATCTGCAGGTAGGAATCCTCTTTGCTGTTTTGTTAAGCTAGAACCGGAAAAGTTGATAGTGGAGAACAGGAGCAGAAGCATATGTCCCAGCAGGCTTTGCATATGAGAAAATAACAAGTGTGAGATAAATTAGGCGAAATGATGAAATTGCGTAGTTGAAACAATATGTTTTTTAGCAGAATGGGCATGTAGGTGAAGGTTGACATGATCACAGACTATAGTGCGAAGTAAATGAAGTGACCATGAGCGAGCTTAGTTTCCTTATCAAACAATATATATAACAGTCTGTATTTAACAGTAGTTATTTAAGTGGAGGGTTAAATAACGTGTGCAATCTATTGCACTAATGTGTTTTTCTCATGTTCAGTGCTAGTAGTTATACTTATGAGTGAATCATGATTTTAAATATAATGTTTTAATGCGGAGTTGCAGAACGTACATACGTAGTAATTGTTTGTAGCCTATGTGGCTAGATAGAGAACAGGGCGAGGTAACATGAATGTAGAAACGTGGCGTTTGCTGATATGATGGTTTTGTACGGTAGCCAAGTGAAGAAATGTAGTTAGTAGAAATGGCACAGCGGTGAACTGGTGTAACCTTTTAATAAAAGGAATACATTTGTGTCATGAAATGCATATGGATGGCCGTGAGTGAGTTTTGGTAAAGCAAATATTTGCGTAAGAAAATTTTAGTGTAAAAGAGGAAATGATCTGCCTGAGGGCGAGTCGGGATTCAAGCCTGAAACCGGAGGTTTACCAGTCTGTGACTTTGTTGGTGCAGCACCATGCCATAGCTATGCAAAGCGTGAAATATCATTAGCAAACCTGCCGGTGGTTTTAAAGAAGAACACAGGCCAGGAAGCACAGAAGAGCTCCCGTTGAATCCATATGGCTTAGCAATATTGTAGCCGGTTAATAACTGAACGTACAGACGGTAAGTGATAATGCATATGGCTTAGGAATATTGTAGCCGGTTAATAACTGAACGGTGAACGGCGGGTAGATATGGTGCAAAAGCAATAATCGACAAGTAGTAGACAATTATTAGTGAGGGTCGAAGCAGGTTAAAGAAACGTGTTCCTAGCTGGGCTTGAACCTACGACCCCGTGCTCCTAAGACTGTAACCTTGCCCTCTAGGACACAGGCGGACTAGCTGTTTAGATTGCGGAGTTGCAGAACATACATACGTTGTAATTGCTTGTAGCCTATGTGGCTAGATAGAGAACAGGGCGAGGTAACATGAATGTAGAAACGTGGCGTTTGCTGATAAGAAGGTTTTGTACGGTAGCCAAGTAAAAAAATATAGTTAGTAGAAATGGCACAGCGGTGAACTGGTGTAACTTTTTAATAAAATGAATACATTTGCGTCATGAAATGCATATGGGTGGCCGTGAGTGAGTTTTGGTAAAGCAAATATAACCGTAAGAAAACGTTAGTGTAAAAGAGGAAATGATCTGCCTGAGGGCGAGTCGGGATTCAAGCCTTCAACCAGAGGTTTACCAGTCTGTGACTTTGTTAGTGCAGCACCATGCCATAGCTATGCAAAGCGTGAAATATCATTAGCAAACCTGCCGGTGGTTTTAAAGACGAACACAGGCCAGTAAGCACAGAAGAGCTCCTGTTGAATCCATATGGCTTAGCAATATTGTAGCCGGTTAATAACTGAACGTACAGACGGTAAGTGATAATGCATATGGCTTAGCAATATTGTAGCCGGTTAATAACTGAACGGTGAACGGCGGGTAGATATGGTGCAAAAGCAATAATTGACAAGTAGTGGACAATTATTAGTGAGGGTCGAAGCAGGTTAAAGAAATGTGTTCCTAACTGGGCTTGAACCTACGACCCCGTGCTCTTTAAGACTGTAACCTTGCCCACTAGGCCACAGGCAGACTAGCTGTTTAAACTGGAAATGTTTCAGAGTAAAAAGGTATGGGTATTTTGCGTGTGTATGCGCGTTTTTGATTGTGTAGGTGAAGATTTAGCTGGTGTCAGTCAAATGTCCAATGGGGAGACATGTTGTTAGTGGGATAGGCGGCAGGAAAAATAAGAAGAAGAAGAAGAAGAAGAAAGAGAAGACGAAGAAGGAGAAAACGCAAAATCCCCTTAGTTTGGGGCTTTATTGTGTGGACATGTGAAGTTGTCTATGAATTCTGTTTGTTGAAATGGGGTCAGAATGTACAGAATTTAATGTTTTTAAGAGTGTCTGTGGCTGTTGTGGTTATTTCTGTGGGGAACCCTGAAAAGTGCCAAACTCTCGGTGCTGTATAGCTATATATATATATATATATATATATATATATATATATATATATATATATATATATATATGGGGCATGCCCCCGCCAAGGCGTAACTTGGCGGGATGGCATACCTGCCATCCCAAACAGTGTTATGCAGTTAAGAGCAAAACGTCCACAATGCTGTATGAATTTCCCTGTAATTTTACATCAATTTCTTACAGTGTAGAAACCGGAGAGGAGGAAATCCTCTTTTAACTTTTTATTTTTATTTTTATATATTTCATTTTGCTTTTTCAAAATCAAATACAATAACAGACAGCATGAAACCAATAAATGACAGTACAAAGTCAACAAGATAACAAATAAAAAACAAATCAAAATGAAAATCAGATAGACATCGTCCACAATAACAACAAAATAATGTAACTAAACAAAAAATTGAGAGACACAGGGCAACATGTCACCTCAAGGATAATATGGTCAAGCACGTCCTCAATACAAGAAAACTATACAGAGGCACAATCAATCTGGTGCGATGGGAGGTTTTTCATATAATCCACAAAGGGTTGCCATATCTTGTAAAATGTTTTATTCTTATTCCTCAACCAGTAAGTTATTTTCTCTAGGGGTATACAGCTATTAATTTCAGAGAGCCGCATTCCAATTGGAAGCTACATTCCACCGGCCTTTGTGGTTGACCGTGATAAAGTCGCGTAGTTGCAGATAGCTGAAGAAATCTTTATTTGTCAAACAGTATTTTTGTTTAAACTGTTCAAAGGACATAAAGATTCCTTCCTCATAGCAGTGCTCTAGGTGGTTAATGCCTTTCTTGGACCATAATTTACTATTCTGAAAGATCATTGGTAGCAGTCTATTTCTCCATAAAGGGGTTTTAGGGGAGAGTAATCCTTCTTGTTTGAACAGTTCATGCAGTTTGTACCAAATTTGAACTGACTGAATGATTAAAGGGTTATCTGATGCAGTTTGAATTGAATTTTTATCCCATTTATACAGGAAATCTGTTGGTGTCTCCTCATTCATCTCTATCTTTTCAATGTTGAGCCATGAAGGGGGAAGGCCATTAGCAAACATCTGTGCCAAAAATCTGGATTGGGCGGCATAATACATACGAAAGTTAGGGAGTTTCAGCCCTCCTTTGTCATAATTCAGAGTTAGTTTGTCCATGCTGACTCTTGGAGCCAAATAAACTGTCTGATAAGTTTGTTGAAAAATGTTGATGGGACATGAATCAGAAGTGACTGAAACATATACAGAAAACTAGGCAGGGTATTCATTTTTATAACATTGATTCTGCCCAGTAAGTGAGTGGCAAATCTATCCATTTTCTCAAATCCTCCTCCATCTTCTGCAACAAGCTGGCTAGATTGAGTTTGTAAAGATTTTTAAGGTTGCTATCCACAGAAATACCCAAATATTTTAAACCCATATGTGACCACTTAAAAGGGAACTTATGTTTGACACTATTATAATCAAATACAGACACTGGCAGAATTTCACTTTTGTTAAAATTGACCTTATATCCAGAAAAAGAACTGTATGATTTTAATACATTCTGTAGATGGGAAAGGGAGCTTTCAGGTTTAGTTAGATATAGGATAATGTCATCAGCGAAAAGTGATATCTTCTGCATGTCGGGGCCAACCTCAAAGCCACTTATATTAGGGTTGCCTCTAATGGCCTCAGCCAATGGTTCGATGGCGAGCACGAAAAGGGGGGGACTAGCCGGGCATCCCTGTTTATTGCCCCTATAAAGATGGAAAGGATTAGAGGTAATCCCATTAGTAATAATCCTAGTTTTGGGAGATTTATAAAGTGATTTATCAAATCAATAAACAGAGTGCCGAAACCAAATTTACCCAGAACACAAAATAGATATGGCCATTCGACCATCTCAAAAGCCTTTTCGGCATCGATCAAAACTGCCAGACTTGGTATTTTATTTTTATGGTGGTGCGAGAAGATCTTTAAATTCTTTATAAAATTCCGAGGGGAAGCCATCTTCCCCCGGAGATTTATTGGTAGATAGAGATCTGATAGCTTCTATCAACTCAGAGATAGAAAATGGTTCTTCCAGACTCTCTCTTTCTTCATCTGATAAGCATGGTAAGTTAATTGAGGAGAGAAATTAGTCTGTTTTTGATATATCCCATTTGACTGTGAGGTATAAAGGTCCATATAGTATTTTTTAAATGCATCATTAATTTTGGTGAGATTATAGGATACCTCATTGGAGGGTGTTTCTATGGCATTAATTGTTCGCTTGTTTTCCTCAGCTTTAAGTTGCCATGCCAGCACTTAATGCGTTTTCTCTCTGAGTTCGCAGTATCGTTGTTTTGACCTAGTAATTGCTCTCTCTGCTTGGTATGTATTCATAGAATTGTATTTTAATTTTAGATTGACCAATTCTCTGTACAAGTCTTTAGTTGGAGCTCTTTGATATGTTTTCTCAAGTGTAAGAATTTCAGATTCAAGAACGTTAAGTTCAGTGCTGTGTTTTCTCTTCAAACCTTTTGTATAGGAGATGATTTGTCCCCTCAGGTAGGCCTTTAGTGCGTCCCAAAAAATGAAATTGCTAGGAGCAGAGGGTTTGTTTGCTAAGGTGAAAAGGTTAATCTGTTCTCTGATGAATGTACAGAATTCAGGTTGTTTTAGAAGTGTATGATTACGTCTCCATCTGTATGCTCCATTTACCTTGCCAGGAATGGAGACCGATAGCACCAAAGGAGAGTGATCGCTTAGTAATCTTGAAAGATATTCAGTATCTAACACTATGAAATAGTTGAGTAGATATCAAAAAATTATCTATGTGGGTATGTGTGTCATGTGGGTGCGAATAAAACGAGTAGTCCCAGTCTTGTGGGTGCATCTGTCTCCAAGCAACAGTCAAATTTAGGTCCCTCATGAAAGAGATTTTGGATTTGGCCGCTTTGGTAAGAGGGGAGGGCTTATCCGAGGATCTATCAAGCACTGTATCCAAACAAAAATTAAAATCCCCTCCCACCAGAAGCCATCCTGGTGCTTGAGTAATCTGGAGAAAAACATTTTGGATAAATAAGTGGTCATCAAAATTGGGTGCATAAATATTCATTAAAGTCCAGTATTCCAAATACATATATCCTTGCACCAAAACAAACCTGCCCGAGGGGTTACATACGGTTTTAGTAACATTGAACGGGATATTTTTACTTATTAAAATTGCTGTTCCTCTTGCTTTGGAACTAAAAGATTAGGCAAAAACGTGACCTATCCATTCTCTTTTAAATTTTTTATGCTCGCTGTCTGTCAAATGTGTTTCTTGTAAATAGATAATGTCCGCTTTAAGTTTCTTGAGGTAAGTATAGACTCTTTTCCTCTTGATTGGGCTGTTCACGCCTTTTGTATTAAATGTTACAAATTTCAATGGACTTATCATGGGCTTGATTTCCAATGACTAGTAGCCAGACAATTATCTCCTTCATGTAAATAATCAAGTAAGATGCTATTATTTGAAAAAATGTAGTAATCTCAAAAAGGAAAACAACACATAGAATAAAAAACAGAACAAAAACAACAAAAATCATGAACACCGCCCTTCCCGACTGTCAGTCTACAAGCCAGACAATCAAACATGAATACACTGTAGAGAAACTTAGTTGCTCGCTCTTCTTTCTTCTTTAACTCAGACTTTAAACAGAACCTCCGAGCTCTCATATAGTTGAAAACAAATGCTATTATATTCTGATTGGCGAAAATATTTACAGCCAAGTCAAAGGTGTTACATTTTGGCTCAAATGAATAGGTGAATATAGCCTACATATAAAAAATAATAACAATAAAAATATGTGATTGAGTAAGATTCAAAGTTAACTGTCTCACAGAGTATTCGGAACTACTGAAATTCTAGGCCTTATTCAAATGTAGAATAGAGAAATAAACGTATTTCACTTGAGGCCATAAAATATTTACCAACAATTCCTGGGGACTTAGCTACATCCAGCTTAGTTGCATATTGAAAGTAAAATAAAATAAATTAAATTAACAAGATGGGAGAGTCATAGGGGGAAAAAAGTAGGCCTAAATACATGTAGGCTATATAACACGGACTTGCCTTTCAAGTTCATTTGGTAATAATGTTCGTATCACTCTGACTCTAATTAGTCAATCACTTTCCTGCAAATCAATCATGATAAAAAAGGGGGAAAAACAGATTATAGGCGCTCTCATCCGTCTTCACACTGGACCTTCAATCGTGCAGGGTAAATCAGGCAGCAGGTGATGTTTTTCTCCTTCATAGCTTTTAAGGCTGGGATGAGCTGTTTGCGACCCCTGGCTAGCTCGGGGCTCATATCGGGGGAAAAGCTGATTTTCTTGCCAACAACAGTGATGTTTCCTTTTGCTTTTGCAAGTCGCAGAATTTTTTCTCGGTCCTGAAATCGAAGCAGACAGATCAAGACAGGTCTAGGAGGCTCGGTTGGTGTGGGCTTCGGATTCAGGGTTCTGTGGGCGCGTTCGATGTCCACCGGTCCGGTGAGGTCTGTGCCCAGGACGTTGGGTATCCATTCAGTGAAGAACTTGACAGGCCCTTGCTATCTTCCTTTAGTCCCACCACACATACATTGTATGTGACTTTGAATCGATTTCCTGTGAGAGAGTCTTGTTTCCCTCTTGAATTTCCTTGATTAGAACAGCAAGCATGCCAACAGAATCCTCTGTTTCGGAGAGTGTTTGGTTAATGTCACCCATGATGTGAGCAGCCTCGTGGGGGCTAATGTTAGTTGTAGCATCATTAGCAAGAGATTCATCGTCGCTTTGACCATCTTTTTTGTTTCTGTTTTTGTTTTTCTGTCGATGATCCATTCCTCATGAGTTAGTTAAGCACTTTAAAGATTAAATTGGCCCAGCTCGAAAGTTTAATTCAGCGTTGTTTTAAATTAGATAAGCAGATATGTTAGAGAGCTCAGTTCGTTCATGTCTGCTCAGCTCCGCAGCATCCTTTTAACTTTCTAACGTAAAGAACTTAGTTTATAATAGACTACAGTTAACGTTAGCACTTAGCTAACACTGGAGGCAGCTAGGATTTGCTTCCAAGAGGGCGAACAACCCCCCCAAAAAAACCTTGTTAGCTCGAGTGTGCCAAATGTACTAACCGGCTTGCTAGCCGAGTGCTAATGAAGGGGGAAAAGCGGGGTAAAAGTCTCTTTTTGTTCCTTTAACGGCAACAAAGGTTTTCACCTTAGGAGCAAATCTCGCTTATAATAATGTGTTTCAAAAACGTGAACTAATATCAGAACTCCAAACTCCACAGAAAAACAGAAAAACTCTACTCCAAACTCCACAGAACTCCAACTCCAATCCAAATATCTTCCTGCCAAGGGACCGCAGATGTAAATTAGCTATATAGCTAACTCTGGCCCAAGGGTTGTGTTGTGCACGGCCCTGTTCAATAAATTAATAAATAAAATAAAAATAAAACGAGCAAAGACCCAAAAACAAATAAATCAAACACACAGCACCCAACACCCAACAAACAATTTGCTAGCACCACTCGTTCATCTCGATCCAACTCCAATCCAAACAAGCAAACACCCAAAACAAATAAATCAAACACATAACACCCAACACCCAACAAACACTTAGCTTGCACCATGCGTCCGTCTCGGTCCCACAACAGGAAGTGGGTATCCGGTTTGTAATCAGTAGAGCACAGCATGCATGTGATGAAAAGCAAGTATGTGTTGAATTTCACATGCTGGAGCACATGAGAGCAAGAAATGTGTTTAAGGGACTGAAAAGGGGGGTAAGGTTTTCTCAGCCTGCGCTTTCCAGCTCACACCTGTCCAGAGAGGAACAATGGCAACATCACAGAAACAAACGCTTTGCATTTCAGTCACTTTTGTAGAATCGGGGTTAAGTGCCTGCATGTTTCATCAGCAAATCCACGGCACTACCTCTCTGGTGAGCCACACAGTAAGCTAACCAGGAAGGGGATTTACCAAGATTAGAGATGCTTCGGACACATTGCCCTGTGCACCACCCACAAGCGTTCACACACCTCCACTCGTTTGATACTCTTGAGCAAATAAGAAAAAAACCTAAAGGTTTTTTTTGGCCTGTGCCTCTTGGATAAGATTTATTTCTGGTTTAATTGACTTGCAATCAAGCTAGAAGTTGTCCTTAACCTGTAGTTTAGACGGGTTACCTCTGGTGACGGGATTACATGCTCGGTGGAGTTCGCCAGGTGACACTTTTTAACGCGCTGTAAATCATTTATTAGAGAGCTATTTAGATTGTATGACTGCACCAGCTCTAAAACCTGAAATAATGTTAGGCTACACCTGAAATATCAAAGGCCTTCCATTCAAAATTACGTTTGTTGTCTTAAAATAGTTACGGCTCAATTTTGTATGCCTATATTATATGGGCACATGTGTCTCGCTTTTTATAGGTTTATGGAGGGGGGGGGGGTTACAGATAAAAGGTGATTAGAGGTAGGCTACAGTAGACTACGTTGCATGATGGATTTAAATCAAAGCGTCCTCCCCTCCCTCCTGTTGCCCTTGTGAATACAAATGCATAAAACAATATATATGACCACAGCTGGCCAGGATGCCCGAAGCACCGCGCTAACTAGTAGAAGTGTTAATGAGCTTGTCTCAGGCTTGTCCTTACCACCTGACTTTGAGTTGAGGACTTTATTTGACCTTAACCGACCGTAAATATCTGTAGCCATATATGTAGCCAAAGTACATTTTATAGATAAAAGTGCGTTACCTGCACAACCCTCATATCCAGGCCGGTTTCCGATGAGAGCTGCTCCCTCACGTGCCTCGCAGGTTTTGGGGAGTTATTGTAGGCGATTTTCAGCGTCTCAAGCTGTTTGGCGGTGATGGTCGTGCGTGGCCTCTTCACTGTGGAGTCCGCTTCTGAATATACAGGACGTGAAAATAAAGACAATTTACCAATATTTGTTCTGCATTCAAAATATTCACATGATCAGGCCTGGCTTCTGGGGGGGACAATTGGGGAAATTTTTCCCGGGCCCAGGCATGATAGTTCAGGTCAACATAAACTAAAATTTTTTTTCCCAATTAAATGTCAACGTGCAGTGCTTACGATCCGGTACAGGTGAAATAATATTGTTTTTATTAATTTATGAGGATCTGACGGCTTGCCCTAATACAGCGTTTTCAGTAGTGGATTACTAACTCTCAAGTATATATAGAATATCCTTACATTTATATAGCACTTTTCCGAATGCTCAAAGTGCTTTACAGTGAAGGGGAACTCACCTCACCCACCACCAATGTGTATCACCCACCTGGGTGATGCACGGCAGCTCTTTTACGCCAGAAAGCTCACCACACATTAGCGAAGGTGGAGAGGGAGAGAACATTTATTTAGCCAATTAAATCTGGGGATGGTTTTTGGTGGCAAGTTTGCAAGAGCCAGATCTAGGATTTAGCCAGGACACCGGGGAACCCCCAACTCTTAGCGATAAGTGTCACGGGACCTTTAAGGACCACAGTGAGTCAGGACCTTGGTTTAACATCTCATCCGAAAGATGGCATCTCCTATAGCACAGTGTCCCCGTCACTGCACTGGGGCATTGGGGTTTATTTGACCAGAGGGAAGATTGCCCCCTGCTGGCCCACCAACACCACTTCCAGCAGCAACTCAGTATTCCCTGGTTGTCTCCCATCCAGGTACTAACCAAACCCACACCTGCTTAGCTTCAGCCATTCGGCAGGAGCAGAGCGCATGGATGTATGGCTGCTGGCTTAAAGTACAAGTACAGCATGTTGTAAGCACTGGCACCATCTTACTTAATGAGAACAAATGAGCATATGTTGCATGCAACAGAACATTAAAGCGGGAGGGTAACATTAGCCTACATTTTAAAAGCCTAAATGACCAACTGTTAAGTTCATAATATTTCAAAATTACCATTTAATTCTGAACCGCTACCGTTCTTTGGCTAGGCCTGAAATGTTTTGACTAAAATAAGTGGCGTAAACATACAAAACTATGACATCTCAATTAACAAACTGTTCCCTTCCCCTTTATGTTTTAATTGTTCATTTAAGCATTGTTGTCTGTATATGTGTTTAGATTGCTATCCGACCACAATAAATTCATGGACGAAAATCAGCCATTCCATATCTGCCCAGGCTCTTAACGGATATTCTCTCTAATAGGCTATTTAAATTAGCCTAGTTAATTTCAACAATTAGTTCTAACATGTCTGCAAGTGTCAAAACAAAAGTCATCTAAAACAGTGGTTCCCAACCTCAGTCCTGGAGCAGGCTACTCTTGTTTTCGTTCTAACCACAATTGCAATGCCAGAATTTTAACAAGTGGTTCATTTTTCTTAATTAGGTGCTTTTCATGTTTAGAGGGATTATTAATCCACATCATGTAAAAAATAGCCATCAACAATTAAGTTACCAGTTCATATTGTGCTTATTCTGCTTTATTGCAAACAATTATATAGAAGAGGTAACAAACTTTTTGGACCAATTGAAAGACTGAGATTAATCAATAGACCCCTGAACATTTAGCGGAAACATGTTTAATTTCCTGAAATTTATTGACACAATGCAGGTTTGGCTTGTTATCATTTGCTTTGTCTTTGAAATCTTCATTATCTTCCAGATGGTTAGTTTTAGTGGCCAGGTGTCTACGCTCTGATCAATTAGAAGCCTATTGACTCTGTTCACACCTGTACTTTGTATCCGGATATATCCAGATTGTGTCCAGATTCAGTCGAGACAGATGTCAGTTCACATCTGGCATTAGAATGTGTCTCCACGGCTGCATCCGAATAGTCTTTTTTGCTTAGGAGGGTTCCTAACTAAGTGAAGTGACCTGGAAGAATCTAAGTGGCAGCCATGATAAGACCTGTTCGAATTCACTAAATGCTAAGGAAAGGTGCTTCAATGCTTCCTTTCTCATCTCTTTTAGCATAGGGGACACTGGACCATCCTTTACGAAAAGAAAGGAGATAATGCTGTCCCACAATTCCTTGCAGCAGCAACATTTAAAGCGACGCACCATTCGGCCATTCACTAAAACAAATGATCAACATGACTGAGTTGTGTGGTGGTTCTTAAGATATTATATGCATAGGCTTATAATCAGATCATAATCAGCATATTAACCATAACACAGAAATCTGTCTTTCAAGAAAAAGGGATATGAGACGTTTTTAGCCAGATGATGTTTTTAATTCAACATGTTTGAAACTTAAGAACATGATATGTACAGTAGTAGATTTGTAGACCTAACATGTTATGCCTATCTTGCATACATTTAACAATTATTTTCATACAATCATACTAATTGGGATTCATGTCGATAAATATGAGTGGACAGGAGGGTGAGCATGAGCAACCATTCTCAATGTGACAACCATTTCATTTCACTTTTGTGACTGGTAGCCTATATTCCTTTTTTATTTCAATTCCAACCTTGGTAATGAAGTAATATTTTTTACCGGGTTGTCTACATTTATATAGCCTACATGAAACAACATGGTAAGAACACAGGGGGCAAAGTATCTAAGATGCGCTTTTAGTAGTCCATCTTCGGAACATTGTAGTTTCACCACGGCAGACGCACGTCAGTAACATCCGCCGTCGCATAATTACGTAGCCTAGTGTAAGTGCAGTCGGATTCTCTTAGCACCGCAGTTGTCTTTTCCTAAGTCCTTATGAATTCTCCTTCACATCTTTCCTTGACCTCATGACGTTTTCCATCAAGGTCAAGGAAAAGTGGTTAGGAAAAGACATAGGACGTAATTTTTTTGACTATTCGGACGCAGCCCACATGTGTCTCAACTGACCACTTGTGATCGGATCTCACTTCCCCACTCAATATGCAAATAAACACGTACATCATTTCCGTTTGCAAACATCAAATGCGTTGTTGTTTTTAACCATATATATATGTCTATGTTTTTAACCAGCGGGAGGTTAAAAACAACCGGTATATATATGTTTTAACCGGTATATTTTTATACAGTCTATGGCAGCAATACACTACCTGTGCCTAGTCTGTCGGAAATTAAAAGAAGAAGTTTGCAAAGACCTTAGCGCGCAGAAAAACTCAAAACAAAAACAGACTGGGTCTATTCCTTGCCATGATCCAGGCAAACCAAATCGCCCAAGATGTTCGACGCACTCGTAATATGTCTCTTTGCGCTTTTCAAATTTTTCATTTAATGTAGGCCTAATTGTTTGCAATGTAGCACAATAAGCACAGTATGAACATGGAAATTTTATTCTTCATGGAATGCTTAGCTATTTCTGACATAATATGGTTGAAGAGGGCAAATAATCCCTCTAAACACGAAGAGCACCTAATTAAAGTATCTTGAAGATCTCCGTTTCGTTGTCATTGGTAAATGGTAAATGGACTGCATTTATATAGCTTTTTTTTTTTTAAATTATCCTAAGCACTTTACAGTTGATATATATATATATATGTCTATGTTTTTAACCGGCAGGTTTTAACCGATATATTTTCATTGGCGGCATCTATGGTGATAAGCGGTAATTGCAGGTGTGTTTTTGGACCTCACTTCCCAACTTCCAAACAGTGTCGCCTGTATGACGTCAGTCAGTTGGCACCTGGGCCACGGTAACTATAACATTTAGTCTACTATTTACTGAATACAAAATGGCTGTTATAAAAGTAACGTTATGTACATAGGGCCTACTCATTCATTGCCTAACATTAGGCTAACTTAAGCTTTCTTTACACTGCCAAGCAGGGTTAAAATGCTGTTGCAGACCTGGGGTAGAATTAGTGATGATCAATTTCCACAGACGTTCTTTATCCACCTTTTGCCCAGTATGAACATCTTTACACTGCAGAGAAGAATCCGCGGCTCGTGCAGTTATGTATCTCGTGCACAATAAACATTGTCTTTCTCGTGAATGATTGTTGTGTGATATTTTGGAAACTGCCGCCTTGCAAACTGTTACCCCTCGTGTTTCTGGTTTTGCTAGCTAAACTGTTTGAGAATAAAGCTGAGCTGGGTGTTAAATTAGCAATCAGAACAAGAAGAATAAAACAAAAACAAAGGATATTTCATCAAAAAAGGGCATCAAGGCTGAAGGAACATATGAGGAAGCGTAGCCTAATAAAATAATAACAACGCTAATCCATACTGCCATATTTTTTTTAATTTAGTTTTCTCCGACTTGACATCTTTACACACTTTGCTCCACTATACCCCGGGGTTAATGCTCTGTGTAAAGACAGCTTTATTCCGATCATTATAAGATATTGATGAACTTGATGGAAATGTAATGATGGTAACAAGACCAAGCGGTTTTAGAATGTTGCAGAGAAAACTGCAGCGGTGTGAACTGGTTTGTTGCAGAGCATCTGAAGCCGTTGCCTGGGGTCTCAAAAGACCCACCTTGTCAAATCGCCAAGTGCAGTTTTAGAACGTTTACAGTTAGACATCTTGGAATTTTGCAAGTTGCATCCAGTCTAATTGCGAATCATTGATCTGAACTGGCCTTTAGTTAGCTTCATTGCAACGTTGCAACAAGGTAGCATTGCATTCGAGAGACGGTTTGTGAGGTCGGTACCGGGCGGTGGCGTTGGCTAGTGTTTTTTCTAATTGTTAGCTGACATTATATAATGTTAATTACATTAGCTAGCTAACGCAACGTTACCTGATATGAGAGATGGCTACTGTGCGCAACATTGTCTAAACTAATGTTGCCTTTCTTGACATGGTCCGGTAGCTAGCGTTAGCTGTGCAAATAGCAATGCAATTTAGTCACGTTACATTGTCATCAAATGTAATACAAAATCTACATCAACAAATAACATGACTTCTCATGTTATACAAAAACTTTTTAGGGTTCCATAACCCCCCTCCTCCCCTCTCTGTTATTGTATCGCTAGCAGACACCGGAAAAAAACAGTACGCCGCTCACACAAGTGAGTTGAAGAGCAAGCCTGTTGCGTTAGCTCCGCCTACTCTGTCTGGCGGACCAACCACTGATGGGTGATGGAAAACGTGGCATTAACTGCGCGTTGCTTGTAATTTTTCCCAGGAATGTCGCCACAGACACCCAGTTCATAATAATAAATTAATACAATAATAATATAAATTAATATAAGAGGCTCAATCACCATTATGTTACCTAATTCGGCGATAGAACAGACATTTATTTAAATGAAAATCTTCGAGATTATTACTTTAAGAAAAATTTACACCTTGTTATAATTCTGAAATTTAATTTGTGGTTGGAACGAAAACCAGTATACACAGGGGTACTCCAGGACCGAGGCTGGGACCCACTGATCTAACACACAAGTCACCCAAACAGAAATAAGTTAGTAAATTAGTTCTTGCCAGCTAATTCCCAAATTGTACACTATAGAGTGCGCCAACACTGTTTAATCAGAGTGTGGAATGTGCTGACACCGGGCGGAGCTCGGTATTAGGCTGCACCTGTTAACGCAAATATCTAATCAGCCAATCACATGGCAGCAACTCAATGCATTTAGGCATGTAGTCATGGTCAAGACGATCTGCTGAAGTTCAAACCAAGCATCAGAATGGGGAAGAAAGGTTATTTAAGTGACTTTGAACGTAGCAAGGCTGTTGGTGCCAGACGGGCTGGTTTGAGTATTTCAGAAAATGCTGATCTATTGGGATTTTCACGCACAACCATCTCTAGGGTTTACAGAGAATGGTCCGAAAAAGAGAAAATATCCAGTGAGCGGCAGTTCTCTGGGCGAAAATGCCTTTTTGCTGGCAGAGGTCAGAGGAGAATGGCCAGACTGGTTCAAGCTGATAGAAAGGCAACAGTAACTCAAATAACCACTCGTTACAACCGATGTATGCAGAAGAGCATCTCTGAACGCACACCACGTCAAACCTTGAAGCAGATGGGCTACAGCAGCAGAAGACCACACCGGGTGCCACTCCTGTCACCTAATGAAGTGGCCGGTGAGTGTATATAAAGAGCGATATTGATCTGTAGGCAAGCCGCAGCATTATTAGCGCAGGTGGGTCAAATGTTTATGGATGACTTGCTGACCTCTGCGGTGAAGTTCACATTTTGAAGCAGTAAGTAAGAAAGATTATTGAGGAAAAATAGAGACGATACCAAGGCTAGCACAATTCAGTGACCAATCCCTCATTCCAAGATACCGTGGAACGCGTTTGGAGTGGAGGTCGTTCTGTACTGTGAAATGTTCATAACATTGAAAGTAGAGTAAAAATAAACAAGCAGCTACTGAATCTTGCCTCGTCGTTATAAATATTAGTTAAAATTATAAAACGTTTAGATTGGCGTCATCGCAAACTTGTTAGTATTATTGGTAAATCTCAGGTTCTGATTCAGTGCTGCAAAATATGTGCTAAAGGACATGTTAGTGGGTTCAGCATTCCAGAGTTTTTCCTTAGGGGTAAACCTGCTGTAGAAGACGCATGACCAATCACATAGGCATTTGTTTAGCTACGTTTGGCTACATTTAACTATGCCTTAAAAATAGGCAAAGGTAGGCCTGAACTATCGCTGGGATAAAATTCAGTAGAGAGAAGAAATGTTATATAAACTAAATATTTGTATATAGTATGACATTGTATTCAAATATGTAGCCTACATTTTAGTTGAATACAGTGACAGTGCTAAAGAGGTGAAAATTAACATGTTTAATTAACACTTTAAATGCATTTTGGTTACTTTTGTCACTTTCACCAATAGGCTACTACCTCTACTACTATTACTGCTAGCCTGCTACTACTGCAATAATGATAATAATAATAATTGTTATTCTTATTATTATTATTATACAATTGTCTGATTTGGATTTTCTTTTTATTTCTTTTTGTTGTCACACACTAGCCACTTACACTAAGAAAAGCAAAACAGAAAACCTTTGTTCAGGGCAAAGCTCATTAGTTTTTTTTAAATCGGGGCACAATTAATGTCATGACAGGAGCATAGTTATAAGTCATGTGTGAAATGACATCTGTAGCTACAGTTCATGAGCTGTAAAAGTCGCTCTCGGATTATCACCTCTTTGCTTGGTGATCTCATAGTCAGCCTTGCACACTAGCCTGCTGTCCTCCATCAGGAAGAACTCGTCGCCCGTGGCCAGCTGCCTCTTGCAGACTATGCACACGAAACGGTGCAGGTGATATACAAATTCCTGTGCCCTCCGTATCACTTGGGAAGGTGGAATGCCTTGCTGGCAGGTCGCACATTTAGTTCCAAACCATCTTTTGGAAACAAGCACATGAACACTGAACATTTGTCACTAAATGCATTTAATAGCAAGGCACTACATAAGCTGTTTTCATAACATGCCCTTTCTGTTTGCAATGTTAGGCCTACTTAGGCTACTGTACAAGGGTATATTCTATAGGTCCTACTTTTAAATATTCAATACTCTGCGCCCACATTCAGGCCTACTGCAAATGGCATAACACTATCACACTCTTACTAGGGAAAACAACGTTCTTAATTCCATTTTTTAAGGTATATATTTTCAAAATAATTTCACCCTGCTCGATGAGTGGACCAAAATTTTTTATTGCTCAATTTGATAAATAGGTTATATTAAATACCTTACACCAGCTTAAAAATAGTCATACCACACCATACTGTGTGTATTTGGTTTAGATTGTATCCTACTCTATTAAGTTACGAATGTAATTGAAACGGCTAATGATTACTGACATGTCAAAGCTGTTTGAAGTAAAATTTCAAAATGCTATGGTAAATTCTGAATAAATCATTAAAATCCCATAATTTATATTTATGGCGACTCTCCCTTCATTAATAAAAATCAGTTAATACAGTTCATGTTTGAATTTGCATGATTCGCTTAATTCTTCCCGCAAAAACATCTATCGGAGAATACTTACTTGAAGAAGTCATCCTTACAGTAGACGCTATCGCCTCTGCTGAAACACTTGTCCGCGAGCTGGCCTTGGCAATTACTGCATTTGAAGCACGTGCTGTGCCAGTGGCGGTCCAGCACCTTGAGAACGAAGCGGTCTACAATGTGCTGATTACAGCCCGCGCATACCGGAATCTCTGCCAGTAAAATAAGACATATACAGTAAATACGCAGTGCAGATGAGATCTTATAGCGTAAAAATTTCCTGTGTTAATTCAACTCTAACAGAGTACAGATGAGTACAATAGGGACCATACGTAAGCTACAAAGAACTGATTTAACACTGAATATTTTACTGTGTAGGCTCGCAATCCAGGGGCCCCAGGGTGGTCTCATTCATTCCTCAGAAAATACTGAACAGTATATAAACATGTCCATTCTTTTCTAAGCGTCGGAGGGCACGGTGGCGTGGATGTAAAACTTTCAGGATTTTCTTACTGTTCTTGGATACTACTCTGCTGTCAAGCTCTGATGGCATAAGCGACCATCAAGCTGTAATTAATAGAGTAGCCATTTAATTTTAATGATTTCAAAATCAGCAATAACAACGTAATAACAAATAGCCAACAATAGCACATCAGTCTACGAAATTCGTGTTCTAACGTCAGTAATGGTGCTGTAACACATGAAAACTAATTTCTAGACTAATCTTTCAGCGCGAGTTTATGTCCTGGAAGAAATAAACAACTACACACCTTTCACTGAACTCTTCACTTACTGCACATTGTTGTGCTGTAACATTAATGCCATACGATAAGAAATTTTACTATCATCATGTAAAACTTCAGAAGCCTAATGCAGGATCTCAAAAAGAGAAACGAAAAGCCTTCGTCAAATATATTGTTTTATATATATATATATATATATATATATATATATATATATATATATATATATATATATATATATATATATTGTTGTTGATGACTATTATTATTGTTATTATTATTATTATTATTATTGTCATTGTCATTGTTGTTGTGGTGGTTCAAATTTTATCAAGACGCTGCAACTATTCTGCAAACGTCACGTATCTACAACTTTAAAAATGTATTAGAAAATCCGTTCACACCATGGAAGTAGGTACGACCCAGGGAAAATTTACAGAATTATTAAAATCTTGCGTGTTGATTACGCAGAGACATTATTTTGGGTGATCTCCAGTACATTTATTTTAGAAATAAAGCCAAAAGTCGTAACAACAAGCAGAAAAATCCCGTGACCTTATTAGTAAAAAAAGAATATCGCACACCATAAAACGCGTCTCTATGAAAAAAACTAAACGAATTAGGCTATTTCCTCAACCGAGAGGTGTCCCTTATTATAACCTTTTTGCTCATTTGCTCATTGCTCATTTACTCAAAAATATTTAGCCTAGCACTACGAACTTTTATTTCAAACAACTTTGATATGTCAGTTGTCATTATCCTACTCGCTTTAATTACGTTCATAACTTAATTGAGTCAGACACTATTTAAATCATGATGCTACCAGTCTGATGTTACATTCATACGACTTAGTCGGTATAATTTTAACAGAGGGGTGGAATAAATGTAACAGTGAATGAAAACGCCTTATAATGTGTTTTTTTTTTTCTTTTCTTTTTTTGCAAATACTAATGTTAATCAAATAAACACATTAACAATGGTAACGTGAGACCACGACTATGAAGCATGGGGCTTTATGAAAAAAAGAAAACTGCGCAAACATTAAACGGTAAATCATAACTTACAGTGAAGCGAGTTGTGCCGTTCCAAGCGATGAAGGAAGCGGCTTTTGTTTATTTCTTAACCCATGTAACCCATGTAAGCTTTTACAAAGCAAATAGCCTACAATACAGACCAAGCTGATGTGTGCTTATAAATTCATGTGACCAGGTGGCTGGTTTATTTATCACTTGGAGAATCCAGAAGACCGGGCAATGTCAACAAAGCAAGCAAATTAGTTGAACACATTAACATTAAACGCTAAACTAACTTTAAAAGTTAAACAAGTTAATAAGTAGGGGGGAGTCCATATAAATATAATGCACATATGTAACACGGTCAATAACTTATTCTGCAGGCTGCTACAGTAGCCACTTCAGGCTTGGGCACGCGCAATTCTGTCCTCAACCAATTTCCAAAAAAAAAAACGCAGCAATTCGATAATGTTCGTGGGAAATATTTCTATCATATGAAACTGTTTTTGATTGAGGTCAGTAAAAAATCTGTTACATTAAAATGTTACTGAATTTAGACGTCATGTGACTGATTATTGCTCAGAAGGTAGGGCCTATTGGCAGATGGTTGTTTTTATCACTGAGTTCCCCGCGCTCGACCAAATAACAGCGTGCGTGGGAACAGATCCCGCGCGTCCGGTCCACGCTCTTGAGCGAAAGGTGCCCGACTGCAATCCCAGTGTGGGTTTTTCGGACCTGGTGTTAAATGCTATATTAGTTACTATGTAAAGTAAGCGGTGTCTTCATTGCATCTGATAGATGTAGGTTAATAGAGGAAGGAAAAACTGCCAGGGAATTTCTGACACTGATGTCTTTGGTGCTGATGTACGTATCAAATTTTCTTGGGTGATCGGATTAGTCCTTGACTGGTTTGTTTTTTCTGTGGATAAAACGCGATTTTCCAGCATCACACAGGAGTCTTACGACTTACTTGATGATGTATCACTTAGTAAATATTGTGTCCCAGTTCTTGCCCTTAGAAGTATTTTTACCAAAAAAGTCAGTGTTACATTCTGGTATTTTTAGGGGTCCAAGCGGCGAAGCTGGTGGAACCCTATTGTATTTGTTAGGATTATTATTATTAGGGGTCCAAGCAGCGAAGCTGGTGGAACCCTATTGTATCTG
Organism: Anguilla anguilla; assembly: GCF_013347855.1. NCBI lineage: Eukaryota > Metazoa > Chordata > Actinopteri > Anguilliformes > Anguillidae > Anguilla > Anguilla anguilla. Next base: position 23,732,047 of record NC_049210.1, on the reverse strand, counting down.
TTCGGATTATTAGGGGTCCAAGCAGCGAAGCTGGTGGAACCCTATTGTATCTGTTCGGATTATTAGGGGTCCAAGCAGCGAAGCTGGTGGAACCCTATTGTATCTATTAGGATTATTATTATTAGGGGTCCAAGCAGCGAAGCTGGTGGAACCCTATTGTATTTGTTAGGATTATTATTAGGGGTCCAAGCAGCGAAGCTGGTGGAACCCTATTGTATCTGTTAGGATTATTATTAGGGGTCCAAGCAGCGAAGCTGGTGGAACCCTATTGTTTTTGTTAGGATTATTAGGGGTCCAAGCAGCGAAGCTGGTGGAACCCTATTGTTTTTGTTAGGATTATTAGGGGTCCAAGCAGCGAAGCTGGTGGAACCCTATTGTATCTGTTAGGATTATTATTAGGGGTCCAAGCAGCGAAGCTGGTGGAACCCTATTGTTTTTGTTAGGATTATTAGGGGTCCAAGCAGCGAAGCTGGTGGAACCCTATTGTATTTGTTAGGATTATTATTATTATTCTTATTTTTTTCTGCTTAAAGTGTCTGAGGCTCAGCAGCCATAAGTCCTAGAGCAACCAAATTTGGCAGGTGGGTTCCTATGCCCCCCCACTACTCAGGCACAAAAATCACCTTTGTTGGCCAGATGGTGGCGCTATAACAAATGGTTTTGCGTAAAAAACCATAACTCCCACACCATAAGTTAGATCAACACAAAAATTAATCGGCCGATGCATCTGAAGGTGCTCTACAACTTTGCCATTGGCACCACCTATGTCCGCCATATTGTTTGCCCGCCATTTTAACTTTTTCGTTTGGGCGTGGAAACTTTCTCCGCTAAAATGTCTGAGGCTCAGCAACCATAAGATGTAGCCCAACCCGATTTCGTAGGTGGGTTCCTATGGCCCCCCACTACTCAGGCACTAAAAATCACCTATGTCAGCCAGATGGTGGCGCTATAACAAAAGGGTCATGTTTAAAAGGTCATAACTCCCACACCGTAAGTCAGATCAACACAAAACTCCATCGGCCGCTGCATCTGAATGTGCTCTACAACTTTGCCATTGAGACCACCTATGTTCGCCATATTGTTTGCCCGCCATTTGGACTTTTTTATTAGTTGGGGTGCGGAAGAGCTGGAGCTCCAAATCTAAGTGTTACGACATCTAGTAAACTTCTTTACGGCAAGCGACATCCATGGCGACGCAAGTAATCCGACACCGTAGGGTCTAGTTTTTATCAGCGAGGGGAGGGTCTGAACATTGGGGAAGCAGTGGAAGACAGTGCCAGACATTATTTGAAGACAGTATCGGGTGAGTTCGTTTAGTCTTTGAATCTGTCATTATGCTGAGAAATAGCTAAACCATTTTATTGATAGGTTCTGAGTCTCTGTGCAAACGCGCGAAAACACGCTGGTATAATGAAACAATGACGGCAGCCTAATACATATATAGTCCGCTTCGTTCCGTTGCTACCATAACATAACGACCTACAGCTGCAGTTTCTCGCTGCAATTACTAATATTGAATATAAACAAAAGACGCAATTTATGCTGTAAATCGTATTCTCAATTTAATCTCTACATCGACTGTAAGCTTAGGGTTGTAACTAGGTAGTTGTTTCGTAGGTGACTTAACTCGTCTTAACTATTGCTTGTATTTTTTCATAGACTGCGTTGTTGCTGTACTTGTTTGTGTTAGTGTCAATCAGTTTAACCTACAGGGTCCAAGTTGAACTATGCGGTTGTTCCCTGCACTTAGAACGGTAGGCTACTGCCCTCTAGGGTTTTCGACACACTTGTTCCTGATTATGGTTATACATTTTGTTGTACGTCGCTCTGGATAAGAGCGTCTGCCAAATGCCTGTAATGTAATGTAATGCAATATTCCGTAGCAACAAGATAAACCCGACATTGGCCCTAAAATATGCCAATACAGCAGTGAAAACGCTGCTCGCTGAATAACGAAATAAACGAGACAACGTTTAAAAAAAAAAATTATACCATGTCATTCTACAGTCAATATCTGGACTAAACATTGAATAAATATACAATCTTACCATTGGTTTTACGCGTAGAGATGTTCCTTTTGCGACTGAGTGGTCATATATTGTCTTGGACAATCCGTTTGTGAAATATACGCGCATTTTTGATCACTGGGTAGGCTACGTTCAATAATAGCTGTGCGTAATACCACACCTGTTGCTTACGGCTTTGTCGCCCTTTTTAGTACAATTTGGCTTGATTGACAATTCATTTGTTCCGTAGGTGAGATTATAAGATTTCTAACGATGTATAACATGTCTGATTTTGCTTTTGGAATAGCGTTTTATCGGTCAGCGTAACCGAAAATTTTCTTATATGCCAGTGTCTAAATAAATAATACGGTAGGCTATTCTGCGAGCACTACGCAGGTCGCGAGTTGATATTTCGTCTATGGTTTCGTTTTTTCTCAATGTCGTCTTTATTATTTGAAATGCGTATTTATGTGTTATTATTCTGTCTCTGAGGCGCTCTGAAATGTGCATTCTCTGCTAAACTGAGCAATGGATTGGAACATGTGTCTGACGTAGTGTTGCACGGTATTCCGTAACTTCAGCACTTTTTCGGTAATTAAAAAAAAAAAAGAAACGGTTAGGTATTAGAATTTTCTGACGTTCGGTAGTTTTGTGTCAAATGTAAAACCCAGGGAAATGTGTCTCCCACGTTACTGATTGAGAGGATGAAAAGTGTAATTTGTCAGAATCTTCGCTAGATGGCAGTAGCAACTAAGGTTGCCAAGTGAGGTGACGTTGCGCTTATGCACTCACTCGTTGATACAGCGTAAGCTTCCACTCAGTTCACTTCAGTAGCAATAAGTGTTCTAATTTGTTAATATTTTATTATAGGAAGATGCTGTATTGTTATTAAAATATGCTGTTTTCTAGATCTGTTTAAAGGTGAAAGACCTGTTTTAAATATTATTTAGTTTACAACTGTTTAATTTTTGAAATATATTTCACATATTTTTCTATTGTTCAGTGCTGTAACACTATAGGCCTATGCATATTAATATGTTGAAGAGGCTTCAACTTAAAGGTTGTTAATGAACCAGGTTGTTAATAAACCATGAATTTAAAAATGAGGTCAACCCCTGTGGAAATTACATTTCTGGGCTGCGTTTCCCAGAGTCTCCTTAGCGCTACGTGCATCGTAAGGTATCCCTTAAGCTCTTCCTTTAGCTCTCGAGCTGTTTCCCAGCGTCTCCTTAGCTAAGGTATACCTTAATTAAGGTATACCTTTAAAAGGATGGTCTGAGGCACTCGTAAGCTGTCCCTTAGCGATGCGCTCCGCGGTTTCAGCCTTATTATGCCAACATTTTGCTTTTCAAATCGACAGTTGTACTACAGTGCGCATCTAGTAGCACATCGGCATGCGAAAATGAGTTTAATATTTACTTTACGAAAAGTAATTATCCAATCAACGTTTCTGTGCATAGCAGGTCATGAGAATGTTGTCGTTTTACCTGTCTATCCCCTTCATGATGGTAATTAAGTATAGGGCCTATCCATGATACTAATCCAATTTGTGAAAAGAAAAAAAAAAGTTTTTTTAATTTATACGTGGTGGCGCTAACTGAGGATATGGCTTTCCCGACTGCATAACCTGTAGAAATTAGTTCGTTTGTGTGTGAGTCAATGATCACACTGACTTGAAACAAACCGCCGGTTTATTAAGAATATAAAACCTATGTGTGCAAAGCCAACGTTGAGTGAGTCTACTTGCATAACCGATCTAGAGCACGTTGATTGGCCTAGCCATAAACACACATACGGGTATGGTGGCTCATAATGAACAAACATAGCCAAATGATCTACATCCCCTTCCTTTAGCTTACACCTCCTATATAAAACAAAATAGCACTGGGTAAATATCAACATTACGGAACATTTTTCTTACCATGTTGTTTTACGATTTTCGGTAAACAACCCAATAATGATATTCTTGGTTAAATTTAAGATTATCCAACAGCAAATTAAGGTGGATGTGCAAATCACTTTAACAGGTAGACCTATTCATAAGGCACCCGGTATAGAATTCATCATGACCAATTTCCACAGATGCGCTTTTGCCTTTCATCTACGATCATTTTTGCATTGCAGAGAAAAGTTCGCGGGAATCAGTGGATATGCTGCTACAGTTGCCTATGTATTGTGTGACAAAAACAAATTAACATTACACCTTTATTTCAATAAGAACAAAATAATTCACCCATATGTAGCTTATATCCTTTTCCCTGGGCTTCCACGAAGTCCCAGACTGTGGCTTATAGCCTATGTCCCGATTGATGCTTTTTATTTTATCCTTTGTAGTCTATATGTACGTATTTATTGAAACTATCACAAGGTCTCGTCTTAACTGACTATTAAAGAGATTAACAGATGATCTCTATTAGGCATAGCTTCCTCTTCTACAATATTAGATTGATGTAAAATGATTATGGCAACATTTGTTATATTAAAACGTCATTCACAAGTGAGACAATCGATTCCCTTGGCATCGATTGATAAACTTTTCAGCACCACAGTGAAGGCCAGCTCCAACTTACGATGTACCTTTGAGGTGTTCCCTAAGGCAACTGTTAAGGTATAGTTTGGGAAACACTCGTAAAAAATAGGTTTCCCTTTGAAAGGTATACCTTAGGAGCCTTCGTAAAACGTTACATCGAAACTCGGAAACGCAGCCCAGAAGTGTTTGTTGATATGCAAATCAACAGTAGAAATATAGGCCTGTTATACCATGAAGCAATTATAATTGGGGGAAAATAAAATGTATCAGTTAAATCCCAACAATTCAAATTCTGGTCTTGAGCTGAATTGATTTTATTCACTTTTTATTTTAGTCTCTGCTGACATAGGGGTTCCCTGGTTAATGGAAAACCACAAGACCACTGAACAGTGCAAACTGCCTCTACGCAGCTAGACTGACAACCAGTCCTGACATTGTCTATCCGTGTTAAGACGTGGTTCAAACGTTTGCTAAGGTTATTTCGTTGGTATAGGTTGCTTTAACCTATCGGTATTAAGCTCGTTTTGCTCGTGTTTTAGGATACATTCAAGACGCAAAACATACATTGCACTGCACGCTACATTTACGACACAGATTGAAAAGTCTTGCAACAGTCTTTTGGATGTTTTTGTTCCCCTTTCAGTGGGCATAACAGGGCTAATCGCCTACTTTGACGTATTTAAGAATCGGTGTCAAACCATTCGCAATCGCCAGACGTCACAGGCTAGTAAATCTGCAACCAGCGCCGTTTTTTTCTCATCCTGAACGCAGCTCTGGCAAGGATCTGTGGGTTTCACATTATGAGAGCGGGACAAGTTCAAATAGTAGTAAATTAACAGTAGTCTAAGTAGAGAGAAACAGGTTAGTCCAATTTATGTAAATAGTCGTTGAGCACAACACATACATCGGCGCATTACTTAGGCCGATTCATCTATCATGGACACGATCCCACAAAAAAATACTCTTTATTATTATTATTGTTGTTGTTGTTTTTACCTCGACTCCTTCAACGTGTTTCAAAAATACTTCTCGTGAAAGTCAATAAGGCATTGAAATGAAATAAAGCCTGGCGAAGACACGCAGAACCAATTAACTTATTAATTCTAATTTAAGCCAGTTGCAACAAGAGTATAGACAAAGTGTTTTGTTGTCTTGTACATGAATGTAAAATAATAGTTCAGTACCATACACCTTAAGAAAGACTTTCTTATGCCACAACAATGTAACCCACATGCATGATTTGTCCATTAATCCAGAGCGTCCATATAATGCCCTAGTAAACAACTATATGAAAACAACTGGAAGAGGCTACGATTTAGGTCGCTCTTGCCAGGAAGAGATGATGGTATTAAGCTATTTCCTTATGGTATGTCTATTAGACTTAATAAGTCCGCCGCTTTTCACCGTACCTTAGTGGAGAACTTGCTTTACCATTGTGTGATTTGTCGGCGCGCGATAAAAAAAATGAATTGGCAGTTTTTGTTGCTGCTCTACAGACCGACTACAAATACCAACTAGGGCTACGTCAGAAGCAGGTGCACTGAAGCCGTATTATTTATTCATGGGAGCCTGTTAAAATTGATTGTAATGGTCCAGCGGCAGAAAACTTTCCGCCACATTTCTTTGCTTTGCTGATTTTATGTCCATTCCTTTCCTTTCAAATTCTGGTAATCTAATATTAACCAAAGAAAACGACGTTAGTATAGACGTTAGTTTCTGAGCAAGTCATTGAACCCTAAAAGACAAATGGTTGTTATATCATATATTGTTGTAGTTGTGTGTTGTAGGTTCCCTGTTTATTATGATACATAAATCTGGTGAAATCTAAACCAAAATATAAATGTAGCCTGACCTATTTTATTACAACTTCGTTTTATCAGGAATGTTTTAGGCACCCGTTCTCTAAAGCACTCTGTCTCGATTTAAACATGTTTAAAATTAGTAGCTGTGATCAAATGTACTATGTAGTCAATTACAAGACCAGCAACAGCCTGATCTGTTTTAAGAATTAAAAGTTGCTTTGAAATGTTGAAGAATAATAAAATGGCATCCATCCATCTATTTAGATAATCGTTCAATGCACCACAACGTTCTGACATTGTTTGCTAATATTAATCTAAATTGTCCGGTTTCAAAGCAGACTCACAAATTATAGCACAGATTAGAGTGACATGACATGATTAGCATCATTCCTTATAATCAGCACGTCGAAGACATGTATAATGACCCAACAAGTGATTTGCTAAATAAATAAATGGAAATGATGCTTACCGTTCAGCTTAATAAAATAAAAAGGATTTATTTTCAGGGATATTCGCCTTATGGGGGAGAGAATTAAGGGTTAATTGACAACAAATCCCGTGACATGGATATAATGGATGTAATATAAATTGAAACATTTATATACCTTTGCGTAGATGGTCTTTCTGTGGCAGCGAAGCAAACAGCATGTTCACCTTGCCCGCTTCTTTTGGCGCAATCAGTTCGTCAGTACCATCCATGTCGCATAATTCCCCTTCCTGTTTAATACAACTCAACCAGATAACTGAGGAAAACGTCTGTGAAAATAACTATCCTCTTTTTCAACGAAGGTAATTTCTGCCAGAGCGGCGTACGAGATATCCTGGAGACAAATACGAATGTTTAAGTTTCGGAGAGTAGTTGTTATAGGCTGGCCGCATGGTCTTTGCCCCCTGGTTACCGTAGCGACTGGACAGTTAATGCAAGACTTCGCGTACAGCTTCGCCTGCAGGCGGTGAGAAGTGCACAGGTATTGAGACTCTTGGCATCAGGAGGGGGCAGTGGGTTGCTCTGACGGTGCATCTCTTTGGGTGACCAGCAGACTGTTTTCCGTATTTGCTGCAAATCAAGAGATTAAAACTAGCTTTTGTCCCGACACTCACGTGCTCCTCGAAAGATTTATATAGTCTACCGATTACCAAGTTTTATTTTAGAACATATTTCCACGATCATGCATATTTACTGATTGAAGAATTAATAATTTGTTTAATTCATTCATTTTGATGTATTTATAGTGGACATGTTTATTCTACATATTACCCCTCATTTGGGTCTGATGGTTTAACAACATTAAAGTGGTTGTTTCAATGTTTAGTAAACTAATTTTTGTCTGAAATGCTATGGGGCCTACTGAGTTTCGTGTATGAATGTGCTACAGGGATTTAATGTGCATATTTGTTTTCATTTTGTACTTTGTCTGATTTACATAATTATGCTGCAAATAATTTACCCGCTACAGACAATAAATGTGTATCGAATTGAATTAACACGACTAAATTTGACGGGGGCGAACTGAACTGAAATAAATTGAAACAAATTGACTTGCAATGAAACGTGATCACTTCAGCGCGTCGGCGAAGAAATACGAACACTGGGACGTACAGGGATCAGCTTAGACTCAGATTTATCATAAAATGTTCTTTTCTGTTAAGAAAATACTTACATTTCATTTAAATTTATTAAAAATGTAATATTTTAAAATGTACCTTTGGTTTGGACATGAACTCCCTGTGTTCTTTTGTTTATGCAGAAACACATTTTTCATTATGTGGAATAACATGGATATGACATTTTTATATGTTATGTGGAATGTTCAGACCATGGAAAATTCATTTTTTGGTTCAAGGTATCAGATTCAGAGGGCCTAGAAGAAAATCCATGCTTTGCTACGTGGCTAAAAGATTAAGCATTTCAAAAAAGACTATTGAGAAACAATGTTGGCTATTACTTTATGAAGTGTATAGACTGTAATTTCCGATTATAGAAAAACGAAAGTATGTTGAATTTAAGCATGTTTGACATCATTACAACAATAATTCCATAAACAAATGAAATAAGGGTTAATCAAAAACAGTGCTGTCACCAGAATCAGACTTTTCATGAATATATGCTTTATGAATCCTATTATAAGCGTTAATATCTGATCCTGTCGAATATCGGGGAAAAATACTGACTGGTCACTAATTGGCACGGGCTCACCAAAATTGGACAATAGAAGATTGGAAAAACGTTGCCTGATCTGATGAGTCTCAATTTCTGCTGCGACATTCAGGTGGTAGGGTCAGAATTTGGCGTAAACAACACGAAAGCATGGATCCATCCTGCCTTGTATCAACAGTTCAGGCTGGTGGTGGTGGTGTAATGGTGTGGGGGATATTTTCTTGGCAGACTTTGGGCCCCTTAGTCCCAATTGAGCATTGTTGAAATGCCACAGCCTACCTGAGTATTGTTGCTGACCATGTCCATCCCTTTATGACCACAGTGTACCCATCTTCTAATGGCTACTTCCAGCAGGATAATGTGCCATGTCACAAAACTCAAATCATCTCAAACTGATTTCTTGAACATGACAATGAGTTCACTGCACTTCGCATCATGGATGTGCAGCCGACAAATCTGCAGCAACTGCGTGATGCTATCATGTCAATATGGACCAAAATCTCTGAGGAATGTTTCCAGCAACTTGTCGAATCTATGCCACTAATAATTAATGCAGTTCTGAAGTTTCATAAGAAAATCGGCTGGTAGGTTTTTCCAAGCATTTTGGAGAACTTGCCACAATTCTTCTGCAGATTTTGGCTGTTTCGCTTGCTTCTGGCTCTCCGGGTAATCCCAGAGACCCTTGATCACGTTTTTATATGAAAAGTAGTCTATTACTTAAAATATTACTTTATTTAACAAAATACAAAAATGTATCTGTAAAATGTCATTTTTTGGAAAATTCATTTTTGGAAATCTCAAATTTGCTCTTTTCTATTGACACACTAATGCAAATAAATAAATAAATAAATAAAAATAAGACCAAATATATACTAGGCTATATATTATATTTAAAAATCTAGGGTGCCTAATACTTTTGCTCAGTACTATATATATATATATATATATATATATATATATGTATATATATATATGAGCTCGTTTCACCGTCCGTTCTTTATTTTACATTTATGGAACTGTTTTAGTTTAAAAATCTAATTCATTCCGAAATAAATTATGATTCGTTTCGTTACAAATCTTACCTAAAATGTTGTTTCAGTCCGGTAAAAACCTTGAAACCAAACATTATCAAAGTAGAATGTGAATATAGCGCTGTGTGCGAATGGGGGATTTGTGTGCATGAAGTGCTGCGCAAACTTTAAAGATTTTTCCTTTGAAGGCTGAACGCGTGTTGGTCTACATTAGACATAGCATTTTGTTTCAACATGTTTGTTGTCGAATTCCATAAAATTCCAAACGATAAATAGCTTAATTTAAAAAGTAGCAATTATTTGACGACGCTGAAGTTGGCTCCCGATTCGCAGCTCCCGATTCGAAATTTCAGGTCCACCTTAAATCGGTTGCGTTATATGATTGGACGGTTTCGCGGTCTTCCTTACATATTTGCAAAGGTTATAATTTGCTTCAGGAGCCATTCTGTCATAATTAAATGTCAAATTTTCAGACTTTTAAATTTTGATGAGAAATGGCCTTCTAATATGTCAATTTTTCAATAGGATTTTATTCATATATTTGTTTATATAGACAGTTTGGAGTTTTATTTGACGATAGTGCAGTGATTTTTCGTCCACAACATTTCAGATGTGCATTATTTCCTGTTCTCTCATACACACCTGATGCAATGGTGAGACTATTAGATTTTGAGGAGAAAACAAAATGCGTGACACTGATTTGTCCATAGTACAGTCTTAAAAGACATGTGAAGTGAACGTAACATAATTAAAAATATTTTTTTTTAAATTCTCATTACCACCTTTGTTCAATTTCTCTCTTGATCCTTATCCCTCTTTTAGAAACAAATTATAACTTTTGCAAATAAGTAAGGAAGACCGCGAAACCGTCCAATCATATAACGCAACCGATTTAAGGTGGCCCGGAAATTTCGAATCGGGAGCTGCGAATCGGGAGCCAACTATTATTTGGATGTCTTCATAACGTTCCACGATCCTGAGCATTCCATTTCAGGAACTAATAGTCCTGAGTTATTTTAATCAATGCACAGTCAATGTTTTAAACGGAGAGTTTTGAATTATAACTCATATCGAAATTATAGACATATAGCTGTCTGGCCACTTATTCATATTCATCTAATTTACAAAAACACAGTTGTGTAATAGTGGAACAAGGAAACAAGTGTCTAAAGTTTTGCAGCCTAAGTACGTAGTCTAAGTATTTTCCTGTTATTTTGTAACTTTAGTCTATTGAAGCGACATTCTAAATTGCAGCAAATATAGTTATATTTGTGCCCTTGTTTTTCTTTTTGTTTGATTTATAGTTATTCCGCGCTGCCCGTGCACTTAACTAATTGAAGCTCTACAGTTTTCATCTTCTACATCAGCTACGTCGTGTTGCAGGTTACATTTTATTGGGATGGCAGGTATGCCATCCCGCCAAGTTACGCCTTGGCGGGGGCATGCCCCATATATATATATATATTATATATATATATATATATACCTATACAGCACCGAGAGTTTGGCACTTTTCAGGGTTCCCCACAGAATTAACCACAACAGCCACAGACACTCAGCCCTTAAAAACATTAAATTCTGTACATTCTGACCCCATTTCAACAGACAGATTTCATAAACAACTTCACATGTCCACACAATAAAGCCCCAAAATAAGGGGATTTTGCGTTTTCTCCTTCTTCTTCTCTTTCTTCTTCTTCTTTTTCTTCTTCTCATTCATTACATTACATTACATTACATTATAGGCATTTAGCAGACGCTCTTATCCAGAGCGACGTACAACAAGTGCATAGGTTTCATGATGTAGAGGCGCAAAAGAAACACTAGAGTGAAGTAAGGATCGTAGTGCCAGAAGTGACCACATCGATCAGGACTCCAACCCTGTAGAGTAAGCTTGTTCAGCAAGCAAGAATCCTACCAAGTACAAACTAGCACTGGAATCACACCTAATCATACAAAAACAATCCTGCCAGATATACTAACATAATCAAATTATCCTAGCTAGATACAGTGAGCTGAACTATAGGCTAGAGAGGGGTGGGGAGAGGTGCAGCCTGAAGAGATGAGTCTTCAGTCTGCGTTTGAAAGTGGTGAGATTCTCTGCTGTTCTGACCGTCACGGGGAGGTCATTCCACCAGCGAGGGGCCAGGACAGACAGCAGACGGGAGCGGGAAGTGCAGACGCGAAGAGGGGGAGGTGCCAAGCGTCCAGAGGTGGCCGAACGGAGAGGTCTGGCTGGTGTGTAGGGTCTGATGATCCTCTGAATGTACCCTGGTGCTGACCCCTTAGCTGCCTGGTATGCAAGCACCAAGGACTTAAATTTGATGCGAGCCATAACAGGCAGCCAGTGGAGGTCAGTGAGCAGGGGGGTGACATGGGAATGTCTGGGGAGGTTGTAGACCAGACGCGCTGCAGCATTCTGGATGAGCTGCAGGGGTCTGATGGCGGATGCTGGCAGACCAGCCAGTAGCGAGTTGCAGTAGTCCAAGCGGGACAGGACCATCGCTTGAACCAGGAGCTGGGTTGCGTAGGTGGTGAGGAAGGGGCGGATTCTCCGGATGTTGTACAGGAAGAACCTGCACGTTCGACTCACCGCCGTGATGTTCTGGGAGAGGGACAGTCTGTTGTCCATCACCACTCCAAGGTTTTTTGCGGTGGGTGATGATGACACCACAGTGTCCCCCAGGGAAATAGAAAAGTCGAGAAGGTTAGAGGATGGAGCAGGGATGAAGATCATCTCCGTCTTGCCTGGGTTCAGCTTAAGATGGTGGTTATCCATCCAGCTCTGGATGTCCCTCAGGCAAGCAGAGATGCGAGCAGAGACCCGAGTGTCAGAGGGCGGGAAGGAGAGAAAGAGTTGGGTGTCATCGGCATAACAATGATAGGACAACCCATGGGCAGAGATTACAGGACCAAGAGATTGGGTGTACAGGGAGAATAGGAGGGGACCAAGGACAGAGCCCTGGGGAACTCCTGTGGCAAGGGGGCGAGGTGCTGATACTGCACCAGCCCAGGCGACTTGGAAGGAGCGACCGGAGAGGTAGGACTCAATCCAGTCAAGTGCTGTGCCACAGATCCCCATAGCTGCCAGGGAGGACAGGAGGATGGGATGGTTGACGGTGTCAAAGGCAGCAGAAAGGTCTAGGAGGATCAGGACAGATGAATGGGAGCCACCTGTGGCCATTCTTCTTCTCATTCTTATTTTTCCTGCCGCCTATCCCACTAATAACATGTCTCCCCATTGGACATTTTACCGACACCCGCCAAATCTTCACCTACACGACCCAATGAAAAACTCGCATACACACGCAAAATACCCATACCTTTTTACTCTGAAACATTTTCAGTACAAACAGCTAGTCCACCTGTGGCCTAGTGGGTAAGGTTACAGTCTTGGGAACACAGTGTCCGAGGTTCAAGCCCAGTTAGGAACGCGTTTCTTTAACCTGCTTTTACCCTCACTAATAATTGTCTACTACTTCTCAATTATTGCTTTTGCACCATATCTACCCGCCGTTCACCGAACGTATACACTGAATTATGATGTACCGTCTGCACGTTCAGTTATTAACCGGCTACAATATTGCAAAGCCATATGGATTCAGCGGGAGCTCTTCTGTGCTTACTGGCCTGTGTTCTTTAAAACCACGGACAGGTTTGCTAATGCCATTTCACGCATTGCATACTATGTCATGGTGCTGCACTAACAAAGTCACAGACTGGTAAACCTCCGGTTGAAGGATTGAATCCCGCCTCGCCCTCAGGCAGATAATTCCCTCTTTTACACTAACGTTTTCTTACGCTTTTATATTTGCTTTACCAAAACTCACTCACGGCCACCCATATGCATTTCATCATGGCAAATGTATTCCTTTTATTAAAAAGTTACACCAGTTCACCACCCAATCAAAAACTCGCATACACAGGCAAAATACCCATACCTTCTTACTCTGAAACATTTCCAGTTTAAATTGCTAATCTGCTTGTGGCCTAGTGGGTAAGGTTACAGTCTAGGGAACACGGGGTCTTAGGTTCAAGCCCAGCTAGGGACATGTTTCTTTAACCTGCTTTTACCCTCACTAATAATTGTCTACTACTTCTCAATTATTGCTTTTGCACCATATCTAACCGCCGTTCATCGAACGTATACACTGAATTATGACATACCGCCTGCACGTTCAGTTATTAACCGGCTACAATATTGCAAAGCCATATGGATTCAACGGGAGCTCTACTGTGCTTACTGGCCTGTGTTCTTTAAAACCACGGACAGGTTTACTAATGACATTTCACGCATTGCATAGCTATGTCATGGTGCTGCACTAACAAAGTCACAGACTGGTAAACCTCCGGTTGAAGGATTGAATCCCGCCTCGTCCTCAGGCAGATAATTTCCTCTTTTACACTAACGTTCTCTTACGCTTATATTTGCTTTACCAAAACTCACTCATGGCCACCCATATGCATTTCATGACGGCAAATGTATTCCTTTTATTAAAAAGTTACACCAGTTCACAGCTGCGCCATTTCTACTAACTACATTTCTTCACTTGGCTACTGTACAAAACCTTCTTATCAGCAAACGCCACGTTTCTACATTCATGTTACCTCGCCCTGTTCTCTATCTAGCCACATACAAACAATTACTACGTATGTACGTTCTGCAACTCCCCATTAAAACATTACATTTAAAAACATGATTCACTCATAATTATAACTACTAGTACTGAACATGAAAAAACACAGCAGTGCAATAGATTTCACACGTTACTTAACCCACCACTTTAACAGCTGGCGGTTTATGGCGACTGTTATATATACCGTTCGATAAGGAATATAAGCTCGCTCATGGTCACTCCATTTACTTCGCACTATACTCCGTGATCATGTCAACCTTCACCTACATGCCTGTTCTGCTAAAAACATATTGTTTCAACTACGCAATTTCATAATTTCATCCTAATTTCTCTCACACTGTTGTTATTTTCTCATATGCAAACCCTGCTGGGACATATGCGTCTGCTCCTATTCTCCTGTTTTCCGGTTCTAGTTTAGCAAAACAGCGAAGAGGATTCCTACCTGCAGATAAGCCTATCAAAATGCCTTACAAACCTTACAAACACTAAAAGTGCATCTCCACGAAATAACAGACAATGGAGCAGGACAGAAGGCTACACAAGTTGCGACCTAGGGAGTTATAATTCTACGGGCTTGCTGATTCTTTTGTCAGTCAAGGCTCGTTGGATGGACGTCAAATCCGTGAGTACATACACTGGCCATATTTCATATGCGTTTCTGATGCGTTTCATATGCGTTCTTTCGTTTTACACTTATACGCCACCGCACCCTTTGTCACAGCCACTGTTTTACATATATAGCAAACCGAAACTGCTAAACAGTACACGCTCATCAGACTACAAATTCACACAAGGATAGCCATAATCCACAACCGTTTCTTACAGGGTCACTTCGCATTTCTCACTCTCATAATAAAACGCTTTGCAAAAAGAAATGATATCTCATAAAAAACACGTTTTCAACGTACAAAAATGCCAAGTTACTCAAAATTATTGATATCAAAATGACGCCAAGTTACGGTACTACAAACAATATAGGCTATCTTGCCTCACCAAAATGACATAAGATGTATTTCAAAGCAATGCTACCCGATATTTCCTCAATTCTTTCAAGTCACTTGGCCCTGTGTGTATAAGCATGCACTACATGGACAGGCCAAACATATGTGTGGATGGCTCTCTCACAGTCAAGATTGATTGAATAGGCGTGTATATGTACAATTTGTATTGGTATGTATGTATTTCGCTGCCCAGCCTTTCTGTTGCGTGAATGATTGTAGGTTTCTTGGTATAAGTGTGTGTTCGTAAATGTGAATGTAACATGCAGCGAGGGAAATGTCCCCATGGGGATAAAGAAGTTCTCTATGTATGTATGTACAATATGTATTTTACATGCAGTATTTATTGTACGTAGCAAATATACAACTTGCACATGTACTCAAATTCAGTTCAGAAGCAAGTACAAACATGTTTTCTGGAGAAATATGCTTCCTGTAGTTACTCAGCAGCAGTTTTGTCCATTAATTTCAATGTGTTCCATGAGGCAATTCGAAATATTTGACTCTTTCATCTGACACAAAGTTTGCATGATATTGTTAAATGGTAAGGTTACAAAACACAGGGCCAAGTGACTTGAAAGAATTGAGGAAATATTGGGTAGCATTGCTTTGAAATACATCTTATGTCATTTCGGTGAGGCAAGATAGCCTATATTGTTTGTAGTACCGTAACTTGGCGTCATTTTGATATCAATAATTTTGAGTAACTTGGCATTTTTGTACGTTGAAAACGTGTTTTTTATGAGATGTAGTTTTACTGATCTGATCTTTTTTTGTAAATTTATCCACAAACAGTTTGTTTTCATCCACCAGAAGCATGTTTTGTGTCTGAGTACACCGCGGAGTAAAATTCTTCCTTTTTAGTTTGTAATCTTTGCTTAGCTTGTTTGCCATGACCAACACTTCAGGTGTAGCACCTGTCGTGGAACTCGATACTCGTTGACCGGGGCAAAGGGAGGACTTTGGGCAGATTGCCTGTCGCAAGAGGCGAGGCAGTGCACGTGGCCCTTGGGGATTTAAGAGTGTCCTGGTGGTCTCCCGGCAGTGTTGAGTGATGGTGTGAAATGACAGCACGCGCATAACATCTGTTCATATAATTTACTAACAATACTGCCCATTACATATTCATAACGTCTCTCGCGGGGCACAATGCTTGATAAATGTTTTCAGCGTGGACTGGAACATAGCAGGGCTATACTGGCTTTACAATTCTGCGGTATGGTCTTGCGTAATTAAAATAAAACAGATGTACGCCTATTAATATTAATGTTTTATATGTGTTAAATGGCCATATTATTTTGTCTTTAATGAAATGCTTAGCATTTCGATTCAGCATTTTTTGACAGCTCTTTTCTGTGATGTATTGTAACCAGAGGAAAGCATCCCAGGATCCATACATGCAAATATTTCATTACTTGCGCAGTGCCAATACACGTAAAACGAAAATATTTTCAGTTTCACGCAAAAATATACCTTAGACTAGAATATATCTTTTGAAAAATTGACATGGATTCATAGACGCACCACACATTTGATAACGTTTCTCAGCGGACAAAGAAAACAACGTAGTTCCTATGAAAACATCCAGACAATATCACCATCTGGAACACATTTAAGAAGGACCTCTGCTCGAATGAATTTATTTCCTTGACACGTATTGCTTTTGAATACATTTCCGTGGTTCTGGCAATTCGATCCTCTATGTATTAATAACATTCTGTACAAGCATTAGGTTGTGGTATATATCGTATAGCTTACAGTAATAGCGAAAAGTTTTAGGTTTAGGTTATAAGAAAGGAAATTTTCATTTGGTGGTAATCAGACAATTAATGATTTATATTACAGACTGCTTTATGTATCGGCACTCTGCGATAAATTGCCGAAACATATTTGTAGCCACCTGAAAATGCAACTGTCATTAAAAAGAAATAGTTTTAAGCAAAATGAATGAATTAACTGTCTTCTTGTTCACAACCTTGCTCGTAGGACAACTTTAAAACCGCAGCCACTACTTGGCTGGTGCCGTCGGTAGTTATAAAAGGAGGGGGTGGGGGATTGCTGTTGACAATTAATAACAGCGTTAGCCTATATGATCTCGTTCTGGACTCTGTTTTAGCATAACAAAAGTGAAGAGCTACGCGTGACGCTACGCAGTGAAAGGTCTTCGCTGTCCAGGGTTCTGAAGGGAGATTTCAGACGCTGTGCCTGGGCCTTTGCGCGATGTCATCTTCCTCGTGTTCAATAGCGGGACACGTGTCCATCCTTAATTGTACATAATGGGACTCTCAGCAATACTGCGCCCGGCCATTGTCTTCACGCCAGGGGGAAAAAAACCCTTTTTTTAGGACAGACGCAATTGTTGGGGCTTTTGTGCAGTTTTCGTTTTTTCCAACAGGAGCTAAATCCTTCTCACTTCTAAAACATATATTACCCACCATATTAACCCGCCCAAACATGCTTACTGTATAAATAAGGATCAATGCTATTTCTACAAAAAAAACAAACAAAAAAAAAACAGTTCCAATATGTTTTTCCAGTTTTGTTGTGATTGCTTGAAATACATTGGTCTTTTGCTGCCGTCTTCTCTTTTACTCACATATACAAAGTATACCTTTTGTAAATATGTAAAAAAAAAAAAAAAACAACAACAATTTCTACAAATATTTCTGCAAAACAAATAACAAAACATATCTGAGATTTCCTACTATCTGGGAAGCGAGGATTAAATAAAATGTTTAATTTTAAATTCCAGCTGTTCTAGCAATCCATGCCCTTGTTAAAATGTTCAGCATTCAGCTGTATTGTGTGCTAAAACCCCTCACTTAACCCACCTTTAAAATATACTGTAACTTGGTGAAAACAACCAACAAATCAAAACAAACTCTATATCATGTCCAAATATTCAATTATATTAAATGAAAAACAGTCAAATGGAATAATGAATTGAAATCATACTCTCATTAATGAATGTAGTCTGACTGCTTACAATTTACAGAACAGAAGACATTGAACTAGATGTTAGTTTGAAATAGCAGTAAATAGAGAGAGACCAATAAGCCAGAATTTTCCAGAGTATTACCCGCTTCCGGTTTCAGAGCAACAGTAACAAAAAGAAATAAGTAAAAACACACAACCAAGGATCCACCACAAAAAAAGGAAAATTGCTTTTTCACCAAGGCTGCAAAAACCAACTGGCTAAAACCAAACCAAACAAAAATCAACTATAGCCAATCCAGTAACCCAACCCAAAAACCTTTTTGCAGTCAGATTAAATATCTTACTCAGCAGGGCTTGAGGGTGCTTGCCCTGATTGGGTGACATCAAGTTAAGGTTGCTTTTAACAACAGTGGTGATAGTTGTAGACTATAACTGTTAAAGTTGGACTGAAATTTGAAATAATGTATCATTATTTATGTAAGCAGGCTGACAGGTGTGGATCCAAGTGTAGAAAAAACTGGCAGGATGCAGATGAATGTAAACCCAATTCAGGGGTATTTACTGTACAACAGCAGAAGGCAGGCAGGTACAGATGAGAACAGAAAAAGTGTTCTCTGGCTTACTCTAACGAAAAACCGACAACTGACAACTAAGCACTGACTGAATGGGGGAAACAGACCTAAATAAAAAAAGGGGTGATGACTGCTTGCAGACAGCCGGTGACACACAGGGAGATAGGACTGCACCTGAGGGAAACAATCAAACAATTGATTAATCAATCATTGCATTAATTTAGCAATTATACACCTGGATAGAACACCAGAGGGAGAGACACTAGGGAGGAGAGAGGGAGACAGGGTTAGTAGAAGAGCTGGGCGTCACAGCCGTGACAGGACCCCTCCCCCCCCCCTCTAGGGACGGCTCCCGACGTCCCACCAGGCCGACCAGGATGACGATGATGGAAGTCAGTGATCAGTGCTGGGTCCAAGATGTCCCTGATGAGCCGATGAACTTGGAAGCCAGCTTCCGAGACTCCACCCTAAGCGGTAGGTCGTGGGTGGAGAGCCACACCTTCTTGCCCGCGCAGTACCGAGGGGCAGGAACACGGCGACGGTCCGCCTGTCGCTGGTACCTGGAGGCCATGCGAAGCAAGGTGGAGCATGCTTTCCTCCAGGTTCGACGACAGCGCCAAACAAACTCCTTGGCTGAGGGTACACTGACCTCCTTCTCCTGGTCAGAGAAGAGAGGGGGTTGGTATCCGTAAGCACACTGGAAAGGGGGCAGGCTGGTAGCAGAGCAGGGGGGTGTATTATGGGCATATTCGACCCAGATCAACTGCCAACTCCAGGTGGTTGGGTTGGATGAGACGAGGCAACGCAGGGTGGTCTCCAGGTCCTGGTTGACCCGCTCGGACTGGACATTGGCCTGGGGGTGGAATCCGGATGAGAGACTGACTGTGGCACCGAGGAGCAGACAGAAGGCCCTCCAGAACTGGGAGATGAACTGAGGGCCTCGATCTGAGACAATGTCGGTGGGGAGACCATGGGGACGAAACACATGTTGAACCATGAGCTGGGCTGTTTCCTTGGCTGACGGCAGTTTGGGCGAGGGAATGAAGTGAGCAGATTTGGAAGACCGGTCGACAACAGTGAGGATAGTGGTGTTACCATCAGAGGGGGACAGGCCAGTGACAAAGTCCAGGGAAATATGGTACCAGGGACGATGAGGGGCCGGTAGGGGCTGCAGGAGTCCCGAGAGGGCATGACGGGGGGTCTTGTTTAAAGCACAGACCGGACAGGCAGAGACGAAGGACCGAGTGTCTTTTAACATGGTGGGCCACCAGAACCGTTGGCGCAGAAATGACAGGGTGCGGCTGATACCAGGATGACAGGTGAGGTTGGATGAGTGACCCCACTGGAGGACTTGGGAACGGGCGGAATCAGGCACAAACTGGCGACCAACAGGTCCATTACCGGGGTCAGGTTGAGAGTGCTGGGCCTCCCTGACCACATTCTCCACAGCCCAAGACACAGCAGCCACCACACAGCAGGCAGGCATGATGGTTTCAGGAACATTGTTGTCCTCAGCTGCACAAAACTGGTGAGAGAGTGTATCAGGCTTAGCATTTTTTGAACCAGGGCGGTATGACAATGTGAAATTGAAACGGTTAAAGAATAGAGCCCCCCTGGCTTGACGGGAGTTCAGTCGCTTCGCTGTCTGGATGTAGGCCAGGTTTTTGTGGTCTGTCCAAACCAAGAATGGCTGCTCAGCCCCCTCCAACCAATGTCTCCACTCCTCCAAGGCCAATTTGACAGCGAGTAACTCTCTGTTACCGATGTCGTAATTCGACGTGAGAAGAAGGCGCATGGATGAATTTTCTGGCCTCTGGGTGAGCGCTGAGACAAGATGGCCCCTACTCCCACATCTGACGTGTCAACTTCCACTATGAAGGAAAGAGATGGGTCAGGGTGAACCAGAATGGGGGCAGAGGTGAACCGACATTTAAGCTCGAGAAAGGCCTTCTCTGCTTCAGGGGTCCAGATGAAGGAGAGAGAACGGGAAGTCAGCGGGGCTGCAATGGAGCTGTAGTTGCGGATGAAGCTTCTGTAAAAATTAGCGAATCCCTGAAAACGCTGTAACTGTTTCAGAGAAGATGGGACGGGCCAATCCACCACCGCTTTGATTTTGGCTGGGTCCACGTGCACATGACCGTCAGACACTACAAATCCCAGGAAACATGGAACTCACATTTCTCTGCCTTCACAAACAGCTGGTTCTCCAGCAGCTGGTGGAGAACTTTCTTAACGTGCTGCACATGCTCTTGCTGGGACTGAAAAGATCAGAATGTCGTCCAAGTAGACAAACACAAACCTGTTGAGCATGTCACAGAGAACATCATTGACAAGGGCCTGGAACACTGCTGGTGCTTAGTGAGACCAAACAGCATGACCAGGTACTCGTAGTGGCCACTGGGGGTGTTGAAAACCGTCTTCCACTCATGTCCTTCTCGGATGCGCACTAGGTGGTAAGCGTTGCGCAGGTCAAGCTTGGTAAAGATGGTATAGCTCCCTGGAGAAGGTTGAATGCAGAGGAGATGAGGGGAAGGGGATACCGGTTCTTGATAGTGATGTCGTTGAGACCACGGTAGTCGATGCAGGGTCTGCATAAACAGAGGGAACAGAAGATAGGTCTGGGAACTCACCAGGGCACAAAGGAGCAGGGGGGGCAGATGGTTGGGGTGGTGACGGCTGATATGAGGCAATGCTGATGGCAGAATGAACTCCAACTCGTGACTGTGCCGGTGGTCCAGTTGATTTGCGGGTTGTGCTTCTCTAACCAGGGCAGACCCAGAATGACAGCAGTGAACGGGGAATCCAACAGATAGAACTGGATGTACTCATGATGGTTACCAGAGACACAGAGGTTTAGTGGAACCGTGAGGTGAGTGACAGACCCGATGACCCTCCCATCCAGAGCACTGACCTCGAGTGGGGACTTCATGGGCATGGTGGAAATAGCCAGCCGACGCACCAGGGCTGAATCAATGAAGCTTTCATCGGCTCAATTTATATTCTATACCATTGCAAAATTGTTTTTAAATGGTTTTAAATTGTTTTGTTTTTTTAATGATAAAAAATGTATACTTTTGGACATATCACAAAAATGTTACTATCATGTTACTATGGAGGTCGGATACTGCGTGGGCAGGGTCGAGGGCATACTCCTTGCGTTTTGAGCGACAGCTAGTGGGTAGACCCTCTGATGCTGAGAATACAGCTAGAGTGACCGCCGTTTTTTTCCCACGGCGCGCAGAAAAATACTTTAAAAATACATTTTAAAATGACAGAAAAGTAGACAGCTAAAGTCAGCATTCCCTCCCAGTAGGCTAGTACAATGAACTCAGGCGAATTCAAATTATGATGGCGGGAAAAAAATAAAAGTGCGGATGGTGGGAAAATGTGACAGCCATCAAGATAAAATAATAGGGTGACACAGGCTACATTTCAAGAGATAGGTAAAGCAGGGTTTTCCCTAGGTTTTCAGAGGGCTTAGGCACTCTCAACTATATTTTGTAACAGAGTTGTTTACATTTTGGACAGATGTGGCTCCTTGGTAAATCTATCGCTGTTTCCGTCGCAGCACTTTCGACACAAGCAAAATCAGAAGCGCTATCCTAAAATTTCTTCTTACCGTGAAGAATGCCTGACCCGCAAATACCATATTTGGTACGCTATATTCTGTAAATGCATTTAGATCAAAACTACCATGCATAAAAACGCTCTTCAATCACCCACTTCTATTTATAATGTCATCATAGCGTGGAGTGTTTAAAACCATAAAGCCACCTCTCTGTTTATTTATTTATTTAGTTTTTTTTTTGGTCAGCGCATAGAACTCTCACAGTTGTTTTTACATTCATTCTGAATCTGATGTGTTTTTACGTTCATTCGGCTTAAGGCACTGCGGAAAACCCTGTAAAGCTAAATGAGTTGTCATATTGCACAAAGTCAACAAATCTTCGTAGCTAGTTAGATAAATAATATTCGGCTTTCCTGAATTGTTGCTTTATATTTTGTGTGATAATTATGTTGATGCTAAGATTGCTTTTCAGCTATGCCAGCTAGCGTCGTAAAATTTTCCCCAACCTGGAAGAATGCTTTACTTGTTTACATTTTGAACAGATGTGGCTCCTGGGTAAATCTATCATTGTTTCCGACGCAGCACTTTCGACACAAGCAATATCGGAAGTGCTATCCTAGAATTTCTTCTTACCATGAAGAGTGCCTGACCCGCAACCGTAGTAATGTGTTAACACGGCGGCACAATTATATTGAGAAATACCATCTTTGGGAGAAAAACCCTATATTCTGTAAATGCATTGTGTTCTGGTGTCACTTCGGCAACAATTAAACAGGAGAGGAGACACCATAGACTGCATGCATAAATTAAGCATGACTTAATCATCCAAGGACGTTTCTTAGATGTTTGTGGGGCTGAGAGTGAGAGAGAGAACAGGCAGCATTTTTACTTAGTAACAATATAATATGGTATGGACCATGAATAAGTTTGCCCTATCCGATTATATTGTCTCTCTCTCTCTCGAAGACCATAATCTAAACACTTGATATCCAACACTACATTTGTGTTTAAACTAAATTGGGACTATGTTTTTCATCTTACAGTGTTTGGCGCCTCAAAGACTCAGGTCTCAAAGTTGCAGTGTGGTTAAAAATAGGAAACCTAATGAAGCACCTAACACCAGGAGGTTTAGAGAAAGACTAGAGGGCTCTTCTCTGGCTGCAGTAAACTGTACTTGCTCCCTCCCACAGCCAGGAAGACTTCCAGGACCTTGGACAGCAGCAGCTTCACATGCTGGCAGACTCACTAGAGACTGATGAGAAATCAGTATGTGTGATACCTTAAGCATGTTACAAAGGAATTATCTGCTATGTCTTAAGGAGAGACACCTTTGGAACATTCCTACTATGTGGTTTTTCTCTGTTCAGCCCTCGGGACTCCCAGAGCGGCTATGTTCTCCGCCTTCATGAGAGGTTATTCCTTTTCTTTGTTTACTGATTTTTATTTTGTTGAACCACATTAGACCATTTCTATTTCCTTTTTTGGTGTGTACTTGCCTAGTCTCTAACATACACTGAGCCACAGTGTCCGATGTTGTGTAAAGTCCCAAAACGTTACTTTCAAGAATTAACACATTTATAGGATGAAAGTTTAAAGAAGTACACACAAATAAGGGTATTATTATTATAATTTGTTCCAAACTGTATTCAACTACTGAACTAATTAGTATTTTTATTGTTAGCAGTATTACATTTACAGACACTAAACAAATTATCTGTGCATTGTGCTTTGATCTGCTGTTTTCACATTTCAGTTCACAAACAGTTGTGCCATACAGCCACTACAGATGATTCGGAATGCTGCAACCCAACTTGTCTTCAATATTCCTAAGTACTCACGTTACTTCCTTTGGTATACACTTCCTGTACGTCGCTTTGGATAAAAGTATCTGCCAAATAAAAGTAATGTAATGTAGTTATCGGTCCTTCATTAATATGCAGTACAGAGGGGGTATGGAAAATGCTCTTGCATCTTTTCACATAATACACATTGTGTGTACTTCATGAGGAGAAACCACTTAAGATGTTGAAAGAACAGCCTCCAACTTTTACAAGCGCTTCATCAGACCTTCATAGCAGATGCTTTCAGCAGACACTAGCCCTGACAGATTATTAGGAATTGCATTTTTTACAGGTTTATATAATGTAAATGTATGTGAATAACCTGGCCTTTTTGTACATTGAAAACATTGGTTGAGCTATCAGTTCTTTTTTATAGTTTCATGCAAGGGATGAATCAATACAAATGTCACAAATGAAAGGAGAGTTGATGATCATCTCACTTCATAAATAATGAAGGCATAAGGTGTAGCTTTTAAACAATTAATAAAGCAATTTAACTGGTGAACTGTCACCTAGACTGATGAGCAGAAAGCAAGATAAGATGACACCGGTAGCAATTAGCATATGGAAATGGCTATGTAATCATAAAAGAATCCAGAGGGCAAGAGGACAGAAAACCATATAGAACACATGTATCAGTAGTTCAGATGGTCACAACAAGTAGAGCAGATTCTAAGAAGAGCGAACACAGCCTCAAACCTACATCTAGTTCTGGCCATGTTGAGATTAAAAGAACTGGGCCCCAAAAAAACAAAAAAATCACTAAAACATGGGCCTCCGTTAGGAAAAGGTAGCAAATGAGAGGCTAGGCCTTGCCCTTTAAAACAGGTACCAGACCCTACAGAATATTGAGGAAGATCTAAATCAACAAAATCCCTGGGCAATAAGCTAAACCAGCATGGACTGGTACCTGTGACGGAATACTGAGAAGGAGGAGCTCCCAGCTGGAGTGGATCTCCAGCGAGGAGGACCCAAGAAAGGAATGAGCTAAGAACAAGATCCAAACCCATAAAGAAAAAGCAACACCACAGGAAAAGCATGCAGAAGCACACAGAATAGCATGGAGACTTGTCAGAACAGGAGATTTAGCAATGTATTTCCCAGAGAGGCAAGGGGAGGCAACAAACAGGTAAAACACAATAAAAGTTATACCAGATTACAAAAAAATGTCAGGGAAATACCAGCCCCAGCAGGGTAAGCCAATCAAAGACAAACACAAATGATCACTTGAAACATGGCTTAAAAGATGGCCTAAGCACTTTGATGAACTTCCTAAACAGGCCAAATCTTCAAAACTTTAGTATCTGTTTTAATACTTCACTGAGCATGCCTAAAATTACAGCCACTAGTCACTTTGCTCCCTATTATTTTCGTAATTATGACACTGTTCTTAATCAAATAAAAGTTCCTGCAAGCTACAGCCACAATTTTAAACAACAGCACTGAGGCTGCCATTGTCCACTGCTGTGGAGTAGATTATAGATTAAAAAATGTTGGTTTTGGGAGCACATCTCCATAGAGCTGAAGGCTCCTTTGGCATATGTTATATTTGTGCTTTTCGTATCGAGACTTTTTTGTGCATGACCATGAGTACAATGGGATGTCAGCTGCATAATTAAGCCAAGAACTACATCTATATGGAAGCATCTGCTTTCTATATACTTTGCCAACCTCATTTACCCAAGTGCCTTCACCTTTTTGCCCACTATCTGCATTTGGTGTACAGCTGAATTACTCATAAATGGATGAGATATTTAACTTTCTGATATTGCACATCTTTATAAGTTAATAAAACTACCGTAAAAGGATAATTTGACAAAATAAAGTTGCCAAGGAAACAGTATACCACCGCTGCTTCAAAAATATACTTTCCTCAGTCACCACATTATGAAGGAATATACATATATGTACAGAAAGAATGAATTGACACATTTCCGTATTTAATTTTCAAGACAAATTGCAGCAATCACACATCATTTTAAAAGAAAAAAAGGCAAACATTTGTCAAAAATAAGTAAGAAATTTACACAAACACAATGCTAACATAGCATTCTTGAGTAGGTAAAATTTACACAAAGATACAACAGATGTGATTTAAAGCAATGACTCAGCAGCTGGAAAAAGGCCATTTGAGTGTGACCAGCACACACCTCCTCCTCCACCACCTGTGCTACTCAGTTCCAAACACAGTTCCCACATGAGATGTTGGCCTGCTCCATATATTAATAATAATTCAGTTAACATTGTTCCAAATGTCACATGCCTCAAATCCATATACAAATACAGGACATACCGACTGATCTGAACAAATAATTCACATGAAACATTCTGAAATCACAATAACCCATTTTAAAATGTTTCAAAAATCTTTTTTTTTTTTTTTTTTACATAAGCCCGTTTTGCTATGTTAAACCATCTGTTGCGTTCAATCCAAAATAATTAAAAACAAAACTTTAAATAGTCTCATATACTGAGAAGGTTATGAGATGCATAAGCCTCTGCCTGCTTCAAGTATCTGACCTTAGATGAAGTACAATCGCGAAGAACATTTGGGAGTGGGTTTGCTAAAAACTGTGAAAGTGACTGAATTCAAAAATAGATACATTTTAATTTAAATCCGTTGTTGGAATGGTTAGTCACATTATTCAACCCCTGCATTTTAAACAGATTACCATACATCTTTGTTTAATAACTAAGGCTGCTACCCTATAAAAAGTTGTTGGTAATTGTTTCCTCATTAGCTGAATTAATTCATCAGTACATTATTCAGGACACTTTAAACCTGTTTATTAATGAATAAATATTCCTCGGAATGCAGTGCTAGCTGTTGGATCACTTGCCATTCAAACTACCAGTGAGTTTGCAAGTGATTTCAGTCGGTAAGTGATTTTTTTTTTTTGATCCAGTGTGCTGTTGATGACTTGACAACCATTTCATTGACAATCATTTGCTGTACACTACATGCCAGCAGTCGAGTCGGATAGGCCATTGGATGTTTCCCCATTGCCATTTTATTTATGACAACTCAGGCTCTCAGTTTGCAGCAAGGATGCTTTGTTTGCAGGTGATATTGTAAAAGAGTCAAATTACCCTGAGAAGCTGTTTACAATGCAGACAGTGAATTTTTGTTTTTTTATGGACCCCTCTGTCCCCTCTGCATCTAACTTGGAACCAAAATGTCTATGTAAATCCTCAAGAGGTTGGTATCGCCAATGATGCTAGCAGATTTAATGACCTGACTGGTTATGATTTTATGCTGCCTCCTTTTGCCCGGGTAACAGTAACTGCATAAAAAGTTAAAATTTAACAATAAAGAACAATTCATTTTTTATCTGAAATTAGCTGCCAATTAAAAAGCATTAGTTGATTGATCAGACCTATTAATACATTAATCGGTACAATCCTAATAATAGCCAATAATCAATCCATCCCAAGAAGGATCTTGATAAAACTTTACAAAAAACAGCCAACATCTTCGTTTCTGTGTGTGTGATATTTAATGTAGGCAGGCTTCGATAGAAAAACCAGCCTGTAGTTGACACCTGGAGAACTAGAAAGATCAGAATCTGGAGGAAACTACATCCACAAGAGATCTGAGATGTACAAGGCTCAGTCTGGCAGATTTCAATGGACTCAGTTTTTCCCTAAGTGAGTGATCATTCTGTCATTTGTGTCTACCCCAAGAGGAAACAAATCAGAAAAAAACTGATAAAATAAAATGCATTAAATCACTAGAAAAATAAAATGGCAAATTTGCCTGAACTGTATAGGGCACTAAAAGATGAATAGTTAAGAAAATATCCATATTCATGTAGTCAATTCAGCTGCCTGACACTCAACAGGCCCAAGCGGAGGAGAAAAAAAACTCATAAACCAGCAAACTGCAGAAATTACAATTACAGTAGACTTAATTTTTACAAACATGTGTAAGCCAAAGCTCTACAGCACAATCCATTTAAACATTTCCCCAAAATGTGCATTTTCAAGCGTATAAAAATACAAAGCAATTTTATATCCTCATCTTAAGTGAAGAACTCACAAGAGAATTATCAATAACACGGTGATTTCCTCTAAAACAGTCCACTTTACTAGAATTTGAACAGTATCACACTGGCAAAATGGTAATGTTAAATCCAATGGTCAGGCTTTCTCTGAAGTTCCTTGGAGCACCTGATATTCTTCACCGTCTTAAATACCAACTTTCAGAATTTTCTTCAGGCTTCAGGATAGTTAAAAAATCACAGTAAAAGCTGCCATATAGATACGCAAACGAGCGACGTGTCGCAAACATTGGTGACTGAGCTTTGGATCGGTGAAATGGAAGTAAGTCATTTAACCTATTAAAAGAGGAGGCTGGTGTGGCAGTGCACTTGGTTCTGACTTCATGGTTGTACATAAAATAGATTAAATTGACTGAGCTAAATCACCACTGAATGCACGAAAGCCACCAGAAAAAGAGCCCGGGAGGGGCATCTGCGTTTGCGACCAATACGGCTTCACTTTCACAGTAAAATGTACAAAACAAACAGAACACACTGCAGTCCTGTTGCAGTCATGTAATGTCCTCGCTTTAGGTCAGGCTCCCGCCAAAAGTCCAGTCAGCTGGTCCCTCTTCTGGCCCCCCGTTTGACTGCTTGATCCGTGCCCTACAGCTTTCGGTCCACAACACCGCAGTCACATAACACAAGCATTCCTGATGTCACAGCTGGGCAAGACATTTTACAGCTTGCGCACATGTCAGGAACCCCCCCACCCCCTGGCCGCTGTATGGTGACTGCCCCTAGCTCGTGAGCAGGGCTGGGGGGGGTGGTCACTTCATATTCTAACGCACCTCAAATCGTAGCACTAAAGGACAAAGGAACGAGACCAAAAGCCAGGGGCTTCTTCAGAATGGAAGAGATTCAGTCTGAGAACTGTCCTCCGGGGCACTGGGTGTCGCCAGCCTGCTATACGTATGGGCGGCTGTGCCGTACCTTCCAGCGCTTGGAGCGCATGCGGAAGAAGAAGAACATGAGCATGAGGAAGAGGCAGGAGGAGGCGTAGAGGAGCACACACAGGCTCATGTCCACGCTGGAGAAGCCCAGGCCCAGGAAGGTGACGCCTGGCCGTGCCTCGGCCCCGCCGCCCCCACCTATCTCCCCCGCCCTCCCCTGGACCCACTGCTGCTTCTCCCGGGAGGGCAGTGCGTTCGAGGAGAGGGCGTTGCCCGGGAGGGTTCGGTCACGGTTTCTGGCGGGGGGTGGGCCCCGGTCGCCCTGGGAGGCGGGCTCAGCAGCGCCCCCCGTCTCCGGGACGGTGCTGCTGGCGTATTTTGGGGAGATGTTGGCTCCAGTGTAGTGCTGTTTGAGGAAGGACAGCACATTCTCCTCATTCCACACATGCAGGCCATCCCTCTCCTCATGACACGCCGGGCACAGGTCGGGGGTCGGCCACTGTGCCTTTGGAAAGCGGGGGTCCTCGCTCAGTGTACCTGTGGTGGGGGGAGGGTTAAATGTGTTAAACATGAGGGTTCAAGTGCACATGCAAATGTATGCGTGAGTGAGAAAGTGAGCGAGTGAGGGATTGAGAGATTGAGTGATTGAGTGAGTGGGTATGTGTGTGTGTGTGCGAGGAGTCTGTCTGGGCCACACCCCCTGCTGCCTCTGCAGTGCCGCCCCTCCATCTGTCAGCTTCCTTCGGCTGGTTACTGCTACCCTGACTCCTCCTCCTCCTAACCAAAAAACACCCCTTGCTATAGCAGCAGTGCTCTTCATGATGAAGTATGTTACGTATGTATGTATGTCAAGATTAAGGGCACACACTTTTACAGCACCTTTCTGTTTGTATAGCACCTTTTATGCATAATCAAACTATATGGTATTTCTGACATATCTAAACTTGACTGTAACACAACAGGAAGGTTAAACCAGCTTTAATCTCAATATGACAAGGCCGCTTTCAGTTTAATGTCTAGACGTCGATCTCAGGGGACACAGAGGTGAGACGGCCTACTTTATGGCCCCTGTCGCACTTGTCATTTGTTTCAAGGCGAGACAATGAGGATCGGCTAGCCAAAGGTCCCATTTTATACCATTTGGTTTTAAGGTTTTATCCCACCCAAACCTCACACCTATCCTCCACCACCAACTGCCGTCAAGACCCCCCGCCCCCACACGGTGGCCCTTGAGTTCTGTTGGTTTGGCTTTGTTTCCGGTTTCTGTTCTGTGATGCTTTCTTGAAATGTGGCAGTGTTTGAGAAACAGCCACAAAGTTCAAAGTTCAAATCCATCTTGATGGGAATCCACCAGAGCAAGGTCTGTGGATGGACTAGGGATGGGCAAAAATTGAAAAATCGTTGAAGCCAACGTGCAACTCAAACTATAACCAAGATGTGCTTTTAAATACAGAGCTGCCAAAGCAGCCACAGAGCGGACTTGAAAAGCAAGTACCATGGCCTAAATCAAAGCACAAATCATGGAAAAGTGCCATCTGATGAGTAGTGCAGAGTGGACAACTTCAAACGCCTTGAGAGGATGCAACAGTAATAAGGTCTTGGACTTACTGAATCTTTAAAAAATATAAACACATATATTCCAGAAAATATTAAAAGCATGTTTTAAGTAACAACAAAGAAAAAGTCAAGAGAGCTTTCCTATAATAAGGACAGGAACACCGCTGGTCACATTTTCTTTCCTATTTTTGTCATACCTTTGCAAAATGAAAGCTCTCCCAGTGCTGTTTGCTGAGAATTAGATTCGGTCAGGCTCAAGCTGCTACACAGCTGGTCACACAGAGTCAACCGTTTATATCTTACATGACTTTGCATCCCCCCAGTGCTGCTCGAGTATGCTAACTCAATGCCACAAAGTTTATATTTGACTTTATTTTTAAAAATCTGCTCAGTGAGAATAAATGGCACTTTTTCCTCTTCCATTCTTTGCAAAGGATTTGGTGGGATGTCAGTCATTTTCAATAAGCAGACACCTACGTTATCACTAGAGAGCTGAACGAGGAACATATTTCCCATGTCCATATCACAATCTCACTTGGCTGTCAAAACCAACTCCAGATAAGCACTAATAATTTTCAAACAGCCTATTGACAATCGCAGTGGGAATAGGATGCTATAAAAGGGAACGATTATAAATTATTTTAATAACCGAGGCGCTTAAAAATGCACTTGGAGATGATCCGAAATAGTTGCCATTTTTGTAACCTTTCTCGATTAAACGTTTAGAAGTCACAACCGCTAGGGTGGATAGTCAGTTTCCACAGTGGAGGAGCTAATTCTAATTGAAGAGGAATCAGTGAGGGTGTAGGTGTGCATGTATGACTCGTTTCAGATAAATTTGTTTGTGTGTGTGTTGCTTGCCTGTCTGTTGCTGTGCGTGTGTGTATGTAACACGTGCGTGTCCAGTGGATGAGAAGTCCATGCTTGCACTTGTGTGTGCTACATGCTGATAAATTAGATCACAGTGCCCCCTACCTGCCAGCCTGCTGTTGACCTGGTTGTGCTTCCTCCAGAGCCAGAGCACAGCCTGGTCCAGGGACTGCACCTGAGACAGGGACTCCTTCGCCATCTCTTCAAAGTTCTGTCCGCACTCCTGGCAGCCGAAAAACATGCCGATGTACCGCCGCATGGTCTGCAGCACCGCCAGGGGGTCCTCCTCTAGGCCTGCCATTGGTCAGGGTGCAGAGGTGAGCAGGGAGGATGGGTACTGCAGTTTTGTCATTATGACATCACATAAGGTCTATGCTCTTTCCAGTAAGGGGGCAGCAAGGTCTGGTACTGAGACAGAGTAAAGGGTGTAGGCAACAGTCAGTCAAGTACATACCAGTGTACTGAGACAGAGTAAAGGGTATAGGCAATAGTCAGTCAAATACACACTAGTGTACTAAGACAGAGTAAAGGTGTAGGTAACAGTCAGTCAAGCACACACCAGTGTACTGAGACAGAGTAAAAGGTGTAAGCAACAGTCAGTCAAATATACACTAGTGTACTGAGACGCAGTAGAGAGCGTAGATAGCACACGGTCAGGTACGCACCAGTGTTGGCCAGGGCGTCGGGCCGCTGCGCTGCCTGCACGGTGAGCGTGTGGAACAAGGTCCACAGAGAGCAGGGGTACCCCCTCAACTCAGGAAGACTGCCCTGGCACCCCACCCACTGGAGCCGGTCGCTCAGGAACAGCCCCGAGATCTGGAAAAGGATTTTAACAAAACTGCCTCAGCACATTTGAGCTGCACACCAAGTCTGGAAAACTAAAGGGGAATCAGGGAAGAAGTCTCCACATAGTAAAAATAAAAAATTCCCTCAAGTTCAAGAAAATGAACTTATGATTATTGCGCTCTGTAACAATCAGCAATTGACATTATATAAATAAACTCTCGTTTTGTATAAATAGTCGTGTCGGTAATAACATAAAAACAGGGACCCATCTCGCTGTGTTAGGGTGTGGATTTCTGGGCGTGGCACTTACCCTCATCTTGTTGTTGACAAGGTCCAGGATAGCATTGTAGGGAATTCTCTCCAGAGGCAAACTGACCAGCCACTCCAGCAGGGTCTCTAACAGCTTCACCACAGATGGTCGGCCTGGAAACAGCTGGGGATTTTTTGGGGGGGGGGGGGGTACAGACCACTGTAATAGGCTTAGGCCCGAATTTAATTATCACCATGCGTGAAACGGACCTTCTTTCGCTCTGCCCAGTACAGCGCACGTATGCACACAATTTCCCAGTATGCCATTTGCACATGTAGGTGGGTTCTTCCACAGAACCAGTTGATGCCAAAGTTGGCACTGAACTTCACTGCCAGGAAAGGAAGCTTTCACAAGTAAACTAATGAGCTGGCACAGCAACTGCTAATTTTATACAAATTCAGACAAAAAAACAGGTTTAGTTCTTATTTAGCAGCATAAAAAAAGACTTTTCTGAGGCATGCATGTAGCTGCACAGCAGAGACTAAAAACTGCAGCTGCTTCAAGCAAAGGTGTAGTATTTGGCATCTCTCTACACACCTACACACCAAACAATAAACCATTCAAAACTAGATGGGAATTGCAGCCGTTTCGCTGTTTTATGTTTGTTTCTGTGTCTTCGTCAGTGTGTATGTGCAGGTGAGTCTGAGCTCAGATGTTACCTTGGCAACAACTGTAACAAAATCCTTGAAGGTCTTGAGCTCCTCTCCCTCTAGGGTCTGGTGGCTGGCCAGCTCCACACGTAGCAGGTAATGCAACCCGGATTCCAGGTCTGCCATGTACACCTTAGACCTGTGGCACACAAATGCACATACGCACACACACGCCAGCCAACAAAAATGCACATATCCACACACAAAACTGGCCATCAGATAGGCAACCGTACCACAACAGCTCAACCCCTTTCCACAGCTGAGACAGAACTGAAAGTGTCCAAACTGTGGGACGTGGCATTCACACACACACACACACACAAAGAAAGTCAGTGCTGCTACAGTATTCACTCTTAAAGATGCATGCCGTGGATGCCCCCTGCTGGTGCCTTTGACAATGACAAGACACTATCTGTCAAGAGGGGATGGCTGTTCTAAACAGGGACTGGAATGCAACATTCAATTTTATTGTAATGTAATGAAATGGAAAGGAAAAAACATATTTTCATGTATCACAATAATTCCCCAAAAAAAAAAAAACTATACTAAACACAACAGAAGCCACTAAACTTGATAACTCTCTTTTGAGAGCCAGTGGACTACAAGGGCTGCACCTGTAATAGCTCTCAATATAAAATGTATGGGGAAGAAGCTCAGGAAATAAAAGCAGCTGTGAAGGACAGCTACTGACCAGCAGGTGGCAGCAGAGAACCAAATCTGTCTGAGAGACAATATTTTAATATATTTCTCCAAACACAGACACAGACACACACTTACTTGTCAAACTCCTTCCACACCTCAGCTACCCCGGGCCCAGCATGCACCAGGTCATGGGCAGACTTGGCCTGTTTCCTGTGCACCGCAGGAAGCAGCTTCAGGTATGAAGAGAAGAAAAAACGCAAACGTTTCTGCCTGCAAGAGAGAGAGACTTTAATCACACTTCATCACATTGTTTCCACACTCGTATGCTGGACCCAGGCACTGACTGCTGCCATGTGGCACTTTCCGAGAGTGTTTGAGTGTTTAGGCTGGGGTTGGGCCCCCAAGCTGAACCAGACTGGCAGGTGATAGGGGTCACTCACACATCCACGAGGGAGTGGCTTCCATTGGGGTGGAGCAGGTAGACAGAAGGTAGGGCCTTGACCCCCAGGTTTTCCAGGAACGCTCTGTCTGAACTCAGCACCCTGGTCACCCTCAGCCCTTCGTACACCATCAAGTCCAAAATCACCTGGGTCACAAAGGGCAAAGGGTAAGCAGAATTTTATCCTGAAGCTCAGCTGCTATAAACACCTGTCGGCATTTATCAATGTTAATAACAGCGTTAATACCTACATATAGCTCCTAAAGTCATTATAAGTGGTAATAAGTAAACTATCAGCACCAACAGCTCAACAACTGACAGCCCAATCATCAGCACTGATAACTACACACAACATCCAAAACCACTATAACATTTATCAGCGCTCATAACCGGACCCCCGGCTACTGATCCAAGAAAGCTGAAACAAGTAGCTACAACCAATTCGACCATTTATATACCCTTATGGTTTAAGATCACAAATCTGTAATTAGAATGTTCTAAACTGAACATTGAATGCTGATGTCACAATCACTACTAGTAACTGAATGCAATGAAGTTCTAGAACACTGACTTAGAATTTTGAAAAAGCATTTTGAAAAAAGGGTTACACAGCACTGTAAGGGTCCAAGTTAAACTACCCAGTCACTCCCTGTGCTTGGAACTGTACTTCCCTCTAGGGTTTTCAACACATTTGTCCCTGGTTACGGTTATATACTTTGTTGTACGTCGCTCTGGATAAGAGTGTCAGCCAAATGCCTTTAATGTAATGTAAGCCACTTAAGCCACACAAAAAAAAGCATTTCTAACGGTTAGAAATAGGTGCAACATAAACACTATGCAATCTTGTAATAGCGCACTCAAAGGCGTGGTGTAGGCTTAAGGCATTCCGGCCGGCTCATCTGCATACCTCTCGGCCCACGTACGAGTCCTCATCCTCGATGATGATTGCAGTGTACAGCTCTGACTTCTGGCCCAGCAGGGACAGGATGTTTTCAGACCTGCCGACGGGGAGAAGCCATGTAAGGTTATGGGGGCCTGTGCCCACGCCCTGGTAAGGCAGTGCGGTGGGGATCAACAATTAGATGTCACCACTTGACATGCTGTGATCGGAACATTGACCAACACAAAAAATTATTTAAATAAAGCACAAATCATGTGAAGCCCAACAGAACATGCGAGTAGTTGTTCTGTGTTCCAAAGAATGCTGCAATACCCTTGGGGAAGGCAGTTAACCTCACCTGCCCCTGTAAATACCTTCTAAAAAAAATGAGCTGTGCACTATTCTCTTGATAAGGCGGTTTCCAAGGCACAGAAATACCAAAGCTCCATCAGATAAAGGAGGGAATATGACTGCCTAAGTTCTGCCCTATTCTAAAACACAGAGAGCAATACCTGGTGGGCTCCAGTGGGGGGCACCCTACAGGCCAGTCCTCTCTGGTGTGGTTCTGGAGGAAGTTCACCATCAGCTGGCGCACCGTCTGCAACTCCCGGTCAGGCCCTGTTATGAATGACAGTTTATACGCATGTAAACATTAATAAGAGTCCCCCTTCACTCACCACATATTGTAACACGAGCTCACAAGGTCAAGGGAGCTCATATTCAGTCATCAATTTTCTGACAGGAAATCATAACATATTGAATTTCATATCCTGTCACTGAATATTGAGTTTACAATTACTGTTAACGGGCAAGTACTGTTAATTTTGTTATGACAAAATAAATAAAGCTGACTGCATCCTATGTACATATTTTCAGAGCTGCAGCCTGAAAATCCACTCTTGCTGGAAACATCCCAGCTCCTTGCCAGCGTTTCAGAGTAGTCTCACCTCTGTATGTTTTGCCCACATCAAAGGTGCTGCTGAGTGCTTTGAAGTACTGGGGGGGGGGGGGGGGGGGGGGGGGGGGAGAGAACGTGGGCGGGTGTTAGAACACAAACCGAGCATTACAGCAGACACCCAGAAATAGCAGCCTCTACAGACAAACCTCATAGGCCAGCCTTGACTGTAAACAGGGGACATTCAGTGGAACCAACAGGCTATCCTGCCAGGTTTTTATTGGAATATTTTTTTATATTTTGAGTCTGTGTGGTAATATTGGAAAGGTCATCACAAGATGTAATTAATACATTTAACAAAAACAGTCTCACTCTAAAGATGCAGAATACATATTTAATCAGAATTGCATATATACAGCATGTGCGCACCGTGTGTATGTGTGTGTGTGCGTGTATGAGTGTGTGTATTCTCTATAACTTCTGCGGATAAATAATAATGGAATGCTAAATTCCATAAACCTAATAAATTCAATTTCAAAGGAAAATACGAGTCGAGTAAAGGACATGGAAATGATTGCTATTTGAAGACATAAAAAGTACCGTTACAAGCCATACCATGGTTCTAGGTGCATAATGTCACATAACTGGGCCTACTCAAGGGAATAAACCTTGAAGCTTTGCAGTGTGATATACACTGCCTGGCCAAAAAAAAAGTCGCCGTTTGGATTTTTTTGGACAGTGCCCACTGTACAAGCCTCTGGAGGCAGTGTTATGACCTGGGGTTGCTTCAATTGGTCATGTCTAGGCTCAGCAACGTTATGCGACAATAAAATGAAGTCAGCTGAGTACCTGAATGTACTGAATGACCAGGTTATCCCATCAATGGATTTTTTCTTCCCTGACGGCACGGGCATATTCCAGGACGACAATGATTCACCGGGCTCAAATTGTGAAAGAGTGGTTCTGGGAGCATGAGGAATCATTTTCACACATGAATTGGCCACCACAGAGTCTTGACCTTAACCCCATTGAAAGTCTTTGGGATGTGCTGGAAAAGACTTTACGGAGTGGTTTGACTCTTCCGTCGTCAATACAAGATAATGCAATTCTGGACATTGCATAAGGTTGTCGAAACAATGCCACGACGAATGCATGCCGTAATCAAAGCTAAAGGCGGTCCAAAGAAATATTAGTGTGTGCGACTTTTTTTTGGCCAGGCAGTGTAGTTTATCATGGCATGCAGGCCGTGAGGGATCACGGTCAGCAAGTACCCGGAACGTGGGGTAGAAGTGAATTCCAAACTCCCTGCAGATGTCAAAGTTCTTCTCGTGAGCGCAGTCCAGCACCCCGATGCGTATGGCCTGCTCCCAATCTGAGAGAAAACGGGAGAGCAGAAAGAAAGTTAGGAACAAGGGAGAGAGAAAGGGAGCAAGAGAAAGCGATAGCAGAGAGGAGGAGGAGGAGGAGGAGAGGTTGAGGGATAAGACAGGCTGAGGGAAAATGGATGTTCAGAGATGAGGGAGAGGGACCCTACCCCTTTCTTTCTAAAGAGACTTTGAAAGTTGCTATGCAAATGATGAAATCCATCATCATCATTACCATCATCAATAATCTCTACTCGCAGTGACAATGCAGCCTAATTGTTTACAGTTGGAAACATTTTCCAAATATTTTCTTTATGTTCCACCCATCCATTTTCCAAACCGTTCCTGGTCAGGGTCGCAGGGGGCTGGAGCCAATCCCAGCATGCATTGGGCAAGAGGCAGCAATACACCCTGGACAGGTCGCCAGTCCATTGCAGGAAGCATGCATCATTCACTCACTGATTGGGTTTACATGATGTTTCAAAAATCGATTTATTGTTTTAGTCCAGCTAAAACTGGACTTTTAAAAATCATGTAAACATTGTAGTCTGACTGAAATCGTACAAAGTCGATTTTTTCAGAGTCGGACTAACATACCTAGATCAGTGGTTCTCAAACACGGTCCTGGGGGACCCCTGTCACTGACGCATGAAGCCCAAACTAGGGTGCAGCCATTGCCTATTGCAACCAACACAAGCGCAGTGGAGCAAAAGAGTGGAGTCCACGACTACAGGAAAATCCACCCCGACTACCTTACATGGTAATTAGACACACCCACGTCTGGACAACAAGCGTGTCCGTACAACCACAGAACCGTACTGTCATAACATTTCGAAAAAGTTAATTAAAGTGCAAGATACGTTTAGTGTTTAGATATTTACGTAGATAGATAGATAAAATACATCACTAGCTAGCTAGCTTACTAGCTAGCTAGTTATATAGACAGATAGATAACAGATCTCTAGATAGCTAGACAGATATCACGAGATAACAAGCTAGCTAGCAAGTTAGCTAGATAAACAGATAGATCGATAGCAAGACAGTAAGCTTTAAAATACCCCCTAGCTTGTCTTCTTAAAGAAGCTTAATAACTGCTTACAAATCTGATTTCACCAACAACATATATACAAATTATAAAAGACGAGACTATGAGAATCAACTGAAACCCAGAAATGGGCAAAAATCGTGTTTTGACATAGAATCTTGTTTATCTGAAAATATCTCAAATGTATTAACTGAAAGAACTGGAGGGAAGAATCCTTAGAATAGTGGTTAGTACAGTTGAATACAACCCGGATCAAAATCGGCGAGTACCAAATGGGACAGTTACAGAGTTTAATTATTTTTGGCTGGACCGCAACAGCGGAGCCAGCTCTATAAATGCGAATGTCTGTGACTGAGTGAGTGATGAAGTTACACCATCGTTCCAGCCATATACTAGGTTTTGATCTGGTTTTGGTTTCCTCTTCACGGGGTAATGGCCCTGGACCCCCCTACAAAAATTGGATGCTGTAATTGTATTCCGTTTGGCCCCCCCCCCCCCTTCTCAAAATAAAGCTTTGCCCTTGTTTACATACCCTATTTAGGAAAAGCAACATTTTTGTTGTTGCCCACCCAAATAATCCAAAATGCCCACCCAAAGATGACATCCTAGTAACACCTCTGGTGCACCCACATTGGCCCTTTCTGGATAAGACTGGGGATCCCAGCTCTAAAACATGAAAAGCACCTGATTAAGAAAAATTAACAGCTTGTTAAAATTCTGGGATTTCTGTTGAGGTTGGAATGAAAACCAGCATACACAGGGGTCCTCCCAGGACCGAGTTTGAGAACCACTGACCTGGATAATGCGGTTGGGGGTCGATTTACTAACTACGGCAGGTATACGCTTCAATAGGCCAAAAATTGGCCTAGGCGTTCTGCGCATGTTCCGTAATTTACATACCAGCTATACGCTCACAGTGGCCAAGCGGAATCGATAACGTTTCAGAAAATATTAAACTTTAAAAGACTTAATTCAATCCTCTACTGGGACTTTTGCCTTTTATTGAGGGTGTGACAGAAAATTTCAGTGCCGCTGACTATAAGCGAATGTTTTTCACATGTACCGTTCGATTGAGCAAGTACCATTCAAAGTACATTTTTAAGGGTTAGTGCTGTCCGATTGTGCTAGCTACTTCACGTTAACCTTGTACGGCGATCAATAAAGGCTAACAGCATAGTACCGCTTAATTATTATCACTTCTATCACCACTGTAATGATCTAAAAAAGGCGACAAATGACCTTTTCTGTGAGAAATGCATTTTCGAGCTCATGCGAATACACTGCTGGCGACATTCTATGGGCGTGGTCACACGTGCAAATGCAGGTGAATGGCCATCGCCTACCGAGGCGAAATTCATATCTTGTCGTGCTGAATGTGGGCAGTGCAGGAGGTGACGCACACGGAAATCAGTTTGCTGGTTTGTAGTCAAGTCAAGATAGCTAACAAATACCGCAAAATATGAATCGATGTTATTGATAAATTTTCCATTTATTTACCTTCAATGCCAGTCTCCCGACTCACTGCCAGCCAGGCAGCATCTCTCTTGTGGGGCAGTTTGTAGTTTTCATGGGCAATATCGTACAATATCGACTTGTTAGACACAGCAACAATCAAATTTCCTCCATCCTGGCTCACTAAGAAAACTACAGCCAGTTACAGCCAAGTGGGGTTAACCACACACACTTCTTTGCTATTGGTTCAGGCTGTGAATTCGCCGGACAAAGTTCACCAAAGTTGAACTCCACACGAATCAAAGATGCGAATTTGCTTCGCCACCAGAAGCGAATGTTTTATTCGCCTCTTCGCCTGAATAGAACGGAAGGGAACGGGAGGCAAATATTCTCCAATGTTAATTCGCATATGTGTGACCGCGCCCTAAAGCTCCGTTTTGCCCTCCCTAGTATCATGGCAAAAAAACACATTTCTGGACAGATAAGGAGACCAACTTCATGCTATCGCAACTAAAGGAGTTAAATATTGGGATGGCAGGTATGCGGGCATGCCCCATACCTATACAGCACCAAGAGTTTGGCACTTTTCAGGGTTCCCCACAGAAATAATCACAACAGCCACAGACACTCAGCCCTTAAAAACATTAAATTCTGTACATTCTGACCCCATTTCAACAGACAGATTTCATAAACAACTTCACATGTCCACACAATAAAGCCCCAAACTAAGGGGATTTTGCGTTTTCGCCTTCATCATCATCTTCTCTTTCTTCTTCTTCTTCTTCTCATTCTTATTTTTCCTGCCGCCTATCCCGCTAACAACATGTCTCCCCATTGGACATTTTACCGACACCAGCCAAATATTCACCTACACGACCCAATCAAAAACTCGCATACACACGCAAAATACCCATACCTTTTTACTCTGAAACATTTCTAGTTTAAACAGCTAGTCTGCCTGTGGCCTACTTGGCAAGGTTACAGTCTTGGGAACATGGGGTCGTAGGTTCAAGCCCAGCTAGGAACACGTTTCTTTGACCTGCTTTTACCCTCACTAATAATTGTTTACTACTTCTTAATTATTGCTTTTGCACCATATCTACCCGCCGTTCACCGAATCCCGCCTCGCCCTCAGGCAGATAATTTCCTCTTCTACACTAACGTTTTCTTGCACTTATATTTGCTTTACCAAAAATCACTCACGGCCACCCATATGCATGTCATGACAGCAAATGTATTCCTTTTATTAAAAAGTTACACCAGTTCACCACTGTGCCATTTCTACTAACTATATTTCTTCACTTGGCTACCGTACACAACCTTATCAGCAAACGCCACGTTTCTACATTCATGGTACCTCGTACCTGTTCTCTATCTAGCCACATACAAACAATTACTACGTATGTACGTTCTGCAACTTCCCATTAAAACATTACATTTAAAATCATGACTCACTCATAATTATAACTACTAGTACTGAACATGAGAAAAGCACATCAGTGCAAAACATTCCACACGTTACTTATCCCTCCACTTTACCGACTAATGCTTTACACAGACGGTTATATATAGCCTACCGTTCGATAAGGAAACTAAGCTCGCTCATGGTAATTTAATTTACTTCGCACTATAGTCTGTGAGCATGTCAACCTTCACCTACATGCCCATTCTGCTAAAAACATATTGTTTCAACTGCACAATTTTATCACTTCTCCTAATTTGTCTCACACTGTTGTTATTTTCTCATATGCAAAGCCTGCTGGGACATATGCGTCTGCTCCTATTCTCCTGTTTTCCGGTTCTAGCTTAGCAAAACAGCGAAGAGGATTCCTACCTGCAGAAAGCCTATCAAAATGCCTTATAAACCTTATAAACACTAAAAGTGCATCTCCACGAAATAACAGACAACGGAGCAGGACAGAAGGGTACACAAGTTGCAACCTAGGGCACTCTAATTCTACAGGCTTGTTGATTCTTTTGTCAATCAAGGCTCATTGGATGGCCGTCAAATCCGTGAGTACATACACTGGCCATATTTCACCTGCGTTTCTGATGCGTTTACACTTACGCCACCCTTTGTCACAGCCACTGTTTTAACATATATGGCAAACCAAAACTGCTAAACGGTACACGCTCATCACACTGTACAAATTCACACGAGGATAGCCATAATCCACAACCGTTTCTTACAGGGTCACTTCGCATTTCTCACTCTCATAATAAAACGCTTTGAAAAAAGAAATGATATCTCATAAAAAACACGTTTTCAACGTACAAAAATGCCAAGTTACTCACACATACAAGACATACACACCGTCTATAACTCATTCATTCAGACTGCCAAAATCCAGGCCTGCCATTAAAAGTATTGATATCAAAATGACGCCAACTTACGGTACTACAAACAATATAGGTTATCTTGCCTCACCGAAATTAAATAAGATGTATTCCAAAGCAATGCTACCCAATATTTCCTCAATTCTTTCAAGTCACTTGGCCCTGTGTTTTGTAATCTTACCATTTTACAATGTCATGCAAACTTTGTGTCAGATCAAAGTGTCAAAT
The DNA here is from genome assembly GCF_013347855.1 of Anguilla anguilla. Classification (NCBI taxonomy): domain Eukaryota; kingdom Metazoa; phylum Chordata; class Actinopteri; order Anguilliformes; family Anguillidae; genus Anguilla; species Anguilla anguilla. The sequence goes on along the minus strand of NC_049210.1, from coordinate 23,689,579 downwards.
ATTTCGAATTGCCTCATGGAACACATTGAAATACATGTAGAAAACTGCTGGTCAGTAACTACAGGAAGCATATTTCTCCAGAAAACATATGTTTATACTTGCTTCTGAACTGAATTTGAGTAAATGTGCAAGTTATTGTATATTTGCTACGTACAATAAATAGTGCATGTAAAATACATATTGTACATACATGCATAGAGAGCTTCTTTATCCCCATGGGGACATTTCCCTCGCAGCATGTTACATTCACATTTACGAACAGACATTTATACCAAGAAACATACAATCATTCACGCAACAGAAAGGCTGGGCAGCGAAATACATAGGCTACATACCAATACAAATTGGACATACAGACGCCTATTCATCAATCTTGACTGTGAGAAAGCCATCCACACATATGTTTGGCCTGTCCATGTACTGCATGCTTATACACACAGGGCCAAGTGACTTGAAAGAATTGAGGAAATATTGGGTAGCATTGTTTGGAATACATCTTATTTAATTTTGGTGAGGCAAGATAGCCTATATTGTTTGTAGTACCGTAAGCTTTTGATATCAATACTTTTAATGGCAGGCCTGGATTTTGGCAGTCTGAATGAATGAGTTATAGACGGTGTATGTTTTGTATGTGTGAGTAACTTGGCATTTTTGTACGTTGAAAATGTGTTTTTTATGAGATCCTAAAATAAACGGATGGAAGTAAAACGCGGAATGGCAAACTTGTGAAAAACGCGGAATGGCGAAAGTTGTTACAAAATTAGAGGAAGCAGGATTTATAAGAAGCCTTCGTCAGACACACCTCGGTCAATAAATCGATTCTTTCTGTATATTGGGACAATGACAATAATCCAATTAAATCTCATCTTTGGCCAAATCGAGCTGTTAATATAGATCGATTTCAACTGTGCATGTAAACGCACTGACTCATTCATACCTACGGGCAACGCAGAATCTTCAATGATGTTCCTTACGTTTGACAAATGACACCCGTCTCACTAGTAAATTTAACCTGGCACATGTATTGTTTTTAACAAAGAATGTTTGTATTTTAAAGAATACATATTTACAGTTATTGTGGTTTTGTTTCTGGAACATGTATTTGATGTTTATTCATTTAAAGAATGGGTTTCCTTTTTCTTGTTGTGATGTAATTTTTGATGACATTTTAGTTTTTTTCTTTTATGACTTTTAAAAGATATCTTTTTAACTGCAAAGAATTTGTAAACCAATAAAGACACATTTTGTTCTTCAAATGAATTTCTCCCAAACATTTAGCATTTTTTCACACACAGACAGCCTCCCAAAGTACATGTAATTTCTCTCCTGTTAAAGTGAATTGGTAAGATAAGGAGTTAGCTGCTAACTGTGCTATATGCTTATTGCACTCCCAGGCTATAGGAAACAGGTAAACAGCTCAGCGTGCTGTAGGCTTAAAGATTCACAAAGCAGATATTGTGCAGTGATCATCCTCTTCAATCAGGCCCTTCAGCATGATGACCGTGGCCTTTCACTGCGTTTGTGGTCCTGCCTAAGGTGCACAAACCCTTTATAAGTGAAATGTTAATTTCTGTTTTTCTTTGTTGAATTTGAGCACCTCATTAATGTCCAATGGTAGATCATAGTTATTATTTACATTGTATATCAGGTTTGTTTCTGAAATATTCAGCATGACTTTGTCAGGCAGTTCACAGAAGTCTGCTTCTTATCAGACCCTCAAAGTAAAACAGACCGTTTACGTGCTGACAGGGAGTCAGCAATTGTGATTAAGAGACATTTCTCATTTGCAAACATCCGATTGGATCAGCATTATGTGAACTTTAGGACCTCCGTAATACAGTGTAATGATGTGTTGTATTGTCGAAAAACAGTGTTGTCATGGGGAACAAGTTGGTGGGGTGCTGACTAAAGATCTAGATACCTATGGGTCAGCACCCAGCCAGATACAAGAGTTAACCTGGTGTGATATCTATACTGTTTTGTCAGGATTGTGATTTTACTTGATGACTTGGTGTTTTGCTTTAATCTTTTTGTATATAAGGAGAGAAGTGCAATGGCTTGGGGAAACTTGTCAACATGGTCTTCTACGCATCACATGTGTATAGCCATTTCACCACTCACATTTAGCACCATTGTATAGTGTCATTATTACTAAACACACTGAGCAATAAACAGCATTCATTTTAACCTGACATTCCTCTTTGAATCTTACCACCGCATATCTAGCAGTTTTAAGGTCCTTCACATAGAACTTAGAATATCTGCACCCTGTAGTCACTCACCTATACACTAGTGTCGTAGCAGGATACACAACTGTATTTATGCAGGCTACACAAGACAAAGACATGTCTGCATCTCCAAGCTAGACAGCGATTCCTATAGAGCCACACTACTGGCAGACAAAAGTTTCCTCCGTCTCTGCATAACTGTTATCACAGAGGAAAGGATGCTTCCGCTGTCTGATTTTTTGGTTTCTTACAGTTGGTGACTTCAACGTGATAAGTTTTGGTTTCTTGCTGTTGGTGGCCTAGATGCACCATTTGGTATATCTGAGGGGTTTCTTACAACTTCACCGGTTGTGTCATGACAACTAATTGTATTTTAATTTGGCTACATCATTTCTTGCACTACTGATATGATTCCAAAGAAACAGAAAACAAGTGTTAGACTACATGGTAAAGTAACCGAATAATATCGGTACCAATACTTCAAACTGAACTGAAGAACCAAATAGTTACAGTATAAATATGAAATTTACACATAGGCTAATATGAGCAGATTTGTTATATCGCTAGTCCCTAAATGAAGAGGACATCACACACAGACACACCAAGACACACAAACACACACCAATCACAAAAGCAACAGATTGGTGGCTTTTCAGGGAAGGAAAAGGCTGGCCCACAATGCACCCTGAGGTAGTGTGAGGGAATGCTTGCTGGGGTCAGGGAAGGACAATGCCGCCACTGACCCCCATTGAGCAGCTGAACAGCTGGCAGGCGGTCCCCCACGAGCTCGCTGGCTGACACTGCTTGTGCCTACAGAGCACAGACAAAGGGGGCAACCCCAGACAATCCTCCCCAGCCTCCCCGCCCCCCCCTTTTGCCTTCTGCTGTCTCTCTGCTTTAGGGAGGGAGGGATGACTGGGCATTTCTGCCAAACGCTGCAACCTGTAGCTGTGAACGGCACGTTCATGCGCATTGTAGCAGGCTGAACAGCTCGCGCCTCAGGAGTTTAGTGCTTTTACGAGATGCCCATTTCAGGCTCCACTGGCTGCTAACATGCAGGCCCTGGCAGCTTGCTGTTAATACATGAATGAGAGACAGAGGGGAAAAAACAGGACAGATAGAGAGGGAGGGAATGAAAGAGGGAAGGAGAGGAAAAGAAAAGACTAAATACAATTTGATTTGATTAAATACATGAATGAGGGACAGAGGGGGAAAAAACAGAACAGATAGAGAGAGAGAGAATGAAAGAAGGAAGGAGAGAAAAAGCAAAGATTAAATAAAATTTAATTTGATTAGGCCTATTTCTTGGCACTGTACATTTCTGCTTACATTTCCATTTTCCTTTTATTTTCTAAGGGATATCCACTGAAACCTGATTAAAACTTTCTTTGAATGGTAACTTTGTACTACAGGAGATATATTATTTACCTTCGTCAGCATTAGCGACCTAGTTGGCTTGCTGTCTGAGCTAGCTCACCAGAAAGCTACTTTGTAATTCATTACATTTATTACAGTTGTACTGAATTTCAGATGAGGCATAAGACAATGGGAGTAGTAGCCTACCCGACCACTCAATCTCCATCTCAGCTGCTGACCGATCCTTCCAGCTAAGCTAGCCGAAGCTACAGAGAGTGACTGCTGTCGGAGCACACCTTAACATCGAGGATGGATATTGGTTAGCTTTACATAATCAGTGTGCCTTCTAGCCTAAATACAGGGCCCTCCATAATGTTTGGGACAAAGACACCTTTTGCAAGGTTCAAGATTATATTATATTATAAGATTATAATAATACTAATAATAATAATAATATGTCACACTAGATTGTGTGATTATTTCACTGCGTAGTATTTTATTGTGGTTTTCTGCTAGATGTCTATATTTAGTCAGTGCAAGTCGGTACAGAGGGAAAGTGTGGGCTGACAGAGAAAAAGAAAGGGGGTTGAAGAGTGAATGATCATGGCAGAGAGAGTGTACAACAGATGGAGAGTGAGTGTGACAAACTGGTAGAGCGTGAGATTGGAGAGATAAAGAACGACAGCTCTGGTCTGACAGTTTTAGCTGCTCCTCTGAGGAGTGAGGAGGTTTCGCGCATGCAGGAGCTCTGGCAGGAACACAAGGTTAGCAAACCCCAGAGCACAGAGCCATGACCACAGGGGCCCTGCTGAGGGAGCACCAGTCTTTAAAAACATGTCAGAGTTCTCCCCTTGTGTCACACGGTAGGACACTAGTTCTCAAACGCAGTCCTGGGGACCCCCTGTGTATGCTGGTTTTCGTTTCAACTACTGCAATCCCAGAATTTCAACAACCAGCTTGTTTTTTTATTCATTTATTTATTTAATTTTCATGTTTTGAGGGATTATTTACCCTCTTAAACCACATTATGTCAGAAATAGCTATGCATGCTAGCAAGAATAAAAAACCATATTCACATTCACAACAGCTTATTGTGCTATATTGAAAACAGGCTTACATAAAATGTGGTTAGAAAAACCTTCTGAAATTAAACACTGCGGTGAATCAATAAGCCGCCAATTGGTCAAAATATATACGTGGACAATAAAACTAGAGAGAAGAAAGAATTCAAAGACAAACCAACTTGAATTGTCTGAATGAGTTTAAGCAATACAATAGAAAGAACTAAAACACATAGGGTAGGTGCAGCTCACATACAGGGGATAAACCAGCCCCTTTCTGCTGATGGCTGAAGCTGGCTGAAACTGACTGAAGGGGTTAGTCCCAGCGGACCGTTCGGTTCTGATAGGAATTCAGTGGTCTAACCATAGAAAGCCCTGGCCACTGCATCTGGCCCACATAGTGCAGTTTCATCATGTGGACGCATCACTGCAGTATGGGTTAATGTGGTATGAACGACGCCTTAGGCCGAACACAAGCGCCAAAGCACAGACTTGTTTAAAGGTTGCAGACGTCGTTCACTTGGCAAAAGAGGGATTTATGGGTAGGGACTTCAGCTTCCAGCCAACCGGGAAGAATATGCACTCAGTCTCTAAGGATTGCATGGTTGTTATGTACTCAGTCCTAGCACTGCGTGCGCTGAGTGCAGAACCGTTTTCAGCATCTGCTGAGGTTTATTCATGGTACCAGGCACACAGCTCACACTAATGTATTAGATAATAGCACATAAGATGGTAAGCAGGCTGGCTACTTGCAAATAAGATCAAAACTGAATCAGTCAGCTGTATCAATAAATAAATAAATACATAAATAAATTACACTGGAACTGCTCAACTAATGGCACTGCAGAAATGCATAGTGCGTGTCTAAGTTGTATATATGTCTGTGTGTGTGTGAGAGAGTCCCCGTGTGCATGTATGTGTAAATGTGTATGTCCCTGTATTGTGTATCTATACTATGTGTTTGCAATGGCTGCATGGCAGGTCCAGCGTAGAGTAGGGTGGGGTGTGATGTCAGAGCATTGTCACCGCACGGAGCCACGTACACCCACACATCTGAGTGTTTCAAATTGACTAAACAAAATGAAAGAGATTAAAGGGGAATTTCACTTTATAACACTTCTGGGGTCATTTTCACACCTACTCGGGCTTTTGTGTGCACCCCAGACAGTTTTTAGGTTGCTTGCTTCAATATTTAGATATTTGATACCCGTGTAAGCAACCCCCCCCCCCCCATCCAAGAGAAGCCTATTCAACATCAAACTCCACGTTAGACTCATTGTAAACACACGTCCCTGCTTCTCATGACTGATATTGTCCTTCTAATGAATGTGTCGCCCTTCATTTTTCGATTATTTCATTATGTTAATATTTTACGCTGTTTTGTTGCTTTCCTTTACAAATGCAGGAAGTAGACCCAGGCAGTTTAGTGTCGAACTCGAGGATGCATATCATTGCGCAACTTCTGATGTGGGCGTACCTGCAGACAACAACATTAGGTTGGTCGCAGAAATAGTGTTGTATTACTACTAGCTAGCGAAACCGAAAATGTCTGAGGATGAAGACTTTGTTTTTGATCATGGGATTACACTTGGACAACTCAATAATAAATAAACTCAATGCGAACTTCTTTGGCTGTTATGTTGGGGTGTCTGATTACATCCAGCCATGTCTGGCACAAATATCCCTTTTCCACCAAGGCATTTCAAGGGCTGGTTCGAAGCCGGTGCCTAATCATGAACCAGTTCTTCACTTTTCGACAGCAAAAGAACCGGCTCTCGGCCAGGAAAACTGGTTCCAAACACCAACACTTGGCTGGTCTAGAACCAAGAACCGCTTACGTCAGGGGCTGGGGGCGGGATTATCATGACCAACCAAGACCAACTAAAACTTTGTGGCCGCCAGGTAGAGTGAGAGCACCTATTATCGACCACCTTCGTTCGACAGACAGGAAAATGTAAACTGATTTGCAACTATATATGAAATAAGCAATATATCAGTAACAACCTGTACCTAGTTATGTAGGAAAAAATGTCCATGTTACCCTCCAGTGGTTATTTTGTCAGTACTTTCGCGATTTTGTTCTGTGCCGGCAAAAAAGTCAGAGGTGGACCAGCGCTAGCTTTTGGTTGCTAAGGGGACGTGTACCGATCACCCCATGTAAATGAATGGAATTTGACATAAATTTGATAGCATATAAGTGTCCTGTCTTGCGAATTTGAGGTTAATATGCGAAAGGGTGGTCACTATCAGCACATCTAAGAATCCATACATATTCACCGTTGTAACCCAAGTCGCAGGACGCAAAATACTTGTTCGGAAAGCAGTTTGAAATTTTGAAGCAACGTCTGCGACACTGGAATTAATGGGTTGCGATGAGATCATTCAGAGCGCGTTGCTTGTCTTAAAGTTGACATAGTGAATAAGGCTGTATTAATATGGACTGCATTAATATAACTAAATGTATATGCATGAAGTTAGTTTTTTACATTTAGACAGTTTATTATGTGTATTTTTACAGGACTTACATTTTAATAGGTAACGATGTCCAGGTCTCTCTGATAAATACGAAGTAAATACACTAGCGGTTAAGGTGGTCGATACACATCCCTCCCCCCTTGGGTGGTCGATAACAGGTGCTCTCACTCTAGTTAGCTAGCTAGCTAATGTTAATGTTAAAGGCCATGTTACTTCATGTTACGAGCTGTAATGTTTTCTATTTTGAAATACATTTTCTCTTGATCAATTAATTGTTAATGGCGTTGAACATACGGAGTAGCAAATAATAACCTATTATTTACAACGATCCTGTTCACATTCCAAATGTGCCCTACCTTTACAATCTTAAACGCTATTGCATCGTTGTCATGGCGACGTTTACAGCTGGAGAATGTGTTGTTGCCGAGTGCACAAGTTTAGAGAACACCGGAAAATTTGATACTTTCTAAATCGCAAAGAATTCTACAACTCCTGTCTATGCGTGCGTGCCCAATGTGGTTTGCATTCAAATTAATTCTAACGATTCTAAACTTAATTTTTGGAAAAAAGTGACAGCCCTAATAACTCACATCTCCATTTGTCGTGAAACTGGACATATAGAGGGGCAACATTTATTTAGAACACATTTCAATGTGTATTTCGATGTCTACACAGGATTCTAGAATCAAGAACAAAAACACTTGCCCTCTTGTTTATTTCTTTTAAATTTAGATGGATTGTTTGATTTATTTGATTAAGGGAAAATTGCTGTAGTTTTGTTATATTTTATTGCTGCTACTTTGCTTATCCTTGGTTTTAAATTTTGACAGAAAAAATTGATTAGATATTATTTATCTTTTGTATCAGCAGGAGAGTTCATTAAAAGACGTATTTTTATATGAAGTATTCATCTATATTTTCTTTATTGTTAGTTAGCACATGCCTAAAACAACCTCAAGCTAAATTTAAAAGCTGATAGCTAAATAAGAGCCATTGAGTAACTGTGCGATTCATAATCCGAAGTCGATTATTCGTTTCAATAATTGATAGATTATTCGACTATAAAAATAGTCGTTAGTTGCAGCCCTAGTACAGAGTAATGTCAAGTTGGAACGTTGACCTGGTCGAACTCTCAGGAAAATAGTAACAGAACTGAAGTCCTCCACATGTTCCCTTGACCCAATTCCAACCTCCCTTTTTAAACTATTTTTAATTGTGTATCCAAAGACAGCCTTGCCATAGTGAATCACTCCTTACAGCTTGGTGTCTTCCCCACTGATTTTAAAACTGTTTTAGTAAAACCTCTTTTAAATAAAGCGAACCTGGACATTGAAACACGCAGCAATTTTAGACTCATTTCAAATCTCCCATTTTTAAGCAAAATTTTAGAGAAACCAGTTTTTAATCAGCTAAGTACATTTTTAAACTCAAACACTAAATTAGAAATGTTCCAATCAGGTTTTAGGACACATCACAGCACAGAGACAGCCCTGCTAAAAGTAATGAACGATATCAGAACAAATCTGGATAGCAAAAAGCCTTCAGTTCTGGCGCTACTTGACCTGAGCCCTGCCTTTGATACTGTGGACCACCAGATTCTTTTAGATAGATTAAGGGAGCATGTTGGCCTGTCTGGAATTGTTTTTAATTGGTTTACCTCATATCTTTGCAGAAGAAAATGTTTTGTATTTATAGATAACCACTCCTCCAAACATTATGAGGTTACCTGTGGGGTACCACAAGGATCAATCTTAGGTTCTAAATACACTAGCAGGGTTACCCCCAGAAAGGTTGTTATGCCCGGTGGCAAGTAGCTTTTGACGGGGGCCGATGGCCCGGAGCGGGCTGGCGGCCAAGTGCCTTTTTTGACGGGGGCCCGGCGCGGGCCAGCGACAGACTGATGGCAGCATTAAGGTAGGGCCCTATAGTTTCTGTGATAACAGAATCACGGACGGAATCGCGGAATTTAGAATTTTAAAAAGCTATAACACAGATTCCATAGGGCCCTACATTGTAATGTGAATGTTGTAATAAAATAAATAAATAAAGTCATTTATTCAACACACATTTAAAATAATCAACAACTATTTACAGCATAGCAGAGTCTTTCAAATAATCTGACAACAATGTAGTCTTGGAATGCTGTGTTTTCAACAACAACAAAATAAATTAAAGTAATAATCTCGAAGATTTTCATTAAAATGTCATTACGGCTAAAATGTCTGTTAAGTCACTATCTATCGCCAGATTAGGTAACACAATGGTGATTGAGCCTATTATATTATTATATTAATTTACATTATTATTTATGATTAAAGAACTGGGTGTCTGTGGCAACATTCCCAGGAAAAAATCACAAATGGCGTGTAGGCTAGTTAGTGACGCGTTTTCCATCACCCATCAGTGGTTGGTCCGCCAGAGAGGGTAGGCGGAGCTAATGCAACAGGCTCGCTCTTCAACTCACTTGTGTGTGAGCGGCGTACTGTTTTTTACGGTGTCTGCTAGCGTTACAATAACAGAGAGGGGGGGGGGGGGCGTTATGGAACCCTAAAAACTTTTTGTGTAACATGAGAGGTCATATTATTTGTTGATGTAGATTTCATATTACATTTGATGACAATGTAACGTTACTAAATTACATACCTATTTGCACAGCTAACACTAGCTACCGGACCATATCAAGAAAGGCAACATTAGTTTAGACAACATTGCACACAATATCCATCTTTCATATCAGGTAACGTTGCGTTAGCTAGCTAGCTAATGTAATTAACACAATCTAATGTCGGCTAGCTAACGCTACCGACCGGTACCGACCTCACAAACCGTCTCTCAAATGCAATGCTACCTTGTTGCAACGTTGCAATGTAGCTAACTAAAGGCCAGTTCAGATCAATGATTCGCAACGAAACTGGATGCAACTTGCAAAATTCCAAGACACTGATTGTAAACGTTCTAAAACTGCACTTGGCGATTTGACAAGGTGGGTCTTTTGACACCCCAGGCAACGGCTTCAGACGCTCTGCAACTAACCAGTTCACACCGCTGCAATTTTCTCTGCAACATTTTAAAACCGTTTAGTCTCGTTGCGAATCATTGATCTGAACTGGCCTTAACGTTACCGTTATTTACATTGCCAAGTTCAGCAATATATTGATCGGAAAAAAACTGGGGTATAGGTGGGGCAGAGCCGGGTCTGATTTCTGTGTAAAGATGTCAATCCGGAGAAAACTAAATAAAAGAATACAGCAGTATCGTTGTTATTATTTCATTACATATGTTCCTCATATGTTTCTTCAGCCTTGATGCCCTTTTTTGATGAAATCTCCTTTGTTTTTGTTTTATTCTTCTTGTTCTGATTGCTAATTTAACACCCAGCTCAGCTTTATTCTTGAACAGTTTAGCTAGCAGAACCAGAAACACCAGGGGTAACATTTTGCAAGGCAGTTGTTTCAAAAATATGACACAACAATCATTCACGAAAAAGACTGTTTACCATGCACGAGATACATAATTGCACGAGCCACAGCAAATCCTGCAAATTCTTCTCTGCAGTGTAAAGATGTTCATACCGGGCAAAGGTGGATAAAGAACGTTGTGGAAATTGATCATCACTAATTCTACCCCAGGCCTGCTACAGCATTGTAACCCGGCTCGGCAGTGTAAAGACAGGTTAAGTTAGCCTAATGTTAGACAATGAATTAGTATGTACCTAACGTTACTGTGGTAGGGTGGGCGTGGTTTTGCGTTGGCTGCAGAGAGAGAGTGGGCGGGCCGGCTCTTGGAACTCTGCGCCACGGCTGTTGGGGTTTATTAATCAGCACGGATAGTTAATTGTTTGATTGATTGACAATGTGCTGATTACCTCGACAGTGAGCCTGGACGTTGAAAAGCTGCTCGACAGAGAGAGAAGGGGGAGAACTGGAGGAGGAAGAAGAGCTGACGGGCAGTCAGCCGTGAATTGTAAACTATACATTGTGTATTGTGTATTGCGAACAGAAAGCCGCGTGGCGGCCGAAAAATAAAAAGACGCAGTCGCGTCCTGAAAAAGAACTTGTCTCTCATCTCTCAAACGAGCGGTAGCACTCGGCTTGCTACAGTGGTGGCCCGTGCGGGGGGCCGCTCTTGTTCACCCCTAATTTCTCTCTTCCTTTTATCCTGCAGACCGACGCATCGGACAGAGGGCTGGGGGCTGTTTTGACCCAGCAGGTGGAGGGAGTCGACCGCCCGGTGCTGTACCTCAGCCGCAAACTATCCCAGCGGGAGGCGAGGTACAGCACGGTAGAAAAGGAGTGCCTCGCCATCCGGTGGGCGGTCGGGTCCCTGCGCTACTACCTGCTGGGTCGCCCATTCACCCTCTGTTCGGACCACGCTCCCCTCCAATGGCTCCACCGCATGAAGGATACCAACCCGCGAATCACCCGGTGGTATCTGGCTCTACAACCCTTTAATTTTAAGGTGGTTCATAGGCCGGGGGCGCAGATGGTGGTGGCGGACTTCCTCTCTCGCCCCGAAGGGGGTGGGGGGGGGGGGTCGGTCATCGGCCGGATGGCTCCCCGGCCTAAGTCGGGCGGTGGGGGTATGTGGTAGGGTGGGCGTGGTTTTGCGTTGGCTGCAGAGAGAGAGTGGGCGGGGCGGCTCTCGGAACTCTGCGCCACGGCTGTTGGGGTTTATTAATCAGCACGGATAGTTAATTGTTTGATTGATTGACAATGTGCTGATTACCTCGACAGTGAGCCTGGACGTTGAAAAGCTGCTCGACAGAGAGAGAAGGGGGAGAACTGGAGGAGGAAGAAGAGCTGACGGGCAGTCAGCCGTGAATTGTAAACTATACATTGTGTATTGTGTATTGCGAACAGAAAGCCGCGTGGCGGCCGAAAAATAAAAAGACGCAGTCGCGTCCTGAAAAAGAACTTGTCTCTCTCATCTCTCAAACGAGCGGTAGCACTCGGCTTGCTACAGTTACTTTTATAACAACCATTTTTTATTTAGTAAATAGTAAGTGTTATAGTTGGCGTGGCCCAGGTGCCAACTGACTGACGTCACACAGGCGACACTGGTTGGATCCGGATGGATCTATGGGAAGTGAGGTCCAAAAACACACCTGCAACTACCGCTTCTCGCCATTGGTACCGCCAAAGAGAACAAAACAGAAATCTTTGAGATTGTAACTTTTAATTAAATTAAACTAAATTAAAATAAATAATATCAAAGTTTTTGCATTCTACAAAAAGCTTGAAAAAAGTCCTGATTGGCTACTGATTCTTACAACAAGCCTTGGAATGCTGGGCACATTTAAACATTTAAAAAACTGTCTAAGGTTTTTTGGCTTTTACAGTACCTTTCCTTTTTGACATTACCCCTAAATATCACAAAGGAAGTATCTGTGTTACTGACTGTTTGGCTAGCTAGCTAAGTTAGCTAAATGACCACGTTGTCATACATTTTTTCTCGACCGTGAAAACTGCCTGACTTGTTTACATTTTGGACAGATGTGGCTACTGAGTAAAGCCGCGTTTCCACCAAAATTACCCGGAACTTTCAGTCCCAGGAACTACTTTACCAGGAACTAAAAGGTTCCTTCAGCCAATGGTTGTCTGCGTTTCCACCGGGGTCTAAAGTCCCGCGAAGATTAGGCAAATTAGCCCACTGACGTATGAAAAAGCGGCGTTGTCCTCGGTCCATCTGTCATATGATTTCTTCTGTAACCCCATACTACCACCGAAGTAGCCTACATTATTTTCTAATAACCGGGACAGCCCGGAGGGGTTTATTCCACTTATATACAACGGGTTACCAACAATGACTATATATGGTTACTTTTGTATTTATTGATTTTTATCGATTTAATCACATGGAATTGAAATATTCTTCTGCAGCCGTTTGGGCATATTTTACCGCTGTCAAGCAAAACTGTCGTTGGTAGCTGAACTTGGACCGTTATGCAACAAATAGGATATAACAAGCCAATAGTCAGATTGTAACTGTTTTACATATCCTCTCAAACACATTCATTATGTTTTTATGCGAACATTCGCTTTCATGTCTTGACATCCGAAGCGACAGAATGCATTCACATTTCCAATATAGGCTATCTGGCAACAACAACATTCACACGTTGTAAACAATTTGCCGTTTGATTACTTTCTCATCGTCAATTCCATATAGGCTAATCGCAAAATGACAAGAATAGAACGAAAACTCGGACTTGCGTGAAAATTTAAATTAGTAGTGGTACAGCCACCGTTTGTTTTCCTTCGAAGTTACTGCTAGCCGAGCAGCGAAGTGTGCCCTCCAGATGCGAACCATGCACCATAAATTAGTCCATAGTCTTCCTGGTCTTTTTGTGGAATTGAAGAATGGCAGAGTAAAATTACGGCAGTCTGAAAAAGCTAAAGGTACGATTACTAGTATTAACCTGTTATTTTACCCTGACAAAAAGTGCGGAAGGTGATTTCCAGTTTGCTTTTACTGTATCACCAATGTGAATTACGCAAAACTACCGCATACCTCATATAACTGTATCAGACGTTTTGAGTCAATTACAACGGGCTAAGAAAATCCGGAAGAAAATATTCAGGAACCGAATTAATCCGTTTGAATGTTTTAGTACGTAATATGCTGTCCCAGCACGAATGCTTAGCATTTTATAAAACGAATACTAAAGCAAGAAAAGAACAGAAGAGCACACGTTATAATTCCAAGACGTTGGCAGGCTATAACCAAAAGTAGGCTACTGCGCCGCATAACATACAAGTTTGATTTGAAGTTATTATGAAAATAAATTGGTTTGCGCCTGCATATTTTCAAACATTGCACCTGAAAATAGACACAAAAAAAATCCTGTGAGTACTCGACCAATCAGAAATGTTCAGCGCTGCAAGCTCCACCCAAAAGGTTCCTGTACTTTCGGAAAGTACTACCCCCCGAGCAGGAACCTTTTGGGGGGTAAAACGAAGCCCCCAGAACTAAATTTAGACCCTAGTTCCTGCGGTGGAAACGCACTGAGTTCCTCAAAAGGTTCCTAGTTCCGGGGTATAGTTCCTGCGGTGGAAACGCGGCTTAAATCTATCGTTGTTTCCGTCGCAGCACTTTCGACACAAGCAATATCGAAAAAATCCTGAAATGTCTTCTTACCGTGAAGAGTGCCTGACCCTCAACCGTAGCGTTTTTTCCCCAAAGATGGTATTTCTAGATATAGCCTAATTTTGCCGCTGTGTTAACAGATTTCTACGGTCACCGTCACAACAAATTTCATCCCCCCTATTCACTTCCGGGGTTACGTTGCACCGTTACATTGCGCCGATTGGTCAGATCTCTCTGTCCGAATATTCAAATTCAAATAAGCTTTACTGGCTTATTTATATATATATATATATATATATATACATATACACATACATACATACACGTGTATATATATATACATATTGCAAAAACATGAGTACAACAAACAATGAACATATGAACAGAATACAAACTTGTGTGTATGTGTGTGGTTTTTCTGTATCTTAGCTTGTGTAATGGCGTGTGAAGATTAGGTGAAAGTGAGCACAATAATTAATATTTTAAAAAATCTCTCTCTCTAGCAAGATTCATAGATCGCTAGCTAACTAGCAAGAGAAATAAATAGATAGCCTGCGAGACAGATCACTCGCTAGCTAGCTGGAAGAGCTTCTCTTAGACTTTTATAAAAGCTTCTCTTCCTAGCTATCCAGCTAGCTAGCGGAAACAACGACAGATTTACTCAGTAGCCACATCTGTCCAAAATGTAAACAAGTCAGGCAATTTTCACGGTCGGGAAAAATTTTATGACAACGTTGTCGTGCACATAAATGACATCAAGCTAACGTTATTAATAAACAAGTGAAGTCATTATTTCGATGGCGATTAATAAATCATGTAATGTTACAATGTATCGAACGTTACATTCATGCTACTAGTTTAACGTTACCTACACACTGCTTAAGTTAATATAAAAAGAATGTACTTACCGACGAGATGAAGTGATAACGCAGTTTGTAACGAGGTTAGTTAGCCTACTAAATAAGAAATGGTGGCTTGCTAGGTAACGTAAGCTTGTGACAGTTGGAAGCGTCAAGTGTTG
The DNA here is from genome assembly GCF_013347855.1 of Anguilla anguilla. Classification (NCBI taxonomy): domain Eukaryota; kingdom Metazoa; phylum Chordata; class Actinopteri; order Anguilliformes; family Anguillidae; genus Anguilla; species Anguilla anguilla. The sequence continues at coordinate 23,674,352 of NC_049210.1, read as the reverse complement.
AACGTCACTACGCACAATGAGGGTAAAGAACACTGATCTCAGACCTGCTGTTTTCCTAGTGCGTTCACGTTTTAACCAATAGATGTCCCTGGTGAGCTTTCCAACCAAGCCGCCCCACTGTAACTGTAGTTTGAAAAACATCTTTAAAATACATTATAATTTTTTTAAATTATAATTCCCCGATGCTTAGGCCCGACGGGGGGTCAACTTAGGCCCGGCGGGCCGTCGGGCTTGCAATACACTGGCGGAAACCTGCACTAGGACTTAACCCAAGCCAAGAAGTAAGAAATCTAGGAGTGATTTTTGACTGATTTTCACTTCAAGGCTCATGTGCGGGGTGTCACAAAAACAGCATTTTATCACTTGAAGAACATCTCCAAAGTGAGGTCATTTCTCTCTCTGAGCAACACAGAGAGACTGATGCATGCTTTTATAACTAGCAGGCTAGACTACTGTAACGCTCTCCTTTCCGGTCTACCGAAGGATACAATAAATCAGCTACAATTAATTTAAAATTCTGCTGCACGAGTGCTGACTAAGACCAAAAGGAGAGCACACATTACGCCTATTTTAAAGTCTTTACACTGGTTACCTGTTAGTTTTCGTATTGATTTTAAAATTATTTTATTAGTTTAGAAGGCACTACACGGCCTTGCACCAGACTACCTCTCAGAAATGCTTTTGGTTTATGAACCAAGAAGGCCCCTCAGATCCTCAGGTTCCTCTCTTTTAGCTGTTCCACAAAGCAGAACAAGAACATTGGGTGCTGCTGCCTTCAGCCATTACACTCCAAGCCGCTGGAACAGCCTTCCAGTGGATGTGAGAGAAGCTGAAAATACTGATATTTTTAAACGTAAACTAAAAACTCATCTATTCAGTCTGGCTTTTATGTAGTGTTTTATAATTTTCTGGTCTTAGTATTTACACTTATTTTATTTATTATCATAATTATTATTTATTTTATTCCATTTTGTTTTAGGAACACAATACTGTTGATCATGCATTTTATTTTATTTTATTAACATTTCAGTTTCATAAAATTTACTTTGTGTAATATTTCGTAATTTTATTTCTTGTTATTTTTATTGTTTGTATTATATTTTATTATGTATGTTTTATTATCTTAGTTACCCACCTTTTATTGTTGTCTTATTCAACTGGGTGTGCATTAGTCTCTAAATCCATTTTAACATTTTATGTTTTGTCAGTCGCTTGTAAAGCACTTTGAATTGCAATTTGATTTGTCTGAAAGGTGCTATATAAATAAAGTTTGATTGATTGGTTTGATTGAATGAGTCTAACGTGGAGTTTGATGTTGAATGGGGTTCTATTGGACGAGGGGGGTGGGGGTGTTGCTCACACGGGTACAAATATCTAAATATTGAAGCAAGCAACCTAAAAACTGTCTGGGGTGCACACAAAAGCCCGGGTAGGCGTGAAAATGATATATAATGAACCTGATCAGGATAAACTCCAGCATTTACCCCAGAGACTGTAAAAAATATGGACAAAGCTACTGTGACGTCACCCATTGACTCTCCGTGGGTCTCTAAAACACGTTTTGAAGCTCAATGGCAGATGCGGCCATGGTGTCGATTTGGAGCCAAAACCATAGAGTTAAGCGGTTCTGTGATTTTTACAATGTGATTGACAGTCCGGTGAGGAAAAGCCCATCAACCTGAACGAACGATTGCAGAACGAACTTGAGGCTAGCTGACTGTCTGCCGTTATGTTTTAAAATATATTATCAAATGTTTACGGAGTTTAATTTCCATCCGTGACTGTACTGTGTCATGTAATCACGTTATATGTATGACATTAATAATACAATTATGTTCAGTTATCTTCAATTTATGTTTCTCAGCAAAACGAATATGCTTAGCTAGCATATCAGATTGCCAGTGAGCTAGGTAGGCTATCCATGGTTAGCTCACGCATTAGCAATATGAACCACAGGGGAAGAACATCGACTACACTGATGGTCAATCAATCAGAGATGTGTAGGCTACTGGTGATTTGACTAAGCTAATTTTCATATAACTGTCTGGTAGACCTGCTGTTAACCGAGCAAGTTATCGTCGTAGGTTTTTCGCCACAGTCAGTTAATGAGCCAGTAACTGCTACTCCATCGCTGTTTGTGGTGTTCACTTTCTGGGTGACGGTAGCTGACCAATAGTTCGCAAGTCACTTTTTACCGAATAAAAATTAACACTGTCAGCGGTGATCAACAAATCTACCAAGTATTTTAATAACTGATCTGCAGGCGTGTAAATATGACAACGCACTTTGTACAGCAAGTTTTCCACTTGGTGCATGAAGACAAAAATAATGTACATTGAATGTCTAATTATTATTAGGCTTTTTTTTTTTTTTCTCTTAGATCATCAAAACCAATGGAGAAAAGCCAATATACGCAAGGAGCCCCCAGGACCGATTCTGAGAACCACTGTCTTAAATGCCCTTGTCGGTCTCTTAAATGCTAAAAACATTTTCCTTTCTAAATGCCAGTCTTACAAAGATGGTTAATTTCGTTAAATTCTGTGTGTGTGATTTCATTGTGTGTTGTAGCCTATGTTATCCAGCAAATAAACCTTAAGACTTTTAATTCACTTCGTGAAACTGAAAATTTTGTAGTGTTTATCCGAAAATCGGGATTATAGTAGCTTTGTCACATGCGTGAAGCATGGCCCAGGTAGACATTTACGGAATGTACACGACTGACAAGCCGTCAAACATGTTTGACAGATTGAATATTTGCCGGTTAGGGTTAGTTAGCTAGCCAAATGGCTTGGTAGAGGCCAAGAGGCACCACCTCCCACCCCAGTGACCATAGACTGTAGCCCTTACTGTAGCTTAGTCCTCCGCAGTAATCAGAAAGTGACGCAAACTGTACCTCATTGGTCCACAACAAATATTATAACAGTGCCCAAATGACACAATAAATCATGAAATCGACCCATGGACAGTCATAAGACGAATAAAATACACATATTGTGACTATTTGTTCTTGTGAGAAAAAATTATTGACTTATGTATTTTGACCGCATTTGTACCGTAGACTTACATGGAAACCGGATATGAAAACACCTATACTGGAGCCAACCGCAGTGGCGCTAGTGAGCAACCAGGATCAACAAAACCAGGAAATGAGCTTCAAAAACGAAGTCTGGTTTTGGCCGCTTGATTTACCCTCAGTGTGCTACTTGCCCTCATGAACAGGGTTTTCCCCCCAAACACAGAGTGCTTGCTGAGTACAGCTATGGTACACCCAATATATAAAATACAATACCATTGATGGTCAGTTTCATAATGACCCAAATACACTAAATTAGAACAATTAACAGATCTGCAGAATGAAGAGACTACACTGGGACATCCTAGCAACAAATCACTTCCTGCTTCCCAGAAAGCGAAACTGTTTTTAATGAGACGTTGTTGGCAGTAATCTGCATTATAAAAGCTGATATCAGCGGTTAAAGACAGGTGATATGCCCTTCACTGTACACAGTTCAGTCATCTGATTCACACCTGAGCCAGGAGTTGCTGCTTTATCAGCCCAGAACCATGATCAAGGACGGTTATATGAATCTGGGGGAACAAAAACATGAACCATACGTTTGCAATGAATATAAGCTTTAAGGAGATTTCACTCCGAAGGCTGGCAAATATGTGTCCAATGTCCTGGTAATTACAGTTAGACGTGTAAACGTAGCTAAGGATGTCAACATGCGAAAAAAGTAGCAGCGAGTAATTAAATGAAACGTTCATTTTATGTCCACCAAAAAGGCTCTAACCAGCGCAATCTACATAATCGGTATGTGGCCTCAACTGCTTAATTGGTACTGCTAGCATTACCAACAATATGGCTCTCTGTATCACAGCGTTAATGTTTCAATTATTTAGCAGGGCTGTATCAAAGATAACAAGCCACTACCTTGAAAGCCAAATATTTTAGCGACGTAGTCGCTATCCCTAATATAATTAGCTAGTTTTGATTAGTTATTTTAGCAGCTAGCAAGCCAGGTTGGCACCAAAAAGAACGCAATATACACAGGACTGAACTTCATTCCTACAGATATGCTATCACCGCCACATATTCCACAAAACGACGAGTAACCTGCGCAGTTGATCTACAAGCGCAGAGGCTTTTAGTGACCTAGCTAAATTACCTTATATTATGAGAACTGTAGCTCGTTAATATAGCTAGCTACAGTAACAGTAAACAGCAAGTCAACATTATGGATCGTTTCAACGCTTTTGTAGCCGAGGTACGGTAACGTTGACCAGCCAGCCATATGCTGTGTCGCCAGCTTGTGAATAACCAGAGGGACCCCTAGACGTAACAGCTGTTCGGCCTCCCAAATCTCTGCCTTCCTTACCTTTCACATCCCCGGCCAGCGCTTTCCATGTCGGCGAGTACTGAATACAGTGACCACACCACGACGAATAAAACTGGACCAGCCAGGCAGACGAAGAGTTGTGCAAGGTTTCTTTCAGTGTGTGGCTGGTCAGTATTGTCAAGGGGTCCTCGCTGGAGTACAGCCGAGTGGCCTGAGTACGGCTGAAAAGTAACAGAACGAGAATGCTTTTTATAGACCATAAAACGGTCGACAAGCGCAGAGCTAAACGGAAGCCTAAAGCACAGTTCGCCATGTCTACGTGAATATGTGGGCATATTGTACAGCGCGTCAGCTTTAACGCTATTTTCTACACAGCCAGCCAGCTCGGCCATAACACGCCTGCGCAAAACAACGTCATATTAAACTGGACCCTAGCAACGGCCAATCCCCAGCGTGAACGCCAAGCGACTGATCTATAATCGGTTACACTTGTCCTATATCAGTCTGCAATCCTATTTCTTCAATGTCACCTGCCAAAAAATAACTGATTCAGAATCAGTGTTAGAGTTCAACATGTATCCTTAAGAAGCATGGAGGGGACTCCCTGAAAACTTGCTATTTCACTCGGGGGGCGGTGCCTCCCTGGACGGGACTCCCTGAAAACTTGGTATTTCACCCGGGGGCGGTGCCTTAGGTCCTGCGTCACACAGAGTGTTGTGTGTCTGATGCGCGTTCTCGTCGGCTCGCATTGGGTCGTCTCGTAATTTTTTGGATATGCTAGCAAAACCGTAACATAAAAAGGTGTTTATTAACCTAATCTTTGCCTTAACCCCAAGGTTAAACATACAGGAGACCTCACGCCTATTTGTAACTTCAAACAGAGATTTTTTTTTAGGTTTTTTTTTGTGATAATTTACGAAGATACACTTAGATTTTTGCTCCTTCTCCTTGTAGCTCTACTACTCGCACGGCTGCAACCGCGACTAGACTTCCCTGAAGATTTTCAAATTGGGATAGCAGGCATGTTGGGATGGCAGGCATGCCCCATACTTATACAGCACCGAGAGTTTGGCACTTTTCAGGGTTCCCCACAGAAATAACTACAACAGCCACAGACACTCAGCCCTTAAAAACATTAAATTCTGTACATTCTGACCCCATTTCAACAGACAGATTTCATAAACAACCTCACATGTCCACACAATAAAGCCCCAAACTAAGGGGATTTTGCGTTTTCTCCTTCTTCTTCTTCTTCTTCTTCTTCTTCTTCCTCTTCTCATTCTTATTTTTCCTGCCGCCTATCCCACTAACAACATGTCTCCCCATTGGACATTTTACCGACACCAGCCAAATATTCACCTACACGACCCAATCAAAAACTCGCATACACACGCAAAATACCCATACCTTTTTTCTCTGAAACATTTCCAGTTTAAACAGCTAGTCTGCCTGTGGCCTAGTGGGCAAGGTTACAGTCTTGGGAACATAGGGTCGTAAGTTCAATCAAGCCCAGCTAGGAACACGTTTCTTTGACCTGCTTTTACCCTCACTAATAATTGTCTACTACTTCTTAATTATTGCTTTTGCACCATATCTACCCGCCGTTCACTGAATCCCGCCTCGCCCTCAGGCAGATAATTTCCTCTTCTACACTAACGTTTTCTTACGCTTATATTTGCTTTACCAAAAATCACTCACAGCCACCCATATGCATGTCATGACGGCAAATGTATTCCTTTTATTAAAAAGTTACACCAGTTCACCACTGTGCCATTTCTACTAACTATATTTCTTCACTTGGCTACCGTACAAAACCTTCTTATCAGCAAACGCCACGTTTCTACATTCATATTGGCTTGTTCTCTATCTAGCCACATACAAACAATTACTACGTATGTACGTTCTGCAACTCCCCATTAAAACATTACATTTAAAATCATGACTCACTCATAATTATAACTACTACTACTGAACATGAGAAAAGCACATCAGTGCAAAACATTCCACACGTTACTTATCCCTCCACTTTGCCGACTAATGCTTTATACAGACAGTTATATATACCATTCAATAAGGAAACTAAGCTCGCTCATGGTCACTTCATTTACTTCGCACTATAGTCTGTGATCATGTCAACCTTCACCTACATGCCCATTCTGCTAAAAACATATTGTTTCAACTATTCAATTTCATCACTTCTCCTAATTTCTCTCACAATGTTCTTATTTTCTCATATGCAAAGCCTGCTGGGACATATGCGTCTACTCCTATTCTCCACTATCAAGTTTTCCGGTTCTAGCTTAGCAAAACAGCGAAGAGGATTCCTACCTGCAGATAAGAAGGAATTGAGGAAATATTGGGTAGCATTGCTTTGGAATACATCTTATTTAATTTCGGTGAGGCAAGATAGCCTATATTGTTTGTAGTACCGTAACTTGGCGTCATTTTGATATCAATACTTTTAATGGCAGGCCTGGATTTTGGCAGTCTGAATGAATGAGTTATAGACGGTGTATGTCTTGTATGTGTGAGTAACTTGGCAGTTTTGTACATTGAAAACGTGTTTTTTATGAGATATGACTTTTACCTGACCTGTTGATATATTCTCAAATTGACCATCATAACGTTATACTGTAAAATATGTACAACTAAAAAGCTAACCCAAAGAGAAAAGATTAACATTACTGTCCGATCACACTGTGATTTTACTTGACTCACTCTCACAATCACTCACACACAAAACTCAACTCTCATACACTCACTAGCAGATTGTAAATTGAACAGCTAACAATAAGGTGCGATTCACTTTAAATTTGTAAAGTGAAGAGTTGCAATTTGGTCCCATGTTATTTGGTCCCAAATTAAAAATACGTAAGAAATAATCCTGCCTCCTAAATGAACATGGGTGAACAATGTATAATGTAATTAAAATTAAGATTATCTACTACTTTTGCCAAGATTGACAATAGATAATATATTGATGTATGATTGTATTACTGTGAGACAAATTCAGAAATTGTGGCTTTTGCTGGGAATGGCGTGCCCTATGCCTTATTATGCACGTGCACGTCTTCTGCATACAGTCTCACGGCACACACGTTAACATCATGCTGAATGAAAATCTGTGCTCCTCAGCAGTATCAAACGAGTGCTTTTTGTACCTCAAAACCTTTGACCAACAAAATCTAGTTCTAATGTTTTTTAGGAAAACATGTTGGCTAAGCACAAGTCACACAGACACACAGACACACACACACACACTGTCAAAATGCACAAAATTCCCCAAAAATGCTTATAGGATAAAGTAGACATAACTCATTTAAATGTCTTAAATCAGGTTTAAACTAATTTCATTGAAAAATACATTTCCTGGGGACAAAGAAGGTACTGGACATGTTTTATTTTTTTGAAGACAGAAACATGAACTTTAAAAATTACATTTTGGGAATCTGATGGCAGAGTAGTCATACGTATGAAATCTTGTGACTGGAAGTAGCATGTGGAAATTAGTTGAGAATTAGCAGAAGCACTTCTGCTCTCTGCATTGCAGGAGAAATTTTGACATTAATAAAAAGTTCACATAATATCAAGACAGTGGGGTGACTTTAAAGAGAGAGCCTCCACATCCTAAGACAGGGGTTCACAAACTGCACTACATTTCCAAAATCATGTGGACACCTGAACATCACGCCCATATGTACTTGTTCAACATCTCATTCCAAAACCATGGACATTAATATGGAGCTGGACCGCCTTTACTGTTGTAACAGCCTCCGCTCTTCTGGGAAGATTTTCCAGTAGATTTTGGAACATGGCTGCAGGGATTCACTTCCATTCAGCTACTAGTGCATTAGTGAGGTTGGGCACTGGTCTTGGGCATAAGGCCTGGCTCACAGTCAGCATTCCAGTTCACTCCAAAAGTGTTTGATGGGGTAGAGGTCATGGCTCTGTGCATGCCAGTCAAGTTCTTCCTCACAAAAATCAGCAAACCATTTATTTATGGACCTTGATTTGTGCACGAGGGCATTGTCGTGCTGAAACAGGAAAGGGCCCCAAACTTTTGCCACGAAGTTGGATGCGCACAGTTCTCTAGAGTGTCATTTCCCTTCACTGGAACTAAGGGGAAACTAAACCATGAAAAACAGCTTCCACCAATCTTTACAGTTGTCACTATTCGGGCCAGTACAGTTGGCAATATGAATTCTGCCAAACCCAGATTTGTCAGTCAGACTGCCAGAAGCATTTTTCATCACTCCAGAGAATGTATTACTGCTTCTGAGTCCAATGGTGGTGTGCTTTACACCACTCCAGCTGACTCTTGGCATTGTATATGGTTATCTTAGGCTTCTGTACAGCTGCACAGCCATGGAAACCCATTCCATGAAGCTCTTGACAAACAGTTCTTCTGATGTTGTGTCCAGAGGTAGTTTGGAACTCTGTAGTGAGTGTTGCAAAAGAAGGGTAGATGATTTTTACATGCTACATGCTTCAGCACTTGGTGGTCACGTTCTGTCAGCTTGTGTAGCCTACCGCTTCACGGTTGAGCTGTTGTTGCTCCTATAAGTTTCAACTTCACAATAGCAGCACTCACTGTTGACTGAGGCAGGTCTAGTAGGGCAGAAACTGACTTGTTGGAAAGGTGGCATCCTATGACAATGCCATGTTAAAAGTCACTGAGCTCTTCCGTACGACCCATTCTATTTCCAATGTTTGTCAATAGAGATTGCAAGGCGGTATGCTTGATTTTATGCACCTTTTAGCAATGGGTGTGGCTGATATAGCCAAAACCACTAATTAGAAGGGGTGTCCACATACTTTTGGAAACGTAGTGTAGGTCCCAATTACAGCCCAATGCTCAGTCTACAGTGTTCATGATGAAGCAGCTTTTGTTCAAACAATAACATGTCTTGGAGCTTTGAATGAAATGAGAGATGACAGCCTTCACAACAAGTGAGATCAGATGTCACTAAATTCCCTGTACATGGGTTATTGCGAGACTTGGGGTGGGTAAAGGCCTGGAGTGGGTTAAATAATTGTGAGCATCCATCAATTTAAGGGTGGCTGTCATCAGCCGGTGATAGTGTATTAATGGACGATTTTACATGACATAGTTTTTACTCATTCAAGAGGATTCTGTGCTAAATGGGAGACAGTGAGGTCATGACATCATGATCACTTGCTATCTGTGTTCAAAGCCCAAATGAAAACAAGAGGATCATGACTTCAGGGTAGATGCGTTATTTCAATTTCAGGTTTTACTGATGGAATGTCAAATTCCTGAAATCCAAGTTAGGGTTTCCATACTCTTGCCCTTAAACTACAGCCAGTTGTGAAGTTGCACAGTTTAAATTATCTGATTGGCTGGTCCTGTTGACCTTATACTTCAACCAGTTCAGACATTATGGCGACCAATCACTCTGCAATATGACACCCAAAATTCTGATAACCATCTAAAGTGCTTTACTAAGAACTATCCAAACAACTTTTCAGCTTAAATCATATTTTTATTAGGTTTAATGTCTCAAAGTCCTGACATCTGAACATTAATAGAGTAAAAAAATAGACTTACTTATAGTTAAATAACAAACAAACAAACAAAAAAAAACGAATTATTTAATAAAATTCAGATGAAAAAAGCAATTTAATAAATGAAGTAAAAATAGATCTAATATCACCATTAATGCAACACTAACCAAAACCTTTATTAAATAAATCCTGGACATAAAAATAAATGAATAAATGAAAGGCTATTTAATATCTTTGATAGAGCTTCACCGCAACAATCATTGTACCATATATAATGAAATTTACTGACTCACACAAGATCAACAATGGTGTTATAGTTATGTAAATGTTTGGCAGAAGTTCACTCTTCCTAAACCATTTACCAAACACTTCACCAATTCACCAAAACCCAAAGTTCCTGTCTGCTGTATAGATATTGCCATTTGGGATAAATGGCTAAAACCAAACAGCTGGAAGTCTTGAGAGATGACAATGTGGCAATGTGTGATAAATGGTCACTTGGGGTGTTAATTGTTCATTTGAGCAGTGATTTAATTAAGCAGTGAGCACCAGAGAGATATATAATTCCTGAGAGTTTGACATATAGTAACTGATTATCAGGGTAAAATCAAAGGAGAATGCCAGAGTTGTGTCAGGAAGATAAGAAAAACATTTTTTCGGAGTAGTTTTTATAAGCCAGCTACCATGACACTATTTACCCTGCTCTTGCCAACTGGCCAAAACTGTGCAGATGGGCTCTTGGTTAGTACTTGGATACCAGTAATTGCTGGAAGTGAAGTTGGTAGGCCAGTAGGTGGTGGACGTCCCCCTAGACAAAAAAAGCAAATATCCCAGTGCAGTGACAGGGCCACCAGTTTGTCTCCCCTTGATTTCTCCCATGTCCACGAGGGTCCGCACAGACCCCTATGCGGACGTCCGCGTGCAGCCCAAAATTTGTGACCGTGCGGATGGTCAAAAATTTTAGCAAGCCCCGACTGTGCATGCTCCAGATAACAAAATGGATGCTTGTTTTGAAGAGAGTTGTGCAAGGAGATCCACCGTTACCCACATTTATATAATTTGTCTTTGAAAGAATACAAAGACAGCCAAATGGCGTTGAAATCGCGCAAACGCTTGGGAGATGAAAATGCCATTTTTTTCCCTAATGCGCTTGCTTCTTCTTCTTTTTCTTCTTGATTTTTATGGCGGTTGGCAAACAACGTTATGGTGCATTACCGCCACCAACTGGAATGGAGTGCGGATTGGGACATGCGCGTGTGTGGAACGCCAGACCGACGCGGACCTTCAATTGTAGTATGAATGGAACCGCATGCGCGTCTTTGCGACCGGTACAAGTCCGCAGCTGTCTGTGAACGCGGAAAGCGGAAAGTATGTCCGAAACTTAAGTAGAATCAGATGTCTTAGTGCTGGGCTAAAACCAAAACCTGCAGCTACATTGGCCCTTTTTGTATATGATTGAAGACCCCTGCTTTATATGGATGCATGTTTCTTTTTTATTGCAGAGATACTCAATCCTGTTCCTACAGAGACATAGCGTCTGCTGGGTTTAGTTTTTTGCTTCATTTGTTTAATTAGCCACTTGACTGTGCTATTGGAGTGTCTATGGACCCCTAGAAGATAACCATTGAAATACAAGTTTAAATCCCTGCAGGTCACATGGTGGAGACAAACTGGTAGCCGTGATTATAAGACATGCCTAAAACACAGAGGTGTGCAGAGGTATTAGGGGTGCTAATATCAATGTTAAATTTTTCACAACAAATTTTTCTGTCTACATCTGGCCTAATCATTCCCCCAACCGCTACGTAATCCCTTTCATTCTGCACCAACTTTCATTCAGATTATTACTATATATATATATATATATATATATATATAGCATACTAGTTGGTTTTGTTAAATCAGGCCTCCTGAAGAAGTACAGTTGAGTGCGAGCTATTTCCATTTTTGGAGAATAAAATATTGAAATTTATTTATACCAAAAGAGTGAGCAAAAAATGTAAACAGAAAGAAGTGCAGATCTAAACTGGAGATACTATGGTATGAGTGAGGATTGAAAGGGCTGCGAGGCTGGAGGACTATTACCAGAGTGCGCTGCATAAATGTGATTAAGAACAGAAATTGTGTCCTGCAGTAGGATGTCAAAAATTTCCTCTGTGAGCTGCATCTTGACATTGAGCTGGTCAAGGCTGTAGTCCACCCACTGCTGTTCTTCCTTATGGAGCTCTTGGATCTGGGAGTTAATAAAGGCACAGTCAGTAAGAGAGAAGAGTGGATTTTTATGAAATATTCTTATGCAACAGTAATTAACACACTAGACTCTTTTTTCCGAAACAGAGACATTGAACTATTTAAACACTTGGTTAAATGCCAGGCACTCCAAGAAAATGCAAGAAACAGAAAAACAAAAATTTCACATCCAAACTGTGTACAATGAAATTACTTATAGCAAAATGATGTTCTTTTCAACAAATACTACAAAAACCCTATAACCATAATATAACATATGATATTATTGACTTGCATTCTACAGTGTATCACAAGATATGACTAGTAATGGCTCCGTTTTTAATGTAAGTGTGCATGTGTAGTAATTATTCGACAGTCCAGTATTGAATATCCAGACAGTGTGGGGGCAACCGTGATCTCACACTGTGCTAAACTGTCAATGCCTACCAGGACATAGTCTACCCTGTCCCTGTGTGTAGTCCTGTACTTGCACAAGTTTTGCATTATCTCCCGGGCCTGTACATCCGTTCGCTCCAAGTTCAGCTCTCTCTGAACCTCTGCCTGGATTGTGGCCTGTAGGACGACGCGGGTGAGAGATGCTGGTTAGATTACATGCAATCTCCTTTTGTGCCAACTCTGGCAGTCGGCAGTCGTAGTCTTCATATATTCTAGGTCATGTTTCCTCCGTCTTGATTACTGACAAAGTTATTGCTAACTTACGTTAAAATCTTCCACCCTGTCAGGTTCAACCCTGTGCATACACCCAACAGGGAGGAACATTTACCCAACAGGGTGGAAATGTTACACAGCAGAGACTGTGCTCCTTAGCTGCGCAGGAAGCACAAGAGGGAACACAGTCAATAGTAAAGTGCACAGACAGCAGATGTGTTCAGCACAGAGGAGAACTGAAAGAAAATCTTGCTTTTGTCACTCAGGTTGTGTAGTTTGTTTTATCCTATTGTTTGCTGAATTACATAATTGCAGTGAAAAAATTTGATTCAAGCATAACTTTTTTCAGTGCATCAGGCTTACCTTGATATTGCAAAGAGATGTTTTGCTTGACCAGAAAGGTGAAACTGAAGATGTCTCCTTGAGTTCCACTGGTGAGGCGCTGTTTGCCCAGCTACACCTCAGAGCCTTGTGATATATATCTGAAGTCAGATCGAAAATGATCTGAAAAGACAGGGTGATATTACTCTCCTGCAAGTACTAGTCATCCTCTGTATAACATCCAGACGCTCCGTTCTCCACAGGCGCAGACATACTGACCTGTCTGTATGCTCTGCGGCTCTCTTCGCTGGCCAGGAAAGCAGGTGCCTCAGTGCTGTCGGTCACATGACCCCCAGTCTGACCCCACAGAACTTCCACTGATTCTGCCACAAGCCTGTGGACCACACCCGGGTCATGGGGCTGCACTCGAACCCTGGGCTGGGCAGATGAGGCCAGGGAACAGTGCCACTGATCGCTGAAGCAAGGGGGGTTTAGCCTCAGATTTGGGGTTGGGTTTTGGCTCGGCTTCACCTGACCACCATTACTCTTCCCCACGGCCTGCTGGAGGTCCAAAAGTATCATTGGGAAAGATTAATATATATCAAGAAATTACAAAACAATATTAACACCAAAGGATATCAAAGGCTAATGGCAGAATCTACGATCCTTGCACAATTTCCCTTTCCTTTAAGTAACACCCATATCATTTTCCAGGTATAATATGTCTATGCATGGTCCTGATTATCTCATATGAAGGAAAACACTTTTGGGAATATTATCAAAATTTATCAAACTGAACAAAAGTTTTGTATCCTATTAGATACTATCTATTATGCATGGAAAAGCAACATATTTCTACTCTTATGTTTTTCAAAGTGCTTTCAATTGCAGTGTGAACATATAGGCCTATATGTTTTCATATTCTTAATCATTTCTCTTGTCAAAAAACAACAAAATGCATTTAACTGTACTCCAAACCTTTGTGGAAATATCAAGTATAATTTTAAGAATTGTCTATGTATAATTCTACAATTAGAAATTGGAAATTAGGCAAATATATATATAAATACATGTTTAGGCAATGGGCTTGTATTACCCTTACATCTGAGTGCATTTGTTAACTTTGTTTTCAAGATCAGACTGATCAGACTGTGATCTATTTAAAGACCAGCCTCACTACAATCAAGGTATGTAGGTCTTAGCTAACAGGTACACTAAATTTCATAATTTTCCAGAATCCAATCAGAGGGTGAATTTAGAATGAAAATGACTCCACTTGACATTCAAACCAATACCTTTAAATGCCTCTACATCCAAGAACCAAGAAAGGACAATGTCTTGGAGATTTGAAGTGCTTTCACAACACAAATATTTCACAACCTTTATTTACATATAAATTGTATTTCTGAGATAACTGGACCATATCAGAACATATACATATAATATACATATGATAGATTACATATGCTAAGTGTTAATAACTACTGTATAACCTTTCATTGAGAGTATATTTTACACCTGTCTTGAGTGCTACAACAAATTCTTTGTTATGTCTCATGCCATGTAACAAAAATGTACAGTATTCTTGTTTCAGCAAATATCAAGAATACTTGCTGCTTTGTGTACTGATGTAAAAACAACACACTGTATCAAGCTATGGAAGTATATGGATTTTACATTTGCATTTCAAAGTGAGCTAAAATTCAGCTTACCCAGTGATTGCAAAGACAAGTTTGAGCTGTAGGACAATTGAATTTTTCTGCAATACATACATAGTTTTGAATGGGGTACTGGCATAGTGGCAGGTTTCTGAATGTGTTCTCAGCACTTACAGGGTTCTGAATGTGGTTCTCCTTCTCCTTCATTGACCGCTTCCTTCGATATTTCCTCCTCATCTCCTTGGACTCTTTCACCACCTCAGTAAGTAGCTTCCCCATCAGGCTGTCCACCAGGGAGTCCAGATCATATATGCATCTCCCACCAAGACTTACCCTCCCCTCCTCTGGGTCAGCACATGGTGTTGCCTGAACACCCCTCTCTCTCTTATCCAGTGTGCTCCACACACAGTCCAATGGGGTCTGACTGGTGCTCTGACCCAGGAAAAGAAAGGGTGCAGTGTCAGGTCTCATCTCTGGCAGACCTTTCAAACAGCTCCATGGACCCCTGCCAATCCAGAGATCATTGGGCCACCCACACCTTCTCAGATCTCCAGTGAAAGACATAGAATTCTGTAAGCCTAGATGAGGGATGAGGCAGGATTCCTTTTCCTCTGCCTCATGCATTCCCTGCTGTAGTTGATGAGATTCCCAATGAATGTTCTCAACCCATTTGGCTTCATGGATGCTGGGGTCAGAGCCCCAACAGGTTCCATGGGAGAAACGCTTTGGGGCTATGACTTCTTCCTTACACACTGGTGTAGGACTCTGGAGAGGGTTGTTGTTTAGCTCTCTGTAGAAGCTGTCTCTGGACATTTGAGGGGCTGAGGAGTGACCTCTTGCACCACCACTCCTCTCCCCTCCCTGGCTCTGGCTCCTGCTCCTCTCCACCCCTGTCCCTGAGGGCTTACCCATACTTTCTGCCTGTCCGTCCTGTGGAGGTTTGGTGGCACTCAGCGGCTCCTCATCTGAAAAGGGATCATCAGCCCTGGTTTCCTGATCGCTCTCGTGCTCCGAGTGCAGACGGGAAATATCCTCAGCCCTGACCACCACGCCACAGTTCTTGCTGCACTGGAAGTAGCGCACCCCTCGGAACATGCCATCATGATTTCCTACTGGATGGTCAAGGGCCACTCCTGCCCAGTGGCCGCTTGCAAAGCTGGTCACACCCTTGAACCTCAGCTGTCCGGGTTTGGATCCACATACTAACACACGGTCACCAATGCGGAAAGAGAATAGTAGGTCAGTGCTGTTGCTGTTCTCGTCCTCCTCCGCTGTAGACAGAGCAGACAAGTGCGATGACTTCTCATCCTCCTTTACCTGACCATCCCATGACTTTTGACCTGCCGAGTACCCAGTCGTCATCAGGTCCACTTTCAGGAAGTCTCCATCATTGCGACGCCTGTCTGTCAGTCCAGTGGGAAATCCTGTGCACACAGGAAGAAGTGGGTCATCAGAGAGGGAGGGGAGGTCATCGCTCTTGATGGAGGGGTCCTCCAGGGGGTGGAGCTCGCACAGTTCCTCAGGGGGTGGAGGGAAGCCATCCTCACTTGTCCATGTGATGACTTCACAGGCAGGTGGAGGTGGGGGGAGTACGAGGTCATCAGTTACTGTGGGAGGAAGTTCGGTGCTGCCGTAGGACAGAACCTCATCTACTGGAGAAAGTATCTCAGACAGAGTTTCTTCAGGGGCTGGGAGTTTCCACGGTGACACAAAACAACCTGGATTGTTCATCTTGGATTCCCTCTCAGATGTATTCTCCTCCGGAATTGGCTGTCTGAAGTCTGGACTGGCTGGGGATGTCTTGTGGCGTGCAAAGCTGGATGCTACTGGTCCACAGGAGTCAGACAGGTGTGCAGGCCCCTGTTCTTCTGCTGGGGCCTCACTGCTGAGATTGGTGTGGTCTGGGTCCTCCTCCCCTGAAGAGATCAGGCATTCGCTGCTGAAAGACAGGGCCTCAGACCCTTCCTCTGTCTCAGAGAGGCTGCAGTCAGCTGACGAGTTTTCAGTGTCCCGGCTTCTCACATCTGGGCCAGGGCTGCCCGGGCCAGGTGAGGGCCCAGGGTTGACCAGGCCTGGTACAGTGCCAGCCTGCAGAAGTGAACCTGGGCAGTCCCTTGCCACTGTGGTACATGAGGAGGGCATGATCTCACAGTTATTATTAGTCGTTAGAGTGCTCTGTGATCTCTGGTCGTTCTGAACATTGAGAGCAACCGTGTTTCCAATTCCCTTTTTTGGCTCCCCCACAGGGGAAGGACGAGGCTCATGGGTGGCTTCAGTGAACTGTTCCCAGTCTCCCTCGCTGCTGTGCCCTGCCGGTCTCCACCCACCATCCTCCACGTCGAGTGGCAGGTCCTCCTCCACATCCGATGAGGGGCCAGACATCTCCGACATTTTCATGCAGACTGCGGCAGCTCTCTGGAATTCCGGAAGAGAGGCGAACGAGCCGACAATTTTCTGTGACGTCCACGAGACCTCTGCGAAATTGGGCAGCGACCGCACCCTGAGGGGCCCACCCGAGGACGATGACTCATTGCTCCATGACTTCTCTTCCTGGCTGACCCTCTCTGGAGGAACAGACTCCTCTTTGACGGCCGGTGGAGGGAGAGTCAGCAGCCGTCCCTCGGACACAAAGGCTGTCACAATAGAAAAAAAGACCTGGTATATCGATCCTTCACAGACACATGACCGAGCTTGATCAGATTTACCTCGGACCTCGGAGATTCTACAGCACCGACATGAAGACATGCATCAGAATCGGGTTTGCTGGCAATCGTCATTAGTGCTCACCATTTATCAGAGCCATGACAGCCTCAGCCTGCAAGCTGGTTCTGTACTCGGTGACTGTCTCCACAAAAGCTAATTTAGTTTCATTATCTGCTCTTAGAGAACAAGCCGTATACAGATGGCTGTTCTAGCTTGTCTACATGCTCAATATGATTCTCCCAGGAGATCAATAAATACCCTAATAGCCTAATAGCACTCACACTCCTCAGACACGGCCTGCAGCTTCAACCTTAAACTGGTTGGAGACCAGCCATCAACAATGGAACTAAAAAGTCAAATGAAACGGTAAACTCACACAGTAAATCTATAAACCATTTGTTTCCTTAGATATGACACCTGACCTGACAGGTTTATGCAAAATGTAAAGCAGTGATGTGAAATTTTGTGATAAGATGTCAGGCTGAATACTTTGTGCAAAGATTCCATGCTCATTACATTATAATTGATTAGTTAGCCTCCTGCCATGTGTGCTTGTGTATGTTGATATGTGGCTGAATACATATACTGTATGTGTTCATGTGCTTGCATATATGCATGTTTATATGTGTGTGCAAGTGTGTGTATGTGTATGTCTATTACCATGTGTATGTGCCTGTGTATCTGTGTTTGTGCCCGTATGTGTGTGTGTGGAGTGGTGCAGCAGTCACTCAGCTTCATAGTGAGCATGAGTCAGCATGTACCTGTGTTGCAGCACTTAGCAGGATGGGTTGAAATACTTTGAGACATGCAGAATTCTCTGGAGGAGGGAAGACCATTCTGTCTCCACAGCCGGTCAGCGGCCATGCCAAAACCATAGCCATGCTCCTCCCCCAGTAGCCACACCCCTCCACAAGAAGAAATTTAAAAAACTGACTTTTACATCTGCTAGTATGGATAACAACACATTCAACCAATAAACTTGAGTAAACTTCCAGAAAATGCACAAACAGGAGAACTAGGCAAACCCCCATTAAACCCTTCAGCATCTCTATTGGAACGATGAAAAAAAATTACAATTTTTTCGCAAGGATTCACAATTTCACAATTTTCCATCACACTTGTAAATCAAATGTATGCAGTGGAGAGAAGATGCAAGCAGTGTACCACAAAAGAACAAACTCTAGCTGTTACTTTTAACTCCACAGCTGGCAGGCTAGCCATCACCCCACCTTTAGCATGCCATCTAGCCTGGTACAGTATGAGGTAACGTACAACTTACCATTCACCTTCCTGAAATTTCTACTGCTATTCACCATTTAAAGTATGTAGCTTTTTTAATTTATCTATCGTCCCTATTATTATCATCCAAACTGTCACTGAGACTTGAGATTAGAGTAGTTGTTAAGGACATAAATAGTGCAATATAATAATGTACTATACAGTTGTCCCTGTATGTGTTTTATACTATTCTTATCCTGGTTTTAATACAACCCTCCAGAATTTTCAAAGCTGTCCATCTCACCTGTTGGATAGACCTGCAGAGGTTGAGACTCTGTCATCACCATGGTTTCAGCCAGACTAAGACCGTCCTCTTCCTCGCCCCTGCCCCTCCCTTCGGCACACCTGCTCTTTTGGGGTGGAAGCTGACCCTTTTTGAGATGTCCGACCACCGAGCCGGGATATCCAAACTGTGGCGTGTTGAGTTCGCCCTGCTCGGCTGGAGCCATCTCATCGGAGACTGACCTCTGGCTCCCCCAGTTCCACGCATCCTTCGAGGGCGGAAGCTGTCTCAGACCCACGTCTGTCTTCACGGAAAACCTGTCAAACACACAAAAGACACGCTATGCCACAACAGTCATTGGCTCATGCGCCCTTTACACACACATGTGCTGCCTAATGGGTATTTTGGTAATGAAACAGTTCAGGTAAAGCATAGCATCCTAGGACACAGTATTCAGCTGTTCCCAGTGCAGTCCTGCATGGTCATGCTTCAAGGCCAGACATTCCTACTGAAGTAAATTTACTCAGCTAGCTTGCAGGAAGCAGATCTCTGCACTAAATAGTTTCTGCAGCTGCATGCCGGAGCATCCATCCCAGTTGTACTGTGGCGGGAAATTCATGCCTCCAAAACCCCCTCGCTGTGCATAAACGACTCCCAAATTGCTATGTTTCCCCTGCTCTCCTTTTTCCTCTGAGGCGCCCTGCAGTCTCGCTCTCAGCTTGTCAGAAAAATGACGGGGTCTCACCCGGCACCCCGGATCTGTCCTCATTTCCATGTGCATCTCAGACCTGCTCAAAGTGAGCAGGAGAGGGAGGGTAGAGACAGAGAGTGTCAGAGGGAGGGAGGAAGAGTCAGTGAGGGGGAGGGAGGGGAGACATAAAGCTAGAGAAAAAGGAAAGGAGGGAAGGAAAGAGAGAGGGAGGCAAAAAAGAGAATAACAGAGAGCAAGAGAGAGAAAGAGAGCTGTATTGTTAGTCTATCTCATGCAGAATGAATTTCCCCGAGGGTCACATTGGGATAAGCCCTAAATTCCGCAGTGGAAAGCCAGGCTCTGCGAATGCATAAAGCATCAGGAACAAAGCGGTGAGCTGTCCACCTACCCTGTTCCGCTCATGACGGGCATGCTGGCAGTGCTCCCCTGTCAGAAACACAAAGGCTTGTGTCCGAAGGCTGGACGTCCTGTAGCAGGTCTATCTGAGTGGGGCTGCGACCACGCCCCAAGTTCCTCCCCAATTTCACCCAGCAATCCCATCTGACTGCCCAGGTCTGTCTCTGTCCCCTGCGCAACTCTCTCCTGTCACTCCCCTCTCCTCCTTTCCCTCCTGGCTGCCTCTTAATTCAATGCTGCTGTCTCTCTTTCTCTCGTACACATCCTCTCTCTCTCTTTCTATCTCTGCATTGCTCCCCAAGCTAACTTGCTTGCTCCTCTCTCACTTGCTATCTCTTCCCTTTTCTTGCTTACTCACTGTTCTCCACCCTCTCTTTCACTCATTCTCTCCTGACCCATCTCTCCTATTCTAGCAGCTCTCTCTTTTGCACCCTCTCTCTACTGATGCATTATCACACAGATATCACACAGCACACTCAGCCTCTTTTCCCCAAGGGTCCAAAGTGAAGCTTTTCTCAAGTTCTACTACCACAGAGCACCCCACTGTTCAATGTTACATTTTATTTTCCTCATCACTAGAGACCCAGAACAGGACAGACAGTGTATGATATTAGTGTAGTATAAAGGTAAATGGCACACTGACTGGAAATGCATAAATACACAGAGAACATAGTTTGGCATAAATACACCAAGCACAGTTTCTGATAAAGTGAAATCAAATTGATCATCAAAAGATGAAGAACGGATTGTGTATAAAGGTACAGAGTCTTTAACAAGCGCAAATCCACAATAGCTGCGACAGCACACATGCATCCATGTGTGCACACACCCTCACACAAACACGGGACCTCTTCTTTGGTTCATGACCAACCATTCCACAAAATCTTGTGCAAATCTTTGAATCCATTTGGGAGTTATGCACCTTTTTGTGATAGGCCACGCCCATCCCCACGCCCCCTCACACACCCTCACACAAACAAATGACCTCTTCTTTGGCTCATGACCAACCGTTCCACAAAATCTTGTGCAAATCTGTGAATCCATTCGGGAGTTATGCGCCTTTTTGTGATAGACCACGCCCATCACCACGCCCCCTCACACACCCTCACACAAAAACCTGTGACCTCTTATTTGGTTCATGACCAACCTTTCCACAAAATCTTGTGCAAATCTGTGAATCCATTCAGGAGTTATGCACCTTTTTGTGTTAGGCCCCATCGCCACAGCTAAAAATTGAAAGCCAGTACAGAAGAGTCTGTATCAAGGCAAATAGGTGGTTTATCACTGTTAGAGACTGCAGTTTAGGCTACATACTGCTAAAGTTTTCAGATGATGTAAACCTCTGCATATATTACACATAACTTACCAACAATACCCAGTCCCATCCCCACCCCACTCCCCCAAATAAAGTCAGGAGTAGGTAATTGTCAGTCCTCATATCATCTTCTTTGAACTTTCTTCCATAGTGGAATAGGCCTTGGAGAGGGGGGAGTTGGGGGGGGGGATCAGCTATGTGTCTGGACCGCCTTCTGCTATAAGAAGAACTGTTCCTTTAAAATTGGGCTTGAATAATGTAAGTAACCATTCCAATAAATGATTAAAAAATGTATATTGACTTCACTTATGAATAGGGCCACCGGTTTGTCGCCCCTTGTTTTCTCGCAAGGCACTTCAGTCCTCCACCAGCTAGAGGTCACGATAGTCTCTATGTCAAGCCACTTCAAAAACAATTACCCCATCTGCCCCACCTAATTGGGTATCATTTAGATTTTATTGATTCAGGTTACCATTTTGATTTTGCTTATCAAATCTGGTTCTTATCGAATCCTGGTTCCAATTCTTGTCATATTGTGTACAAAAATAAGTACAGAATGTGTTGTATACAAAACCACCTCTATTTTCAGCAGATGTAGGCTGCCATAAAAAGTAAATTGTCATTTTGGTAGAAAGGTATAATAGAGACAGTGTAAAATGTGTCTCACAATGAATGACACACCCATGATGGGGGAAAACAAGAGTTACTATTAGCAGGTGGTGGATGATATAAAATGCCGAAACATCGTTGTGTGGTGCGTTGTACAAAAAAGAACTCAGAAGTTTTCAGTGCTCCCTTGCAAAAAGCTGCTTTTAATGTTAAAATTAGTTAAAAGCAGCTAGCACAGCTAATAACATTAGTAAAAAGCATCTTACTTAAAAGCAACTAAGTTATCTGTAATAGGTTCTTCAGTCCTTCTCCCCACAAACCAAACAATCCTCAGTTCTGGGACGCACATGGGTTTTATTGTGTGCCGGTAGACAAACAAACCGAAACACACACGGTAAGTTAGGGGATTACAAAGCACGTCACTCCCACATGCATCTCTCATTCTAGGGCCCCGGTCTCACTGCAGGCAGAGCATATAAACATTTACCAATCAATCGTAATTGCCAACAGCCGTGGTTGTAGACCTCTCCGCCTGCAGATGGTGCCTTAACCACACCACCCCTCCTCAGGACATAATAGTGGAGAGCGCGACCACCCACTTGATGGCCAGACACTTCTCCACAGTGCTGTACTTTGCCTCCCACTGTGACAGCTTCCAGCTAATGTACAGCACAGGGTGGTCAACCCCCTCAACCTCCTGGGACAAAACGGGCCCCAGCCCGCTGTTCAATGCGTCCGTCAGCAGACAAACGCAAACCAAAACAAAATATGAAACAAAAACCAAAACCAATACGTATTTGACCCAGGTCTGGTGTATAAAGAAGCGGTTCACCATAGAGGGCCTGTTTTACCCTCTCAAATGCCTACTGACATCGCCCCGTGCACTGGACCAAATCTGAGGCACCCTTTAAGGTCAGATCAGTCAGGGGACTGGTCAGCTCAGAGAATGCTGGAATAAATCTCCTATAGTAGCCTGCCAGTCCAAAGAACCGTCTAACCTCTTTTTTTGTCTTGGACCGCAGGCAGGTCACAACAGCTACTGTCTTATCAACCTGGGGATGCGCCTACCTGCCGCCCAAGTAGTGCCCCAGATACCATACCTCCCACCGTCCAACTGCACACTTCTTCAGGTTGGCCGTAAGCCCTGCACACCTCAGAGACCCAAGTATCGCCCCCACATGCCGCTCCCAGATGTCACTATAGACAATTTTATCATCCAAGTAGGCCGCAGCTTATGGAGAGTGGGGCCGCAGCACCCGGTCCATGAGGCATTGGAACGTAGCGGGGGCCCCAAACAGCCCAAAAGGAAGGGTGACAAATTGGTACAACCCAGTAGCGGCTGGTGATAAAAATTTTGGGGAGGGGGCGCAGTTTTAGGGGGGACAAACAAACTGAAGCAGCACTTCATAACTCAGCAAATAAAATTAAATTAAATAAATAAATAAATAAATAAATAAATAAATCTAAAAACAACACAACACACTGTAATGTTGCCTAAACACTGGCCAGTAGCACTACATATTTTGCCCTCCTTAATAATATAAAATAATATGTAGAGATGACAAAATGCCCATTTCACCTGCATCACCTAAAGCTACCAACAGGCAACAGCTCAATTTCTAAATATGGAACTACTAAAGTCATTTTACTGCCACTGTTACATTCTATGAAGTCATAAAAAGAGGAGGAAAATATTAGCTAACTCCAATGTCATTTATAGAGCCTTCTGCTGCCATCTGCTGGACAAAATGTGAGTATGTGAATTCTGAAGTTTAAAGTTCAACAAAATTCACCAACCCACGGAATATCCCGGGATTATCGGAGCTCTCACTCTCATCGTGGCCACGCAAAGCCAACTCAAAGGCTCCACAAAATTTCACACAGCCTATTATTCTGGACAGGATGTGTCATCTCTTCGTTGTGCCTTCTAATGCCAATCCTGTAGCCTTCACCTAGCTGTTCAGCAATGCTAAGCCTGCCAAAAAAATTTAGTCTCATACTATTGTCTAGGCGGCTGCGGCTACTTTCGTGCCGTTTTCATTTTTCAGAAAGATTTTATAGGTCTAGTACCTCCGTCATTGTCCACAACGCTTCGTTGCCGACACTTCGAAATAGCAAACAGGGAAAGAAATATTGCACATATTATTATTATTATTATTATTAGTGTGGTTGCCTCAGGCAACTACACTATTATTATCGCACATATTTATTATTAGTGTGGTTGCCTTAGGGCAACTACACTATTATTATTGCACATATTATTTATTTATTATTATTAGTGTGGTTGCCTTAGGGCAACTACACTATTATTATTGCACATATTATTATTAGTGTGGTTGCCTTAGGGCAACTACACTATTATTATTGCACATATTATTAGTGTGGTTGCCTTAGGGCAACTACACTATTATTATTGCACATATTATTATTATTAGTGTGGTTGCCTTAGGGCAACTACATTATTATTATTGCACATATTTATTATTAGTGTGGTTGCCTTAGGGCAACTACACTATTATTATTGCACATATTATTATTATTATTATTAGTGTGGTTGCCTTAGGGCAACTACACTATTATTATTGCACATATTATTATTATTATTATTATTAGTGTGGTTGCCTCAGGCAACTACACTATTATTATTGCACATATTATTATTAGTGTGGTTGCCTTAGGGCAACTACACTATTATTATTGCACATATTATTATTAGTGTGGTTGCCTTAGGGCAACTACACTATTATTATTGCACATATTATTATTATTAGTGTGGTTGCCTTAGGGCAACTACACTATTATTATTGCACATATTATTATTAGTGTGGTTGCCTTAGGGCAACTACACTATTATTATTGCACATATTATTATTAGTGTGGTTGCCTTAGGGCAACTACACTATTATTATTAGTGTGGTTGCCTTAGGGCAACTACACTATTATTATTGCACATATTATTATTAGTGTGGTTGCCTTAGGGCAACTACACTATTATTATTGCACATATTATTATTAGTGTGGTTGCCTTAGGGCAACTACACTATTATTAGTGTGGTTGCCTTAGGGCAACTACACTATTATTATTGCACATATTATTTATTAGTGTGGTTGCCTTAGGGCAACTACACTATTATTATTGCACATATTATTTATTAGTGTGGTTGCCTTAGGGCAACTACACTATTATTATTGCACATATTATTTATTTATTATTATTATTATTATTCCACCCATTTTTTGGACCGCTACTCCTCCCAGAGTTTTCACACCACATACACGTGCCATATGTCAAAATGACCGGCTTCTTTGGGAATCGTGTGCTATTACTTTGTGGAAAGTTTCGCTGCACGGTTTTTGAGAAATATTAATTTTTATGCCCAATTTTTCCCCATAGAGATGAATGGAGAAGGTGACGTAATTCATATGCGAACGGTGAAGTTACAGCATTGGTCGGCTTTGCACACGTGATGCGGTCAGCCCTACGGTCTCAGCAGGCAGGATAGGAAATAGCTGATTGCGGAAGTGAAAGAACGATATTCAAAATGAAAAATTACAAATGAAAACGCTGTCAGCTAGGTATATCAACAAACATATGGCTTAGGCATAACCAGAAGTCCTCAATAATAATAGTATTTCACGAGACATTACGCTAATTCGTTGACGACGTTTCGTCACATGCAGCGTCTTAGAATGCTAGTGCTAACAAACAGTGAACGGCTTTAATGCGATAATGAGAGCACTTTCGGTTGACCTAAAAAAACGATATAAAAAAACCAACAATATACGTGCTGTTATACCTGGTTAGAAAGCTTATGCTCTCAGCTACTGAATAAACGAATTTTCAAACAAGCCAGACTTTGCGTATTTGCATGCTAGTGCTAACAAAGAGCGAATACGTTCTATGACATGATGACATAGCTTTCGGTTGACCTAAAAAAACGATATTAAAAAAACAAAAATAGACGTGCTGTTATACCTGGTTAGAAAGCTTATGCTCTCAGCTACTGAATAAACGAATTCTCAAACAAGCCAGACTGTACTGAAAACTGGAACAACGCCGTCAACAGCACGTGTGTAGGCTATCCTGTGTCTATGAGTTCGTATCTAAGGTAACAGATTAAACTCTGAATTGCAGCACAGTTAAATGTTTTTATTTGAATGGTAAAAATGAGCTGAACTTAACGTAAAACCATAAATCAGTCACATTAATCTCCCTAGCCCTGTCTTGCTTTTTAAAATGGAGCGGTTGTGCAGTGCAGATATAACGTTTTTCCAAGACCCTCTGAAGTGGCCAGCTAGCTTTATGATTCGCCGTCACTCGTCACAGCATACCGTGAGTAAATCGCTGATCTCAAGTATTGATGAAGGGTTAATTTAGCTCTGAATACGTGTGTTGCAAATGAACTCGTTGCCGTGATGTTATATCATGTATACCATACTATGTCTCTGCTCATGCTACAGAAACTGTTCGCTCCGTTCAGCACAAAGTTGACTTTGTGTTGGCGGCAACCACACTTCACAATTTCTGCAGGAATTGTCTAGTTAGTGTGGTTGCCTTAGGGCAACTACACTATTATTATTGCACATATTATTATTCTTTATTATTTATTCCGCCCATTTTTTGGACCGCTACTCCTCCCAGAGTTTTCGCACCACATACACGTGCAATATGTCAAATCGAGCGGCTTGATCGGGAATGGTGTGCTATTACTTTTTGGAAAGATTGGTTGCACGGTTTTTGAAAAATTTGAATTTTTGTGGGCAATTTTTCCCATAGAGAATGAATGGCGGAATGTTCACCTTTGTGATGTCACAATGCTCTGTCTTCTCACCCTTGTGATGTCACAATGCCCTGTGTTCTGGCAGCAGTACTCTGGTCTCTCTCTAGATTTGAACATTCGGCCATTCATCTCTATGGGGAAAAATTGCCCACAAATTGTGCAATGCCTCATTGGACATGGTAGAGAGTCCTTTGTCCATTGGTGGAGATCAACCACACCCCCCTTCCTGATTGGCCGATGTTTGATATTTCATAACTTTTGAACCGTTTGTCATAGAGAACTATGGGTCGCGTCATTGGACTCAGTAAAGACCTAGCAACCGCCTGGAACTCCATAGCAACCCCCTAGCAACATCCTAGCAACCGGCTCTAACTCCATAGCAACGACCTAGCAACACCATAACAACCAGCTAGAAAACCCTAGCAACCGTCTAGAATTCCATAGCAACCACCTGGAACACCATAACAAATGCCTAGCAACACCCTAGCAAGCGGCTATAACTCCATAGCAACCACCTAGCAACACCATAGCAACCACCTAGAACTTCATAGCAACTACCTATAAACACCCTAGCAACCTCCTGGAACACCATAGCAACCACCTAAAAACACCCTAGCAACAACCTGGAACACCATAACAACTGCCTAGCAACAGCCTAGCAACCGCCTAGAATTCCATAGCAACCACCTGGAAAACCATAGCAAATGCCTAGCAACACCCTAGCAACCGGCTATAACTCCATAGCAACCAACTAGCAACACCATAGCAACCACTTAGAATACCCTAGCAACCCCCTAGCAACACCCTAGCAACCACCTATAACTCCATAGCAACCACCTAGCAACATCCTAGCAACCACCTAGAATACCCTAGCAACACCCTAGCAACCGCCTATAACTCCATAGCAACCGCCTAGCAACACCCTAGCAACAACCTAGAACTCCATAGCAACCACCTAGCAACACCCTAGCAACCGCCTAGAACTCCATAGCAACCACCTAGCAACACCCTAGCGACCACCTAGAACTCCATAGCAACCACCTAGCAACACCCTAGCAACGGCCTAGAACTCCATAGCAACCACCTAGCAACACCATAGCAACCACCTAGAACTCCATAGCAACCACCTAGCAACATCCTAGCAACCACTTCGAATACCCTAGCAACACCCTAGCAACCATCTAGAACTCCATAGCAACCACCTAGCAACACCCTAGCAACTGCCTAGAACTCCATAGCAACCACCTAGCAACACCCTAGCAACCACCTAGAACTCCATAGCAACCACCTAGCAACACCCTAGCAACCACCTAGAACTCCATAGCAACCACCTAGCAACACCCTAGCAAAGGCCTAGAACTCCATAGCAACCACCTAGCAACACCATAGCAACCGCCTCGAATTCCATAGCAACCACCTAGCAACACCCTAGCAACCACCTAGCAACACCATAGCAACCGCCTAGAACTCAATATCAACCACCTAGCAACACCCTAGCAACCACCTGGAACACCATAGCAACCACCTAGCAACACCCTAGCAACCACTTGGAACACCATAACAACTGCCTAGCAACACCCTAGCAACCGCCTATAACTCCATAGCAACCACCTAGCAACATCCTAGCAACCACTTAGAATACCCTAGCAACCCCCTAGCAACCACCTGGAACTCCATAGCAACCACCTAACAACTCACTAGCAACCACCTGGAACACCATAGCAAATGCCTTGCAACACCCTAGCAACCTGCTATAACTCCAAAGCAACCACCTAGCAACACCATAGCAACCACCTAGAACTCCATAGCAACCACCTAGCAACACACTAGCACACACCTGGAACACCATAGCAACCATCTAGCAACACCCTAGCAAACACCTGTAACACTATAACAACTGCCTAGCAACACTATAGCAACCACCTAGCAACGTGCTAGCAACAACCTAGAATACCCTAGCAACACCCTAGCAACTGCCTATAACTCCATAGCAAATGCCTAGCAACACCCTAGCAACTGCCTATAACTCCATAGCAACTGCCTAGAACTCCATAGCAACCACCTAGCAACATCCTAGCAACCACTTAGCATACCCTAGCAACCACCTAGCAATGTCCTAGCAACCACCTGGAGCTCAATAGCAACTACCTGAAACTCCATAGCAACCACCTAGCACCACCCTAGCGACCGCCTCAGACATCATAGCAACTACCTACCACTGTTCACTCCGTTCAGCACAAAGTTGACTTTGCGTTGGTGGCAACCACACTTCACAATTTCTGCAGGAATTGTCTAGTTAGTGTGGTTGCCTTAGGGCAACTACACTATTATTATTGCACATATTATTTATTTATTATTATTATTATTATTATTATTCCACCCATTTTTTGGACCGCTACTCCTCCCAGAGTTTTCGCACCACATACATGTGCAATATGTCAAATCGAGCGGCCTGATCGGGAATGGTGTGCTATTACTTTGTGGAAAGTTTGGGTGGACGGTTTTTGAAATATTTGAATTTTTGTGGGCAATTTTTCCCATAGAGAATGAATGGCGGAATGTTCACCTTTGTGATGTCACAATGCTCTGTCTTCTCACCCTTGTGATGTCACAATGGTCTGTCTTCTAGCAGCAGTGCTCTGGTCTCTCTCTAGATTTGAACATTCTGCCATTCATCTCTATAGGGAAAAATTGCCCACAAATTGTGCAATGCCTCATTGGACATGGTCGAGAGTCCTATGTCCATTGGTGTAGATCAGCCTCGCCCCTCTTCCTGATTGGCCGATGTTTGATATTTCATAACTTTTGAACCGTTTGTCATAGAGAACTCTGGGTCGCATCATTGGACTCAGTAAAGACCTAGCAACGGCCTAGAACTCCATAGAAACCCCCTACCAACCCCATAGCAACTACCTAGAACTGCATAGCAACGGCCTAGAACTCCATAGTAACCACCTACAAACACATTAGCAACCACCTGGAACACCGTAGCAAATGCCTGGCAACACCCTAGCAGCCGGCTATAACGCCATAGCAACCACATAGCAACACCATAGCAACCACCTGGAACACCATAGCAACCACCTAGCAACACCCTAGCAACCACCTAGAATACCCTAGCAACCACCTAGCAACACCCTAGCAACCACCTAGAATACCCTAGCAACCACCTAGCAACACCCTAGCAACCACCTAGAAGTCCATAGCAACCCCCTAGCAACATCCTAGCAACCGGCTCTAACTCCATAGCAACGACCTAGCAACCCATAACAACCAGCTAGAAAACCCTAGCAACCATGTAGAATTCCATAGCAACCACCTGGAACACCATAGCAAATGCCTAGCAACACCCTAGCAACCGCCTATAACTCCATAGCAACCACCTAGCAACACCCTAGCAACCACCTGGAACACCATAGCAACCACCTAGCAACACCCTAGCAACAATCTGGAACACCATAACTGCCTAGCAACACCCTAGCAACCACATGGAACACCATAGCAACGACCTAGCAACACCCTAGCAACCACCTAGAACTCCATAGCAACCACCTAGCAACACCCTAGAAACCGCCTAGAACTCCATAGCAACCGCCTAGAACTCCATAGCAACCACCTAGCAACACCCTAGCAACCACATAGAACTCCATAGCAACCACCTAGCAACACCCTAGCAACGGCCTAGAACCCCATAGCAACCACCTAGCAACACCATAGCAACTGCCTAGAACTCCATAGCAACCACCTAGCAACACCCTAGCAACGGCCTAGAACTCCATAGCAACCACCTAGCAACACCATAGCAACTGCCTAGAACTCCATAGCAACCACCTAGAACTCCATAGCAACCACCTAGCAACACCATAGCAACCACCTAGAACTCCATAGCAACCACCTAGCAACACCCTAGCAACCACCTAGAACTCCATAGCAACCACCTAGCAACACCATAGCAACAGCCTAGAACTCCATAGCAACCACCTAGCAACACGCTAGCAACCACCTAGCAACACCATAGCAACCGCCTAGAACTCCTTAGCAACCACCTAGCAACACCCTAGCAACCACTTGGAACACCATAACTGCCTAGCAACACCCTAGCAACCACTTGGAACACCATAGCAACCACCTAGCAACACCCTAGCAACCACCTAGAACTCCATAGCAACCACCTAGCAACACCCTAGCAACCGCCTAGAACTCCTTAGCAACCACCTAGCAACACCCTAGCAACGGCCTAGAACTCCTTAGCAACCACCTAGCAACACCATAGCAACCGCCTAACACTCCATAGCAACACCCTAGCAACCACCTAGCAACACCATAGCAACCACATAGAACTCCATAGCAACCACCTAGCAACACCATAGCAACCGCCTAACTCTCCATAGCAACACCCTAGCAACCACCTAGCAACACCCTAGCAACCACATAGAACTCCATAGCAACCACCTAGCAACACCCTAGCAACGGCCTAGAACTCCATAGCAACCACCTAGCAACACCATAGCAACTGCCTAGAACTCCATAGCAACCACCTAGCAACACCCTAGCAACGGCCTAGAACTCCATAGCAACCACCTAGCAACACCATAGCAACTGCCTAGAACTCCATAGCAACCACCTAGAACTCCATAGCAACCACCTAGCAACACCATAGCAACCACCTAGAACTCCATAGCAACCACCTAGCAACACCCTAGCAACCACCTAGAACTCCATAGCAACCACCTAGCAACACCATAACAACAGCCTAGAACTCCATAGCAACCACCTAGCAACACGCTAGCAACCACCTAGCAACACCTTAGCAACCGCCTAGATCTCCATAGCAACCACCTAGCAACACCCTAGCAACCACTTGGAACACCATAACTGCCTAGCAACACCCTAGCAACCACTTGGAACACCATAGCAACCAGCTAGCAACACCCTAGCAACCACCTAGAACTCCATAGCAACCACCTAGCAACACCCTAGCAACCGCCTAGAACTCCTTAGCAACCACCTAGCAACACCCTAGCAACGGCCTAGAACTCCTTAGCAACCACCTAGCAACACCATAGCAACCGCCTAACACGCCATAGCAACACCCTAGCAACCACCTAGCAACACCATAGCAACTGCCTAGAACTCCATAGCAACCACCTAGCAACACCCTAGCAACCACTTGGAACACCATAACAACTGCCTAGCAACACCCTAGCAACCGCCTATAACTTCATAGCAACCACCTAGAATACCGTAGCAACCCCCAAGCAACCACCTGGAACTCCATAGCAACCACCCAACAACACACTAGCAACCACCTGGAACACCATAGCAAATGCCTAGCAACACCCTAGCAACCAGCTATAACTCCAAAGCAACCACCTAGCAACACTACAGCAACCACCTAGAACTCCATAGCAACCACCTAGCAACACCCTAGCAACCACCTGGAACACCATAGCAACCACCTGTAACACCATAACAACTGCCTAGCAACACTATAGAAACAACCTAGCAACATGCTAGCAACCACCTAGCAACACCCTAGCAACACCCTAGCAACCGCCTATAACTCCATAGCAACCACCTAGCAACATCCTAGCAGCCACCTAGAATACCTTAGCAACACCCTAGCAACTGCCTATAACTCCATAGCAAATGCCTAGCAACACCCTAGCAACCACCTGGAACACCATAACAACTGCCTAGCAACACCCTAGCAACCGCCTAGATCTCCATAGCAACCACCTACCAACCACTTAGCATACCCTAGCAACCACCTAGCAATGCCCTAGCAACCACCTGGAGCTCAATAGCAACCACCTGAAACTCCCTAGCAACCACCTAGCACCACCCTAGCGACCACCTAGAATTCCATGAAACCACTTAGAACTCCATAGAACCACCTAGCAACACCCTATCAACTGCCTCAGACATCATAGCAACTACCTACCACTGTTCACTCCGTTCAGCACAAAGTCGACTTTGCGTTGTCGGCAACCACACTTCACAATTTCTGCAGGAATTGTCTAGTTATTATTATTATTCTTTCCGCCTGTTTTTTGGACCGCTACTCCTCCCAGAGTTTTCGCACGACATACACGTGCAATATGTCAAATCGTGCGGCTTGATCGGGAATGGTGTGCTATTACTTTGTGGAAAGATTGGTTGCACGGTTTTTGAAAAATTTGAATTTTTGTGGGCAATTTTTCCCCATAGGGAATGAATGGCGGAATGTTCACCCTTGTGATGTCACAATGCTCTGTCTTCTCACCCTTGTGATGTCACAATGCCCTGTCTTCTACCAGCAGTACTCTGGTCTCTCTCTAGATTTGAACATTCTGCCATTCATCTCTATGCGGAAAAATTGCCCTCAAATTGTACAATGCCTCATTGGACATGGTAGAGAGTCCTTTGTCCATTGGTGTAGATCAGCGTTGCCCCGCTTCCTGATTGGCCGATGTTTGATATTTCATAACTTTTGAACCGTTTGTCAAAGAGAACAATGGGTCGCATCATTGGACTCAGTAAAGACCTAGCAACAGCCTAGCAACACCCTAGCAACCGCCTATAACTCCATAGCAACCACCTAGCAACATCCTAGCAACCACTTAGAATAACCTAGCAACCACCTAGCAACACCCTAGCAACCACCTGGAACACCATAGCAACCACCTAGCAACACCCTAGCAACAATCTGGAACACCATAACAACTGCCTAGCAACACCCTAGCAACCACATGGAACACAATAGCAACGACCTAGCAACACCCTAGCAACCACCTAGAACTCCATAGCAACCACCTAGCAACACCCTAGCAACCGCCTAGAACTCCATAGCAACCACCTAGCAACACCATAGCAACCGCCTAGAACTCCATAGCAACCACCTAGCAACACCCTAGCAACCACCTAGAACTCCATAGCAACCACCTAGCAACACCCTAGCAACCACCTAGAACACCATAGCAACCACTTAGCAACACCCTAGCAACCACCTGGAATACCATAGCAACCACCTAGCAACACCCTAGGAACAATCTGGAACACCATAACAACTGCCTAGCAACACCCTAGCAACCACATGGAACACCATAGCAATGACCTAGCAACACCCTAGCAACCACCTGGAACACCATAACAACTGCGTAGCAACACCCGACTAACCGCCTAAAACTCCATAGCAACCACGTAGCAACATCCTAGCAACCACTTTGAATACCCTAGCAACCGCCTAGCAACACCCTAGCAACCACCTGGAACACCATAGCAACCACCTAGCAACACCCTAGCAACAATCTGGAACACCATAACAACTGCCTAGCAACACCCTAGCAACCACATGGAACACCATAGCAACGACCTAGCAACACCCGAGCAACCACCTAGAACTCCATAGCAACCACCTAGCAATACCCTAGCAACCGCCTAGAACTCCTTAGCAACCACCTAGCAACACCATAGCAACCGCCTAGAACTCCATAGCAACCACCTAGCAACACCCTAGCAACCACCTAGAACTCCATAGCAACCACCTAGCAACACCCTAGCAACCACCTAGCAACACCATAGCAACCGCCTAGAACTCCATAGCAACCACCTAGCAACACCCTAGCAACCACCTAGCAACACCATAGCAACCGCCTAGAACTCCATAGCAACCACCTAGCAACACCCTAGCAATTACCTGGAACACCATAGCAACCACCTAGCAACACCCTAGCAACCACTTGGAACACCATAACAACTGCCTAGCAACACCCTAGCAACCACTTGGAACACCTTAGCAACCACCTAGCAACACCCTAGCAACCACCTAGAACTCCATAGCAACCACCTAGCAACACCCTAGCAAGCACCTAGCAACACCCTAGCAACCACCTAGAACTCCATAGCAACCACCTAGCAACACCCTAGCAACGGCCTAGAACTCCATAGCAACCACCTAGCAACACCCTAGCAACCACCTAGCAACACCATAGCAACCGCCTAGAACTCCATAGCAACCAACTAGCAACACCCTAGCAACCACCTGGAACACCATAGCAACCACCTAGCAACACCCTAGCAACCACTTGGATCACCATAACAACTGCCTAGCAACCCCCTAGCAACCGCCTATAACTTCATAGCAACCACCTAGAATACCCTAGCAACCCCCAAGCAACCACCTGGAACTCCATAGCAACCTCCCAACAACACACTAGCAACCATTTGGAACACCATAACAACTGCCTAGCAACACCCTAGCAACCACTTGGAACACCATAACAACTGCCTAGCAACACCCTAGCAACCGCCTATAACTTCATAGCAACCACCTAGAATACCCTAGCAACCCCCAAGCAACCACCTGGAACTCCATAGCAACCACCCAACAACACATTAGCAACCACCTGGAACACCATAGCAAATGCCTAGCAACACCCTAGCAACCAGATATAACTCCAAAGCAACCACCTAGCAACACCATAGCAACCACCTAGAACTCCATAGCAACCACCTAGAACTCCATAGCAACCACCTAGCAACACCCTAGCAACCACCTGTAACACCATAACAACTGCCTAGCAACACTATAGCAACTACCTAGCAACATGCTAGCAACCACCTAGCAACACCCTAGCAACACCCTAGCAACCGCCTATAACTCCATAGCAACCACCTAGCAACATCCTAGCAGCCACCTAGAATACCCTAGCAACACCCTAGCAACTGCCTATAACTCTATAGCAAATGCCTAGCAACACCCTAGCAACCGGCTATAACTCCATAGCAACCACCTAGCAACACCCTAGCAACCACCTGGAACACCATAACAACTGCCTAGCAACACCCTAGCAACCGCCTAGAACTCCATAGCAACCACCTACCAACCACTTAGCATACCCTAGCAACCACCTAGCAATGCCCTACCAACCACTTGGAGTTCAATAGCAACCACCTGAAACTCCATAGCAACCACCTAGCACCACCCTAGCGACCGCCTAGAATTCCATGTAACTACTTAGAACTCTATAGAACCACCTAGCAACACCCTAGCAACTGCCTCAGACATCATAGCAACTACCTACCACTGTTCACACCGTTCAGCACAAAGTCGACTTTGCGTTGGCGGCAACCACACTTCACAATTTCTGCAGGAATTGTCTAGTTATTATTATTATTATTCCACCCATTTTTTGGACCGCTACTCCTCCCAGAGTTTTCGCACCACATACACGTGCAATATGTCAAATCGAGCGGCCTGATCGGGAATGGTGTGCTATTACTTTTTGGAAAGTTTGGGTGGACGGTTTTTGAAAAATTTGAATTTTTGTGGGCAATTTTTCCCATAGAGAATGAATGGCGGAATGTTCACCTTTGTGATGTCACAATGCTCTGTCTTCTCACCCTTGTGATGTCACAATGGTCTGTCTTCTAGCAGCAGTACTCTGGTCTCTCTATAGATTTGAACATTCTGCCATTCATCTCTATAGGGAAAAAATGCCCACAAATTGTGCAATGCCTCATTGGCCATGGTAGAGAGTCCCTTGTCCATTCGTATAGATCAGCCTCGCCCCCCTTCCTGATTGGCCGATTTTTGATATTCCATAACTTTTGAACCGTTTGTCATAAAGAACTATGTGTCGCGACATTGGACTCAGTAAAGACCTAGCAACCGCCTAGAACTCCATAGCAACCCCCTAGCAACACCCTAGCAACCACCTAGCAACACCATAGCAACGGTCTAGAACTCCATAGCAACCACCTAGCAAAACACTAGCAAACACCTGGAACACCATAGCAAATGCCTGACAACACCCTAGCAACCGGCTATAACGCCATAGCAACCACCTAGAACACCATAGCAACCACCTAGCAACACCCTAGCAACCACCTGGAACACCATAGCAACCACCTAGCAACACCCTAGCAACAATCTGGAACACCATAACAACTGCCTAGCAACACCCTAGCAACCACATGGAACACCATAGCAACGACCTGGCAACACCCTAGCAACCGGCTATAACGCCATAGCAACCACCTAGCAACACGCTAGCAACCACCTGGATCACCATAGACACCACCTAGCAACACCATAGCAACAATCTGGAACACCATAACAACTGCCTAGCAACACCCTAGCAACCACATGGAACACCATAGCAACGACCTAGCAACACCCTTGCAACCACCTGGAACACCATAACAACTGCCTAGCAACACCCTAGCAACCGCCTAAAACTCCATAGCAACCACCTAGCAACATCCTAGCAACCACTTAGAATACCCTAGCAAACACCTAGCAACACCCTAGCAACCACCTGAACACCATAGCAACCACCTAGCAACACCCTAGCAACAATCTGGAACACCATAACAACTGCCTAGCAACACCGTAGCAACCACATGGAACACCATAGCAACGACCTAGCAACACCCTAGTAACCACCTAAAACTCCATAGTAACCACCTAGCAACACCCTAGCAAGCACCTAGAACTCCATAGCAACCACCTAGCAAAACCATAGCAACCACCTAGAACTCCATAGCAACCACCTAGCAACACCCTAGCAACCACATGGAACACCATAGCAATGACCTGGCAACACCCTAGCAACCGGCTATAACGCCATAGCAACCACCTAGCAACACCCTAGCAACCACCTAGCAACACCATAGCAACAATCTGGAACACCATAACAACTGCCTAGCAACACCCTAGCAACCACATGGAACACCATAGCAACGACCTAGCAACACCCTAGCAACTGCCTAAAACTCCATAGCAACCACCTAGCAACATCCTAGCAACCACTTAGAATACCCTAGCAAACACCTAGCAACACCCTAGCAACCACCTGGAACACCATAGCAACCACCTAGCAACACCCTAGCAACAATCTGGAACACCATAACAACTGCCTAGCAACACCCTAGCAACCACATGGAACACCATAGCAACGCCCTAGCAACACCCTAGCAACCACCTAAAACTCCATAGCAACCACCTAGCAACACCCTAGCAACCACCTAGAACTCCATAGCAACCACCTAGCAAAACCATAGCAACCGCCTAGAACTCCATAGCAACCACCTACCAACACCCTAGCAACCACTTAGATCTCCATAGCAACCCGCTAGCAACACCCTAGCAACAACCTAGAACTCCATAGCAACCACCTTACAACACACTAGCAACCACCTGGAACACCATAGCAAATACTGGCAACACCCTAGCAACCACCTAGCAACACCATAGCAACCACCTGGAACACCATAGCAACCACCTAGCAACACCCTAGCAACCACCTGGAACACCATAACAACTGCCTAGCAACACCCTAGCAACCACCTATAACTCCATAGCAACCACCTAGCAACATCCTAGCAACCACCTAGAATACCCTAGCAACACCCTAGCAACTGCCTATAACTCCATAGCAACCACCTAGCAACATCCTAGCAACCACTTAGAATACCAAAGCAACCACCTAGAAACACCCTAGCAACCACCCTGAACACCATAACAACTGCCTAGCAACACCCTAGCAACTGCCTAGAACTCCATAGCAACCACCTTGCAACACCCTAGCAACAACCTGGAACACCATAGCAACCACCTAGCAACACCCTAGCAACCACCTGGAACACCATAACAACTGCCTAGCAACACCATAGCAACCACCTAGCAACATCCTAGCAACCACCTAGAACTCCATAGCAACCACGTAGCAACACCCTAGCAACCACCTGGAACACCATAACAACTGCCTAGCAACACCATAGCAACCACTTAGAATACCCTAGCAACCCCCTAGCAACACCCTAGCAACCACCTAGAACTCCATAGCAACCACCTAACAACACCATAGTAACCACCTAGAACTCCATAGCAATCACCTAGCAACATCCTAGCAACCAATTAGAATGCCCTAGCAACCCCCTAGCAACACCCTAGCAACCGGCTATAACTCCATAGCAACCACCTAGCAACACCATCGTAACCACCTAAAACTCCTTAGCATCCACCAAGCAACACCCTAGCAACCACCTAGAATACCCTAGAAACCACCAGGAATACCATAACAACTGCCTAGCAACACCCTTGCATCCACCCGAAACTTCATAGCAACCACCTAGCAACACCCTAGCAACTGCCTCAATCTTCATAGCAACTACCTACCACTGTTCACTCTGTTCAGCTGAAAGTCAACTTTGCATGGGCGGCAACCACACTTCACAATTTCTGCAGGAATTGTCTAGTTTATTATTATTATTATTATTCCACCCATTTTTTGGACCGCTACTCCTCCCAGAGTTTTCACACCACATACACGTGCCATATGTCAAAATGACCGGCTTCTTTGGGAATCGTGTGCTATTACTTTGTGGAAAGTTTCGCTGCACGGTTTTTGAGAAATATTAATTTTTATGCCCAATTTTTCCCCATAGAGATGAATGGAGAAGGTGACGTCATTCATATGCGAACGGTGAAGTTACAGCATTGGTCGGCTTTGCACACGTGATGCGGTCAGCTCTACGGTCTCAGCAGGCAGGATTGGAAATAGCTGATTGCGGAAGTGAAAGAACGATATTCAAAATGAAAAATTACAAATGAAAACGCTGTCAGCTAGGTATATCAACAAACATATGGCTTAAGCATAACCAGAAGTCCTCAATAATAATAGTATTTCACGAGACATTACGCTAATTCGTTGACGACGTTTCATCACATGCAGCGTCTTAGAATGCTAGTGCTAACAAACAGTGAATGGCCTTAATGTG
This sequence comes from Anguilla anguilla, assembly GCF_013347855.1. Lineage (NCBI taxonomy): Eukaryota > Metazoa > Chordata > Actinopteri > Anguilliformes > Anguillidae > Anguilla > Anguilla anguilla. The sequence continues at coordinate 23,634,827 of NC_049210.1, read as the reverse complement.
ATAATGAGAGCACTTTCGGTTGACCTAAAAAAACGATATTAAAAAACCAACAATATACGTGCTGTTATACCTGGTTAGAAAGCTTATGCTCTCAGCTACTGAATAAACGAATTTTCAAACAAGCCAGACTTTGCGTATTTGCATGCTAGTGCTAACAAAGAGCGAATACGTTCTATGACATGATGACATAGCTTTCGGTTGACCTAAAAAAACGATATTAAAAAAACAAAAATAGACGTGCTGTTATACCTGGTTAGAAAGCTTATGCTCTCAGCTACCGAATAAACGAATTTTCAAACAAGCCAGACTTTGCGTATTTGCATGCTAGTGCTAACAAAGAGCGAATACGTTCTATGACATGATGACATAGCTTTCGGTTGACCTAAAAAAACGATATTAAAAAAACAAAAATAGACGTGCTGTTATACCTGGTTAGAAAGCTTATGCTCTCAGCTACTGAATAAACTAATTTTCAAACAAGCCAGACTTTGCATATTTGCATGCTAGTGCTAACAAAGAGCGAATACGTTCTATGACATGATGACATAGCTTTCGGTTGACCTAAAAAAACGATATTAAAAAAACAAAAATAGACGTGCTGTTATACCTGGTTAGAAAGCTTATGCTCTCAGCTACTGAATAAACGAATTTTCGAACAAGCCAGACTTTACTAAAAAGTACAACAACGCCGTCAACAGCACGTGTGCAGCAGCTTCAGGTCCGGTCTAACTCCAGAAATTTGCGTCGGCTAACACGTAGTAGGCTATCCTGTGTCTATGAGTTCGTATCTAAGGTAACAGATTAAACTCTGAATTGCAGCACAGTTAAATGTTTTTATTTGAATTGTAAAAATGAGCTGAACTTAACGTAAAACCATAAATCAATCACATTAATCTCCCTAGCCCTGTCTTGCTTTTTAAAATGGAGCGGTTGTGCAGTGCATATATAACGTTTTTCCAAGACCCTCTGAAGTGGCCAGCTAGCTTTATGATTCGCCGTCACTCGTCACAGCATACCGTGAGTAAATCGCTGATCTCAAGTATTGATGAAGTGTTAATTTAGCTCTGAATACGTGTGTTGCAAATGAACTTGTTGCCGTGATGTTATATCATGTATACCATACTATAGCCGCGTTTCCACCAAAATTACCCGGAACTTTCAGTCCCAGGAACTGCTTTACCAGGAACTAAAAGGTTCCTTCAGCCAATGGCTGTCTGCGTTTCCACCGGGGTCTAAAGTCCCGCGAAGATTAGGCAAATTAGCCCACTGACGTATGGAAAAGCGACGTTGTCCTCGGTCCATCTGTCATATGATTTCTTCTGTAACACCATACTACCACCGAAGTAGCCTACATTATTTTCTAATAATCGGGACAGCCCGGAGGGGTTTATTCCACTTATATACAACGGGTTGCCAACAATGACTATATATGGTTACTTTTGTATTTATTGATTTTTATCGATTTAATCACATGGAATTGAAATATTCTTCTGCAGCCGTTTGGGCATATTTTACCGTTGTCAAGCAAAACTGTCGTTGGTAGTTGAACTTGGACCGTTATGCAACAAATAGGATATAACAGACCAATAGTCAGATTGTAACTGTTTTATATATCCTCTCAAACACATTCATTATGTTTTCATGCGAACATTCGCTTTCATGTCTTGACATCCGAAGCGACAGAATGCATTCACATTTCCAATATAACTGGCAACAACAGCAGAAAACATGCACACGTTGTAAACAATTTGCTGTTTGATTACTTTCTCATCGTCAATTCTATATAGGCTAATCGCAAAATGACAAGAATAGAACGAAAACTCGGACTTGCGTGAAATTTTAAATTAGTAGTGGTACAGCCACCGTTTGTTTTCCTTCGGAGTTACTGCTAGCCGAGCAGCGAAGTGTGCCCTCCAGATGCGAACCATGCACCATAAATTAGTCCATAGTCTTCCTGGTCTTTTTGTGAAATTGAAGAATGGCAGAGTAAAATTACGGCAGTCTGAAAAAGCTAAAGGTACTATTACTAGAATTAACCTGTTATTTTACCATGACAAAAAGTGCGGAAGGTGATTTCCAGTTTGCTTTTACTGTATCACCAATGTGAATTACGCAGAACTACCGCATACCTCACATAACTGTATCAAACGTTTTGATTCAATTACAATGGGCTAACAAAGAAAATCCGGAAGAAAATATTCAGCAACCGAATTAATCCGTTTGAATGTTTTAGTACGTAATATGCTGTCCCAGCACGAATGCTTAGCATTTTATAAAACGAATACTAAAGCAAGAAAAGAACAGAAGAGCACACGTTATAATTCCAAGACGTTGGCAGGCTATAACTAAAACTAGGCTACTGCGCTGCATAACATACAAGTTTGATTTGAAGTTATTATGAAAATAAATCGGGTTGCGCCGGCATATTTTCAAACATGGCGGGTAATGGCGGAAAATAAATACAACACAAGTGCTGCGAGTACTCGACCAATCAGAAATGTTCAGCGCTGCAAGCTCCACCCAAAAGGTTCCTGTACTTTCGGAAAGTACTACCCCCCGAGCAGGAACGTTTTGGGGGGTAAAACAAAGCCCCCAGAACTAAATTTAGACCCTAGTTCCTGCGGTGGAAACGCACTGAGTTCCTCAAAAGGTTCCTAGTTCCGGGGTATAGTTCCTGCGGTGGAAACGCGGCTTATGTCTCTGCTCATGCTACAGAAACTGTTCGCTCCGTTCAGCACAAAGTTGACTTTGCGTTGGCGGCAACCACACATCACAATTTCTGCAGGAATTGTCTAGTTAGTGTGGTTGCCTTAGGGCAACTACACTATTATTATTGCACATATTATTTATTTATTATTATTAGTGTGGTTGCCTTAGGGCAACTACACTATTATTATTGCACATATTATTATTATTAGTGTGGTTGCCTTAGGGCAACTACACTATTATTATTGCACATATTTATTAGTGTGGTTGCCTTAGGGCAACTACACTATTATTATTGCACATATTATTTATTTATTATTATTATTCCACCCATTTTTTGGACCGCTACTCCTCCCAGAGTTTTCACACCACATACACGTGCCATATGTCAAAATGACCGGCTTCTTTGGGAATCGTGTGCTATTACTTTGTGGAAAGTTTCGCTGCACGGTTTTTGAGAAATATTAATTTTTATGCCCAATTTTTCCCCATAGAGATGAATGGAGAAGGTGACGTCATTCATATGCGAACGGTGAAGTTACAGCATTGGTCGGCTTTGCACACGTGATGCGGTCAGCTCTACGGTCTCAGCAGGCAGGATTGGAAATAGCTGATTGCGGAAGTGAAAGAACGATATTCAAAATGAAAAATTACAAATGAAAACGCTGTCAGCTAGGTATATCAACAAACATATGGCTTAGGCATAACCAGAAGTCCTCAATAATAATAGTATTTCACGAGACATTACGCTAATTCGTTGACGACGTTTCGTCACATGCAGCGTCTTAGAATGCTAGTGCTAACAAACAGTGAATGGCTTTAATGTGATAATGAGAGCACTTTCGGTTGACCTAAAAAAACGATATTAAAAAACCAACAATATACGTGCTGTTATACCTGGTTAGAAAGCTTATGCTCTCAGCTACTGAATAAACGAATTTTCAAACAAGCCAGACTTTGCGTATTTGCATGCTAGTGCTAACAAAGAGCGAATACGTTCTATGACATGATGACATAGCTTTCGGTTGACCTAAAAAAACGATATTAAAAAAACAAAAATAGACGTGCTGTTATACCTGGTTAGAAAGCTTATGCTCTCAGCTACTGAATAAACGAATTTTCAAACAAGCCAGACTTTGCGTGTTTGCATGCTAGTGCTAACAAAGAGCGAATACGTTCTATGACATGATGACATAGCTTTCGGTTGACCTAAAAAAATGATATTAAAAAAACTAAAATAGACGTGCTGTTATACCTGGTTAGAAAGCTTATGCTCTCAGCTACTGAATAAACGAATTTTCAAACAAGCCAGACTTTGCGTATTTGCATGCTAGTGCTAACAAAGAGCGAATGCGTTCTATGACATAGCTTTCGGTTGACCTAAAAAAACGATATTCCAAAACCTAAAATAGACGTGCTGTTATACCTGGTTAGAAAGCTTATGCTCTCAGCTACTGAATAAACGAATTTTCAAACAAGCCAGACTTTGCGTATTTGCATGCTAGTGCTAACAAAGAGCGAATACGTTCTATGACATGATGACATAGCTTTCGGTTGACCTAAAAAAAACGATATTAAAAAAACAAAAATAGACGTGCTGTTATACCTGGTTAGAAAGCTTATGCTCTTACCTACTGAATAAACGAGTTCTCAACCAAGCCAGACTGTACTAAAATGTGCTACAACGCCGTCAACAACACGTGTGCAGCAGCTTCTGGTCCGGTCTAACTCCACAAATTTGGGTCGGCTAACATGTAATAGGCTATCCTGTGTCTATGACTTCGTATCTAAGGTAACAGATTAAACTCTGAATTGCAGCACAGTTAAATGTTTTTATTTGAATGGTACAAATGAGCAAAACTTAACGTAAAACCATAAATCAATCGAATTAATCTCCCTAGCCCTGTCTTGCTTTTTAAAATGGTGCGGTTGTGCAGTGTAAATATAAAGGTTTTTCCAAGACCGTCTGAACTGGCCAGCTAGCTTTATGATTCGCCGCCACTCGTCACAGCATACTGTGAGTAAATCGCTGATCTGAAGTATTGATGAAGGGTTAATTTAGCTCTGAATATGTGTGTTGCATGTCAACTCGTTGCCCTGATGTTATAGCATACCATACTCTGTCTCTGCTTATACTACAGAAACTGTTCACTCCGTTCAGCACAAAGTCGACTTTGCGTTGGCGGCAACCACACTTCACAATTTCTGCAGGAATTGTCTAGTTATTATTATTATTCCACCCATTTTTTGGACCGCTACTCCTCCCAGAGTTTTCACACCACATACGCGTGCAATATGTCAAATCGATTGGCTTGATCGGGAATGGTATGCTATTACTTTTTGGAAAGTTTGGGTGTACGGTTTTTGAAAAATTTGAATTTTTGTGGGCAATTTTTCCCATAGAGAATGAATGGCGGAATGTTCACCTTTGTGATGTCACAATGCTCTGTCTTCTCACCCTTGTGATGTCACAATGGTCTGTCTTCTGGCAGCAGTACTCTGGTCTCTCTCTAGATTTGAACATTCTGCCATTCATCTCTATGGGGAAAAATTGCCCACAAATTGTGCAATGCCTCATTGGACATAGTAGAGAGTCCTTTGTCCATTGGTGGAGATCAGCCTCGCCCCCCTTCCTGATTGGCCGATGTTTGATATTTCATAACTTTTGAACCGTTTGTCATAGAGAACTATGGGTCGCGTCATTGGACTCAGTAAATACCTAGCAACCGCCTAGAACTCCATAGCAACCCCCTAGCAACATCCTAGCAACCGGCTCTAACTCCATAGCAACGACCTAGCAACCCATAACAACCAGCTAGAAAACCCTAGCAACCATCTAGAATTCCATAGCAACCACCTGGAAATCTATAGCAAATGCCTAGCAACACCCTAGCAACCGCCTATAACTCCATAGCAACCACCTAGCAACATCCTAGCAACCACTTAAAATACCCTAGCAACCACCTAGCAACACCCTAGCAACCACCTGGAACACCATAGCAACCACCTAGCAACACCCTAGCAACAATCTGGAACACCATAACAACTGCCTAGCAACACCCTAGCAACCACATGGAACACCATAGCAACGACCTAGCAACACCCTAGCAACCACCTAGAACTCCATAGCAACCACCTAGCAACACCCTAGCAACCGCCTAGAACTCCATAGCAACAACCTAGCAACACCATAGCAACCGCCTAGAACTCCATAGCAACCACCTAGCAACACCCTAGCAACCACCTAGAACTCCATAGCAACCACCTAGCAACACCCTAGCAAGGGCCTAGAACTCCATAGCAACCACCTAGCAACACCATAGCAACTGCCTAGAACTCCATAGCAACCACCTAGAACTCCATAGCAAACACCTAGCAACACCATAGCAACGGCCTAGAACTCCATAGCAACCACCTAGCAACACCCTAGCAACCACCTAGAACTCCATAGCAACCACCTAGCAACACCATAGCAACGGCCTTGAACTCCATAGCAACCACCTAGCAACACCCTAGCAACCACCTAGCAACACCATAGCAACTGCCTAGAACTCCATAGCAACCACTTAGCAACACCCTAGCAACCACCTGGAACACCATAACAACTGCCTAGCAACACCCTAGCAACCGCCTAGAACTCCATAGCAACCACCTACCAACCACTTAGCATACCCTAGCAACCACCTAGCAATGCCCTAGCAACCACCGGGAGCTCAATAGCAACCACCTGAAACTTCATAGCAACCACCTAGCACCACCCTAGCGACCGCCTAGAATTCCATGAAACCACTTAGAACTCCATAGAACCACCTAGCAACACCCTAGCAACTGCCTCCGATATCATAGCAACTACCTACCACTGTTCACTCCGTTCAGCACAAAGTCGACTTTGCGTTGGCGGCAACCACACTTCACAATTTCTGCAGGAATTGTCTAGTTATTGCACATATTATTATTCATATATTTTATTCTTTCCACCCATTTTTTGGACCGCTACTCCTCCCAGAGTTTTCACACCACATACACGTGCCATATGTCAAAATGACCGGCTTCTTTGGGAATCGTGTGCTATTACTTTGTGGAAAGTTTCGCTGCACGGTTTTTGAGAAATATTAATTTTTATGCCCAATTTTTCCCCATAGAGATGAATGGAGAAGGTGACGTCATTCATATGCGAACGGTGAAGTTACAGCATTGGTCGGCTTTGCACACGTGATGCGGTCAGCTCTACGGTCTCAGCAGGCAGGATAGGAAATAGCTGATTGCGGAAGTGAAAGAACGATATTCAAAATGAAAAATTACAAATGAAAACGCTGTCAGCTAGGTATATCAACAAACATATGGCTTAGGCATACCCAGAAGTCCTCAATAATAATAGTATTTCACGAGACATTACGCTAATTCGTTGACGACGTTTCGTCACATGCAGCGTCTTAGAATGCTAGTGCTAACAAACAGTGAACGGCTTTAATGCGATAATGAGAGCACTTTCGGTTGACCTAAAAAAACGATATTAAAAAAACAAAAATAGACGTGCTGTTATACCTGGTTAGAAAGCTTATGCTCTCAGCTACTGAATAAACGAATTCTCAAACAAGCCAGACTGTACTGAAAACTGGAACAACGCCGTCAACAGCACGTGTGCAGCAGCTTCAGGTCCGGTCTAACTCCAGAAATTTGGGTCAGCTAACACGTAGTAGGCTATCCTGTGTCTATGAGTTCGTATCTAAGGTAACAGATTAAACTCTGAATTGCAGCACAGTTAAATGTTTTTATTTGAATGGTAAAAATGAGCTGAACTTAACGTAAAACCATAAATCAATCACATTAATCTCCCTAGCCCTGTCTTGCTTTTTAAAATGGAGCGGTTGTGCAGTGCAGATATAACGTTTTTCCAAGACCCTCTGAAGTGGCCAGCTAGCTTTATGATTCGCCGTCACTCGTCACAGCATACCGTGAGTAAATCGCTGATCTCAAGTATTGATGAAGGGTTAATTTAGCTCTGAATATGTGTGTTGCAAATGAACTCGTTGCCGTGATGTTATAGCATGTATAGCATACTCTGTCTCTGCTTATACTACAGAAACTGTTCACTCCGTTGAGCACAAAGTTGACTGCGTTGGCGGCAACCACACTTCACAATTTCTGCAGGAATTGTCTAGTTAGTGTGGTTGCCTTAGGGCAACTACACTATTATTATTGCACATATTATTATTATTAGTGTGGTTGCCTTAGGGCAACTACACTATTATTATTGCACATATTATTTATTTATTAGTGTGGTTGCCTTAGGGCAACTACACTATTATTATTGCACATATTTATTATTATTATTAGTGTGGTTGCCTTAGGGCAACTACACTATTATTATTGCACATATTATTATTAGTGTGGTTGCCTTAGGGCAACTACACTATTATTATTAGTGTGGTTGCCTTAGGGCAACTACACTATTATTATTGCACATATTATTATTATTAGTGTGGTTGCCTTAGGGCAACTACACTATTATTATTGCACATATTATTATTATTAGTGTGGTTGCCTTAGGGCAACTACACTATTATTATTGCACATATTATTATTATTATTATTTTTATTTATTCCACGCATTTTTGGACCGCTACTCCTCCCACAGTTTTCGCGTTACATACACGTGCAATATGTCAAATCGAGCGGCTTGATCGGGAATGGTGTGCTATTACTTTTTGGAAAGATTGAGTGGACGATTTTGGAAAAATTTGAATTTTTGTGGGCAATTTTTCCCATAGAGAATGAATGGCGGAATGTTCACCATTGTGATGTCACAATGCTCTGTCTTCTCACCCTTGTGATGTCACAATGGTCTCTTCTAGCAGCAGTACTCTGGTCTCTCTCTAGATTTGAACATTCTGCCATTCATCTCTATAGGGAAAAAATTCCCGCAAATTGTGCAATGCCTCATTGGCCATGGTAGAGAGTCCCTTGTCCATTGGTGTAGATCAGCCTCGCCCCCCTTCCTGATTGGCCGATGTTTGATATTCCATAACTTTTGAACCGTTTGTCATAGAGAACTATGGGTGGCGACATTGGACTCAGTAAAGACCTAGCAACCGCCTAAAACTCCATAGCAACCCCTAGCAACATCCTAGCAACCAGCTCTAACTCCATAGCAACAACCTAGCAACACCATAACAACCGCCTAAAACTCCCTAGCAACCGTCTCGAATTCCATAGCAACCACCTGGAACACCATAGCAAATGCCTAGCAACACCCTAGCAACTGGCTATAACACCATAGCAACCACCTAGCAACACCATAGTAACCACCTAGAACACCATAGCAACCACTTAGCAACACCCTAGCAACCACCTGGAATACCATAGCAACCACCTAGCAACACCCTAGCAACAATCTGGAACACCATAACAACTGCCTAGCAACACCCTAGCAACCACATGGAACACCATAGCAACGACCTAGCAACACCCTAGCAACCACCTGGAACACCATAACAACCGCCTAGCAACACCCTAGCAACCACCTAGAACACCATAGCAACCACCTAGCAACACCCTAGCAACAATCTGGAACACCATAACAACTGCCTAGCAACACCCTAGCAACCACATGGAACACCATAGCAACGACCTAGCAACACCCTAGCAACCACCTAGAACTCCATAGCAACCACCTAGCAACACCCTAGCAACCACCTAGAACTCCATAGCAACCACCTAGCAACACCATAGCAACCACTTAGAATACCCTAGCAACCCCCTAGAAACACCCTAGCAACCACCTATAACTCCATAGCAACCACCTAGCAACATCCTAGCAACCACCTAGAATACCCTAGCAACACCCTACCAACCGCCTAGAACTCCATAGCAACCGCCTAGCAACACCCTAGCAACCACCTAGAACTCCATAGCAACCACCTAGCAACACCCTAGCAACCGCCTAGAACTCCATAGCAACCACCTAGCAACACCCTAGCAACACCCTAGCAACCACCTAGAACTCCATAGCAACCACCTAGCAACCACTTTGAATACCCTAGCAACCCCCTAGCAACCCCCTAGCAACCACCTAGAACTCCATAGCAACCACCTAGCAACACCCTAGCAACCGCCTAGAACTCCATAGCAACCACCTAGCAACACCATAGCAACCGCCTAGAACTCCATAGCAACCACCGAGCAACACCCTAGCAACCACCTAGAACTCAATAGCAACCACCTAGCAACACCCTAGCAACGGCCTAGAACTCCATAGCAACCACCTAGCAACACCATAGCAACCACCTAGAATTCCATAGCAACCACCTAGCAACACCATAGCAACTGCCTTGAACTCAATAGCAACCACCTAGCAACACCATAGCAACCACCTAGAACTCCATAGCAACCACCTAGCAACATCCTAGCAACCACTTTGAATACCCTAGCAACCCCCTAGCAACACCCTAGCAACCACCTAGAACTCCATAGCAACCACCTAGCAACACCCTAGCAACCGCCTAGAACTCCATAGCAACCACCTAGCAACACCGTAGCAATGGCCTAGAACTCCATAGCAACCACCTAGCAACACCATAGCAACCGCCTAGAATTCCATAGCAACCACCTAGCAACACCATAGCAACTGCCTAGAACTCAATAGCAACCACCTAGCAACACCCTTGCAACCACCTGGAACACCAATCGCAACCACCTAGCAACACCCTAGCAACCACTTGGAACACCATAACAACTGCCTAGCAACACCCTAGCAACCACCTATAACTCCATAGCAACCACCTAGCAACATCCTAGCAACCACTTAGAATACCCTAGCAACCCCCTAGCAACCACCTGGAACTCCATAGCAACCACCTAACAACACACTAGCAACCACCTGGAACACCATAGCAAATGCCTAGCAACACCCTAGCAACCAGCTATAACTCCATAGCAAATGCCTAGCAACACCCTAGCAACTGCCTATAACTCCATAGCAACCACCTAGCAACATCCTAGCAGCCACCTAGAATACCCTTGCAACACCCTAGCAACTGCCTAAAACTCCATAGCAAATGCCTAGCAACACCCTAGCAACCGGCTATAACTCCATAGCAACCACCTAGCAACACCCTAGCAACCACCTAGAACTCCATAGCAACCACCTAGCAACACCCTAGCAACGGCCTAGAACTCCATAGCAACCGCCTAGAACTCCATAGCAACCACCTAGCAACATCCTAGCAACCACTTAGCATACCCTAGCAACCACCTAGCAATGCCCTAGCAACCACCTGGAGCTCAATAGCAACCACCTGAAACTCCATAGCAACCACCTAGCACCACCCTAGCGACGGCCTAGAATTCCATGAAACCACTTAGAACTCCATAGAACCACCTAGCAACACCCTAGCAACTGCCTCAGACATCATAGCAACTACCTACCACTTTTCACTCCGTTCAGCACAAAGTCGACTTTGCGTTGGCGGCAACCACACTTCACAATTTCTGCAGGAATTGTCTAGTTAGTGTGGTTGCCTTAGGGCAACTACACTATTATTATTGCACATATTATTAGTGTGGTTGCCTTAGGGCAACTACACTATTATTATTGCACATATTATTAGTGTGGTTGCCTTAGGGCAACTACACTATTATTATTGCACATATTATTATTATTTTTTTTATTATTCTATCTTTCCACCCATTTTTTGGACCGCTACTCCTCCCAGAGTTTTCGCACCACATACACGTGCAATATGTCAAATCGAGCGGCTTGATCGGGAATGGTGTGCTATTACTTTGTGGAAAGATTGGTTGCACGGTTTTTGAAAAATTTGAATTTTTCTGGGCAATTTTTCCCATAGAGAATGAATGGCGGAATGTTCACCTTTGTGATGTCACAATGCTCTGTCTTCTCACCCTTGTGATGTCACAATGCCCTGTCTTCTGGCAGCAGTACTCTGGTCTCTCTCTAGATTTGAACATTCGGCCATTCATCTCTATGGGGAAAAATTGCCCACAAATTGTGCAATGCCTCATTGGACATGGTAGAGAGTCCATTGTCCATTGGTGGAGATCAGCCTCGCCCCATTCCTGATTGGCTGATGTTTGATATTTCATAACTTTTGAACCGTTTGTCATAGAGAACTATGGGTCGCGTCATTGGACTCAGTAAAGACCTAGCAACCGCCTAGAACTCCATAGCAACCCCCTAGCAACACCCTAGCAACCACCTAAAACACCCTAGCAACGGCCTAGAACTCCATAGCAACCACCTAACAACACACTAGCAACCACCTATAACTCCATAGCAACCGCCTAGCAACACCCTAGCAACCGCCTATAACTCCATAGCAACCACCTAGCAACACCCTAGCAACCGCCTAGAACTCCATAGCAACCACCTAGCAACACCCTAGCAACCACCTAGAATTCCATAGCAACCACCTAGCAACACCCTAGCAACGGCCTAGAACTCCATAGCAACCACCTAGCAACACCCTAGCAACCACCTAGAACTCCATAGCAACCACTTGGCAACACCATAGCAACCACTTAGAATACCCTAGCAACACCCTAGAAACACCCTAGCAACCACCTAGCAACACCCTAGCAACCGCCTAGAACTCCATAGCAACCGCCTAGCAACACCCTAGCAACACCCTAGCAACCACCTAGAACTCCATAGCAACCACCTAGCAACACCCTAGCAACCGCCTAGAACTCCATAGCAACCACCTAGCAACACCATAGCAACCGCCTAGAACTCCATAGCAACCACCTAGCAACACCCTAGCAACCACCTAGAACTCCATAGCAACCACCTATCAACACCCTAGCAACGGCCTAGAACTCCATAGCAACCACCTAGCAACACCATAGCAACCACCTAGAACTCCATAGCAACCACCTAGCAACATCCTAGCAACCACTTCGAATACCCTAGCAACCCCCTAGCAACACCCTAGCAACCACCTAGAACTCCATAGCAACCACCTAGCAACACCCTAGCAACCACCTAGAACTCCATAGCAACCACCTAGCAACACCATAGCAACCACCTAGAACTCCATAGCAACCACCTAGCAACACCCTAGCAACCACCTAGAACTTCATAGCAACCACCTAGCAACACCCTAGCAACCGCCTAGAATTCCATAGCAACCACCTAGCAACACCATAGCAACTGCCTAGAACTCAATAGCAACCACCTAGCAACACCCTAGCAACCACCTGGAACACCATAGCATCCACCTAGCAACACCCTAGCAACCACTTGGAACACCATAACAACTGCCTAGCAACACCCTAGCAACCACCTATAACTCCATAGCAACCACCTAGAAACATCCTAGCAACCACTTAGAATACCCTAGCATCCCCCTAGCAATCACCTGGAACTCCATAGTAACCACCTAACAACACACTAGCAACCACCTGGAACACCATAGCAAATGCCTAGCAACACCCTAGCAACCAGCTATAACTCCATAGCAAATGCCTAGCAACACCCTAGCAACTGCCTATAACTCCATAGCAACCACCTAGCAACATCCTAGCAGCCACCTAGAATACCCTTGCAACACCCTAGCAACTGCCTATAACTCCATTGCAAATGCCTAGCAACACCCTAGCAACCGGCTATAACTCCATAGCAACCACCTAGCAACACCCTAGCAACCACCTGGAACACCATAACAACTGCCTAGCTACACCCTAGCAACCGCCTAGAACTCCATAGCAACCACCTAGCAACATCCTAGCAACCACTGAGCATACCCTAGCAACCACCTAGCAATGCCCTAGCAACCACCTGGAGCTCAATAGCAACCACCTGAAACTCCAGAGCAACCACCTAGCACCACCCTAGCGACCGCCTAGAATTCCATGAAACCACTTAGAACTCCATAGAACCACCTAGCAACACCCTAGCAACTGCCTCAGACATCATAGCAACTACCTATCACTGTTCACTCCGTTCAGCACAAAGTCGACTTTGCGTTGGCGGCAACCACACTTCACAATTTCTGCAGGAATTGTCTAGTTTATTTATTATTATTATTATTATTATTATTCCACCCATTTTTTGGACCGCTACTCCTCCCAGAGTTTTCGCACCACATACATGTGCAATATGTCAAATCGAGCGGCCTGATCGGGAATGGTGTGCTATTACTTTGTGGAAAGTTTGGGTGGACGGTTTTTGAAATATTTGAATTTTTGTGGGCAATTTTTCCCATAGAGAATGAATGGCGGAATGTTCACCTTTGTGATGTCACAATGCTCTGTCTTCTCACCCTTGTGATGTCACAATGGTCTGTCTTCTAGCAGCAGTGCTCTGGTCTCTCTCTAGATTTGAACATTCTGCCATTCATCTCTATGGGGAAAAATTGCCCACAAATTGTGCAATGCCTCATTGGACATGGTCGAGAGTCCTATGTCCATTGGTGTAGATCAGCCTCGCCCCTCTTCCTGATTGGCCGATGTTTGATATTTCATAACTTTTGAACCGTTTGTCATAGAGAACTCTGGGTCGCATCATTGGACTCAGTAAAGACCTAGCAACGGCCTAGAACTCCATAGAAACCCCCTACCAACCCCATAGCAACTACCTAGAACTGCATAGCAACGGCCTAGAACTCCATAGTAACCACCTACAAACACATTAGCAACCACCTGGAACACCGTAGCAAATGCCTGGCAACACCCTAGCAGCCGGCTATAACGCCATAGCAACCACATAGCAACACCATAGCAACCACCTGGAACACCATAGCAACCACCTAGCAACACCCTAGCAACCACCTAGAATACCCTAGCAACCACCTAGCAACACCCTAGCAACCACCTAGAATACCCTAGCAACCACCTAGCAACACCCTAGCAACCACCTGGAACACCATAACTGCCTAGCAACACCCTAGCAACCGCCTAGAACTCCATAGCAACCACCTACCAACCACTTAGCATACCCTAGCAACCACCTAGCAATGCCCTAGCAACCACCTGGAGCTATATAGCAACCACCTGAAACTCCATAGCAACCACCTAGCACCACCCTAGCGACCGCCTAGAATTCCATGAAACCACTTAGAACTCCATAGAACCACCTAGCAACACCCTAGCAACTGCCTCAGACATCATAGCAACTACCTACCACTGTTCACTCCGTTCAGCACAAAGTCGACTTTGCGTTGGCGGCAACCACACTTCACAATTTCTGCAGGAATTGTCTAGTTAGTGTGGTTGCCTAAGGGCAACTACACTATTATTATTGCACATATTATTATTATTATTTATTATTTATTCCACGCATTTTTTGGACCGCTACTCCTCCCACAGTTTTAGCGCTACATACACGTACAATAAATCAAATCGAGCGGCTTGATCGGGAATGGTGTGCTATTACTTTTTGGAAAGATTGAGTGGACGGTTTTGGAAATATTTGAATTTTTGTGGGCAATTTTTCCCATAGAGAATGAATGGCGGAATGTTCACCTTTGTGATGTCACAATGCTCTGTCTTCTCACCCTTGTGATGTCACAATGGTCTGTCTTCTAGCAGCAGTACTCTGGTATCTCTCTAGATTTGAACATTCTGCCATTCATCTCTATAGGGAAAAAATTCCCGCAAACTGTGCAATGCCTCATTGGCCATGGTAGAGAGTCCCTTGTCCATTGGTGTAGATCAGCCTCGCCCCCCTTCCTGATTGGCCGATGTTTGATATTCCATAACTTTTGAACCGTTTGTCATAGAGAACTATGGGTGGCGACATTGGACTCAGTAAAGACCTAGCAACTGCCTAGAACTCCATAGCAACCCCTAGCAACATCCTAGCAACCGGCTCTAACTCCATAGCAACAACCTAGCAACACCCTAGCAACCGGCTATTACTCCATAGCAACCACCTAGCAACACCATAGCAACCACCTAGAACTCCATAGCAACCACCTAGCAACACCCTAGCAACCACCTGGAACACCATAGCAACCACCTAGCAACACCCTAGCAACGACCTGGAACACCATAGCAACCAGCTAGCAACACCTTAGCAACCACCTGGAACACCATAGCAACCACCTAGCAACACCATAGCAACCGCCTAGAACTCCATAGCAACAACCTAGCAACACCCTAGCAACCGGTATTACTCCATAGCAACCACCTAGCAACACCATAGCAACCACCTAGAACTCCATAGCAACCACCTAGCAACACCCTAGCAACCACCTGGAACACCATAGCTACCACCTAGCAACACCCTAGCAACAATCTGGAACACCATAACAACTGCCTAGCAACACCCTAGCAACCACATGGAACACCAAAGCAACGACCTAGCAACACCCTAGCAACCACCTAGAACTCCATAGCAACCACCTAGCAACACCCTAGCAACCGCCTAGAACTCCATAGCAACCACCTAGCAATACCCTAGCAACCATCTAGAACTCCTTAGCAACCACCTAGCAACACCCTAGCAACGGCCTAGAACTCCATAGCAACGACCTAGCAACACCATAGCAACCGCCTAGAACTCCATAGCAACCACCTAGCAACACCCTAGCAACCACCTAGCAACACCCTAGCAACCGCCTAGAACTCCATAGCAACCACCGAGCAACACCCTAGCAACCACCTAGAACTCCATAGCAACCACCTAGCAACACCCTAGCAACGGCCTAGAACTCCCTAGCAACCACCTAGCAACACCATAGCAACCGCCTAGAACTCCATAGCAACCACCTGGAACACCATAGCAACCAACTAGCAACACCATAGCAACCACTTGGAACACCATAACAACTGCCTAGCAACACCCTAGCAACCACTTGGAACACAATAGCAACCACCTAGCAACACCCTAGCAACCACCTAGAACTCCATAGCAACCACCTAGCAACACCATAGCAACCGCCTAGAACTCCATAGCAACCACCTAGCAACACCCTAGCAACCACCTAGCAACACCATAGCAACCGCCTAGAACTCCATAGCAACCACCTAGCAACACCCTAGCAACCACCTGGAACACCATAGCAACCACCTAGCAACACCTTAGCAACCACTTGGAACACCATAACAACTGCCTAGCAACACCCTAGCAACCGCTTGGAACACCATAACAACTGCCTAGCAACACCCTAGCAACCGCCTATAACTTCATAGCAACCACCTAGAATACCCTAGCAACCCCCAAGCAACCACCTGGAACTCCATAGCAACCACCCAACAACACACTAGCAACCACCTGGAACACCATAGCAAATGCCTAGCAACACCCTAGCAACCAGCTATAACTCCAAAGCAACCACCTAGCAACACCAGAGCAACCACCTAGAACTCCATAGCAACCACCTAGCAACACCCTAGCAACCACCTGGAACACCATAGCAACCACCTAGCAACACCCTAGCAACCACCTGTAACACCATAACAACTGCCTAGCAACACTATAGCAACAACCTAGCAACATGCTAGCAACCACCTAGCAACACCCTAGCAACCGCCTATAACTCCATAGCAACCACCTAGCAACATCCTAGCAGCCACCTAGAATACCCTAGCAACACCCTAGCAACCGGCTATAACTCCATAGCAACCACCTAGCAACACCCTAGCAACCACCTGGAACACCATAACAACTGCCTAGCAACACCCTAGCAACCGCCTAGAACTCCATAGCAACCACCTACCAACCACTTAGCATACCCTAGCAACCACCTAGCAATGCCCTAGCAACCACCTGGAGCTCAACAGCAACCACCTGAAACTCCATAGCAACCACCTAGCACCACCCTAGCGACTGCCTAGAATTCCATGAAACCACTTAGAACTCCATAGAACCACCTAGCAACACCCTAGCAACTGCCTCAGACATCATAGCAACTACTTACCACTGTTCACTCCGTTCAGCACAAAGTCGACTTTGCGTTGGCGGCAACCACACTTCACAATTTCTGCAGGAATTGTCTAGTTAGTGTGGTTGCCTTAGGGCAACTACACTATTATTATCGCACATATTATTATTATTATTCATATATTTTATTCTTTCCACCCATTTTTTGGACCGCTACTCCTCCCAGAGTTTTCACACCACATACACGTGCCATATGTCAAAATGACCGGCTTCTTTGGGAATCGTGTGCTATTACTTTGTGGAAAGTTTCGCTGCACGGTTTTTGAGAAATATTAATTTTTATGCCCAATTTTTCCCCATAGAGATGAATGGAGAAGGTGACGTCATTCATATGCGAACGGTGAAGTTACAGCATTGGTCGGCTTTGCACACGTGATGCGGTCAGCTCTACGGTCTCAGCAGGCAGGATAGGAAATAGCTGATTGCGGAAGTGAAAGAACGATATTCAAAATGAAAAATTACAAATGAAAACGCTGTCAGCTAGGTATATCAACAAACATATGGCTTAGGCATAACCAGAAGTCCTCAATAATAATAGTATTTCACGAGACATTACGCTAATTCGTTGACGACGTTTCGTCACATGCAGCGTCTTAGAATGCTAGTGCTAACACACAGTGAATGGCTTTTATGCGATAATGAGAGCACTTTCGGTTGACCTAAAAAAAACGATATTAAAAAACCAACAATATACGTGCTGTTATACCTGGTTAGAAAGCTTATGCTCTCAGCTACTGAATAAACGAATTTTCAAACAAGCCAGACTTTCCGTCTTTGCATGCTAGTGCTAACAAAGAGCGAATACGTTCTATGACATGATGACATAGCTTTCGGTTGACCTAAAAAAACGATATTAAAAAAACAAAAATAGACGTGCTGTTATACCTGGTTAGAAAGCTTATGCTCTCAGCTACTGAATAAACGAATTTTCAAACAAGCCAGACTTTGCGTATTTGCATACTAGTGCTAACAAAGAGCGAATACGTTCTATGACATGATGACATAGCTTTCGGTTGACCTAAAAAAACGATATTAAAAAAACAAAAATAGACGTGCTGTTATACCTGGTTAGAAAGCTTATGCTCTCAGCTACTGAATAAACGAATTTTCGAACAAGCCAGACTTTACTGAAAAGTGCAACAACGCCGTCAACAAAACGTGTGCAGCAGCTTCAGGTCCGGTCTTACTCCAGAAAAAGACGTCAGCTTGTAATACCACACATACTGCATTGAGTGCTCTGTAAGTTTGTAGTACAAACTGCCTTTATCTACACATCGTCGATCTAATAGGTGAGAGAATAAGCTTTCTAACAATGTATAATATGTCAATTTTGACTTTTGTAATACCGTTTTATGTTCCATCGAGTTGGAAACTTTGGTCTCTTTATAACTGCATTACGCATTCAGCTAGTGAAAGCAACGCTTTCTCACCCCAACGCATTTGCTACAGTACACAACTCCGCTCGCTTGTTCATGCACCCCTCGTTATAACAGAAGTTACTAGTACTGGCTACCAGCCGATGCTTATTCACAGAAGCCGTATGCAACTATTTTAACACATTTCTCGCCTCATTTTCTTTCTTAGAAATTTGGGTCGGCTAACACGTAATAGGCTTACCTCTGTCTATGAGTTGGTATCTAAGGTAACAGATTAAACTCTGAATTGCAGCCCAGTTAAATGTTTTTATTTGAATGGTACAAATGAGCTGAACTTAACTTAACACCATCAATCAATCAAATTAATCTCCCTAGCCCTGTCTTGATTTTTAAAATGGTGCGGTGGCGCAGTGTACATATAGGGTTTTTCTAGACCCTCTTAACTGGCCAGCTAGCTTTGTGATTCGCCGTCACTCGTCACAGCATACTGTGCGTAAAACACTGATCTCAAGTATTGATGAAGGGTTCATTTAGCTCTGAATATGCGTGTTGCATATCAACTCGTTGCCGTGATGTTATAGCATGTATACCACACTCTGTCTCTGCTTATACTACAGAAACTGTTCGCTCCGTTCAGCACAAAGTCCACTTTGCGTTGGCGGCAACCACACTTCACAATTTCTGCAGGAATTGTCTAGTTATTATTATTCTATCTTTCCACCCATTTTTTGGACCGCTACTCCTCCCAGAGTTTTCACACCACATACACGTGCCATATGTCAAAATGACCGGCTTCTTTGGGAATCGTGTGCTATTACTTTGTGGAAAGTTTCGCTGCACGGTTTTTGAGAAATATTAATTTTTATGCCCAATTTTTCCCCATAGAGATGAATGGAGAAGGTGACGTCATTCATATGCGAACGGTGAAGTTACAGCATTGGTCGGCTTTGCACACGTGATGCGGTCAGCTCTACGGTCTCAGCAGGCAGGATAGGAAATAGCTGATTGCGGAAGTGAAAGAACGATATTCCAAATGCAAAATTACAAATGAAAACGCTGTCAGCTAGGTATATCAACAAACATATGGCTTAGGCATACCCAGAAGTCCTCAATAATAATAGTATTTCACGAGACATTACGCTAATTCGTTGACGACGTTTCGTCACATGCAGCGTCTTAGAATGCTAGTGCTAACAAACAGTGAACGGCTTTAATGCGAAAATGAGAGCACTTTCGGTTGACCTAAAAAAACGATATAAAAAAACCAACAATATACGTGCTGTTATACCTGGTTAGAAAGCTTATGCTCTCAGCTACTGAATAAACGAATTTTCAAACAAGCCAGACTTTGCGTATTTGCATGCTAGTGCTAACAAAGAGCGAATACGTTCTATGACATGATGACATAGCTTTCGGTTGACCTAAAAAAACGATATTAAAAAAACAAAAATAGACGTGCTGTTATACCTGGTTAGAAAGCTTATGCTCTCAGCTACTGAATGAACGAATTTTCAAACAAGCCAGACTTTCCGTCTTTGCATGCTAGTGCTAACAAAGAGCGAATACGTTCTATGACATGATGACATAGCTTTCGGTTGACCTAAAAAAACGATATTAAAAAAAACAAAAATAGACGTGCTGTTATACCTGGTTAGAAAGCTTATGCTCTCAGCTACTGAATAAACGAATTTTCAAACAAGCCAGACTTTGCGTATTTGCATGCTAGTGCTAACAAAGCGAATACGTTCTATGACATGATGACATAGCTTTCGGTTGACCTAAAAAAACGATATTAAAAAAACAAAAATAGACGTGCTGTTATACCTGGTTAGAAAGTTTATGCTCTCAGCTACTGAATAAACGAATTCTCAAACAAGCCAGACTGTACTGAAAACTGGAACAACGCCGTCAACAGCACATGTGCAGCAGCTTCAGGTCCGGTCTAACTCCAGAAATTTGGGTCAGCTAACACGTAGTAGGCTATCCTGTGTCTATGAGTTCGTATCTAAGGTGACAGATTAAACTCTGAATTGCAGCACAGTTAAATGTTTTTATTTGAATGGTAAAAATGAGCTGAACTTAACGTAAAACCATAAATCAATCACATTAATCTCCCTAGCCCTGTCTTGCTTTTTAAAATGGAGCGGTTGTGCAGTGCAGATATAACGTTTTTCCAAGACCCTCTGAAGTGGCCAGCTAGCTTTATGATTCGCCGTCACTCGTCACAGCATACCGTGAGTAAATCGCTGATCTCAAGTATTGATGAAGGGTTAATTTAGCTCTGAATACGTGTGTTGCAAATGAACTCGTTGCCGTGATGTTATATCATGTATACCATACTATGTCTCTGCTCATGCTACAGAAACTGTTCGCTCCGTTCAGCACAAAGTTGACTTTGCGTTGGCGGCAACCACACATCACAATTTCTGCAGGAATTGTCTAGTTAGTGTGGTTGCCTTAGGGCAACTACACTATTATTATTGCACATATTATTTATTTATTATTATTATTATTCCACCCATTTTTTGGACCGCTACTCCTCCCAGAGTTTTCGCACCACATACACGTGCAATATGTCAAATCGAGCGGCCTGATCGGGAATGGTGTGCTATTACTTTTTGGAAAGTTTGGGTGGACGGTTTTTGAAAAATTTGAATTTTTGTGGGCAATTTTTCCCATAGAGAATGAATGGCGGAATGTTCACCTTTGTGATGTCACAATGCTCTGTCTTCTCACCCTTGTGATGTCACAATGGTCTGTCTTCTAGCAGCAGTACTCTGGTCTCTCTATAGATTTGAACATTCTGCCATTCATCTCTATAGGGAAAAAATGCCCACAAATTGTGCAATGCCTCATTGGCCATGGTAGAGAGTCCCTTGTCCATTCGTGTAGATCAGCCTCGCCCCCCTTCCTGATTGGCCGATTTTTGATATTCCATAACTTTTGAACCGTTTGTCATAAAGAACTATGTGTCGCGACATTGGACTCAGTAAAGACCTAGCAACCGCCTAGAACTCCATAGCAACCCCCTAGCAACACCCTAGCAACCACCTAGCAACACCATAGCAACGGTCTAGAACTCCATAGCAACCACCTAGCAACACACTAGCAAACACCTGGAACACCATAGCAAATGCCTGACAACACCCTAGCAACCGGCTATAACGCCATAGCAACCACCTAGAACACCATAGCAACCACCTAGCAACACCCTAGCAACCACCTGGAACACCATAGCAACCACCTAGCAACACCCTAGCAACAATCTGGAACACCATAACAACTGCCTAGCAACACCCTAGCAACCACATGGAACACCATAGCAACGACCTGGCAACACCCTAGCAACCGGCTATAACGCCATAGCAACCACCTAGCAACACGCTAGCAACCACCTGGATCACCATAGACACCACCTAGCAACACCATAGCAACAATCTGGAACACCATAACAACTGCCTAGCAACACCCTAGCAACCACATGGAACACCATAGCAACGACCTAGCAACACCCTTGCAACCACCTGGAACACCATAACAACTGCCTAGCAACACCCTAGCAACCGCCTAAAACTCCATAGCAACCACCTAGCAACATCCTAGCAACCACTTAGAATACCCTAGCAAACACCTAGCAACACCCTAGCAACCACCTGAACACCATAGCAACCACCTAGCAACACCCTAGCAACAATCTGGAACACCATAACAACTGCCTAGCAACACCCTAGCAACCACATGGAACACCATAGCAACGACCTAGCAACACCCTAGTAACCACCTAAAACTCCATAGTAACCACCTAGCAACACCCTAGCAAGCACGTAGAACTCCATAGCAACCACCTAGCAAAACCATAGCAACCACCTAGAACTCCATAGCAACCACCTAGCAACACCCTAGCAACCACATGGAACACCATAGCAATGACCTGGCAACACCCTAGCAACCGGCTATAACGCCATAGCAACCACCTAGCAACACCCTAGCAACCACCTAGCAACACCATAGCAACAATCTGGAACACCATAACAACTGCCTAGCAACACCCTAGCAACCACATGGAACACCATAGCAACGACCTAGCAACACCCTAGCAACCGCCTAAAACTCCATAGCAACCACCTAGCAACATCCTAGCAACCACTTAGAATACCCTAGCAAACACCTAGCAACACCCTAGCAACCACCTGGAACACCATAGCAACCACCTAGCAACACCCTAGCAACAATCTGGAACACCATAACAACTGCCTAGCAACACCCTAGCAACCACATGGAACACCATAGCAACGCCCTAGCAACACCCTAGCAACCACCTAAAACTCCATAGCAACCACCTAGCAACACCCTAGCAACCACCTAGAACTCCATAGCAACCACCTAGCAAAACCATAGCAACCGCCTAGAACTCCATAGCAACCACCTAGCAACACCCTAGCAACCACTTAGATCTCCATAGCAACCCGCTAGCAACACCCTAGCAACAACCTAGAACTCCATAGCAACCACCTTACAACACACTAGCAACCACCTGGAACACCATAGCAAATACTGGCAACACCCTAGCAACCACCTAGCAACACCATAGCAACCACCTGGAACACCATAGCAACCACCTAGCAACACCCTAGCAACCACCTGGAACACCATAACAACTGCCTAGCAACACCCTAGCAACCACCTATAACTCCATAGCAACCACCTAGCAACATCCTAGCAAACACCTAGAATACCCTAGCAACACCCTAGCAACTGCCTATAACTCCATAGCAACCACCTAGCAACATCCTAGCAACCACTTAGAATACCAAAGCAACCACCTAGAAACACCCTAGCAACCACCCTGAACACCATAACAACTGCCTAGCAACACCCTAGCAACTGCCTAGAACTCCATAGCAACCACCTTGCAACACCCTAGCAACAACCTGGAACACCATAGCAACCACCTAGCAACACCCTAGCAACCACCTGGAACACCATAACAACTGCCTAGCAACACCATAGCAACCACCTAGCAACATCCTAGCAACCACCTAGAACTCCATAGCAACCACGTAGCAACACCCTAGCAACCACCTGGAACACCATAACAACTGCCTAGCAACACCATAGCAACCACTTAGAATACCCTAGCAACCTCCTAGCAACACCCTAGCAACCACCTAGAACTCCATAGCAACCACCTAACAACACCATAGTAACCACCTAGAACTCCATAGCAATCACCTAGCAACATCCTAGCAACCAATTAGAATGCCCTAGCAACCCCCTAGCAACACCCTAGCAACCGGCTATAACTCCATAGCAACCACCTAGCAACACCATCGTAACCACCTAAAACTCCTTAGCATCCACCAAGCAACACCCTAGCAACCACCTAGAATACCCTAGAAACCACCAGGAATACCATAACAACTGCCTAGCAACACCCTTGCATCCACCCGAAACTTCATAGCAACCACCTAGCAACACCCTAGCAACTGCCTCAATCTTCATAGCAACTACCTACCACTGTTCACTCTGTTCAGCTGAAAGTCAACTTTGCATGGGCGGCAACCACACTTCACAATTTCTGCAGGAATTGTCTAGTTATTATTATTTCTTTCCACCCATTTTTTGGACCGCTACTCCTCCCAGAGTTTTCGCACCACATACACGTGCAATATGTCAAATCGAGCGGCTTGATCGGGAATGGTGTGCTATTACTTTGTGGAAAGATTGGTTGCACGGTTTTTGAAAAATTTGAATTTTTGTGGGCAATTTTTCCCATAGAGAATGAATGGCGGAATGTTCACCTTTGTGATGTCACAATGCTCTGTCTTCTCACCCTTGTGATGTCACAATGCCCTGTGTTCTGGCAGCAGTACTCTGGTCTCTCTCTAGATTTGAACATTCTGCCATTCATCTCTATAGGGAAAAAATTCCCGCAAATTGTGCAATGCCTCATTGGCCATGGTAGAGAGTCCCTTGTCCATTGGTGTAGATCAGCCTCGCCCCCCTTCCTGATTGGCCGATGTTTGATATTTCATAACTTTTGAACCGTTTGTCATAGAGAACTATGGGTGGCGACATTGGACTCAGTAAAGACCTAGCAACCGCCTAGAACTCCATAGCAACCTCTAGCAACATCCTAGCAACCGACTCTAACTCCATAGCAACCACCTAGCAACACCCTAGCAACCACCTGGAACACCATAGCAACCACCTAGCAACACCCTAGCAACGACCTGGAACACCATAGCAACCAGCTAGCAACACCTTAGCAACCACCTGGAACACCATAGCAACCACCTAGCAACACCATAGCAACCGCCTAGAACTCCATAGCAACCACCTAGCAACACCCTAGCAACCACCTAGAACTCCATAGCAACAACCTAACAACACACTAGCAACCACCTGGAACACCATAGCAAATGCCTGGCTACACCCTAGCAACCACCTAGAACTCCATAGCAACCACCTAGCAACACCATAGCAACCACCTAGCAACCACCTGGAACACCATAACAACAGCCTAGCAACACCCTAGCAACCGCTTAAAACTCCATAGCAACCACCTAGCAACATCCTAGCAACCACTTAGAATACCCTAGCAACCCCCAAGCAACACCCTAGCAACCACCTAGAACTCCATAGCAACCACCTAACAACACACTAGCAACCACCTGGAACACCATTGCAAATGCCTGGCTACACCCTAGCAACCACCTAGAACTCCATAGCAACCACCTAGCAACACCATAGCAACCACCTAGCAACACCCTAGCAACCACCTGGAACACCATAACTGCCTAGCAACACCCTAGCAACTGCCTATAACTCCATAGCAACCACCTAGCAACATCCTAGCAACCACCTAGAATACCCTAGCAACACCCTAGCAACCGCCTATAACTCCATAGCAACCACCTAGCAACATCCTAGCAACCACTTAGAATACCCTAGCAACCCCCTAGCAACCACCTAGAACTCCATAGCAACCACCTAGCAACACCATAGCAACCGCCTAGAACTCCATAGCAACCACCTAGCAACATCCTAGTAACCACTTAGAATACCCTAGCAACCACCTAGCAATGCCCTAGCAACCACCTGGAGCTCAATAGCAACCACCTGAAACTCCATAGCAACCACCTAGCACCACCCTAGCGACCGCCTAGAATTCCATGAAACCACCTAGAACTCCATAGAACCACCTAGCAACACCCTAGCAACTGCCTCAAACATCATAGCAACTACCTACCACTGTTCACTCTGTTCAACAGAAAGTCGACTTTGCATTGGCGGCAACCACACTTCACAATTTCTGCAGGAATTGTCTAGTTATTATTATTATTCCACCCATTTTTTGGACCGCTACTCCTCCCAGAGTTTTCACACCACATACACGTGCCATATGTCAAAATGACCGGCTTCTTTGGGAATCGTGTGCTATTACTTTGTGGAAAGTTTCGCTGCACGGTTTTTGAGAAATATTAATTTTATATGCCCAATTTTTCCCCATAGAGATGAATGGAGAAGGTGACGTCATTCATATGCGAACGGTGATTGTTACAGCATTGGTCGGCTTTGCACACGTGATGCGGTCAGCTCTACGGTCTCAGCAGCCAGGATAGGAAATAGCTGATTGCGGAAGTGAAAGAACGATATTCCAAATGAAAAATTACAAATGAAAACGCTGTCAGCTAGGTATATCAACAAACATATGGCTTAGGCATACCCAGAAGTCCTCAATAATAATAGTATTTCACGAGATATTACGCAAATTCGTTGACGACGTTTCGTCACATGCAGCGTCTTAGAATGCTAGTGCTAACAAACAGTCATGGCTTTAATGCGATAATGAGAGCACTTTCGGTTGACCTAAAAAAAACGATATTAAAAAACCAAAAACAGACGTGCTGTTATACCTGGTTAGAAAGCTTATGCTCTCAGCTACTGAATAAACGAATTTTCAAACAAGCCAGACTTTGCGTATTTGCATGCTAGTGCTAACAAAGAGCGAATACGTTCTATGACATGATGACATAGCTTTCGGTTGACCTAAAAAAACGATATTAAAAAAACAAAAAAATAGACGTGCTGTTATACCTGGTTAGAAAGCTTATGCTCTCAGCTACTGAATAAACGAATTCTCAAACAAGCCAGACTGTACTGAAAACTGGAACAACGCCGTCAACAGCACGTGTGCAGCAGCTTCAGGTCCGGTCTAACTCCAGAAATTTGGGTCGACTAACACGTAGTACGCTATCCTGTGTCTATGAGTTCGTATCTAAGGTAACAGATTAAACTCTGAATTGCAGCACAGTAAAATATTTTTATTTGAATGGTAAAAATGAGCTGAACTTAACGTAAAACCATAAATCAATCACATTAATCTCCCTAGCCCTGTCTTGCTTTTTAAAATGGAGCGGTTGTGCAGTGCAGAGATAACGTTTTTCCAAGACCCTCTGAAGTGGCCAGCTAGCTTTATGATTCGCCGTCACTCGTCACAGCATACCGTGAGTAAATCGCTGATCTCAAGTATTGATGAAGGGTTAATTTAGCTCTGAATATGTGTGTTGCAAATGAACTGGTTGCCGTGATGTTATAGCATGTATAGCATACTCTGTCTCTGCTTATACTACAGAAACTGTTCACTCCGTTGAGCACAAAGTTGACTGCGTTGGCGGCAACCACACTTCACAATTTCTGCAGGAATTGTCTAGTTAGTGTGGTTGCCTTAGGGCAACTACACTATTATTATTGCACATATTATTATTATTTTTTTTATTATTCTATCTTTCCACCCATTTTTTGGACCGCTACTCCTCCAAGAGTTTTCGCACCACATACACGTGCAATATGTCAAATCGAGCGGCTTGATCGGGAATGGTGTGCTATTACTTTGTGGAAAGATTGGTTGCACGGTTTTTGAAAAATTTGAATTTTTCTGGGCAATTTTTCCCATACAGAATGAATGGCGGAATGTTCACCTTTGTGATGTCACAATGCTCTGTCTTCTCACCCTTGTGATGTCACAATGCCCTGTCTTCTGGCAGCAGTACTCTGGTCTCTCTCTAGATTTGAACATTCGGCCATTCATCTCTATGGGGAAAAATTGCCCACAAATTGTGCAATGCCTCATTGGACATGTAGAGAGTCTTTGTCCATTGGTGGAGATCAGCCTCGCCCCATTCCTGATTGGCTGATGTTTGATATTTCATAACTTTTGAACCGTTTGTCATAGAGAACTATGGGTCGCGTCATTGGACTCAGTAAAGACCTAGCAACCGCCTAGAACTCCACAGCAACCCCCTAGAAACACCCTAGCAACCACCTAAAACACCCTAGCAACGGCCTAGAACTCCATAGCAACCACCTAACAACACACTAGCAACCACCTATAACTCCATAGCAACCGCCTAGCAACACCCTAGCAACCGCCTATAACTCCATAGCAACCACCTAGCAACACCCTAGCAACCGCCTAGAACTCCATAGCAACCACCTAGCAACACCCTAGCAACACCTAGAATTCCATAGCAACCACCTAGCAACACCCTAGCAACGGCCTAGAACTCCATAGCAACCACCTAGCAACACCCTAGCAACCACCTAGAACTCCATAGCAACCACTTGGCAACACCATAGCAACCACTTAGAATACCCTAGCAACACCCTAGAAACACCCTAGCAACCACCTAGCAACACCCTAGCAACCGCCTAGAACTCCATAGCAACCGCCTAGCAACACCCTAGCAACACCCTAGCAACCACCTAGAACTCCATAGCAACCACCTAGCAACACACTAGCAACGGCCTAGATCTCCATAGCAACCACCTAGAACTCCATAGCAACCACCTAGCAACATCCTAGCAACCACTTCGAATACCCTAGCAACCCCCTAGCAACACCCTAGCAACCACCTAGAACTCCATAGCAACCACCTAGCAACACCCTAGCAACCGCCTAGAACTCCATAGCAACCACCTAGCAACACCATAGCAACCGCCTAGAACTCCATAGCAACCACCTAGCAACACCCTAGCAACCACCTAGAACTCCATAGCAACCACCTATCAACACCCTAGCAACGGCCTAGAACTCCATAGCAACCACCTAGCAACACCATAGCAACCACCTAGAACTCCATAGCAACCACCTAGCAACATCCTAGCAACCACTTCGAATACCCTAGCAACCCCCTAGCAACACCCTAGCAACCACCTAGAACTCCATAGCAACCACCTAGCAACACCCTAGCAACCACCTAGAACTCCATAGCAACCACCTAGCAACACCATAGCAACCACCTAGAACTCCATAGCAACCACCTAGCAACACCCTAGCAACCACCTAGAACTCCATAGCAACCACCTAGCAACACCCTAGCAACGGCCTAGAACTCATAGCAACCACCTAGCAACGCCATAGCAACCGCCTAGAATTCCATAGCAACCACCTAGCAACACCATAGCAACTGCCTAGAACTCAATAGCAACCACCTAGCACACCCTAGCAACCACCTGGAACACCATAGCATCCACCTAGCAACACCCTAGCAACCACTTGGAACACCATAACAACTGCCTAGCAACACCCTAGCAACCACCTATAACTCCATAGCAACCACCTAGAAACATCCTAGCAACCACTTAGAATACCCTAGCAACCCCCTAGCAATCACCTGGAACTCCATAGTAACCACCTAACAACACACTAGCAACCACCTGGAACACCATAGCAAATGCCTAGCAACACCCTAGCAACCAGCTATAACTCCATAGCAAATGCCTAGCAACACCCTAGCAACTGCCTATAACTCCATAGCAACCACCTAGCAACATCCTAGCAGCCACCTAGAATACCCTTGCAACACCCTAGCAACTGCCTATAACTCCATTGCAAATGCCTAGCAACACCCTAGCAACCGGCTATAACTCCATAGCAACCACCTAGCAACACCCTAGCAACCACCTGGAACACCATAACAACTGCCTAGCTACACCCTAGCAACCGCCTAGAACTCCATAGCAACCACCTAGCAACACCATAGCAACCACTGAGCATACCCTAGCAACCACCTAGCAATGCCCTAGCAACCACCTGGAGCTCAATAGCAACCACCTGAAACTCCAGAGCAACCACCTAGCAACCACCCTAGCGACCGCCTAGAATTCCATGAAACCACTTAGAACTCCATAGAAACCCACCTAGCAACACCCCTAGCAACTGCCTCAGACATCATAGCAACTACCTATCACTGTCACTCCGTTCAGCACAAAGTCGACTTTGCGTTGGCGGCAACCACACTTCACAATTTCTGCCAGGAATTGTCTAGTTTATTATTATTATTTCTTTCCGCCTGTTTTTTGGACCGCTACTCCTCCCAGAGTTTTCGCACCACATACACGTGCAATTATGTCAAATCGAGCGGCTTGATCGGGAAATGGTGTGCTATTACTTTGTGGAAAGATTGGTTGCACGGTTTTTGAAAAATTTTGAATTTTTGTGGGCAATTTTTCCCCATAGGGAATGAATGGCGGAATTGTTCACCCTTGTTGATGTCACAATGCTCTGTCTTCTCACCCTTGTGATGTCACAATGCCCTGTCTTCTAGCAGCAGTACTCTGGTCTCTCTCTAGATTTGAACATTCCGCCATTCATTCCCTATGGGGAAAAATTGCCCACAAATTGTACAATGCCTCATTGGACATAATATCGAGTCCTTTGTCCATTGGTGTAGATCAGCCTTGCCCCCCTTCCTGATTGGCCGATGTTTGATATTTCATAACTTTTGAACCGTTTGTCATAGAGAACTATGGGTCGCGTCATTGGACTCAGTAAAGACCTAGCAACCGCCTAGAACTCAATAGCGAACCCCTAGCAACACCCTAGCAACCACCTAGAACACCCTAGCAACGGCCTAGAACTCCATAGCAACCACCTAACAACACACTAGCAAACACCTGGAACACCATAGCAAATGCCTGGCAACACCCTAGCAACCGGCTATAACGCCATAGAAACCACCTAGCAACACCATAGTAACCACCTAGAACACCATAGCAACCACTTAGCAACACCCTAGCAACCACCTGGAATACCATAGCAACCACCTAGCAACACCCTAGGAACAATCTGGAACACCATAACAACTGCCTAGCAACACCCTAGCAACCACATGGAACACCATAGCAACGAGCTAGCAACACCCTAGCAACCACCTGGAACACCATAACAACTGCCTAGCAACACCCGAGCAACCGCCTAAAACTCCATAGCAACCACCTAGCAACATCCTAGCAACCACTTTGAATACCCCTAGCAACCACATAAAACACCCTAGCAACCACCTGGAACACCATAGCAACCACCTAGCAACACCCTAGCAACAATCTGGAACACCATAACAACTGCCTAGCAACACCCTAGCAACCACATGGAACACCATAGCAACGACCTAGCAACACCCTAGCAACCACCTAGAACTCCATAGCAACCACCTAGCAACACCCTAGCAACCACCTAGAACTCATAGCAACCACCTAGCAACATCCTAGCAACCACTTTGAATACCCTAGCAACCCCCTAGCAACACCCTAGCAACCACCTAGAACTCCATAGCAACCACCTAGCAACACCCTAGCAACCACCTAGAACTCCATAGCAACCACCTAGCAACACCATAGCAACCGCCTAGAACTCCATAGCAACCACCTAGCAACACCCTAGCAACCGCCTAGAACTCCATAGCAACCACCTAGCAACACCCTAGCAACGGCCTAGAACTCCATAGCAACCACCTAACAACACACTAGCAACCACCTATGACTCCATAGCAACTGCCTAGCAACACCCTAGCAACCGCCTAGAACTCCATAGCAACCACCTAGCAACACCCTAGCAACCACCTAGAACTCCATAGCAACCACCTAGCAACACCATAGCAACCACTTACAATACCCTAGCAACCCCCTAGAAACACCCTAGCAACCACCTATAACTCCATAGCAACCACCTAGCAACATCCTTGCAACCACCTAGAATACCCTAGCAACACCCTAGCAACCGCCTATAACTCCATAGCAACCACCTAGCAACACCCTAGCAACCACTTAGAATACCCTAGCAACCCCCTAGCAACCACCTAGAACTCCATAGCAACCACCTAGCAACACCCTAGCAACCGCCTAGAACTCCATAGCAACCACCTAGCAACACCATAGCAACCGCCTAGAACTCCATAGCAACCACCTAGCAACACCATAGCAACTGCCTAGAACTCCATAGCAACCACCTAGCAACATCCTAGCAACCACTTAGAATACCCTAGCAACCCCCTAGCAACACCCTAGCAACCACCTAGAACTCCATAGCAACCACCTAGCAACACCCTAGCAACTGCCTAGAACTCCATAGCAACCACCTAGCAACACCCTAGCAACCACCTAAAACTCCATAGCAACCACCTAGCAACACCCTAGCAACGGCCTAGAACTCCATAGCAACCACCTAGCAACACCATAGCAACCACCTAGAACTCCATAGCAACCACCTAGCAACACCCTAGCAACGGCCTAGAACTCCATAGCAACCACCTAACAACACCATAGCAACCGCCTAGAACTCCATAGCAACCACCTAGCAACACCCTAGCAACCACCTAGAACTCCATAGCAACCACCTAGCAACATCCTAGCAACCGCCTAGAACTCCATAGCAACCACCTAAAACTCCATAGCAACCACCTAGCAACACCCTAGCAACGGCCTAGAACTCCATAGCAACCACCTAGCAACACCATAGCAACCACCTAGAACTCCATAGCAACCACCTAGCAACACCCTAGCAACGGCCTAGAACTCCATAGCAACCACCTAACAACACCATAGCAACCGCCTAGAACTCCATAGCAACCACCTAGCAACACCCTAGCAACCACCTAGAACTCCATAGCAACCACCTAGCAACACCCTAGCAACCGCCTAGAACTCCATAGCAACCACCTAGCAACACCATAGCAACCGCCTAGAACTCCATAGCAACCACCTAGCAACACCATAGCAACTGCCTAGAACTCCATAGCAACCACCTAGCAACATCCTAGCAACCACTTAGAATACCCTAGCAACCCCCTAGCAACACCCTAGCAACCACCTAGAACTCCATAGCAACCACCTAGCAACACCCTAGCAACTGCCTAGAACTCCATAGCAACCACCTAGCAACACCCTAGCAACCACCTAAAACTCCATAGCAACCACCTAGCAACACCCTAGCAACGGCCTAGAACTCCATAGCAACCACCTAGCAACACCATAGCAACCACCTAGAACTCCATAGCAACCACCTAGCAACACCCTAGCAACGGCCTAGAACTCCATAGCAACCACCTAACAACACCATAGCAACCGCCTAGAACTCCATAGCAACCACCTAGCAACACCCTAGCAACCACCTAGAACTCCATAGCAACCACCTAGCAACATCCTAGCAACCACTTAGAATACCCTAGCAACCCCCTAGCAACCACCTAGAACTCCATAGCAACCACCTAGCAACACCCTAGCAACCGCCTAGAACTCCATAGCAACCACCTAGCAACACCATAGCAACCGCCTAGAACTCCATAGCAACCACCTAGCAACACCATAGCAACTGCCTAGAACTCCATAGCAACCACCTAGCAACATCCTAGCAACCACTTAGAATACCCTAGCAACCCCCTAGCAACACCCTAGCAACCACCTAGAACTCCATAGCAACCACCTAGCAACACCCTAGCAACCGCCTAGAACTCCATAGCAACCACCTAGCAACACCATAGCAACCGCCTAGAACTCCATAGCAACCACCTAGCAACACCCTAGCAACCACCTAGAACTCCATAGCAACCACCTAGCAACACCCTAGCAACGGCCTAGAACTCCATAGCAACCACCTAACAACACCATAGCAACCGCCTAGAACTCCATAGCAACCACCTAGCAACACCCTAGCAACCACCTAGCAACACCATAGCAACCGCCTAGAACTCCATAGCAACCACCTAGCAACACCCTAGCAATGGCCTAGAACTCCATAGCAACCACCTAGCAACACCATAGCAACCACCTAGAACTCCATAGCAACCACCTAGCAACATCCTAGCAACCACTTAGAATACCCTAGCAAACCCCCTAGCAACCACCTAGAACTCCATAGCAACCACCTAGCAACACCCTAGAAACCGCCTAGAACTCCATAGCAACCACCTAGCAACACCATAGCAACCGCCTAGAACTCCATAGCAACCACCTAGCAACACCCATCAACCACCTAGAACTCCATAGCAACCACCTAGCAACACCCTAGCAACCACCTAGAATAGCCTAACAACTGCATATAATGCCATATCAACCACCTAGAACACCCTAGCAACCACTTAGAACAGTATAGTAACACCCTAGCAACACCACATCAACTACCTAGCAACACCCTAGCAACCACCGAGAACACCCTAGCAACTGCATACAACACCATAGCAACCACCTAGCAACACACTAGCTTTTAATTTTTCATCTGATTTCAGGTCAATAGCATGGTATCAGTTCAGGACACAATCCACTAACTGGCGGTAATCACAAATAAAAATGTTTATACTGAAAACATCATTGTCTGTAGACTTTATAACTACACAATTCCTGCAGAAATTGTGAAGTGTGGTTGCCGCCAATGCAAAGTCGACTGTGCTGAACAGAGTGAACAGTGTCTGTAGTATGAGCAGAGAAAGAGTATTGTGTATGTGCTATAACATCATGACAACGAGTTGATTTGCGACACTTTTAAAAGCAAATTATAAGCTTTTTGTAAACACCTAGGGAAGACCGCGAATGCAATCATATGCCACAACAGATTTAAGGTGGACCGAAATTTTCGAATCAGGAGCATTTAACATTTCATTACCAAATTACAGATCGTTTTCACATTAGTGTTATCATTATCCACTCACTTGACAAGAGCAACGGATTGCAATGTTTGAACCATAGACTGTAGAAAAATAGATTTGAACTGAATGCTAACTGAACTGAATGCATGCATTTTTTAGAATAAGCAATCGGACCCAGGACCAGGGAATAGAATGCCGTATCAAAAAACATTTGATTGATATAATAAACCTGTGGCGCACTCTTCCAATGGCTGCGACTGGCGTAACTAAACTAGCCTAGATAGTTATAGTTGTGCTTTTATCTTAACTTGGCTAGGTAGATAGCAAAAATTATAATTGGATATAAGTCACCGTCCTTACCTTAGCTATCTATCGATACTTGATATACTACTAAGCTAGCTAGCTTGTGAAAATCCAGTCTCCCAAAGAGAGCGTATCATGGGGGTAGCTATGGTAACGGGGCACGATGGTTCGGATAAATTTTTATAGTGGGAAATTTAGGCTTAGAAAAATACGTTTTAAAGTACATTGAAATGACTGAAGAATAAAGAAATTATGCACATTTGTTTTGTTGTTGCCTAAAGACAACTGGGAAGTGTCACGTTCAACCACCATGGTACTCCTTTAAATAAAATAATCACTTACATTTTTCCTGCAATGTAGTCCATTACACCGAAGTGGAATATAGGCTATAGTCCACACAAAAGTGCCTCCAGTTAAAAATAAACACCGCGCCAGTCAAAACAAAATTGTGTCCAGTTAAAAATGAACACCGCGGAATCACCTTGACCTCTCATCAAAGTGCCGCAGTGTACTAAAGCTCTGAGAGTTGAATAGCACGTCACCAATTCACTTGGTATTCCAACAGAGACGGTTAACCAGCGAAAGCCTACGATCAAAATCTTCATACATTCATCTATTTTGCTCACATTTTGTATCGTTCTTTGGCAGAAGGTTTGGTAAGACTTTCGTTTTCATACATACATTTAATCTTGTCTAGGTAAGACAGAGAAAAGACGGTAATGTTAGTTGGCCGACTCCCGGTGCTGCGTCAGCTAACACTAGCTAACCAGGTACATTAGCCCTACCTATTAGCTAGCTAGGTTAGCTAAGGTTCCGGCTAACGGCGAACAATTGGACTGAACATCTAATTCATTCGTATCGTAGTGATTATAGATTTGTCCGTTGGCAGAAGGTTTGCTAAGACTTTCGTTTTCAGACAAAAAAATGCTGTAGCGGTAGCTAGCTGGCGGTAGCTAAGTGCATATCAGCGTATATGACGAAGCGTGTTGATAAGCGTACCGATGGCTAGTCCTAGTCTACTTACACCACTATATCCCCGAGGTTTAGAAAATGTAAGCCTGTGTTTGGTTAATTTTATTATTATGCAAATTCCTTTAACTGAAGGTTTCTACGACGGCGATCGTGACCACAACACATAGCTATTTTTGTGGATAAAATTGCATTCCTTATTTTATTTTCTGTTAAATATATTTAATTAATATCCAGGGGACATAGCCAACTAGTACTTGCACGTTGCCTGACACGTGTAGCCCTACCTATTAGCTAGCTAGGTTAGCTAACGTTCCGGCTAACGGGTGCTGTGTGCGTTGTGTTGATAGAAGCATACCGATGGCTAGCGCTAGAAGTCTACTTACACCACTATATCACCGAGTTTCAGAAAATGTAAGCCCGTGTTTGGTTAATTTTATTATGCGAATTCATGTAACTGAAGAAACCTATGACGGCGATCGTGACCACGACATTTATTTTTTGTATAGCTATTTTTTTGGGATAAAATAGCATTCATTATTTTATTTTCCGTTAAAACATTTAATTAATATCCAGGGAGATAGCCACCTACTTGCACGTTGCATGACATGTGTAGCCATTTACTAATATGATACGGAAAATGAAGCAAGTTGATGCTGAAAACTTTTAGGTAGGGAGGGCAACATGGAGCTTTAGAATGTCGCCAGCTGTGTATGCGCGTGAGCTCGACAATACATTTCTCACAGAAAAGGTCGTTTGTCGCCCTTTTCAGTTCATTACAGTGGTGATAGAAGTGACCAGATTTAGCCTGTGTTACTGTGCTGTTAGCCTTTATTGATCGCCGCACAAGGTTAATGCGAAGTAGCTAGCACAATCGGACAGCACTAACCCATGAAAATGTACTTTTTACGGTAGCCTACTTGCTCAATCGAACGGTAAATGTAAAAAACATTCGATCATAGTCAGCGACACCGACCTTTTGTGTCACACCCTCAGTATACGGCAAAAGT
The DNA here is from genome assembly GCF_013347855.1 of Anguilla anguilla. Taxonomy (NCBI): domain Eukaryota; kingdom Metazoa; phylum Chordata; class Actinopteri; order Anguilliformes; family Anguillidae; genus Anguilla; species Anguilla anguilla. Next base: position 23,597,635 of record NC_049210.1, on the reverse strand, counting down.
CCCAATAGAGAATTGAATTAAATATTTTAAAGTTATACATTTTCTGAAATGTTATCGCTTGGCCACAATGAGTGAAACTACGATCCGAACGTATTTGCTGTGTAAATTACGTCAGAAGGATTCAGCTTTGCTGTTTGCTACCTAAACTTCACAGTCCCGATCTTATCATTGATGGAATTTTGAGAGAGTGCGAGCTGAAAGGCCACAAAAAACAGCCAATATATCACATTAATATTCCATATATGTACAATTGCTGTTTACAATACGTTAATTTAAGGCTAAACTGGTGTTTTAATCACAGTACTTATGTTAATTTCCGGAAATACATTTTTCGATTGTCCTCTCTAATTCAGGTTGATATAGAAGATCTCCCGGTTTATTGACCCCACATTCCACAACTGTCCAGTTTCATCACAACAGGTCTGTAATTTGTGTAACGATTAGTTGCGTTTAATTGTGGTAAGTATATATAGATAGATCAGAAGGAGACTTAAGGTGTGATTGTGATTAGAGGACAATAGTTGTTGCAGAGTACTGCTCCAGTTTTTTTTTTTCCAGAGTTGGCTGGCCATTCAGAGAAGGACTACAGAGTGTTCCAGTTCTGCCCTCTACAGTTCGGTAGAGGCGCGGTTACAGGTAGGCTATGTAATTAGTATTATACGGACTTTAAACTGGGAAAATTATTATCTGTAAGGAATAAACCACGACGGCATGTCCCGTTATTGTAAAATAATGTACGACGGGGTGGTACCACCGAAGTAGGGTACATTATTTTCCGATAACGGGGCAGCCCGGAGGGGTTTATTGCACATATACAACGGGTTACCAACAATGACTATATATGGTTACTTGAGTATTTATTGATTTTTATCGACTTAATCACCTGAAATTGAAATATTCTTCCGCGGCCGTTTGGGCATATTCTTTTACCGTTGGCAAGCAAAACTCTCGTGGTAGTTGGACTTGCACCGTTGTTAAAAAAATCTCTGGTCGTTAATTCTACGAAAACAACGATTCTGTCAAGAAAAACTAGTTCCTTCTCGTTTTATACCATACAATTAGCAGCAATTTTGGTCATTTTTGTTGTAACAATAATTCAAATTCTACAGAGCAAAATTTCAGTTTTAACTGCTTTAGAATGCTGTATTTTGTAGCGCATTGCTTTTAGAACTTTTAAAAGGCCAATGTGTTCCTTTACTGAGAATTAATGTCCACCCTTGCACCAATCAGAATAGAGTATTCTGCCAAGCCGTTGTATAAATATAATTAAGAAATTCACTATATTAGATTCGTTGAATTATTTTAAAGGGGAATGTCACCCATTTTAAGAATTCACATATGTTCTTACTGTGCCCCAGGGCAGTTGAGGAGCTACTGGAGAAGGACTACAGTTGGTGCAGAAAGTGTTCCAGTTTTGCCCTCTACAGTTCGGTAGAGGCGTGGTTACAGGTTAGTATTATACAGTCAGCATTTTATCTGTGTCAACTGGGAAAATTATTATCTGTAAGGAATAACCACAACGGACTGTCCAGTTATTGGAAAATAATTTCAGGGTGTCCGCGGGTCTTACAAAGTATTAAAAGTCGGTAATACATAAATTTAGCGAAAATTAAGGCCTTTAAAAAGTATTAAAACCTTTTAATCGCCATTTTACGAGGTATTAAATTTTGTAGCTATTTTTTCAATGTGAATAGGCTATTTGTCCAAAGAGTTTGTATGCTAAAAGTTTGCGTGAATTTATGTAAGGAATAAACCACGACGGGCTGTCCTGTTATTCGAAATAATGTAGGCCTGCGATGGGGTTGGTGATGTGGCCGAGGCAAAGCCGACGAGGGGTTTATTCCACTTATATAACGGGTTACCCACAATGACTATATGGTTACTTTTATATTTATTGATTTTTACCGACTTGATCAGCTGAAAGTGAAATATTGTTCAGCAGCCTTTTTGGCATATTACTTTACTGTTGTCGAGCAAAACTCTTGTTGGTAGTTATATGGACCGTTGATTTGCAAAAC